>NC_056483.1:8225319-8856930 GCF_008729295.1 Plectropomus leopardus
AAATATCAGGCAACGATTAATCTGCTTTTTTTCAATTAATTACTTAATAAACTGTTTGGTCAAAAATGTTAAAAGATAGCGATGAACACCCATGGCAAACTTTGTCAAATTGATTATTTTGTCTGAACAACCGACCAAAACCTGAAGTTCATTCATTCATTCTTTAGATAGCAGAATTGGAAAGCCTCTGATACTGTCCAAAATGCTGGATCAGGTATCAGCAAGCTCGTAGTCTAAGCACAAATCCAATACTACATAATTATTAATAAACTTAAAAGTAGTGCACATTTGGATAAAACCGCAATTTCAACAGAAATCAGTTCTTTCTCTTTAAAATAGAAGCCTACACAGCAAGTTGCGCTGTGCAGCCACTGGTAACTACTGGTGACAAAAATACTTGATTTCTGGTAAATACGTTAACGTTAATCTAGGCTGGAAAGTCCCACCACTGAAAAGGAAACGTACAGTATGCAAGGTTGTAGATTCAGCGTTAGTAATATACAGCTCCTGATTTTTAAAATTTATATCTTTATTTAAACTTCATCAGATTGGTACTCCGTATTGGTCAATGCGCAAATTCAGGTACTGGAATTGGTATTGGAAATGGAAAAAATGGTATTGGAACATCTAAAAGCTTCACAGTTGAAAAGTTGGAACTTGGTATTGTTTGGCATTTTTGCATGAAAGATTACTTTATGAAATTAAGTGCTGATCATTTTTTGTCAATCAACTAACAGATGCAGCTCTAAACTACCTCTGGGAAAAGTAATGTAATTACTGCAACATGTTATCTGAGTAGCATTAGCCTCAGCACCAGCTTGCACACTGCACTTGTTTTCTTTGTCTATGACACACCTACACACACACACACACACACACACACACACACACACACACACACACACACACTCACATACAAAAAAACAAACCCCATACTTTAGCCTGTCATAGTGACATCAGAATTGCTTTACAGCGAGGCTTTTATCACTAATTAAACAACTGTTGACCGTTCGGATGGAGGGTTTTATGAGGCTGGCTGACTTTTCCACAGCCAGTGCAAACAGCACAGCCTCTGGTGAACTTTGCCTTGCTCTACAGGAGATGCGAACAGGAGCGGACACAGAGGGGGAAGAGGAGGCGGAGCGCAGATGCGTTATCTCACGGCAATCCATCTAGATATCGGTAGTGTCCCTCTTAATGTGTTGACTCAGGGTCGGACCTCCAAAGTGAGTAAAAATTGAAAGCTGGGCATCAGGATCAGCTGATAAGATTTCTGAAATTGACCTAATATGTGAGTTTTTTTTTTTGCTCCAGGGAACACCTGTGGCTTCATCATACAAAGATGCTTTATGGCCTCCTGCTATCACAAGAAAAAACTGAGAGAATAGGTTTCTCCGTCTCACACAGGTCCCAGCCCAGCACTAACACGCCTGTTTGAATTACAGTCAGCTAAGCAAATAAGTCTTCCCCTTGAAAATCAAGTCAATCAGACCTGTCAGCGCTGTGTTGCAGAGCTCACGGCTCTTGAAGATCATCCCCAGTGTGACAAAAGATATGAGACAACCTCATGACCACCCACAACCACTGAATCACACAACTTGAATGTAAAGCGGTTGACAGCGTCTATGACTCCATGTGGACCCGGACATGGCCTAATGTGTTGGAACAGAGTTAATTGGCGCGGTAAATGCTGTGTCTTTGTTTACGTGACACGTTAAGGCATGGTTTACAGGCGGGATGACAGAGACTGACAAGGGGATGGGTAGGACACTCCGACCCTTGCAACTTATGAGTGTGGCCCTCACACATTTGTCACTTGTGCTTAATCAGCCTCTTTGAAGTACAGGAGCACTCTGCATGATTACAACACTCCACATGGAAATAAACAGGGCCTGCTCCTAAAGACACTGGACATACAGTGCATGCCTGGGAGCCGTACCTATTTTAAAACAGGGTTATTAGATAAATTTGTATGAGAAATTACTCTGTATTTCTGAAGAAGTGATGTTTGGTTAAAATAAACAGTGACCGGTCTCGTCTTTGGTCATCCGAGGCCTCAGTTGGGGGAGGTTCACTAGGTGGCAATGTTCCCTTTTCCTGAGAGCCACCGTGAAGGCAACATAGCCTCAGCGTCAAATGACCCCATCCACTTGCTGCCACCTTTAAATAATCCCTCCATCAAGTCCAATCGTTGCATGATTTATAGCTTTGAAATGGGACTGGAGAACAAAGCCTGGCATGACAACCTGCGTCAGATATCCAAACACACTGGTCAACCTCACCTCTTCACCTTTTTCCATCCAACCCAGTAACAGGGCTACACACACACAAATACGCCAGACATATATAGATAGATGAAGGAAAACCAGAACCCCAAACATGCACAGGAGACATCAGGCTTTTGTGTTGACCCTGGAATGTCCAGACTGTTTGACTAAAACACAGAACTCTCTCCACATTAGTGGACAAACAGTGTATGATTCACAAAGCATCAAAGGAGCTTGAGAGGGTGAGAGCAGGTGAAGGTGTGTGTATGTGTGTGCGTGTTAGCAGTGGGGTCAGTGAGTCCCTGAAACCCATGTCTCAACCCTCAAGATCTGATGTTCGTCGCAGGCTTTGTTTGACCAACTAAACGGTTTAAAAATGTCAGAGTGGAACGTAGGAAAAAAACTGAGACTTGAGGAGACAGATGCAAGGTAATGTGACCTTATGTATCTCATGATCAATCTATAATGTCATGATTACTGCAGATTTGATATCCAAACTCACCTTTGCTTCGAAGAATTTCCGTCGCAGTTGTTTGTCTTTTGGGCAGATGGATTTTCTCAATTTTCTGTATCTTTTTCGAGCAGCATAGCCCCGCCAGCATGCTTGAATTCTACAAACACACATAAACATACAAAATGCATTCAAAAAGTGACTCAAAACCATTTGTCAAATGTTAGAAAAATGTGGTAAAGTATAAAGCTTTGCAGAGAGAGCACAGTATTTACTGATTGCTTTGTTTATCTTAAGTCATCAGCTTCTTGTCAGGGCCAATACATTTATTGAAAAATGAAATTACAAATTTTCTCATGTGTAAAGCCTCAATTTAGCTGCAACTGCATGTAGCCATAGATTAGCCATATCCAGTACATATAGACAAGGTTGTGTACAAACATTGTGGAGTTTGTAAAACAAAAAAAAATTTATGTGCAACTATAATATGAACAATTTGATCATGCCTCCATTATTTAAACTGAAACTTTGTTTTTTTTTTTTTGTTTTTGTTGTTTTAAACTGAACCCTATTTTCTCATGTTTTTTTGTCAAAGTGACGAGTGGAGACAACATTTGAGATGAGAGGGACCGCTGCAGCCGCAACAGTGAAACAGACTGTATCTAAGTGTGTGGAACCAAGTCTTGCTCGATGAGGAGTCTCATTCTCATATCTTGTGGACTTTTTAACATTTTAACATAACACTTGCTATGAAAATATTTTTTTTTTACAGAAGCTGAACTAATTCAAGTAATGAGTAAATTTAATGCATAAAACTTCCTTTCGTACATATTTTGGTGATGTTTTTTCTCTAGCGCTAGATGACAGTTGTTGCTTTGCAAAAGTCACTTAATGAGATTGTGTGATGAATTCTTATTTTGCCTTAATGGATTTTTTTTTCCAAATTAATTTTGAGCACGTACCTGGTGGCACACTGGTGTCTGAAGAGGCGAGCTGCATCGTGGATCACCCGTGTCTCATACTGCTCCTTTCTGCACATCGGGCAGCACTTCCTCCCAGAAAATCTTTCAAAGGCGTGCAAACATGCTCTGTGGAAAACGTGTGAACAAGACAGCAACACCTAAAAAGAAACAGTGACATAAACTACTTAGTATATGTGAAACTAAAATTGTATCATACATGCGATGAAACAAGAGGAAGCATCTAAAACAATCTTACAGTTTACAGATTTTATAGGTTGAGTGCCTATATGGGTTAAAATGTCTCCAGAGGCTGCTGCTGAACATGTATTGGTTTTCAGTTTTTTCTTAAAGTGCTTAGAAAAAGCTCTCATACTGTATACAGTCTGTGCACATGCTGTGTGTTTATGTGAGCCTTAAGCCATGCTAAATCTGTGTGTACTCATGCACGTATGTGAATGTGTGTATCTGCCTTTAAGTGTTATTTGCTGAGAGGATAGAGGGAGTCAGCAGGACCCCCAGTGGGCCGGCTGGGACCTGGACTATAGTCTCCTCTACCTGTGAGAGCGACTCTTTTATCGCCTGAAAGGAGACAGCCGCAGCTATGGGGCTTGGCACACAAACCAGTTTACTCAGATCTCTGGAGGGCAGGGGGGGGCATATTGATTTCCCATTGTTTTTGGCCTGACCAACACACTCCATCACCAGTGAAAGGGCCCCCTGCAGTGTACAATTTCCAGGAGCTCGACAAGCCATTAGACCACTGAGAAATTTCACTTCTCACAATGCTTTAAGGCTACATGCGGCAGTTTGTGGGCAGACACACAATAAAGAAACAGACCTGAAAGCAGAGGAACATGTCCTTTGTAAAATCCTGTCCTTTTAGGGAAAATGTCTTAATGGTATTAAAATAATGAGCGAATATTTCAGTCCACACAACAGAACAACTGCTGCTGTAAGCATTTTTAATTGTCATATTAATGCGTGAGTGCAACACAAGACTGTGGCACACAAACGCATTGTTACAATATGAAGGCTTGCAGGAAAATGCCAAATCAACAAAGATTCCCTCCTGTCACTTTCCCTTGTTAGCAGGCTCTAATTAACTTTTTTTTTCTTCCCTGAGTCAAACTAATATTTACACGTGCATCTATGGCAACTGTGCTTTGTGAGGCCGCCTATTCTAGTCCCGCATTCTTGAGGAGATTGGCATCTTAAAAGGGGATCGGAAAGGTGTAAAAGACTGAATGACCCTCACAGTAACACACTGATTGCTACATCATCACGTCACAGTTGAGTTCCAAGGCAGTATGGGTAAATTTGTACAGTTGTCTACACAGATTAGAACATACAGGAACTGCAGGGGGAGGTGGTGGTTGGGGGCGGCTTTGTGTGTGTGCCCATGTGTGTATACGGAAACACAGGTTTCCCTGAGGACAGACAGAACATTGGAAACATGTTAAAAAAAAAAAAAAAAAAAAAAGAAAGAAAGAAAGAAAGAAGTAACAGTAGCTACTGTGTTGGGGGAATACCTGAGGCTGAAGGCAAAACTCCTCCCTGCATACTGCACAGGGCTGAGCTGAGTCCCCCTGCTGAACAGACCTCGTCTTGACCTGAGTCCATTCGTCCTCTGTCAGTCTCCCTGCAGGCGAGGCCACCAAACCCAACTTCTGAGCTAAAAGAAACAAGAAATATACTGGTTATATACTAATAGAGTAATAGAATAAGCAACTAATACCCCTTTCCCATCAAAATTTGCGTGTGCACAAAGGTTTTTTAAACACGGGTAAAGGCACTTAAAAATAGGCAATAGACTGTTTTTGCATTGCCCAGAGAGCAGAGCTCTTTACAGTGTGATGCAGCGGACCAGCATGTGTGTGGGTTTTTTTGGTGTGCCCATTTGACGTCACAGACAGGCTGGAGAACAGGTAAACAGTGAAAGCTTAACGGTGGTTACTTTCCTTTATATATCTCTTACTTATTCAGTCTCTTTCAAGCTCAGTGCAGACTAATTTGGATCGATGTTTGTTTCCTGTACTCAGAATATGAACTCTGATATACCTGAATAGGTATAAAAATTCCTTCATCCCTCTATCAGTGGATGTTCTAAACTCAGATAATGAGGGTGTAAAATGAGGGGCAGTGTTTTAATGCACTTTATGTTGCATTTTTCTGTGCTTTGCACTTGATGTCTGTTTTTGCACTATGTGCGTATGTCAAGACAAAGTTATCCTGAATCTTGAAAACTCCACCTAAATAAGGTGACAGCTTGCTGGAGGGAGATCTCAAGGAAGCTGAAAGTTTCTGGTAAATGACCATTGCTAATACTAACTTGCTGTTGGCTACATGCTTTGTCATTTCCAGTCAATATCACAACAGAAAACATGTGTTCTGTTTAAAAAGAACAAACACAGGAAGCCAGAGAGTACTCGCCAATCTTTCAAGTGTTCGACATCTCCAGTTGAGCGCACAGCTGATACCTGGTTTGTGTACATGATGTAACAAAGTTTGAACTTTGAAATGATCAGATGATCAGGATACTTTATTCATCCCAAGGGAAATTCTGTTCGTAACAGTGCTCCGCTCAACAACAACAAACAGGTAAGAAAAACAAGACAATGCACATAGTGCACATAATGACAGAATAAAACTATATACGTAGTGCAAAGAGCAGTGCGCAAGAAATAAATAAGACTGTACAATAAGTGTCAGGTTATTATGAAATAACCTGACACTGTGCAGTGAGTGTGGAAGGATGACAGTGAATTTACAGAGATGAGTTGTACAGTTTTATTGCCACTGGGAGAAAGGACCTTCTGTGACGCTCAGTTTTTGAGGTGGGTGGTCTGAGTCTGTTGGTCCGTGTGCTCCTGAATTGTGAAATCTGGCTCGACATCAATTTTTTTTTGTGCTCCGTTCAGACACCTTTCACAACCATTTTGACATATTGAAACCAGAGCAAACTGGTTTGATTTTTTTTGATAACATGGGGGAAAAAAGCCATGAACAACTTGGCAAGAAATGTCCACAAATTTGGAGAATTTAGTGAAATGTGACAAAAAAATTATCTAAAAATAGTTTTAAAAAAAGAGTGGAGGATTACTGAAAACTATATTTTTACTTATAGTAATTTCAGAGTTAATATTATGTTAAAGTATATAGCAAAATATATAAAATAAATACACACACACCCCATGTATTTGAAAGAAATCAAACCAATTTGAATACACTGTAGACACGTTGTTAGGATGCAGTGTTAAATTCATATGAGGCCTGCATTTCTTGTAAACAGTTTTTTTTTAAGTGAGTGCAGTGAAGATACACAGCCAGGAGCTTTTTGCCTTTTTTCATGAAATCATCAAACCCTGACAAATGAGCTCAGCATGACAATTTTGATGTATTCCAAAAGTAATCCAGAGTATTTAGAAAACTTAACTAGTTTGAGTAACCTGATGGAATATGTTACAAATTATATTTTAGGGCATGTATTCAGTAATCTGTAGTGGAATAGGTTTTAAAGTAACCCTCCCAACACTGTTCATGAGCCACATAAATAAAAGTTCTCAATATGTGTGTTTTTTTTACCTAATGTTAAAGGAGGTGGAGCAGGATCAAGCACATATTCTTTGTCTTCTTGCTGATTTTGTGTCTCCAATCCCCTCTTCTCCACTCTTTTTCTGGGTGATTTTCTTTTGCATTTCAGCAAAGGGTCAGAGAATTTGACATCTGGATGAAGCAGGCTGCGTGTGATGTGGTCTTGAAAGGCAACGGAGGTGATCACCAACTTGTTGCTGGCTTTCGATGTCAAACCCTGTAAAATATGATATAAAAGTTCATCAGTGCATTTGCATAAATTGCTGCAAATAAGCAAATGTAAACTTTTCTTAGACCAGGATAAGCAATAAATACAAATAAATGCATTCATACTGTCTAGACACAATAATAGCAAAATGCAGGGATAAATCACTGCACGGCCAAATGGAAAATGCTATAATTGCCCAAGATAATTCAATATTGCAGCAAGAAGTGTGTCAAAGAAATTAGTTTTTAAAAACGACACAAAAAGCTGGCTTCTGGTTTAACTTAAGTATAGTAAATCTAACCTTATTTTATCCATAAATTAGAGGGTATGCTGCTTGTTGTCCGTGTAAACTGAACCGTGTGGAGCTCAGTTCACACAGGTGTTTGCTATCTAATTAAGATAGCAGTTGCAACACGGACAACGGGGCAACTAAAGTTCATCTTTCTAACGAAGCTGCCGTCAGTCAAACATTGTCTAAAGACTGAATGTTCAAGAAGAAGAAACCTTGGCGATATATCCGCCATCATTTTTCATTTTCATGCGTCAACAAATGTACAAACTGGGGTAAAAAAAAAGCTAAAATCCAAACCTTCCGCATTGCCATCCCATCAGCAAACTGTTGAAGTGGTTGCCAGGAAACCAATCAAGGCCCGCCTCCTCTCCGCGCGGAGAATCATCGCTGGCTCTGATTGGCTGAGCAAGAGACCTTTGGGTTCGCTGATTGGTTCATGTTTTCAGTTGAAAAATACCATAATTTTAATTGTGTGTCCTCTTTATATAATTCTTATAGACCAGGGCAACACTTTGAATCTCTCAAGTGCCCATTAAAGTCTCTGTGTTTTAAATCACGTTTTTAATGCTTGTGAATTAATTTTCACAATGCCAACAAATACATTTACTAAAGTGCTGTTCTTTAGTATATTTTTCTTTCATTTCTTTCATTACTAAATAACATTTAACGAAATTACACTGGAATGGGGTTACAAGCAGTGGTGGAATAAGTACTGATATCTTTTATTTCCCTTAAGTAAAAGTATTGGTAGGCCTACTACAGTGAGGAAACATTCTGTTACTAGTGAAAGTCCAATGATTTCTTGCCCATTTTTGGGTTGTTTCCTCCATGTTTTTAAAAGAAATCAAGCCAATTTACGCAGCTTTCACAGGGCTAAACTACCCAACAGTATAAAGACAGATTTGTAAACATTTATCCATTAGTAGTAATAATTAAACGACATTCTGCTGCATAACGAATACTTTTTGTTTCAATATGTGAGTACATTTTCCTAAAAATATGTAATTTCAATTGTTTTACTATTTCAGTATAGAATTTGAACATGTCTTCCATCACTGATAGTTTTACATTTCCAACGTTTTCTATCCCCTTCTATCACCATGCAAGGACAATTTTGCTCTTTGAAAACACAATGCTGTGTCTCAATCTCACTAATGATTATTTTATTGTCAGGGAGTTGTCAGTGAATAGTTGGAACCTGACCAAAGGAGGTTAGTCTATGTGTCTATGTGACTCACCAAGCTGTCGTCAGAGCAGGCGCTGAACAAAGCTAAGCTGCTCATACCTGTGCTGTGAGCTCAGGGATCCCTCCCAGGTCACCCTTACATGGAAAACCATACACACAAACACACAGTCCAAACCGTCTCTTTTTGTGAGGCTGATGAAAAGTTTGCTTTATTTCTCACACACGGCGCGGGGGTGTGGGACTTTTAAAATGCTTTGCAGCCTTGATTGACTTTGATGTGTTCAGTCAGAATTGGTGAAAACAGATGGCCGAGGAGAGGGCTAACGGTGAGGCCTGTCAATCCAGGGAGTCCTCTAAGAAAACAAAGTGAAGACCTGGCTCTGGGAGAGGAGGAAACCCCTGAGCTTCTCAAGAGGCTGCTGCATTCTTGAGATTAGGGCAAGAAAAACGCAGACCACTGCTGTTAATGCCCCAGACAAAGGCGTGGAACAATTTATTAGTTAAGAATTCAAGCTCAGAGCTCAATCAAAGGCCTGTCGTCCACAATGCCAGACTTTGGGCTTTGGTTTGTTGTTTTAAGTAAATAATCATGCTTAAAAGATATGGCAAAGATGGGGCTCAAGTCCCCCATAAAGCCTGCATTCTTCCAACTGTCATCAGAATGGATTTCTGTGTGCGCTTTTATTTTCAACAAGTACATTGTTTGTCTTTTTCTTTATGAATACCATTTTAAAGAGCTTTTTATTTAACTTTCTTCCCCCCGGACCTCTTTACCTGATCTGTGGTATTTTTGAAAAGACAACTCAGCTTGACGTGCAAAGAGCTGATGACTTAAGCGAAAGGTTGAAAAAAAAGAAGGAAAAAAAACTGTGCGTAGAAACTGCTTTGCAAATTTGCACCGACAACAGGTTGAAAAGGAACAGTGAGTTCTTCAGCGCTCACGCATATACTGCGCTGCTGATACAGAGCTGCCATGACTTTAAACTAACAAACGGAAGAAAATTGAGTCTTCTTTGACACCTGTAGAAAATATGACGTGAGACAAACATGACAACAATCAATACTTTAGTAAATAGAAGAGATGAGACTACATCATTGTTTGTAAGTCACAAATAAGTCCTAAGTCAAAATTCAAGTCTTAAGTCCTAAACTAGTCACAGTTGACTCTTTGCCAAATGAAATGTCAACAGAGTAAGTTATATTAAATTTACAAAAATCCCGGATGCTTTTACAATTTTTAGGTCTACCTTTTTAAATTTAGGTGACAAAAGCACATAGTTATGTTTAGAAAAAACACATGATGTAACATCACAGGACATACGTCATGTTGCATCTCTATCCATCTATCTACAAGAAATCTTTTGCCTCATGTGCTGCCAAGATGATAAATGAGGAGACTCATACCTGCTGTACAGGGTGGTGCTCCTGAGACATACCTGAGATGGTATGATCATTCTTCATGAATATTCATTTATTGTAAATTAGATCTGCTCAAATGGGTGCTGTCCTTTTTATTTCATATTTTTATGTTCTTTGAGCATGCCTTTTACGTATTTTATGGTGAAACTGAAAGAAAATTTCCACATTTGTGGACAATAAAGTTTTCATAAATTCATAATACAGAATGCTGCGCACACTAGGTTGTTATTAAAAGCAAACTGACGTTTGGTTTCACACGGGAACCAAACAGCACTCTCTCTGGTGAAAGTCTAGTTTGTTTGACCCATCCATCTCAAATCCACCCATCCTATGCCGGCAGCATCAGAAAAAGCTCATCAAAGCGATGTTAAAAGTGCCTTTATGCATCCAGTGACAAAGCATTTGTTTTGACGAGTTGGGAGTGAGAACAGTCTGAACAAAATGGATCATCTGGGGATTTAAGTGTTGACCTGCTGGGAATGAATAGCGTTAATGTTAGTTGATTCAAGAAATGGAGGGAAATTAATCTATTTGTGGCACACTTTTTAAATAACAGTCCTATCTTTGGGCTTGGGAGAAGATATCGAGTATTTTCAAGTCAAAAAGCTCAAATCCATGTGAAGTCGTGCATTTTGTCAACGCAAGTCTAAAGTCATCAAATTTGTGACTCAAGTTCAAGTCATGTGTCTCGAATCCACACCTCAATATAAATAAATAAAGCATCAACACGTGAGTGAATGCACAACACTCTCATGATACTGCGTCGGTTCAAACTCATAAAACAGGTCTGCATCCATACATCATGCACTGTGATATATTGCATTGTTGTCAAATGAGTAATTGCTGTGAGATATAGATGAGAGAGGGCAGCCCATAATGGTTAATTAACAATTATGTCAGCCAGTGAGATGACCAGGAGACCAATCACTTTGATAGGAGACAGTGGAGGGGGACAGAAATCAAATTATTTTATGACTTGACCCATAATGCTTCCTTAACATGACTTTAATCACTCCATGGTGGATAGGAGTCCCCCATGGCTATCTGATAGTGAACCAGCACGGAGAGGAGGGCGGCGAGGCTTTACTATTTGCCGTTATCTCCTGCGTCATTGCTGAGTAAGTAAGCTATAAAAGAACACAGCCATCATTACAGCCGTTTGGTTGCTTTTCAGAGAGATGGAGCTCCTAATGATTAGACATGTCCTTTGTAAATGAAATACAAATCACCCCAGGCTTTTGGTTTTACTTCATTTACTAAGTGCTACATTACCTCATACTTTGGACCTAACAATGGATTTCCTATAAATCTCCGGGTAGTTGAAATGATGAAGGGGCTCACATATCACGAAATGTGCCAGTGCTTATTAGCACTTGAGAAGTTATTGATCGGGCATTTTGATTAATATCCGCTGAGGGGCTACGGTGGCATTCAGAGGCCCGTGGAGGCCCGCTGTGAAACTGGCTGGGACTTCTCCCTCTCACTTACCTTCAGTTTGTGCTGACTGCCAGCCTGAGCTCTGGCGAGATGACAGCCACTGCAGCATCCCGATGCCAGGAATTTAAGGAGCTCACCCTCTGTTTCCCAATTCTTCACCATTATTCAAACATAAACATATTGAAAGCTGGGGAATGGCTATAGAGGGTTTACTTATTGGATGGGTCAGCACCAGGGTAGGAAAATTGTTAGATAATTAGCAATGTTGTGCAGTACGGCCCAAAAACACACTCAAATCTAATGAAATGCATTTTTCAGTTGAGATACTAATTCAGATAAAGGCCAGACACTAATTGCACAGGAGCAGTAAGTATTTGCTAAGTCGCACACCCCTTATTACTGTTGATTCACCAACTTTACATTTTTTACAGTATGTAGTTTGTAATGATAAAAATGTCAAATTTACTGCTTGAAATTTCTAGTAACTTTTTTCAACAGTGGGTCCTTGATTTCAATCAGTGGGAGACAAAAGCTGGCCTCTCATTTCTAGCCAGCGACTGTCGATTTGGTTCGCTGAAAGATTTTATCAGCAGCACCCAATGGGTATATAAAGAGAACTGGATACAACATCAGAGGCTGGGCCCATTTATTTCTGTAAAGGTTGCTCAGTAGCGCATGAAGCCAAAAGGTTTGACTTCTCAGGTCTAAAATTACTTGGATGTTCTACCATGTTGGACCCATACAGCAAGCACACTAGAGACTTTGCGGGCTAAGCGGCTATTTTCTGTCTTAACCCTCCGCTAACTTGAATGGGAATAAAATCATTTTATCATGCGGCTATTCTAGACTTCTGAAATGTTATCGCAACAAATGGATCTAATTCTGATAATGAAACGAGTCATTTTGTGGGGTTATGATGGTAAAAAAAAAATGTATCCACTTATTTACAGACTTACCACTATGTAAAATTGGCTTCAAAGCCCGGCAGTACCTAGGTGGCTAACATTAGCATCATGACGTGGTTGCAAGAGATTATCACCATGGATGTATAAAAGGTTTTCAGTGGTGCACAAAGCCAAAAAAGTTTGACTTCCAGATATAACATAACCTAGATCTTCCACATCATGGGGCCCCTAGAGTAAGAACACTAGCATTTCCTTTAATTCCATCACCAAATTTCTTTCTCTCACCCGAACAGCAGTCCATAATAACTCTTGTTTGGACTGTTGATGGACTTTAAAACTTTTACAACATAATAATTAAAATAAGGACGATTTAAGTGTTCGCACTGTGAGGTGTATGTTCCCTTAAAAAAACACAACCATCCTGATTTACAAAGGAAAAAGTATTTTTGGGCTCAGTGGCATCACATGACAGACCAAAAAACTGTCCCAGGTGGCACCAGACATTGGACTTGTGTATCGTACAGATGTTAATTTTGGTTGGTATGAAAATGGCATTTCGCAGAAGTTGGATTTTGCTTTCCATACCTTACAACTAAATGTCATTTTGCTATATCGCGATTATTTTTTCATTAGATATATGGATGATGGTGGCATTGGATGTTAACCTGAAAATAAATTTTGGTCACCTGACATCACAGCCTAAGCTAAACCAAATATCAGTGTGTACAACCCATAGTGGCCATGTGGGGCAATTCCATGTTAAAGCCAGCGTGGAAGCGTCTTTAACCTGCACTCATTCCAGTGGCCAGTGGGGGGCAACCCACTGGTTGCAAAAAGAGGTCAATTAGATTACATCTCATTTGATTTTATTGCCTCAGCATTTTCCATATGAGTTGCTAGTCTTCTTTAACGTAGAATAATGTTCATAATGTAGATGACGGTCTAACTTACAGTAAAATAGATGATAAAACAGGGCATGGCTACCTTGTGATTGACAAGACATTGCCACGGTGGTGTCCTCAGTCACATCCAACCCTCCCTCCTCCACAGCTCCACCCTCTTGTTAAAACTCCTGGCTTCAAAAAACCTATAGATGGTGATGGGCAAAATACAAAATGCATCAAAACAGTAGTCCATGAACCAATGATCAGCATCATGTTGGCTTCTTTATACAGTCTGTGACTGGCTGAAAATTATAAAAGATGTAGCAGGACTTATAGATAAATTTTCATTTGAAAAATAGCAAATAAATCTAGCTTGTACCTAAAATATAATAAGTAAATCTACCCCTGGCTAACTTGTTTTAGAACCCTGTAAAAGAAGTCCTAAATTTGCACTACTTTGTATTTCAGTGTAGATGTAGTTATTCTAAGTATGAAAAAGACAATGTTGTGCATTATTTTATTGTAACATAAACTTGTTTATGCAAAGGTTAGGAACCACTGCATAAATTAATCACAGAGTAAGAGAATTTAGGTTTGGGTTACTTTTGGCTGAACATGCAGCAAGGATTTTTACTGTAATGTCACTGCAGCGGGGACCAATAACTTCTGGCATGGTTGTGCGGCCATCTTTCTCCATAATGGACAATAATTGAGCAGAATCCATCACTATAGCCAGAAATAGACCACCATAATGGCCATAAATTGTGCCCTGTGAAGGCATGAGCACTGAAAATCCAGCCGCCCCCGCTGCGTCTGAGAGGCACTGCAACTTCTACACATTCCCTTTCATCCTTACATTTTGACTCCATGCTGATTACATACAATGCACATCCAGTCGAGGCAAATCATACCTTTTAAGCACAGAGCGCAGGCAACTGACCTTTGAGGGGTGTTACAGGCACACTCTATGGCAGCAATTCTGCTAAGTAAAAAGTGTTTGATTGACATCAAATTTGTCTGATGTCATTTCCATATCCATCAGTATTTTGTGAACACTTCTTGAATATATATTTCTAAGATCAACACATTAACAAGTATAATCCTTGTGCTGGAAACACAGAGCAGTGTGGCTGTAGAGAATTACACACACATTCATCAACCTGCCCAAAGAGGAGCTACTGTAAACGTAATTAACTTATTTCTTTTTTTTCTTCTTTTTTTTAAAGGAGCACCTGAATTAAGCAGGAGACTTCCTACCAAACTCCATAAATCAGCACCAGCTGCTATTTCATTTGACTGAACGGGTGCAAAGAGCATGAAGTTTGCCTGTGCTGTGGGGAATGTGTTTGTGGTGAGTCTCGTAAATGCCAAGTTCTTTGGGCAATAAGAATAAATATCACAACCACTCTCTAGAATTACCACATAATTGGGGACTTTCCGCGTCTGCACAGGACCCCGCTGTCTCCTCCTCCTAACCTACATGTACTACAACGGATGAGTCCATATTTAAGTGATGAGGGGTGGGAACACGGTGGGAAGAGCCATATTTAGCCCATCAACACACACAATTTGATTGCTTCAAGACAACAACAATAAAGAAAAAATGTGACACAAACAAACTTGTCAACCAGAAACTTTAAACGGTCCAGACTGTTTCATATTTACATGTTTTGGTTTTTGTTTTTTACATATTAAATACTATTGACATGAAATATGCACATCTAAAACACATCTAAACATACAGAGCTTACTGTATGTATGGCTGCTGTGGCAAACGGGATGAGTTCCTCTGCCAAAGCTCATACTCTTTATCATACACACTGTATAGTGATGGTATGTAGCATGAACCTGGAAGACACATCACAATGCTGGAACCTGATTGGTTAAAGCGAAGCAGAAGGTGGGAGGTGTTAGTGTGAATGAAGTAATTCGGGACCAAAGCCAGAAAAGGATGAAACTTATGAGAATGCAATTTTTTTTTAAATGAAGGGACAACCCTGGTATAGAAAAACACCTACTGAAAACGTGACTTTATGCCGAGTATGTAGACACAGTTCTCATTTTGGTCATAAAGGGGCATGATCCCAATATTCCCACAGTACCCCCGACAGGATTCCATAAACCCTCTCCAAGTCCACAAAACGCATGTAGACTGGATAGGCACAACCCTTCCAGCAGCCTCACAGGAGTGAAGAGCTGGTCCACTGTTCCACGATCAGGACGAAACCCACATTGTTCCTCCTGAATCTGAGGTTCGACAATTGGTTGAAGCCTCCTTTCCAGCACTGTGGAGTAACCTTAATACACCCTTTGGTACCTTTTTTTAAAAAATGGGAACCACCACCCTTATCTGCCACTCCCATAGACTGTATATAAAAATGGACAACACGACCCCCGCTGTGCCTAAGTGAGGTTAAAATATCTGAGATACAGGCGTTGCCATCTTGTGATGTCACTGAGAGCAGGATTCTGCACAACAGCGATATCTGCGTATGGGAAGTTCCCGCCAAAACACCTGTTCCACTAATCGCAAGCAGCCCCATTAAATGCGAGCACATGGATTGGCTGTCGCAGCTGTCAGTCAAGGTGGAAAATCCCAAATCCCCTTTTTTTTTTAGAATTTATTAACTCACTAACATGGAGGGGCGGGCTCTATGACCTATACTGCAGTCAGACACCAGGGGGCGATCAAGGTTGAAAAGTTAAACTTTGGGGGAACTGTCATGTTGTCCATCTTTATTTACAGTGTATGGCCACTGCACAGGCACCTTCATGTAACACTGAAAAGGCGTGTCAGCCAATGCATTAGCAACAAGTGTACTTATTTTAAGCTGAAACACTATGGGTTTTTTTCTAGACTTAACCACCTATTTTTGTTGCCTAAACCCTAACAAAGTAAACCAAAAACAAACTATGTTTTTACCTATGTTTCAGGATTATTTTTGAAAACAGACTGTATGCATTTAATAAGCAGAAAAGTGTACATTTCCTGTGAAAATTAAAGTTTATTTTGAAATGACACATTGCATGTAATGAGCAGAAATTGACATGCCATCCCCGAGTGTCCAAAACTGATTCAGAGGGGTATCTACAGCATTACACTTGATAGGGCCACTGACCAAACATCTGGCCAAACATCATTGGAAAAGAGATTTTAAATCTCAACAAGTCTTCCACCTGGTTAAATAAAAGATATATATAGTATATATTAGATAGATATATAGATATATATTGATGAGTTGGGAATGAAAATGTGTTGGGGGTGCTGATCATGCTATGTTAACAAAAACAGTTCAAGTCCAGCCTTGGACCTTTGTTTAATGTCTTTCCCCATCCTTCTCTTCCCTTCTTTTCTGTTAACTCTATGCTTTCTAATGGCTAATAAAGACATACGAACACAGAAAAAAAACTAACAAAAAGCAATGAGAAAAAAAAGATCAGTCATACATCTCATGTGTCATTTCCACTTCAGCATTCAGTATTAAGCTGTCAAATATCAGCTTTAAAACAACCCAAACAATTTGATCGTCAAAAGCAAAGCCGATCATTAAAAAAAACATCAAATCTCCGCCGCCTAAGTGACACATGTTGCTTCACTGTGCAGAGGGCAAGTCATTCACCATCGCTCGCATACTTCAAAGCGTGTTGAGATTCTGCCAAACAAGCGCAGTCTCTTGGTTTCTTGTTGTAATTTTAGTGCGCGATGAAAGGTAAAGTAGCAACACTTATTTACTTGTTACTCAATGTGCCAAAGGTGCAGCCGCAGATGTTTTTGTTTCCATTATCTGTCTTATCGAATCAATTCCTCCGATCATCTCATGAGTGTTTATTTATGGATCTCAACTTTGATGGAGACTATCAAATAATTTTAAACTAATGACATAAGCCCCATACTTTAAATAACCGACCATCTATTTCATTTTAGTCAAGATTTCCCTCCTGTAATGAGAAGCTGCACTAAATGTGAGAGTTTTTCCTGCGGCACAGAATGAATTTGTAATTTGTAAGCTTAAATTTGCTGATGTGATGTTTGATTGTCACCATGTAATTGTATTTCCCATGGTGCATTCAGGTGAGTACAGACGACTTTGAGAGACAGCTTGTAAACGGGTGGGGGATGGGAAAGTTGGATATTGGAAAAACTAAGATTTGAGTCATAGACAGAATCCTCAGAACAATCACAGACAAGAAAAACAATACCAAAATCCTTCTGAAATATCGAAAAAAAGTGTCAATCTGCATCTGTAATGTATATTTATATACTGTCCTGCAATAGATAAGCCAAAATAAGCTCTTCTCTCAGTTCTCCTATATGTTTGTGATTTATTTCTGCAAAAATTTACATAAGCTCCTCCGGTCCAGGGACCGATCCCGAAACATTCCCTCTGACCCGTGCTCGTCATGTTAAGTGCAATGCCAGGTAACATTTCTGCATGAATTGCATTGATTCACTCACATGTGAGGGGACACAACCGGAGGATCCAGTGGGAGAAGTGACAGGCTACTGGCTGTTTGCCTGCTCAGTCTTTACTGCCAAAGTAAACAGGTGAGCTTCTCATCTTTTCACACCTCTGCATGCCGCTGACAGAGAATCACATGGAACAGAGTCAAGAGGGAGCATATCAGAAAGTATGGACAATAGTTTGGCCTACTTAGGTGTTTTGATAGCCGACATTGCTTCATCAAACTATATTTAAGGTATAACTTCTATGTGATTCTGCTTGGAATATGGGAAAATAGCTCTTTTTCTTCAAAGGTAAATCTTTCTTGCAAGAAGAGAGCTGAAATGGAAGATCAAGGCGAGTAAAGTGAAGCGCTGCCTTGTTTACATTCCTACACATAGTCCCACTCAACATGTCTCATTTGAAACCACAAATCAATTTTAGCAGAGATGAAGTGGAGAAGGACTCGTGAAATTCAAACATTTCTCTGATGTATATTCCAATTCGCATGACCTTTTGATTGGGTCAATAGTGCTACGTCAGTCACGGCGAGACGGCTTTGTGTTTATTTTCCCCCCAACATTTGTCACATATTTGTGCTGAAAAACACCCAGCCGCAGCTGCCTGCTGGGAACCCAAGATGCCATACAAGCTGCACAATACCAGGCCATCAGAAACTGACAACCTTTGAACTGTCACTCCTCAAAAAGGCTAAACAAGACGTGTCAGGCTAAACAAGCTGGCGTGTAAGCAGACATTTTGAAGGTCATGCAACATGGGAACCACAGACAAATGCTTTATTAAGAAGCTCTCTGACCATACAGAGGAACTCACCTACCGTACGTGCACATACACGCACATACACACACACTCTGCAGTGTACACTCACACCTTACCCACGCAGAAGTGACTTCAAAAGGAACAAGGAGATAAAACAAAATGAATTGCAGACACATCAAGCCTCCCATGCCCTTTAAAGCTTAATTATACCTGTTGGGGTGATGAGAGACACATCACAGAACCTAGTGATTAATAAACAAACGCTGCATCCCATAAAGCGTCTGACAAGTCCCTGCTCATCGCCCCTCGCACTCACAGTCTGGGCTCAGGTGGAGTGCACATATCAAAGTGTATCAAACAGGAGTTGGTGCACTTTGTTGGCCCAACCTTGTCCCAGGCTTAACCCCCCGTCCTCCCTGTCCTCAGCACTTGGCCGTCTTTGCACTCTTTCTCCTCCACCTGTCCGTCTGATGAGAGCATCATCCAGACACGTGCTTCACAGCACCAGTCTCAGTTCTTTCATCTTTCATTGCTAGGCCTGGATCACTCGACTGGGGCTTTGTACCCGCCGACGTGGTAAGTGTCGCGTTTGCTGGGGTTTTGTAAACAGACACACCTTTTGTGAAAGATGATGTGAATGAGATGAAGTTACTAACTGCTGGAGCTGCGCTGCTGTTGCTGAAGGAAGGGGCTGACCCGAGGCTAAGGGCATATTAGATTGCCCCGTCTTGAAAGGGGTACGTGTCGAGTGAGAGCCGGCACAGTGAGCACTTATAAGAAGTTGTCAAAACTTGGGAAACACCAGCAGAGAGACTTAAGAGAGGCAGTAGAGCTGTAAAGGTGCAGGATGATTTTTCCTGCCAAACATTTAGGCAAAAACTGAGTGCTAATTACCTCTATGATTATCATCTAGGCCTTCCGGCTTGATTACAGTGGTGGAAAATGTCATGCTAAATGCAATTATGAAAAATCTTTTTCAAGATAAATTAAGAAAGTAGCTCACATCTTTAAGCACGTCATTTTTTTCAAGATCTGCACAGATGCACATACATATCCAAAGACATGACCCCCTTTGACCTCAAAACAGCAAGTACATGTAACTAAACACAGACAGAATGAGGCCGTTAGACCCAACTGTTTGTTGTTTTGTCAGACTTTTGGTATTTCTTAAGCTCCTCACCAGTCACTGTGTTATTACGCTGTTGGCGATGCATGCTTCTTGCTTTAAGCTGCTTTAGCCAAACAAATGTGATTTAGCCTAATCATTTCACTCAGACAGAAGTTGGTATTGTTTGGGGTGTTTTTCCACTTCGTTTCCACTTTGTTGCCATGCTTCAGGCACATGTGCAAAAGTTGAAGACAGGAAACAGCACAGAGAATTTCCACCTGACCAGTTATAATAATACTCAAGATAAAGACAGCGAAAACATGAACACTAACAGCTTCATGTAATGTGGGAAGCATTGCATGACGAACGCACAGAGCAAAGGTGTATGTTTCATTTCAACATTAAGGAAGACATATATGAAAGGGGAGGTTTAGGGGACGTCCACTAGAAAATTTTGAGCATCAGACACTTATTTTTATGCACCTTGCAAATTTTCTGCAGCAATTTATGGTGTACATGTCTTTAATTTTGTTAAAGTAAGGGTCCTCTGCTGTTCTTATTGTGGGCTGACAAATGCACATTCTCAATATCCAGGGGAACATGCACCACACCCCTCCCAAAATCTATGCCTATGTCACATAGCATGACCACTCTGCAGTGCTCCTCATCTCTGCAGAACATTTTAGCATCTTTCAGCTCATTGTTTTGGTTTTACTGCCCTGTTTCACTACTCAACTACAGCTACAACAGGCGGTTATGATTATTTCGGTGGGAAAAGTTCTGACTGGAAGTCAACCAGCACCAAACAACTGACAAAGTTATTATTTTATTGTTAATGTTTTCCATGTCTAACATGGTAACCATAATGTCGTTGAAAAGGCACTGAAAACTGAAATCAACTGAATTAAAAATGCATTTCATGAACCTTTTATCGCAATCGACCATTTCATATTAATGCCACACATTTGGAAAAAAACAATTAAAGCCCAAATGCTCTGTATCTTCAAAGTTGCAAATTACAGGGTTCAACTTCAACGTTTTTTTTCTTCAATTGCCCAGTTGAGCAAGTCTACTGCAAACCCAATCACTGAGCCCAGAACCACAGTCCCAAACTAAGAAAAAAGGTTGTATTTTCCATTATATGTATTTCAGAATGGTTTTAAAATCCTTCCATTGCAAGTTCAACACCAGTAAGTTAAAGCATCATGTATGATGCTCTACAATGTGTTCAGAATGCTCTGAAATCCAATTAAATAAACCATTCTCAAATGCATCAAAGACAATCCAGTAAACGATCCAACATTTCTGGTAAATTCATGTAGTTACTATTGCTAGTTCTCAGTTTGGCTCATTTTGGCTTTAGATAGGGTTAAGCAAGAAATGGAAGTAAATGAAATATTGGATGTAAATGCCGCAAAATGTAAAACCATTTGATAATATAAAGTGCAACATTGCAGTCCAAAAATACACTTTATATAATTTATTTCTAACTTTGCTGAGATATAAAGTACATTAAAGCCATTAGGTGTCACATGACAGCTGCTGTCATAACTCGTGTCTATTAGGAGAGCCTGTGTGTTGTAGTGCTGGGGACTGCTGATAGACTTGGACCAAATGAAAGGGCTGACAGAGACACTAGAAGTGCGGTATAGTATAAATGATCATGCCTTGCCATTGATTTAACTAATGATGAGTGCTCAGAGTGCAACAATAGTAATTTTGTCATAAAGCTGTCAGCAGTTAATCAATCTGTTAAGGGTTTTCCTCCTTCAATGTTAGATTTATTAATGTTCATGCAGGCTTGTCTGGGCACGCACAGGTCTGCCTACACAAAGCAAGTCTAAAAGAACTTTGATGTTCCTATTTGTCACATTATTATTTCATACTAGCTACTTACTGAATGGTATAAAATTAAAGTGACATAATTGTGCATTTTTTTCATGAGCTGACAAGACAATTTATGCTTCTTCTCTCACCTGTGTGATGACTTTTTTCTGTATCTGGGTTTGTCTGGGCTCCTCAGGCTGTGTCTCGTACAGCCAAGACTTGCAGCTGCCTAAAGGTCTTTCTAGGCCTGCTGGTACATCTGCCAACAATAGGAATTTCCCCAGTTTACACAACTCCAACACAAAGTGAGGTTATCTCGAAAGATTTAGCCTCATTGTTTCCTTTTTGGAGGGTTCATGCCACTGAAGTGACTGATGTTACCTCAGAATCTATTAACTAAAGCAGCTTGATCTCCTGTGATTAATGTAATCAACATTGCTCACAGGGCTGTTTTGTAATGCACCCGCTTTCATACTAAAAATAATACTGTAAACTTATACTACATTTACTTTTTTTAGATGTTCCCCTCGTTTCCTCTGAGAGTTTCAAAATATTTCACTTACATTGCGGTCTCGCTGTAATGCAATCACAGCACAAATCGCATCTTTCAATGCAGTCTTTACAAACAACAGAAATGATCATGTTTATAGAGTTACTATAGAGATGTGAATAATATGGCATTAAAAAAGCATTATTGGTTGCAATTCTGACATCCTACAGTCAACAAGGATATATCAAGGGTTATATGTTGGACTATTTCTTGGCTGGGAGCAGTGACTTTTTGTCACTCTGCCTGGCAACCTCACATAACCTCCCCCAGGGGGCCACCAATGTCGTTAGGCAATATTTGGTTCAATTTAGGGTGTGATGTCAGGTGACAAAAATTCAGTATCAGGACTACTAATGCTGATGTCAATCGGACATAGAATATAAACACTAGATGATGGTGATATTTTGTTGGTTTTGAGTTTTATTGTTAAGTAACCAAAATACTATTTCTTCCAAATGTCTCATGCCAACATCATCTGATATAGAATGAAGACATTTAGTCTTGAGGTATGGAGAACAAAACCCAACATTTGCAAAATGTGATAATGTTAATGTCCACACAACGTGAAACTCTGACATCAGACATTTAAAATGTCTTCGACCTGTTTTTCATGCCAACCTAAATTTGACGTATGTCAAAAGTAAGAGTCTAATGTGTTTCATATTGATGTCTAATGCTAGCTGGGCCTTTAAAAAACACAGCTTCGATTTTTGCATAGATGAAAAACAAACAAAATATATCATTTTGATTAGACTGTTTTTGAGGTGCTGGTAGGCTCAATTTCTTATCCTTTGGAACAAACAAGGCTTGCTATTTCCCTTGTTTGCAGTCTTAATGCTAAGCTAAGCTGAAAGGCGCCTGGCTGTAGCCTTATATTAAACAGACAAATATAGGAATAGCATCAATCCCCTCGTCTAGTTTATTACCATAAAGTGGTAATAATACCAAATAATACCAGATGAATCCACCAAATCACAAGGCTTGTCTACAATAACTTCTAATTTCTGCCAGTATATCCCATTAAATCCTACACACTGGACCTTTCACTCTTATGAGAAATAGGACAGGACTTTTTCTCACACAGTCATCATCCAAACCTCTCATTACACAAGGCAAAAATCATAAAATTCCACTGAAAAGTAGATTTGAATTTTAACTAATATTTATAATGATGTATGAAATTATTGTTTTCGCTGTCGGTGCTAGCTCCTGGTGCTCTCACTCTTCCACTTTGAAGTCAAATATTAAAGTGCTGTTTAATGTGGTCATGGCTTGTTCATATATTGCCTTCCGACTGTAGTCAGCTCCTCTTAAATACATAGGCAGGGCTGTAATTTTTACAAGTTAAGGCAAAATGCACTCTAAATACAGTATCATAGTTTCAAATGGCTGGGATAACCATCTCATTTTGTATATATCACCATTTGATATTCAGTCAGCCATCCTTTCTCTCATCCAGTGGCACGGTGTTATTAAAACGTATAATCATAGATTTTGTGAATGAAACGACTTGAGTCAAAATGGTAGGTATGAAGCACTTACTTAGAGTATTTTAGACCCGGCAAGCCTCCAGGTGTGAATCATTTTAAAAGCATGAATTCTTTCCTTTCTGCGATGGAATATGAATGCGGGTTTACTTTGATATGTGGCAAAAAAAACAACAGAAACAAACTGATAAACAATCTGATATGAAGCTAATGGGAAGCTTGCACTCTAATTGCAACCACCACATTATATTTTATAGTGTTAATCCCATTTTGATTGTGATATTTGTAATTATACTGTATGCTGTTGGGCACACAGCACACATTCTGTTTCTTGGCGTTTGTGTTTACTGTCTGTTTTATCGTTATTTTTATCTCTGTCACGTGTTTCTATAGATGTGTCAAAACTGTTACTTAACACAGTCTATAAATACACCTGTTTTGACATGATTTGGCTCAAAATAACCTTTTACAGTAAAAAAATGTAAGGCTTTTATGTATTTTCAGCCCGCATTTGCTAAAAATGTCTTGCAACCTGCAGCATCAAGGCTGCAAGCGCCAAATCTCTAAATTGAAGGCCCTCTTGTGCTTATTAGGTTTTGTCTGCGAGTCCCGTCGGACAAGCAGATGATGAATAGCAGGGGGAACACTGCTGGTAGCTGGGCGCAGACCACCACAAGCTCCCCTCTGTGTCTCCTCCGCCAATATGAAGCGCCGTGGTAGTGTTATGAGAACAGGATAGCTCTTGAGACGCTCGCCTTTCACTCCTGAGATGGTGCGTAAATAGAGCAGGAGCCGACAGATGGGCCTCAGCAAACTGGTCCCGTTGACCTTTCAACCCCACTGTCCATCACTCCCCTCGCCTCTATAAGAAAATGCAGTGGAATTCCAAGGAGATTATCATCCTTTATGTCCCTTGGTTTGCTAGCAGGCGGTGGATATACAGAATACACCAGGAAACGCAGAGCACATTCCCAGGATCCTTTCACTGGAGCCGCAAGAACACCGTGTTCTTCTAATGTACTCGGTTGCGTAAAAATTAAAACATGAAATCATGTAATCTAATGCAAGGTTAAGTGCTTTGGGGATGATTCTAATCTAAAGAAATACTGCTGATTTGGTGCAAATCCAACCTCTTTTGTGCTATTGTTACGTAGTGCAGCTTAGTTTTGACGCACATTCTGCTACTGTTTACCTGTTCACAGCATATGTATGGAGAGGGCGGTAATGAGAGAGTCGTCTGTCTGAGTGAGGGATTTGAACTTGTACGGTGAGACAGAAGAAAGAGGAGACTAGCAATTTGGAAAATTATCACTTGAGATTGCCTGAAGCTATACTTTTGTATATTCTTGTTCTTATTTTCAACCTGTTTCCTGGTAGAAGCAGGACCAGCCCAAGATTTTAAGGAGTTGGAAGCTACTGTTGGGAGGCTGATTCATTCATAATTTCCTCGGCATAATATTTGTTTGGCTTCAATTTATTTTGGCACACTGTACACACATGCTATACTTTTAACTAAGCATTTTATAGGTATTTTTAAAAACACATCATATCAAAAATACTCTATGACTTTGAACAGAAAGACAATGTTCCTCTTGCAGATTTGCCATTTATACAGTTTGTTTAAAGCTTGGGCTTTGTTACATGGCCTTTAAGAGGCAATTACTTTATATTACTATTGTTTTCAATGTTTTCCTATATTCTTCAAAAATACATTTTATCTGGTCTTGATTTAAAGGAACACTTCATATACAAAATGATCATTTGTAAATCATTTATTTTGAATTCCTGAAGAAAAACTTGTTTTTCTCACATGCCTCCACAGTGAACAAAGAATCCAAAAACAACATCCTTTTACAAACTCTCACACAATTTCTGCAATATAATTAAAGTCTCATTTATCCAGTGGTATGCTCAGTTCTTCCCAAACACTTGATTTTTACGATACGAGTAGCACATATAAAGTGCACCTAGGTGCCTTTGAATTCTGCTTATGCATTTCATTGAGCAGAATTCAAATGCATGCTCTATTAATAGTGTTTTAAGTTAGGTTTTAGCAAAAATGCATGTGTTTGGGACTAAGCATGCAACTGGATGAATGAGACTGGGACATGAGTTGTGTAGCTCTTTTGAAATAGTTGTTAAACATGGCTCTTTTACCTTTACTCCTCAAAAATGTTCTTTGTTTTTGGATTCTTTGTTCATTGTGGAGATGTGCAAGAAAAACACTTTTCTTCAGGAATTCAATATAGCACAGGGTGACTAGATGATTGACAGATCATTTTTTGGGTCAAGTATTCCTTTAAGTCATATTTTACTGGTTTTATGCTAAGCAACCCATCTCAACATGTTTTATATAGGGTAAAGGGCAATCAGATTTTAATTTCCAGGGAGTGAAGATGTCCAAACCTTTTCATAAAGGTTCAAGAAAGCCACGAAAGGCATGCAAAGCCATCCTGATTTAGAGGACAACTCTTCAGTCTGTTTAGCCACATGTTTGGAAGGATAGATTCATACCTCACATCATGAACATCATAAACCTACTTCCATGGACAGTCAGTCACCATGGATGACAGCCATCCCAAAGAACTCCAATACCATTATTGATTATTTTAACTGCAAAGAGATATTTTAAGGTGATTACAACCTTTTAAAAACTAAACAGAAATATGAATATTATATTGTTTTCCTCTCTTTTTAGTGCTTTTTATATATGGTTATATCTTCCTGTTTTTTGGCTGTGAAAAAAGTGGCTCTACAGTTTATGTGACTTTTACACTTGTTATTTGGCCTTTTAAGAAATCACAGAAGTTGCTTTTTTTTGGAAATATCACACACTACTACTGCTTCTGCAACTTTGCATCCAACTCAATATGACTGCTTGTGTAGCTGTTTGGTGACCTAATAGTCTTTTTTCTGAGGTGCATCAATCAGTTAGTTGACCCTCTGTATGTCAGTGAAGTAAATATTCGTGCAGCATAGTTAGATGGTTGCTGATCCTTGCAAAGAGGCATTTTTTGCATTCCTTGTTGAATTTTAATCTGCTTTGCATTTTTTTGTTCATACGAGCAGACGGAAACAATTCAGTATAAGCTGGTCAGGTCAGCATTGTGAGTTGTTTTCCTTGCCAACTGCAAAGAATTAAACTGCTGTGAAAAATGACCAATTGATGCATTCACATACACACTTTCTGACTACTTTTTTCTAAACAAAAATGAGCAGATGAACCGGAGAGACAGATGTTACAATTGTGAGTTTACTTTCCCAACATTGTAATATTTACAGGACTCATCCCTCGCTATCAATATTTTTCATGCTCCTCCTCAGCAGGAGCATTCACAATCACATAGTTTTGAAGGAAAGCACACTTACTTATATAACAATGCTGATTAACAGAACATTTCCCTTTTGTAGACAACCACAAAGAGCGACTCTTAGCGTCTCTGTGGCTGAGTCACCACACAGCTTGGGCCCCATTCATGTTTTTCCCATGTTGCAATTTACTCACTGAATTAGGCTCGGACCAAAAAAAAGTGTTTCAGTCCCAATTATCATCTGGCAAGGAGAAGAGGCGGTCTGCGGTGGGGGGTGAGATACTTAAGCCTTTTCACTAGTGCTGCCTTGTTTCCCCTGTTCCTCTCCTTGAGAGAGTAATGTGTTTCCTCACACAAAAGGAGGATCTTCAGAGATATGCCAAGAGTCTGGAGAGTGTGTTTGCTGGACCTGTGAAGAGACCTCTTTAGGAGGCTTTGAGGACAATGGAGCATGGGCACCGGCCGTGGTTTACTTTGTCCACGCCAAGCATTTCACACGCACCCAGGGCAACAGCCGGTCTGAGCAAAGGCACAACATTAGTCTGAGTTATTGAAAAGGCCTTTTTCATCTTTGTCACCCAATCAGTGCAATGATCGCTCTGAGGGAGTTATGTTTGACCAACAGTTTTTTTCTTGAGTTTCTCCACATTCTTCACCTACAAGCTACTTTTTGGTTTCCTTCCCCTTTTTTAAGTCTAACATGTATATTTTCAGCATTTATATTACCTCACATAGGTTTTGTATTTGCAATAATCTGCAGGTCACAAAGCAGGTCTGCCCACTGTGGGCTCCAAGTAAATGGTTTTTCTCTTTTCTTTTAAGGCGTTTTGATCTACAAGATCTTCCTCAGGCTTACAGATCAAATTGTTACCTTATAGAAAAGAGAAAAACAACATTTATTTGGAGCCTACAGTGTGCAGACCTCCTTTGTGACCTGCAGTGAAGTATATCTTGTCTTGCACCTGAGTATTTTTGCCTGGAAGTGCACACACTTAGTCCCTCTTCTGTTATTTAAATTGAGCTTACATGATATTGTGATGATCAGACCACCAACAGCAGGATGCCTGTAGTCTAATGTTATTGTGCAGCTAATACTGCCTCCTGTGTGATTTTGTTCCTCATTAATATTAAACAGGAATTAAGCAGAGGATGTAATGCTAAAGTGTGTTACTACGAGTGAAATAATTAACACAAACAGATATGTTTGTGTGGATATGTCACAAATGCAAATCTTATTGTGACAGAGTCAGTATGATTTTGCATGAAATAATCCTGCAACAGCATAAAGAGAGTAACCTGCATTGCAGGCACACAAACTCAATGTGTGCTTATACTACAATGCAATTAATAAAAGTATATAATTTGAACTGTTTGTACATTATTAAGCACAGTGTTTTTGCTATGTTATTTCATTTTGCATTTAACAATCATGATTTTGTGAAAATGGTTTTGGTTTGACAATCTAGATCATTCCCTCTGAATTTGAGGAACATACTAACTTTGAAGAGGACCGAAGAAACTGCCGTTTTGAATGATCTCCAGCCGAACTGGAGGAGACACCCGATACATCTTCATTATAGCTGAAGTTTCCCATCTCTCCTGTGCCTCCAGTCTCAGTCAGCTCCATTTGCCCTGTCACATTGTTCATATCTCAATGGCCAGGCTGTTGTTGCTATAGCAATATGTGCAACTGACAAGGACCCAGGTTGCAACTGATTTAAGTATATGGTACCTTGTAGCGTGTGTCTAAAACAGTCTCTGCAACATTTATGTAAGGGAGATCTAATGGACTATTGAGGTGTTTGCATGAGTACAAATACTGATTTCACACATTTATATTATACAGAAGAATGTTGAAATGGATTCCTTCCACCTATGAACAAAAAGCAATGTGTCTATTAAACTTTTCTATTATAAAATGCAAAAATAGTATTCACATTTTGTTGTTTAGACTGCTGATTTTCAGTGGGCAGTTTTTCAAATGGAGCATATACATTCAGCTGAATTTAAAATTTCAATTTAAAAAATGTAAAATGATGTAAAGACGTTTGTTTCCCTCTTAAGAGTTTTTTTTTCCGTGGCTTTGTCATGTTATCATCATTGATTAACTTGCATCTCCTGTATGTTTGGGTTGTTTTTTTAGGATCAGCCCAGTCATCAGAGGAAAACATTGGCATTGTATATATTTTGCAAACCACAAATATTGATGTTTCTAAAGTAAAGTGGTCTATGAGCCGTTATCAGGAAGTGGAGGGACGGTGGATGGTGTGCCACCAAGTACAGACCACTAATGGAGACCAACAAGAACAAAACCGATATCGTTTTAGCGAGACATTGCTGCATCCTCCAGTGGCTTTTTAGACACAAAAAAATAGTTGCTTTTTTAGCAGGACTTCACTGAATTTCCTGCCAGGACAGCACTACAAAAAGCAGTCACTGCTTTTCCAGCAGGGGATGTGCCCCCAAAACCACAAATTTTAAGCAAAGACATGATCTTTTCCAAACCATTACAAAGATTTTATGCCAAAACCCTAGCCACATGTTAACCACAGCATTGTTTAAACTTTACATTTTCAAGTTTTAATATAGCCACTACGTCATAATAATACAATGTGAAGAATCAAAGGTTTGCAAACAAGCACTATTCCAACATTTATTCTGGTGAATGAGTTGTTAGGATAACTGCAAAATTGTGGCACCCTAAGCATAATGATATTAAATATATTCTTTTTTTCTGTGTGCTTTTTGTTAAATATTGAAGTACTGAAAATAGTTATGTTCACATAATCTTAGTCAATACAAACATCATACAGTGCAAATAATGCCTGTGCCCTTAAAAGTCTGCATGAACTCTGGGACAACAACAACACACCCAGCTGTGCATCAATCACTTGAGACAACCTATAAATACTTCGTTATGAAGGAGAACCTGATAACGGTGGCAGCAGAGATCCTAAGAAAACACAGCCATACAAACCTCAGACTGTGTTGAGCATTTCAGCCGATGTTGTGTTAAATATTAATCTCACACACTTTGAGAACAGCATTCCTGTGAGATCACAGTCGAGGCAACTTGAGGAATGCAACGTTAAGACCTGAAACTGTACTTCCTGGCTGTGAGCAGAGGCATGCTGGGAAGGCCTGTGGATACCTTTTACCCTCTGTCTCTCAACAGGTGGCTCTCCCTTCCTGATCCCTAAATTACTGCTCTTCTGTGAGACCCTCCATAAGGGATGGGTTTGACAAATATGATTGCTGTGGTTGTATTCTGTCTTTGATTTAAGTCAACAAAAGCATCGTGACAGCTTGCGCTGACATTTGGACTTTGGCTTTTGAAGACCATTAAGTTCATGAGGTGAAGGTGTGACTGTATCCCATACCCAAACAAATAATAGCCTAACCGATCACATGGTACACGTCTTGAGCAAGCATGTGCAGGCAGATCTGCAGTAGTCCTTGTGAAATATCTTGATATAAGCCCCACTTGCCAGACCACATAATTAGCTTTTGACCTACATTTCTCCCCAAGCTTTTTGTGCGTAAGCTACAGGTCAGCTTCACTGGGATTGTGACGTGACGCTTCAAGGAAATCTTTATTCTCTGACCAGAACTAAAGAAGCCCAAATCATTGACAAATGTCTCGCAGTGTTTGGCAAACAAAAATGTAACCTTTTTTTCACAAGTAACAGCTGTTTATGGTTGTGTTGCCTCAAAGCGAATTGAGAGGGCGTTTGTGCATGACTCACTGCAATTGTAAATGTGAAAAGATAACTTCCTTACACTGAAAATCCTCCTTTGATGATGTGACGATGTGGGTGGACAGGTCCGTGAATGGTGCTTTACTGTATGAAGTTTGGCTGCTAATGGATTGTCTGAATCAATATGTTCCTTGTAATGCTTGAAAACGCAGTATGAAAGTGTAAAACGACATAGCATCATACATAGCATCATGCAACGTAAGACTTGATATAATGTTTCATGGTGTAGAGTAGTGCACTATAAAATGAAATAATGTGATATTTTCATCAATTTAGATTGACATCCAATGTCATGACATAATAACTACTTTAACATGCACACTTATTTCACAATTATTCAGAATATGACAATAATCCAGAATTTATCATGTAAGCAGCATATTTTGTTTGGATATTCTGAATTAGACTTTATATTGAATGTAGGGTGATTAAAACAAGTGGTATATTCCAATATTATTCAGGTTTTAGATACATAAACATAAACCAACTTGTAAGGAGAAAACACAACTTCTTTTAAACATAATAAAAGACTTGGATATCAACAGGTTTTTAGATATGCGGAGGTATTGCAACGCCGACTTTTTCAAGAAGGTAACTGAAGGAATAAAAGAGAGAGGTAGCAAAAAAATAGCCTTTTCCAACAAGTCCACCACAGGTAGGAAATCCTATAGAAATACAGGAAAACTAAAAAGCACAAGAGGCCTCAGTAGTTCCACATTTCCAAATTTTGACGAGATAAACAACATGTCAGGGCACATTAATTTGAGGATGCATGACAATATGTCAATGCAAATAAACATTTCAGAATAAGTAAAAAAAACTGAAATTTTTTTGCATGGAAACGTAATCAATTTAAAATGACATTTTTATAGCATGGCATAATGTGACAAGGCATCACATGGCACCGCATGACATGAAAAAATGATTTTTAGCATGCTTCATCTAGTCCCGCCCTACTGTGAAGTATTACACCTAACCATAACCTAACCTTTTCCGACTTAAGGATTGATGTAAAGTTATTAATTTCTTACATATGTAATACCAATCATAAAACATAATTCTTCTTGGATTAAAAAAATGTCTTCACATTTTCTGAAATGCCATCCCAAAATCTGTGAACTGTGCAAAATTTAAAGAACTTCAGCATATGATACCAAACAATTCAAAAAGCTACTGAGCAGCAACTTTTGCAAAGAACTGAGCAGGGAAAGCAGCCTGGATTATTACGTTTCTATGATAATTAAGAAATTCATGATGACACTTGACTATTTACCATAGCACAGCCTTCTTTTTGTAATAATCTATTTATGCAAGAGAACGCTGTTCGCCTGTGTAATCCCAGTCGAAATTCTTGCGGTGAAAGAGGATGCAGGCCTTACAGCAGATTAATGCCATGACGATGTGTTCCGCTGCTGATGAGAGCAGGCTAAGCAGTTTCTTTATGGACGGTGGAAATGTTTGGGTTCCCTGCACAGAGGGATGGGGGGCCACAGGGTGACATGCGTTGCAGAATTCATACTGTTCTTAATGTTCTCACCATAGAGAATAAAGGATTTGAAAAAAGAAAAGACAAAGTAATTCAGGCCTCTTTTGTATAAAATCCTCCCAAGAGCTACTCAGCCCATGATTTCATTATCAGTCCGACTTACACTAATCCTCTCAGAGTGGAGTTGGCCCTTGTTAGATGTCTATACTTGGGTATCAAAAAAACCCTGGGTGTCAATGGAGAAGAAGGATGGGAGTGTCCAATATGCCTAAAGTTTATGTGTGTGTGTGTGTGTAGTCGTGCGTGTTTGTAAATGAGCGTAGACGTGTGTGTGTGTGTAGTCGTGCATGTTTGTAAATGAGCGTAGACGTGAGTGTGTGTGTGTGTGTGTGTGTGTGTGTGTGTGTGTGTGTGTGTGTGTGTGTGTGCATGTGGGGGAATGCTGGATGTTTGAGATCATCCCCAGACGCTCAACACTGTTTTGATTTCCCACTTCATGGAGAACGTGAGAGTAATCCCCTCAGGATTCCCCCTCTAGAGGTCTTTAGCTGCCATAAGCCACCATTCAACAGGCAAAACCCAACATGGGCTTTATACAGCCTGCTGGTATTACTGGATGATTGGGGAGGGGAGAAGGCTTAATCTGCCCTGGTGGCTAACCTGTCGCTGAAAAGAAACCTGCAGGGAAGCCAGCCATGAGACTGGTGGGCTGACAAAGTATATTGTTCATCCTCTGGATACACTGAAGGAAACCTGGGAAGGATTTGTAAACTGGGGGGGATGAATTCTAAAATACTCAATTAGTTTCTTATCAATGACGCTAATAGTTTTTGAGCTTTTACTAAAGTATTTTACAAATGAAATTCAATAGCGAGATGGCAGTTATGTTGGAATTAATATAAGTTCATTCATACTACTAAAAGACAGGCAATTTGTTTGGATGCTTTAATGCTATTTTCACTGCGGATGTTGCATGTCTATGAGGCTGAACGAGCAAACCGTTATAATTCTTTTCACTTCTTTTACTTACTTTCTGTGCAAATAGTGGAGTTTTTGAAGATTGTCCATACTTTTCCAAAAGTAATGCATAACCGTTTATGTTAAAAAATATATATGAGAAAACTTTTTTCATTTTACATTTCAAAGCAGTAAGCAAAGGATTTATCTTAAGTATCTATTTATCTGTTTTAGTAAGTATATTGACATCTTTTTAAACATTGCATTGGTAAACAAACATGTCAATCAAATGTGTTTACGGAGCTGATGACTGCTAATACTGCATATCCCACTGACAATCTACACTTTGCAGCAAGCATACTTAACCCAAAAAAATTATAATTTGCATATCAACATTGAATAAGTGAAGAAAGTTTTGTTTGTCTCGCATGCCTCTATGATAAACTTGGTGAATTCTTAAAAGTAAAAACACTTCGCATACAGATAGTGCACTTTGGAAAGCATGCACATTTCAACTTGTGCATTCCAGTGAGTTGCACAGGTGCACTTCTCTAATATTGTTTATGCAGAAATGTTTTAAATAGTAAGATTTTAGCAAAAGTGCATATGCATGACTGGATGAATAATAATTTGAGTATTCTGCATGAGTTGTGCAAGTTTGTAAACAGATCTTTCAATTTAATTTTGCTGTTGTTAAACGTGGTCCCTTTACTTTAATACATTAAGAATTCTCTCAGTTTTTGGATTCTTCATTCATGTGCATTAATGCTAAAACATTACTTTTTGAAACATTATTGCATAAACAATCTCATGCATGAATGAGTAGTGCACCTCAGCAAGCATGTGTGTTTGAACTGAACTCAGTGGTATGCAGAGGTGTTACTAGTATAAGCAGTAAGTTTTGAGCAAAAATGCATGTGTTTGGGATGTTCTGAACATAAAACTGGATAGACAAGACTTGGATTATACTGTGTGAGAGTTTGTAAATAGATGTTTTTGTTATAGTATTATGGCTCTTCGTTTTGGATTCTTCGTTCATCGTGGAAGCATGCAAGAAAAACCAAGTTTTCTTCACAAATTCAGTATAATACAGGGTGAGTAACTGACACACAAATGATCATTTAGTAGGTAAAGCATTCCTTTAAATAATTTTATAAGGAAGAAGTTTAGTATTCAGATGTTTCCTGTCTAATTATAGTCACAATTTAAGACTGCATGCTTAGCTGTGGCTGAGAATCCACTCGTGAGTGCATTCAGGCACAAACAAGGGGGTACATCGCAATTAAAACACCCTGACCACGGATCCCTGGCTGACATGTTTGACTTAACATTTAATCTTTAAATTCAGTAGCAGCAGCATGTGATGCAATGAACGGCAAAATTAAAAGAAATAATATGTCATGTTGAAAATATTTTCTTAGTTATAACTGGCATTGCATGTTGACGTGTTTGCCAAATTCTCCTGCCATTCAAGTAAATCCAGATGATACACTAACTCCCTTTTAAGTGCTTGATCTGAAAGCAAGTATTGTTAAGAATAATAACATGGATGTGGGATGGATAATACTGACAAGGAATTAGGTGACCTGAATGCGATGCAGTAGCATGCCCTCCTTTCCAGCCAAAAGATTCATGTCACATTGCACATATTGGTGGATTACTGGCTAGTTTAAAGAGCTTAAGATGAGTTCCTCTGGTGTGTGATCAAGTCTGAGCAGTGTGCCTTATAATGCACCACTAAGAAGAAAAGGCCCTGTCACACTGGCTTCTCCCTCTGTCTTACTCTCAAGGTCTCTCGTCATTTGACTGTCTGAATGGCTTTGTGTGACAACCGTAGCTACGCCGCAGTGATTGCAGCCAAGCCACATGGTGTTACCATGGAAATGGCACTCAGGTTACTCCTTTTGTGCTTTGCTTTCTGGAAATCTATAGCAGCCATACCTGCAATAAATGTATTCATAGCTGCAGTTAATGTGCAATTAAGTACTTAAAGCCTGAAAATACTCCGTGCAGCATATGCTAATGATACATTCAGAGTTTAAATATTTAAGGGGTCAGTACGCCTAAATTCCAAAAAAAAAAAAAAAAAAAAAAAAAAAAATCCATGCAGATGGTTTTTAATTTGCAGAGGTTTTGAGATAACTACATTATATATTTTTGCCTGGACTTTGTGGTGCTTATAGCATTGACAAATGAGATTTAAAATAATTCATCAGCAGAATCTCCTTCCAGCAAACTGTCCCAGCTACTCTGGATAATCCCCAAAATACACTCTCAACAGTTCTCAGCAGTAAAGAACTGAATGTACTTTATTCTAGTTTGTGACCAGAAATTGTTTTCAGCAAATGAAATAGTTGCTGTAAATGTCTCATATAGAGGTACTTTAAGAATTAGAATTATTTGTTTTGCATCTGTGACCTCTGCCAGAAAAAAATTTGCATAAAACACTTAATTTTTATGCAGCAATTTATGCATTACATCTGCATGTCCTCTGTTATTCAAGATATTGTTAGAATATACAGGATTTTAGCACTGTTGATACTTAAGATACAAATACATTTTTGTTCTTTTATATTTTGCTTTAGTAAGAATGTTTTTTACTGGGATAGTTCATTACACTCATCCCTTCTGTTTGAATTTAAAAGACAGTTGGAAAAAGTTATGTAATTTTAAGTTTAAATCATGAGTTTTTACTTAATTTTATTCCTGCTTAATTCTATTTTTTGTTTGTTCATTATATTTTGTTTTTAAATATTCTACTGTCTCATTGTTTTAATTTTTTATTCTTGCAAAATTTTATGTATAGTTGCTCGTGTTATTCTTTTAATTTCAATTTTGCCATCTTTTGGCTGCTTGTTTTAATGGAAGGTGCAATATAAATAAAGTTAAGTTGGTTGTAAGATTGATTTTGGAGGACTTTAGAACAACTATATTAATGTTTGCAGGCACTCTGAAAAGATCTCTGCCGTTTGGTTTGAATATTGTATGTATTTTTTTCATCTTTCACAACCATTTAAATTGTTGTCAGGTTTATTTTCCAGAGAAAAATGATGAGCTTTGACACATGACCACCAAAAGCCGTATTAATCACTTTGCATTCCAGACAGTGTGAATATTTACTTCAGGTCTGAGCAATGCGTCACCAGGACGGCCACCACAAACCTCAACATGTCATCATGGAGGGCCTTAGAAGTCATCACTGCAATACTCAACATAATCTCGAATTGGCAAAGCTCTGTTTGAAGTTGTCTGTGGGAGAGAGCAAGCTGAGGGACAATTATCTTGTATGTCCTCAAGAGGTCTGGCATTGTGGAGGAAAGGCTGAGTAAAAGAGATCAGAGAAGGAAGGTACACACAGAAGTACATCTGAGGGCTTCGTAGATCCCAGGTATTACCAACTGTCTGAATTAACAGGATACACATACTTCACTAAACAGTCAACATGTCACGTCTTAGCAGTGTTTGGCTTCACCTATGAGCCAAAATTCTTACATGAAGCCCCATGAGCCCCTTGCTGTTTCGCAAGCTTAGATGAGGTCTTAAGCCTCAACAGAAGATGAATGCCGAGTGCTAAATTAATTTGAGGCATTTTCTTTTGTGCGCTGACAAAAGCGACCAGGTTGGTGCTGGTTTCCATAGCTGATGACAGATCATTGGGCTGCAGTGTTTGCCCAGGTGTCAGGCCTCCCCGCTGCAGACAGCAAAGGGTTTGTCCAGGTCTCCGAACTTCACATTGCTGAAGCTTCTGTGCCTTAATTGTACAAACCGTTTCATTGAATATCGCCATGAAAGAACGTCTTAAAAAATAATGAAAAAAATAGCTTTGTTGAAATGTCGAAACATGCCCTGTATTCAAGATATTTCAGGCAGCAAGAAATAGGAAGAGACTCTTTCAAAATGGTGTTTTAAACTCTGTCTTAAGAAAACTTCCGATCTTTAAACTCTCACGGACTGTCTCACATCTTGTATTGTGTGTACTTTTAAGCACACTTTCCAAGCATTAATCAACAACACTTTATAATCTTAATCTGCATTGTATAGGGCTGCAATAAGGTGTTTTAATTGCTCAGCAGCTATAAAAAAGCAATGCCCCGAGGTGTTTGGCAGATCATTTCAGTGTTTGGTGTGGTCAGGAATTTCTTGATGTATAAATACATCAGTATTTATATGGTTTGATCTGTGTGTCATTGAAGTTCGCAGTGTTTGGTTAAGGTTAAGCTTTTGGAGGCCAGTCCAAAAGTTTGTATCCCATCACTCAGGAAGCTTGTTATGTCTGCATTTGGAGGATTGGGCGGAGTGATCACTGAGCAGCTGGCAGGTACAATGCGTCTAGATCTATAAATTCCCTTTGGCTGCCATGCATGACATCCCTCACCTTTACCCAACCCCTCTCATAGAGCTGCTACAAGATGCTTTCTAATCACGGGAAAATGCTACTGCTAATCCGTCGCCTGTCACGATTTAAATTCTGACATATGCTGCATGTGCGTAACAGCGGTTTTTAATCAGCCTATAGCAGCGAATGAGTGATCATTGACAGGCTTTGAAAGCACATTGTGCTCTCCTGTAGTGGAATCACAGGTGCTCTAAATCACTCTCTTTGCCTGGTTTGAGGGAGTGTCATTTGCACTTCTCCCACAGTCGGTTTCTTCTATGATGTGCTCAGCCTTTTGAAAAACACTCACCCCGGACCCGATCATGTGCTCACATGCTGCTCCTGCAAGTTTATATTTGTCCCTCTTTTCACTTTTAGGAGTTGATATAAGAGGAAGGAAAAAAAACTGCAGAATTTCACGACAAACTTGAAAAAGAGCACAAGTTTCTCAACATTTATACAGATTATTGCACAAAAGAGTGATTCGTTTTTCCACAGGGGTGGAAGAATTAGAAGTCTCTGCCACTTAATTTGGCGGCTGAGAATTACCCTGCGAAGTTTTGTTTTTCTAAGCCTCCAACATAACAGAGTGTGCCTTGCCGTCAGCACCTTAAGCAAGTAAAAGCGCTTCCTTTATGAACTAAACCCGCCAGATATTTGCTTTGCGAAGCCCAGTGAGAAGAAAAGAGGAGCAGTGAATAACTTTTAAAACACTGTGTGTACGAGAAAGGAAAAAAAAAGCAGCAGAAGACATGAAAGAGCAGGAGAAATGAATTGAATGTTGTTTTTTTCCCCCCAACTCTATGAAAAAGAGGGCGATGGGATCTGAAGGCTTCTTTTCCAAAAGCCTTAGCCAGGTGATTCATCACAGCGCTCTGTCAAAAGAGCTTTCCACAACATGAGACGAACAATGACACTGTGATTGCAAGGACAGGAGAGCTCTTGATTGAAAGATATCAGCTATATGTTCAGCTTCCCCGAGAGAGGAGGCCAAATGTAAGAGGCGTGAGGGAGGGAGGCACGACTCACTGATGAAAATCAAAAATCTTAACCCTCTGACATGGGTGTCAAGAGAGGTAGTTCTGCGTAACGAGAGCCTCCAGATATAAATTAACCAAAATAATTTAACAGCTGCTTAACCACGAACAGAGGAGCTGCCAGGTGGATTGATTGGAGGTGTAGCAAAGGAGAGCAACTTTCAGATAGGGTTGTGCTTCTCTGTGACGGAGAGTCCTCAGCTGTGGAGCGATGCTGAACAGATGGTGGACTGCTGCCAGATCTTAAGATCGCATGAACAGCACTCAGAGGAGATACAGAACACTACAGAACAGCTCAGGAACTGCTTTTTGTAGGTTGTTTGTTGTCTTAGTCTCACTTAAATATATTGGATTTTTTCTATTTTGTTTTATTTTGCAGTTGCAGTGCACTTTAATGAACAATAACCGATTGCCACCTCCAGCCACTTGTACTACACACGCACAATTATTATTTCAATAATTCAGTTAAAATGTAAATGTGCCAAAATGAGCCATTGACGTATTTTAATCTGTGGTATCTAACCAGAATGTTAAAATTAAACTGCATGATGAGTGCAAAACGAGTTATATTTTGACACTGTAGAATGGAAGACAAAAATAATCAATAAATCACAGAATCACTATGTTTATTGTGTAATGTAGTGGAGTAGCTCACAATTTTGTCTGCATTACACCCTACTTTGCGTATTTTTTCCATCATGGACCAAAAATGAAAACCAATAATCTATCAAAATGTAACAAAACCAGCGTTCAAGTTCTCAGCCTGCAGCCCTCTGCCACACTTTATCTTTTTCCTTTAAGTGCTTCTCCACCTCCACCCCCCATGTGATAAAAGAGTAATCACCTTAGATACTATTTACACTCCGGGCCGAGGACTACCATTACCCTTCCATCAATATCAGCACTTAAAGTTCATAAAACTGCGAGGCAGACCTCCAGCCTGTAATTTTCGTAGTCCCTAATTCACGGTGAGAAGAAATAATATTACAGGGTATTCAGCTAAACAGTGATGACACTCACACGTAATTGTGAGAGGCAACAAGAACTCTCACTGGCTAAAAAAGCTGCAATACATTGACGCCTATGCTATATGAGGAAGTTTATGCGTCAGAGCAGTATAGTTATGGATTTAATTCTGTGGGAAAATATATGGTGGGTCATCACAGGCAGTTGTTCCCTTCCTGTATGTACACACTGAAGCCACTTTATTAGGGACACCTTCCTGTTCATACACACAGCTTGATCCTGCAGACAGTGAGTCAGCAGTTATTTTCTATTCTACTAAATGTGAGAATGGGCAAGACGTGTGATTTAGGCAACTTTGAACATGACATGATTGCTGATGCCAGACGCGTCAGCTCCAACAGCCGTTGGATTTTTAAGTACAGTGAGATGAATTTGAACAATTCTTGGTTCAATAAACATCCAATTAGTGGCAGACCTTTGGATTAAGCTTGCTGATGGGAACTCTGCAGACAATAGAAGCTCAGTGAAGTGCAGGGGGCCACATCAGGACACGCGACTCAACAGATTTTGATGTGAAAGGCAACAACAGGCAGGAGTTGCACTGCACAATCTTCTAAACACCTGAATATTGCTGTTGCGTGGCCGCATGCCTTCATGGCCACAAACACCATTTTTAAAGCAGATTTTGCCACTAGCTTCATGTGGTCACTTGAAGCAAAAATCACCCCAAGATGAATCCAACAAAGAAAAATCGATACATCTCAACAGCATGGATGAATTTAGCCTTTTTCTAAATTAGGCTGTTCTAAAGGCCAAATTTTGTCTTATTCATTACAACAACAGTATTTCTTAAATGTAGCTATTGGGTGCATATACTCAGTCTTTAGATTATTGAACAACATACTAAATTGCACAGCAAAATTCTCATTTGTGCAACTACAGCCCTAACATGGTAAAATTCTTATTTTACTTCACCTCACAGCTACAAGCTTCTGCTGTACAATAACAATTAAGCATGCATGTAAATAATATTGTTTTGTGTGCGCATAGGGAAAGAGAAGTCATGGTTTTGTTGCAACAAACACAAATGGAAATGTTCCTCCTGATGAGAAACTAAGCTCATATACATGTAATTTATACTATGTCACTTTAGAAATGTTGATATGATATATATGAAATGTACAAATGTAACATTTCTGTTGTTTGCAGTACAATGCAAACATTTCATTCTGGTGAGTGGGATAATTTTAAAGGGACTGCTTTTAAGTTCGTTTAGTTTTCTAAAACACAAAGATTGGAGGAACTTCTCTGTCTCTTTATCACATTTTTTTTTTAAAAAAAGGCCATTTTTTTCTGTGGAATATTTCTACAATTTTTTAATAAATTCTATAAAATGCTTGCAAACATCCACTTAAGAGTCTAATATGTTTTTAATAATGTAAAGGAGAATGTCTAATGGTGAAAAGTCTTCTAACAGACAATGTCAAGCATGGGATGGACAGATTCTGTCTTATAGGTTTGCAATATGCTGGAGTGAAAATCTTGTATGTTGCAGGCTCTAACAAATCTTGCAGGAATGCACTATCGATCCCAAATCCCAACATGTTAATTAATAACATCTCCAATTACACTGTAGACCTTTCGTGCAATATAGTGTGATAGTGTGATTTATGTAGGCCTACGGTATTTTAACTGCAGCGTAACGTTAAGCGGAGAGGAAGCTGCTTGGCCGAGAGTGTGTGACCCGAGGCGACTGGAAGGAAATGCTGTCTGCTTACTCACTGATCTGACTGATGATATCATTACTTAATTTACAGCTTGCGTCTACTGCTGAAATATTATCAGCAATTTTGAATGGACTGGAGATATAGTTTCAGTGACCAAAAATGACCCCCGATAAAACATTTAGTTCTGCTGGATTTGGCATTTTACAGAATATATAAGTGCTAATAACAAATGATACATTAGCACAAATTAGTGTGTTCATGTATAATAACTTTAAGAGATATACTGAGGGATTTGAAAATAAAATAAAGATAACATATGCAAATGTACTTTGAAAGCAGGTAATTATTGTGTTGAAAAATGAAGTAAGAAAATTGGTATTGGTTTTTAATCTTCTTGGGAACATATTTTAAACTTAATGACACTCTGTATATATTGTTACGAGCAATTTCTCCGAAGTTAAGAGTGTAATAGACTGTAATTGTACTTTGGCAGGCTCGTTAGCGGGGAGAGGTAAATATTTGCTGTCCAGGACTCCAATATCTGGGAACTCATCCTTATCTCTTGTGTAATTAAACTACATATGGCCGCGCTGGCGCTTCATTTCCTTCTCCAGCTCTGCACCAGAACAGATAAGCATGTGGGAAACGTAGGTGTACATATGAGGAGAAAAACATGTGCTACACAAACAACATGGTTTGCCAAAGCTCATCTTTGAATTGACAAAATAGTAAAGGATGAGACCAAAGGAATATTAACAAAGCTGCTTTTTGACTGTTGTTATGATACTTTCAATTTCAACATTGCGACTGTGTCCCAGAAACGAAAAAAAAACCAAAAGAAAAATATATGCCTTTTCTATTTTTTATGGAGCCACAGTGCGTTGCACAGAGCAAAATGATTTCACCTGCTGACAGGCACTGTATGTGAAATATAGACATGATATAATTATGAGGAATTTATTTCTAATAACTGAAACACAGCCATAAATCTTTGATCCATGTCATTCATATCTGGACTTTGAACTGTATTAACTTTTTTTCTGTAGGCTATAGCACCATAAAGTAGGAAATAACAACAAACACAATTAAAACAGACAAATAAAAGAACATTTAACTGTGATGCCATTGCCTACTAACTTTCATATGGTTTAAGCATGGATATCAGGGAAAAAAGACCAAATCCACAAATTCTGCAAGTCTACAAATTGCAGCAAAGTTAACAAAAAAGTGGACTATTTCATCTCATAACATACCTAACTTTAGTGCATCATGACATATTAGACACTGACTTAATCTGCAGATACTTTTCTATGGATGTCAGTTTCTTTGACAAAATGTGGCCTGCAACAGACAGTAAAGACCACGACACGCCAAGCTGACATCCGAGAACTAGAGACTGAGAAGCCAGCAAGCAGGTTTGTTCTGCGCCTGTGTGAGAGGAAACATCCTTTTATACCAGCAGACGGCGGTCATCTGTAGTAGTCATTCAAAACAGGAAACCAGAAGACTGCTATGACGCTAGTTAGCCAGTTAGCATGTTACCAACACAACCCAATATTTAAAGAACAAAGCAGATTGACTGTGCGCCAGTGAACAACAACACAACCCATAAGGAAACCTTTCTGCTAAAGAGCTCAAAGGTTTGAGAAAAACAATCCTACCTCATATATGAAGTGTTTTTCAACCTTCCTCCCTCTTTATTTTAGCTGTTTGTTTACGCCCCCGCTTCCATTTCTCACACATGTGCTTGGCTGAGCAGCCAGTCACAGTTTTTTCATTCACTGACAGGCTCCAATCAGGTTCCACTGATGCCTTAATCAATATACTGAATCGGGCAGAAGAAAGGCCGACAAGGGCCAACGATGCTTGGAGTTTGTAGCCATGCTTATTTTTGGAAAATATGTGCAGCTTCTACCAACTGGTGAAGAGGAGTGAGAAATCAGCCGTCAGTTGCCGCAATCATTAGGAGTTCTTGAGCATACAGTCATAAATGTGCACACAAAATATTAGGCTGACTGGTCCAGTAGTTTGCAAGATTGTCTGCAGACAGATACACACTCACACACCTACGAGCACACACACGACCAAATGCATGATCACTTCCAGGCTTACGCCTGCAGGAATAAAAAATACCTGCTACTGATGTAAAATATCTCATTGTGAATTTTTCCTAAGAAATCCTATCTTATTGATCTTTTTTCTATTTGTTGTCAGTTTTTTTTTAAAAAAAAACAGACTTTACCACATCATCTGAGCACCTGAGACATTTGAGCGCTGAAAGCTTTTTAAATGATTTACACATGTCATAAGTAGCATTTATCTTTGTCAGCGTCTCATTTTAAACGTGTAAGAACACGTCAAGAACATTTAATACCCTTAAGCGTGTTATGAAAATAGAGGCTGATACTCTCTTCAGACCAGTGTGAAAACAATGGCCCAACTACAACATTTCTATCCACCATATTCAGTGATTTTCCAAAGCATAACATTAATTATTGAGATGTGTTTAAGAGGAACTAATGGCACTCTTTTCCCCCGACAGATGTCGATATGGAGGATAGAGGAAAATAGATGTTGCACTATAAAACTGTCAAACAACTCTTCAGGGGATATAATTGCTCCTTCCTGCACCCTGGTCTTGTCATTCCCACCCCGAGTGTAGACACATTGAAAGCTTCCTCATTTCCCCCCAAAATCCACCAACTTACCAAACTCCTCTAGACTATCCTGAGATACTCATTTTCCCCCACAGCATCACACATGATTGAAAAGCATCTGCTAAATGATAAAAAGGCACCGTCGTTGCCAAATTAGCACCACATTCAAAAGTTCTGAAAGGCTGCTGAATATCAACAATAGAGGCTGAGCAGCAAAAGCTTAATTATCCTATGTGTGTGTGTGTGTGTGTGTGGGTGGGTGTGCGGTTGTGTACAGTATGCACGTGTGTGAGTGTGTGTGTGCGCTTTCTACCCAGGTTTGGTACCGATGATGTAATATCATATATCTGTATTTGTCTCTGGATGAGCATTACATCATTGATACCCCACACTGCCGGTGAGGCAGAGATGCTCGGGCTGCACCGACACTGGAGGCATCGCTGCAGCTGAAAAGCGTCGGCAGCCGGAAAATCTGCTCAGTCTACCAGTCTGCAAATTACACAGCAAGCCTGTCGCCTACAAATTATATTTGTACATAATCAGGAAACGTCTTAATTAATACATTTGCCAAGTCGCAAAATGTTGGTTTTGAATGTATCAGTAAAAACTTTGCTGAAACTGTGTTTCTTTTGTTTCTGTACAATATGTGCTTGTGGCAAATTAAGCATTATTAAGCATTTTAATAGTCATGTTTAGGGACTTCACTTTTAGCGCAGCATATAGCTGCCTTCACAAAATGCCATTGAATGTTACTTCTGAATTGTTTTTTGGTAACAAGGAAATTGTTTACTAAAAAAGAGATTTTTTTCCAAACTTTAACCATTGTGCTTTTGTTGCCTAAACACTAACCATGCGTGCGACTAATGATGCAAAAATACAGCACTTCCTTCACTCAATAAAACACTGTCTGTGAACATAATCCTGGCAGCGATCATGCTTTGTTATCAAAATATAAGCCTAATTGAGATGAAAGTTTTTTCTAGAAGACAGCATTTTTTTCAAAGTGAGGTTCAGGGTTCATCAGAGGCCGACAGTTTCTCTAGTCTGTTTATTTGCACTAAACAGCCAAAGTACTACAGAAGTTAGCTGTAAATCTTGCTAGCAGCGAACATAGAAACAGCATGTCTGCATGTGTTACAGCTCAGATGTTCCTTCACGTTTTTGCTTTTCTGTTTGTGATTATTCACATTTATAGCTGAGAGTGAACCTCATTTCATGTTGTACATATTACAGCAGCAGGTAAACTGTTGCTAATGCAAAGGTTTTAGCTCACTTGACAGCTCATACAAGCAGAGTCATAACTTCATCTGTCACGCTCTAATAAACTGACACCGACTGAGATGTCGTCTGCTTTTCCTCCTGACAAATTTATTACTTTTAAGTGAAGCGCTTCGTCTAGAGCGCAGCCTTTGATCAACGCTGGCACTGAGAAACGGAGTTTGAAAATGGGAGGATGTCACAATGATCATACTGTATCTCAATTTCTCTCAGTTAAGGCACAGAAAAAAACACTGAATCATATTAGTGGCTTAGGTCCTCTTGTTAGCTCAATGAACTGATAAAGCAGCAGTCAATCATGTGCAGAGATAATTAGTGCCTGTTCAGTGGAGGATCAGTTTTCTGACCAGTTTAGATTAGATTCCTGTGATAAGTATGCATGCAGCTTTAAGTATGTCCACTTCTGCTAAATTTGAGTTTTGTCTTGATTGTTTTAGCCAATAAAGTGTCAGATAAGGAGCAGAAATATGCAGATACTGACCAGTTCAGGATTGTTGGCCCATTGTGCATCATCATACGAGTACAACATCTTTTTGAGTGTTATCTTTATCAGTTATGAAATGCTCTTTTGTTTCAGTGATTTCTAATCAATCTAGGACTTCACGTGCTATGATATGCTCTATTCGTGATGCAGTGTGAATTTTGCAAATTCTGCATTATTTTCCTTTCAGAGCAACATTTGTGCACAAAGATTAAATATGCAGAGAAATAAGGATTAAAGCTGCATTCATGTCCAGTTTTACCAATGCCTTAAAGGGATATTTCACCCCAAAATCAAAAAAATATGTTTTTTCTCTTACCTGTAGTGTTATTTATACATTTAGATTGTTGGCTTGAGTTGAAGAGTGTTGGAGATATCAGCCGTAGATATGTCTGCCTTCTCTCCAAATATAATGGAATTAGATGACACTGGGCTTGTGGTGCTCACGGCGCCAAAATTACATTTGAAAAACTCCACAGCAATGTCTCTTTCCAGAAATCTGCAGACCTTGTTGTGAGCAGTTTCATGTGTGAACTACTTTCTTTCTACCAAACAACACCAGCCAACCGTATCACCACACAGAGGGAAGCGTGCATCTACTCATGGACAGGCTCATGCTTGTAACAGCAAAAGTTGCGAACATTAATGGCGTCCTTCTCAGCTGAGCTTACAAGTATGTGCACACCTCCTTTAGCATGGTGATACAGTTGGCAGGTGTTGTTTAGTACAGAGAAAATAGTTCCTACATAAAATAGCTCATAACATGGTCTGCAGATGATCTTGAATAATAGGGTCATGTTTCTGGAAAGAGAAATTACTGTTGAGTTGTTGTTTTTTTTCTTCTTTTTTGTTTTTTTTGCACTTTGAGCACCACAAGCTAAGTCCCAACTCATTCCATTTTATTGGAAAGAAGGCAGGCGTCTGATGCCTTCAAAACTCAGCAGCTCACATCAAAACAATCTAGACTGATAAATAGCTCTACAGGTGAGAGGAAAAATGGGTATTTTATCAAAGCCAGTAAATTTTACACATAATATCATACTGATAGTTTAATGACACTGTTTGTATACCACTGTACACTGCAGAATTAAAACTCGTAGAAGTTGGTGTAGAATTAAAGCAGCTTACATTACATTACCACGGTTTAATACTAAACTGAGGAGTGACAAATGTGTTTGGTTCTTTTACATATCATTAAATGTCAAGATAGAGAGAAATAGAAAAACCTTTGGGTGGCCTGTGTCAGAGAAAGTTGTTAAATTAGGTTTGGGTTTATTAAAATGTTCTCTTCAGCTTCAGAGAAGCGTTTTTAACCAAACTACAAGAAGGAACAACTTGTGCATCAGAGGTGTACGAGAGGAGAACAGGAGGGGAAAAGCAGCCTGTGACTCCACACAACGTCCTGACTCTAGTTCCTGTCTGTCACCTGCTTTAATCCACTTTTATGCATCTCGCAGGAAATGAAAAGGTGATGGACGCTCTGAAATCCCACTTTACTGCCATGACACAGACAAGACATTAAAATGACACCAATAAGTGGATTCTCAGAAGAATATTTCTCACATAAACAAAAACACACGCAGCCGCGAACTCAGACTTACTCCATTGCAAAAAGTGCTCTGTCATTTAGTTTTTCTGCAATTTATAATCCTTAATATACTTTCCTCTTTGGCAAAGGCGGAGCAATGGGTTCAACCGAGGCATTTCTGAATTATGAGCCAAGCAAAAAACGGTTTTAGAACTTGGCTTGAATTAAGTTTGCTTCGATGACCTCATTACACAATTTAAGTAATCACTGCAACTGAGCCACACACACATTAAGAATAATGCAGCCGGGGAACGTAATATTGCAAAGTATTGATCTTCCATTTTCATTATTTGGGAACTTTCCGTCTGAGCCTTTTTGACAGACTGTGGATGAAAATGGCCGTGCCCCGAGTTAATTACTCGACTCTGAAACACATCCTGTGTTCAAAGGTTGGAGCAGAGAACATAAAAAAATCAGGCATGATCATCTATGTAAAACTTCACAGTGGCCCTTCATCTTCGACAGCAGCCAGCTCTACTTAGTAAGCCACAAGAAAGTGTGGCTGACAGTGTGCAGGAGCCCTCCTGTAATTCCTACTGATACCTGTGCATTAAGCTCCCTCTCCTCCGTGGAAGAACACATCAAAAGGAGATTAAAATTAAAACTTAAAAACAAGGCAATCCAATGTATGGTTAAGTCTGCAGATGATAAGTTCTACCCGGAAATTCAGAACAAAAACTGGGACTTGAAAATTACTGTAATGGAAATGTACAAAACTGTGGTGAGCTGCAGGGTGTTTTTACCTGGCAGGTGCCATAAATGATGCAATGTGGACAACCACGAAATATCAAGTGACCGTTTTTATCACAGAGGAACATACAGAGATGATGTTTGTCTGGCGCAGTAAATTGATCACCGTGTGGATGTCACATAGCTTGTGTTATCCCCTTCTGGAGCCACAGAGAGGGTCATTGTTATATTACGAATACATGAATACAGATGTATGGCTTTCTTCAGGGTTTTTCTCAAGACCCTGAATGCATCAATGCAGACTGTAAACATGCCCGGTCCTGCGTCTGAGCTCAAACATACAGGAATTATGAAGGGCAAAGCTCAAAATGTGCTGCCACGCTGATACCCCTAGACACCATTCAACAACCACACAGCCATAATTAATACTTTATTCCCCAGCAGTTGCCTTCATGAGGAGCAGATGCAGGGAAGATGACCTGAGATTGTGAAACCACATGTGAGGAGGCAGCATGGAAGTGAGGTATCACGTTTACTTTCATAAATATGGCAATCCCCCCCAATCATCTCTCCCCCTCCCCCTCACCCGTTCTCCACCTAGCAATTAAATCCAGTTAGAGATTACTCTGAGCTGCATCCAGGTCTTCACAGGAGTCTCAGCCTCCAGCCTGGACTGATAATAACTATGGTCTGCAGCGCTTCAGCCATTCATTTGATAAAGTGCTTTTCACCTTGCAGCTTTCATTATCCGCACACCAGAAAGTGTGTGCATGCCCACGTGGAAGTTTATTTGCCTGGCTCAGAGTCAGTTGATTAAACAAGTGTCATGTCATTATTCTGTAATCAATTTTTCAATTATGATTCAGGCTCTATAATGGAAAGTGAACTCGGATCTATACCGGAGCAGTGAGGTGATTAGATGTCGCTGGGAGCTTTCCAGAGAAGAAAAAAAAAAGGGGGGAGAGACTTTTTTTTCCGAGTTAGATCGATCCTGTTGACTGAGATGGCCTTGGTTCATAACAGACCATGTCTGCTAGCAACAGCTTAGCTGGTCCACTGAGGCATCTGTCCGCACATCTTTTGGGGGATTCTTTAAAGACGGTGAGTAAAGCAGAAAGAAGGAGAAAGATGTTTATTATGATGACCCCGCTTGACACTGGGAGGCTGCTTCCTTGGTGCAAAAACATGCTACTCCAGGGTTAGACTTTCAGACAAACTGCAAGCAAAGACTTCGAAAACTATATTAATATGGCATTTATATATATATATATATATTTATATGAACTCACAAAGGAAGGTCTTCACAAGTTTCTTTTTCATTGCCCATTTCAAATGAGATTTGCCTTGAATCAAAATTCCTTCTGCTACCTTTAAACTTTACGTCATTACAGCTGTTCAAGAGCTTCTTTTTCACCGCAGTAGCTGGTTAACTTGTTTTATCATGTAAAAAGTCCTTGTAGGACAGAAGATGTGGGATTATTCAGGTTCATTACAACAGTTTTTTGATAGTTTCAGCCATCGTTTCTTCCTTTTTTTTCCATGTTAATTGTTGTGATCTGGCAACACCCCTCCCTGGATTTCACAGAAATTTCTGTTAGCTAAACTTATTTGGAAAAGAAAACGAAGGCAAATGGTAATAATTTATTGTAATACAACCGAATTATGCTTTAAATACCCTGAAAAGTTATTTTTGTGGTCAAACTTTGACACAAGACATTTTTCTATGGTTGTGGGTCTTTTGAGCTTTTGTCATAGGTTTGAGGGCGGGGCTTAGTTTGGAAAAGATGATGTCATATGAATAAACAGTGTCAGAGAAAGGCAAAAGCACTGCAACAGCCCAAAACGTTCCTATTAGGAGAAATGTGCTGCAGCATCAGGAACAATACCAAATCAGAAACACTTGAAAATCCAAAACAAATTGGCTACATAACAACAAACACGCTGCAAATACAGAAACAATACAAAGTCAAAAACACACAAACTCAGAAAACACATGCAACAGAAAAATTACCCCCCCGAGAGAGAGAGAAAGAGACCAAACAAAAGTATGTTTGTTTTTGGGAAGAAAAGTGGATTTCAGAGGCAAAATTAAAAGGTATGTATTCTTTTTTTACATTTGACCGTAGTCTTTTAAAATATTATGGAAGAGCAACAGATTTATGTAGCTCCCTCTAGAGGCTTGGAGTACTTCCATTGTGTTGACTCTGCAGCATCTTTCTTTTGCATTTATACCTGTTTTTTTTTTTATTTGCATAATTTCTGTATTTGCAGCGTTTTTTTCAGTTTTTGCATTTGAGCTTTCTACAGCACTTTTTTTTTTTAAATCCATAGCATGCTTCCGTTGTTTTTGTTTTGGACTGTCATATGTAATTTTGAATTGGCATTGTTTCTTAAGATGCAGCATGTTTCTTCTTATGGCAACGTTTTGGGCTGTTATAGGAAGTTTGCCCTTGTCAGCCACCATACAAAACCAGAGTTTCGCAGCATCTGAATGATGAAAGTTGCAAGGCTGATTTATTGTTTTGACTGTTAATGAAGTTTGATTGTTGCTCATTTAGTCATTAAGATTTTAACAAAAAAAGAAATTTAAATGTTTTAGTAGGAAACTTTTGAGTGGTTTGAATATTAAACTTAAAATCAAGATTTGAGATTTTTTTAAAGATGTTTTCAGTTTTTCCTAAACTCATAGACTACAATGCCAATATTAACATTCATATACTATTGCCTTGCAGGCTGCAAGCAGTGCCAACCTTACATATGAAAACAAATAAAGAGGGTGAATGATTTACTCCTTAGGAGGAAAGCTTCATCTGTGACTAGATGAGGACAAACCACAAAAAAAACAAGAAAATAGCTAAATAATTTCTTTCACCTATAGGCCTACTGTCATTTTTTCTGACTTAGAGATCAGGGGGTACAAAGGTGTAACCAGATGTCAGCAAATTCAAACACCTATCAGCACTCTCATTTGTCACACTATTATCCCCCCACAGACACACATTCACCTCATATGTAACATGTTCCTCCTGAGAAATATTGCTCACCGCTGGCATGAGTTAGCAAATAATTGCTAGTCAGGGGAGGAGGTAGCTTATAATATGCATTGGGAATTTTAATCTTGACTTTTAATAAGCTTTTGACCTTCTTGCGTCTGCAGCCTATAATTAGAAATTCTGGCTGGGCCAGATTGACAGAATGCTGTGTCTTAGGGGAGGTAAAACCTTGTGCGACTGCGGTCAGCAGACCTTCTAAATCATGCGGCTGCATGAGAAATGTTTAATCTAACAAATTGGTTTCTGTTTCCTCTCCTTTTTTTCATTCTTTCATGCAGTAGGTATTCTGAATATGGAGGTGATGTCATCGTCTCATCCTTTTAAGAGTGACTGTGGACCATATATTCTGAGGGGAGGCAGAGAATCAGGACCTAATGGTCTTTCCTCCTTCAGCCAAATCTAATTGTGCCCTTATCTTCTCCAAGTTTAACTGCCCCATTGAAGAGGATTGAGCTGTCTGGACTTTAACGGTTGACTCGCCTGTGTGTGTGTTTCCATATGTAAAATTATATATCAAGCTGAGCTGCAGCGCTTCTTGATATTGCTGCTATTGACAGGTAACTTGGTTTGAACCTCATCAAACAGCAGCAGTCTTCTTGCATCAGAGCTAAAACAAACTCTCTCTTCTTTTGCTTTTTGCATGTGTCAGGCAGCACTAAATTTAGCGGCTGGCGTTTATTTACTTTATGTCCTTGCTGGTGTGTCCTTGCTAAATGAAGGCGAACAAAACTGTCACCATCCAGAGGACAGCACTGCCCAGCCCCTTGGGTCTTGATGGATAACATGGGGATGTATATGCCTGCATGTGTGTGTGTGTGTGCATGAGCAGAACAAGAATATACATGTGTGCAAATAATCTATGCATGCACACACACGTGCACACACAAAAGACCTCCTTTTGCACAATTACTGTTTGCAGTAATCCACTCAGATCATAAAGTACAGGAAGCCGGGTGCATGACCAGCCATCACAACAGGCCCTGTGTGCCTCCAGTTATACAGGTATTTGCAGCCTGTGAAGGTATTCGGGCTTCCATGTGGCATAGTGGTATTTGCACCTTTGCTGTTTCAGTGTGTCAGTGTTGAGCGCTACACAGTCCTATGGATCAGTGCCTCTCTATGGATCCCCTGGAGCAGCCTCTTGTTCCTTTAACATTCCAGGTACATCCATGCCAGCTCCTTCCTGTCGCTTCCCTTGTGTGGCGCTGATTGACAAGCGTCCGCTTCTCTCAGGCGCGTAATCAATCTGCTAATTGGTGTCGGAGGGTCGGTTGTTGTTGAAGCGTCCCCCGCTCTTTCTTTGGCTAATTTATCTTTGTCACCGCCAGACTCGCAAGGTACATTAGTTGGGAAAGTTCAGTCTCTGCAGAGCCTCATCTCTCTCTCTCTCTCTCTCTCTCTCTCTCTCTCTCTCTCTCATACACACACAGTATGCTACTGTGCTTTGTTAATCTTTTTTCTTACTGCAATACATCACACAAAGGAGTGAGGGTAAATGTTAGCCTTGCACTGTTTCCATTGGTAACCACAGCTCATGGAGAAGGAGAGCAGGTCAGTCTCTCTGTGCAGGATAATTGGTGACAACAATGCGCTTTATCATAATTCCATGCAGCGAATACATCATGGATGCAGAGTAGAGTTATAATTAGTGGGGAGGCTTCTCAAAGTTGTTGAATACGGTGTGATAATGAGCAGATTTTCTTTCAAATAAATGGTAAAACTGCATACGCAGTGCCAAAGGCGTAGAAAATTTTAAGCAACAAACAATTTCCTGCATTCTGATGAATTTTTATAAATACAGGGGTGTAGTAGTGGGGGGAAAGTGGGACTGATTACCCAGGCACCAATGGATGGTGAGGCCCTAGAAAAGTGAATGAAGTTTGGTTTTGTTCGCAATTTTTCATTTCTAAGTAATTTGTGCCATTACTTAATTATGATTGGCTGAACAAATTGTTTAAGGAGCTGAACTTTGTATTGAGGAAAAAAAACTAATAAAAGCTCTCTCAACGTTTTCCCACCAACATGGTACAGGAATGGGTTCTGTTTTGGTACCATCACCTAATTTTGGGGCATTTCTGCCAAAAATAAATGGATTCAGAACTCAAAAAGTTGGTTCTCAGCTGGAACAAAAAAAACAGCAGGTTTTTCTTAACCTGAAGCACACAGTGTGATGACATCAGTGGGTGTGTCTTATCCTACAGGCAGGACAGAGAGGACAGTAAGAAATCGCTGAACTAAAACAGCGCGCAGTGGTTGGTTCAAGCTTGTTTTTTTGGTTAAAAAGCAAAAAAATTTGCAGGTAATCAGTGCAATCTGCCACTCGGTCTTGTTCACTAGATAGCAACAAGGTTCCAAAAATCCTGAATGGAACTGGTTCAAGAACCAGAGCTACTTTGGTGGAAAAGGGATGTCCCCTCTCACTCCACCCCTGCATTTGGATTTGTCTCTGAACGCAGCTACAGTCAAGGGACTGACTGCTTATGCTGTTGGAGAACCAACGCTGTCATGTCATTTCCCCAAGAAAGAGAAATCGGAGTCCCAAAAAAACAAAAGAAAGGGACGAAAAAGAAAGCAAATGGACTGTGGAAAAAAGAAAAGAAAAAAACCCACATGGATCAAGGGAGGGAAGGTGGGGGGTGGGGGGCACAAAGATTGCTTATGCAAAGGGCCCAAAATTTTTTGCTACACCCCTGGTTAAATATCTCTTATTTTGTCAAAATGAAAATCCTCTGCTACTTTAATGTTTTTATTTGAGGGGTTAGATGCACATATTTTAAATACTGAGGGGGAAGTGTCCTCTGCTTCCCCTCCAAAGTCTACACTTGTGTGCAGTGCATATATGTAGAAAAATGAACAGTGTTAAATGCATGTGATCCCAGCAGCATCTATTCTTACAGAGAGCTAACTGAGCCCTTGAAACAGCACTTCACATCTGAGTGATTTACAGGCCGTTTCTACCCAGGGTGCCAATCAAGCACTGATTAGACATCACTGGCTCGTTGATGATGGTTCATACAGCAGCAGTCATGTCCGCGGTCTTACCGAGTGCACAAGATTGATTGCAGAAGGCCGCCTTGCCCCAGATTATTCTCCACAAATGATACAAGAGTCGTGAAGTTTTCATCTTTCTGCGTTCAAAGTAGGTTCAGTGTAACAGTTGGGAAGTATAAAGAAAGGCATGTGTAGTGGTGCTGCAACTATACTGCTTGCTCCCAAACTTGTGGATTAGGCCCCCAGTGCCCCCTATTGGCCCCCAAATCATCTGTTGATCCTCTCACACACACTGATCCTCCACATTCATGAGGAAAAACAAGACTTTGCTCTGTGAAACTGTGTGAAAGAAGTGTGAAAAATGATGATCTAATGTTCTTTATAACAGGCACACTAAGAAAATGCAATGCTTCTATATATTGTTATTGTCTATTCTCTTGGTTTTTTTGCCTACAGCTTCTCTTTTCTAGTGATGATTCCACTTTCTTTCTCCCTCTTTCAGGTGCAGTGATATATAGGTGTAAAAGTGAGGTAAGGTGCTCTTATGGGAGGAAATTATGGCGAGCAGCAGGGGAGAAGTCTATATTCCAGCCCTGCCAGCTTCCTTGCTCGCTACACGACAAGAACGGCGGCTGCACACTGATCATACCCTCATTAAAGTTGTTCACTTCCTCCTTTTTCACTCTTATTCTTTTTTTCTTTGATGCACTCGCTGCTCTTTAAGTGCTTTAAGCACTGCGGCAGTCGCCTCTCTAAAAGTCTGTCTCGAAGCTGTTAACAACCACCTTTTCAACAATGACAGGACTATCAGAAGATGATTTTATGCAAACTTCCTCTGCAGATCGATCCACCTCCATTACCTCCACTTTTATTCACTTGCTACTTTTACATTAGTGCCATAAATGTCTTTTCAATGCAAAATAAGGCTCTTAACATAGCTTAGGGATCAGAACAGCGCTGACCTCCATGTTATTATTATTTACTGCTGTTGTGCGAAAGCTGTCTGACTCCAGGTTTTGTTGATTTTCAAGTTTTAATTGTAACTTTTGTGACTTTCATTACTTTTAGGACCCTGTGTACTTTTCAAGTTTAAAAAAATGCAATTATATTAGATGAATTTAAGTCATTCAGATGCAAAAACGACTTTCTTTTTCCGAGAAAAATTCATGTTTTGGAGATTGATTGAATTAAAGACTGTAAATTCTATCTACAAAGCATGCTAATTTGTTGTGTAACTGATAACTCCTGTTAAATAATTTACATGCAGAATGATCTGATAAAGGAAGATGTAATTTATGTTTTATGGCTTTTACAGCCAAAGCCTGAAGTACAAAGTACAATAAGATAAGACTGAAAATAGCCAAGATTTTAGACTAAAACATATGTCATTTTAATGATTTCAGGAGGATGTCAAGGTGCTTCATGATCCACATCACAGGGCATAAATGACCACAGATGTCCAACAGGTCATGACCAATGCCATGAGGCCAGATCTGATCTATCTGCAGCGTTGCTTCCTATATCGGCCTGCTATGCGTCACACTGCACGTTGTTTCAACCCTGACCCAGACACCCAGCCAGACAAACACACTGACAGGGAAAACACCAGTCAACAAGCTGAATGCAGCTCAGTTTTACCACCTTTTATGCAGGTCTTATAAGTGTCCTAATGGTTTTTGGATGTTCGTTGTCTTCTGACAATTCACATAAACAATATTATGACAGAAAAACAAGCAATTGTTGAGCTTTTACTGTCATTTAAACACAATTCTTAATAAGTCTCATTGCCTGTTTGGACAAGAACCCTTCTCTCTGTGTCTCTGACTTTCTGTATTTGCAGAAAAAGCATTCCGGTTAGTAAATTCAACACATTTTTGAGTGCCCAGTTCCAGTCTTTTAGGCAGCTTACTCGACAATGTAGCGAGTGGGTGAGCTTTTACACACCGTCCTGTCAGTTTTCAGGGAGCTACGCAAGCGGAGGATGTGGCGAAGTCTCACACCGGCCCCGACCTTCCCAAAAACTCTGCGGTGGAAGCCGGCCTCTGATAGTTTGGTGAGATAATATAGGGTCTAAACTGAACAAAAACACATAAAAAGAGGCAAAAAAGCTCGAAGCTACTGAAAAATATCCTATAATGTAGAATTTTCTTATGAGAAGTGGTGTGAGGTGAGGTTACTCAAGAGGATCTAAGGTGGGAAAACACCTTTTCTGCCAGAAGAAAGCATAAACATCAATTTGAGCAGCACTAAACAATAATCAATCTGTGCTACTATTAAATAATAAGAGGCTTGAGCGAGATAATCTCTGTGAGATTGGCTGAACTGCAAGGTGTAACCATCAGCCCCACTCAGAGCAAGTCCATTTCCTGTGCTTTTGATCTGCAGATAGAGCACGTCTTCACAAAGCAGAAAGATAATGTACGATATGATATTATGTTCATTATGTACACGGCACTAAAACAGCCTTCAGTACACTCCTCAAACACCTGCACAGTCTCCTCTGTGATCCCCTCACCTGTGATCTAAGCCTTTTATAAACCTCTCCACCCTGAAGTAGCACAGGAGAAAAAACTTTCAACCTCTAAACTCCTCCCCTCTGCTCCTGACGGGCCAGCCGTTCTCTCAGGCAGTAAAGATAAAGGATGAGGAGTTTCCCACCTGCAGACAGGAAGTGGGGAGAAGTTCACTCACTCCAATAGCAGCCAGACACAGGCTTCTTTCTCCTTTTAGACCTTAGACCGATTGATACAACATCCAGGCTGACTGTTGGGCTAACCTTAAAGTCTGACCTGCTCTGATAACACAAAGTAATATGATGTTTGGGACTTGTTCTGACATGCCCATGCAGCCCCTTTTTCTCCATATATCCCACCTAAAGCAATGTTCCAGTTTCTTGTTTGTGGTGTTGAAATGTATTTAGTTCTTGGGGTTTTATTTGCAGTGGCAGGATGGGATTAGTCCCGGCTTACCGAGCTGTACACAGACGCATCAAGAAAAAGAAGCAGTCGACTCTCTGGACTGTGTGAACCCTGGTGAAACATGAAAGAATGTAACCGGCTTCAATTTGTACATAAAGACTAAGAAAAATGACAATCATGTAATTATATATATTATGATATTACACACTGCTACTTGAAGCTGCAACAATTAATATGTTTTACATTAAGAATGAATCAAATGATTACATGTAATGTGAAAGGGATCACTTGTAATGACAAATACATGGGAAATTATCACTCGATTTTTTCAGCAAAAAAAGCTTAAAGCACTGTGCCCAGCAACAGAAGGCAGACAGACAATGTTCGCGATGCGAGCTCATGAACATAGAGGAGGATTTAGAAGCTGAAGGGCCAGATATTTCCCACAGGAGTTGGCGGAGACCAAAAACAGAGCTAAAAGAAGAGTCACTGCTAGCCTTATTTTTTAAAATGGCCAGTGGAGGTCGCCAATAATAATAATACGCCAATATTGTGTTTATAGCTTATCATGTTGCCATAAAATAAATAAGTGCCGGTGCAAGAAAATACAACCAAATACTTCTTTGACAAAAACGTCATTTAACAAATAAAATTGAGAAATGCTCTCTCCAAAGTTACTTCGCATACAGAAACATACTGCAAAGACACAAAACACAAGCAAATATAAAAAGTGGGGGGTCATACACAATGCAACAAAAGTTAGTTGCAACAAAAACGACAGCTGACGTCTCCTAACTTCAACAAAGCAGTCATATATACACAAACCAAGATGTTTACCTAACCTTAACAAAATATTAACTGTAACCAACAATGTCGTTTTTGAGCATTAAAAAAAGGCAAATGACATCGTCCTGCTGATAGGGGGCATCAGAGCAGAAAACTCCTCTATGTGTAGCTCTAAAGGACATGGATAAATGACATGTTTCGTTGTTTATTTTAGTGGAGTTTTTGACGCAACCCTAGACCAGGATATCTTCTTGTTTGTCTCCTTTGATCATGTTCTGTTTCTCTGACCTATGGGGGAACAGGTTTGATCCAACTCTGTATCACACTGCAAGTACACAGGCAAACTTATAATAATTAAAATATCAAAAAAATCAATTGTTTGGCGTGGTATAACTAAATGCCTCCTAGTGTCTCCCAGGTTCGTCACATAATACATATTTTTAAACTTAAAACGTGCAATGTGGTTTTTATGATGCAATAATTCTTTCTATCACTCTCTTAACTGCAACACTATGTGCAATATTTCAACACAGCAATCATCTGTGCAATTATTAAAATGTGCAATATTCCAACTCTTGAATGTAGGCTACACATTGTATATACTGATATATTCTTATTGTAATTTTTGCTTATGCCACTTTTGTTGTTCATTGTTGTAGTTTTGCACACATATTTGAATCTTTACACACTTAACACACTCAGCACATGATCCATATCATAATTTAAGTATTCACATATTAGTGCTCATTGTCTATTACTGTATTTCTTACATTATATTTTTACATACTCACATATTCAGCATACTATACGCATTTAATTTTGTAAAAATATTTACATACTGTGCTAATTGTTTACTCTTACTGTATTTCTATTTTTAGATTCATATTTTCATACACTTGTGCTTGTACTTATCTCTACTTGCAATAATTCTCTATGCTGGCATCAGAGCGACTATAACGAACCACAATTTCACCCTGGGGATCAATTAAGTATTTCTGATGCTGATTATGATCCACATCCCTGGCTAAATACAAGTCAGACGTGTGACATCAGTGTTGATCATCCAACATCTTAATCTACCAAACGAAAAGAGGTATCATAATATATTGCTATATTGCCCCATCCAAGGAGAGAGAGACAGTTACCCCTTTTATGAGGTCATTATAAGTCGTGTGGTAGGAGGTGTGAGTCTGTTTTGCAAATGGATACACCCAAAAGTGATGCCACAAGTCTGTTATGATGTCTGCATCTGTCTTCATCTATCTATCTATCTGTCCTTCTCTTGTCCATCTGTCAGTTTAATCTGTTACTAATCAGACATCAAAGGAGTTTTAATGCAGGTCAAGACCCCACATTTTCTCTCAGTGGACAGACACAGAAGCCACGTAAGACAATTAACCCCACACTGCCACGCTGGCTAAACAAATCATAAAAACAGGTATGAGAGCCAAGTGGCTGATAGTTTGGCAGCTTTTTATAAAGCTGTCATAAAGGGATTTGAAGTGTTTAAAGTCTCTCAGGGAGTTTCTGCTTGTTAAAAAAAATGAAGATGTCTTGAGGTGGATTTTGTTATTCAGGGCGTCAGTGGAGGAAGGTGTGTGAGAGGCAGGGGTCATCGCCAAGGTGCAAGTGAGAGGTGCAGTGCAGTCTGGGTGCTAATCAGACTCGTCCTCCGGAGCAGCGTTTGACATTTCCCATCAACGCTGGCTCCCGACTCACTCCCTCTCCTCACCTGGGCTCTCTCAGACACTTAGCTCTCTACCAGACTGACTTCCATACTCTGTTGACACAGGCAGGCTGCTCCGTCAGTCACTCGCCTCATTAACTCCTGTTGGCCTGTTATTCCCACTGCTACAGTCGTACATGCACGTGCCCTCTCATATGCACACTCGCATACATCCACAAAGTTTCCCACTCGGAGGCAGTCGAGTGTTTGTCAGTTTGCACATTTTGACATGTTTTGACGTTTTGCTGCTCGTGTGAATTACTACAGCTGCAGGAGTCACTTTCTGTCTGTTACACTCTGATCACATGAATTGATTTTGGAGCGTGCTGACAGGATAAGTGTGTGCCATTTCCCTCTGCTGTTTGGACTGAAGCTCAATTGATACATCACTTTTGCTTTCACATAGATAAGGAACAGTACAAAAATCATTAGTGGGGAGGAAAAAAAAGGGGAAGGTTATCTTTTTTTTTCGTTTTTTATAAGGGAAGGGTCTTCTATATTTTTGGGAAGGTCTTAAGAGATTGAACTTTATCGCTCCAGTGTGCACGACTCTTGTTATTATCCTACACAAGGACACAGGTGTAATTTCAACATTGGGGATTACTCATATAAAATTGGGGTTTAGGAGGGCTCTTTGCCAGAAAATTCTGAGCACCAAACACTTAACTTCCTGCCTTTGGGTACATTTTTATACACCTATTTGTATCTATTCTTCAGTATTTATGTTTTTATTTGTGGTGGTAAATCTACACCTATGTTCATACAGATGCTCTCTTATCCTGCATCTTAACAGAATGCAAACTACAATGAAATACTGAAGATGTAAATGTCTGACAGCTTGGTTCAAAAATAAAGAATGCATCATTTTGTTATGCTAGCCATAGGCTTGGTGATTGCTAATTCAACTTTTATTGTCACCTTGAATTCATAAAGAAAACTTTGCTTTTCTTGCATGCATCCACCTCAAACACAGAATTCTTATGAACTGAAGTATACAGGATCTGCATTTAAAAACACACTCGTCCCAACTCTCACGAAACTCGTGCAGTATAATCCAAGTCTCGTTTATCCAGTCGTATGCTTAGTGCTTCCAAAACACATACATTGTCAAAAAATGTATGATATAAAACACGTCAGTACAAACAGTCTTTTGTATGGCCGACAAGCAAATCTGGGCACAAGCAGGCGTTTGAGCTCTGTTAAAGCAGCACTCAAATGCACTCATGTGTCCAGGCTTGCTAGGGGCACGCTACTTGTTGGTGGAAGTATTTTATGTTGCAATGTGAAAATAGTGAAAATGCATGTGTTTGGGAGATGTGCGAGTTTGAAAACAGATTATTTTATAGTTTTGTTGTTGTTAAACACGGACCCTGTTTACTTCTATTCATAAAGAATGTTTGCCTCTTCTAGATTTCTGAACACTATAGACGCATAACAGAAAAACAACACAAATTCAAGGTAACATGGGGTAAGTAACTGATACACAAATTATTATTTTGCAGGGGAAGTACTCCTTTAATCAGCAAAGCCAGGCACATTTTCAAAATAACATTTGATTTGTGTAGCTGGATGTGAATAATCCACAAATTAGGTACAATCAACAGACACAATATGTACAGTATGCCAGAGGAAAACAGTTATATGGCTGTGTTTCTCATCTCTATCGTTTCTTACCCACAAAGAGTATTGATTATTATGCAGGCTGCAGTAATCAACACAAAATTAATTGCAGCTTTCACTTTGAAACGTCATTAAATATCCAGCTGACAAAAATCTTTGTCCATCCAAAGCAACAACTCATGATTAGATATGAGGGAGTGTCACTTTTGTTTAGCTTCCTTGTTCCTTCAAGGCAATAACTTTAATCAGTGACAGCAGTTTCCTGGATTAGTAAAGTTTGAATGAACGCATAGAACGGGAAGGACATAAGTTGCTGTGGAAATGATCACTATCAACTTTGATTTAACACAAAGTGTGACACCACAAATGTGCCTGTACTTCCTCTTTTTGATAAATGGGATATCTTGCAGCAAATCAACATGAAATGTGTTAAAATTAAAATGTAATGCCAGAGCACAGGAAATGACGTCTAGAGATCCGAAAAAAAAATACTTACTGTGGAAATGTGAAATATGTGAGCAATGTGTATTTAACAAGCTAACTGAACGAATAAACAGCTGAGTGTCAGATCGATGACAGACACAATGTTTTGCAGATGTCATTAAGGCAGATGAGAAAGAGCTGATTGAGGAGAGGAATGCCTGAGCAGCATGTTAGCAGATCATAACAGACTACCAGACACTCGGGTGGTTAGTGTGGTTTGCATGGGTAGTGTGGTAGCCTGCTAACGGGGTGTGATTAAGCTTTGCTGCTGTTTGTTGTGTTCCTACACCTCATTTTACTCATAAGCGAATTATAGCCTCCATTTTTGTAGCCAGGGGTGAAATGGCACAAACTTAAAGCACTCAGGGCTCATTAGAGAGATACAATCAATGTCGTTACTTTAATGAAAGCAAATGCTAAGAAGATCATGTTGAAGCAGATTGCTCATCACTAAGAAGTTTATTTGCTGATTAAGTTGCTACATCAGTCAGTTGTAGACTGTTTCACAACATTATGTCTTTGAGTCACTACAGGTATTATGATGAAAACTGTTTCCTTCTTGTTGATCAACACGTTTTTCCAAGTGGTACTTTAATTCTACCTCTATAGGGTGAGACTGTAACAATATATCGGACTAAAGTTTGCCGCTCTTTAGTGTGAATAAAATGAAACTAAAATTATAAGATAATTCAATAATCTCACCTGAAAAACACTGGTTTGTTGCTGGTTGGTTATCGTTAGGAAAAGATCTCGGTTTCGGGGAAACATTCCCCACTGGAAAAGCAGCAATGTTTGGTAAAAAAAAAAAAAAAAAAAAGCTTTATGTGCCACTATGCTGGCAGGAAATTCAACGATGTCTCTGCAAAACAACTTTCCCTGGTGGAAGAACAGCAACAAGTCACTAAAAACCACCCATGTTTAGTGCCTAAAAGCAGCTGGTAACAAGGCAAAGACTTGTTAAATCACAATCATTTTTGTTGCTTGTCTGTCTCAAACAGTGGTCATATACTACATCACTTTAGAAACGTTGATGTGAGCCGTATGAAATGAACAAATGCAATGTCCAGGTTTTCAGAAATGTTCATTGCCAACATCGTCTGACAACTGTGCAACAATATTTTTCTTGGCTGTTTTTAAGAGGCGCTTGACCAATTTTATGCATTAAGTTCAGTTTACTCGAAATGCGGAGCACTCGTTAACCTGTGACAACAATGACTTTTGGGGCTCTGAGGGAAGCTCTCTAAATTCTGACAATATAATCCTGCTAATGTCATCGAACTGTTACAAATTTGTAGCATGAAGATTGAAACAAGTGGTCATTTATATAACACAAAAAGGGAATGAAAGACGCTATAGAAGTGCAACATGGGAAGTCCACTGTTTTTGGGCTCATGTTACACACTAAAAGTTTAGATAACTCGGCGTCAACACACCATTTGACCATTCTTTCTTTCCTCTTTTTTGAATCCTCAAACTTAGTATCTCTTCAACAAAATAACATTTTAGGGTTCAGATAAAACAAATTTTCAATGATACACTCTTTACCATTTCTCCTCAGAAACTGCCAGAACAGTTACGGATGAAAGCAAACTGATATCAGCCACAAAAAAGTGTGAAAATTATACAAATCAGAAACATCAGAACACTAACACATCTTCAGTCTGACATTGCGTCCACTCTAATCCATTTCTTTCGGGGAAGGGTCATTCAATTTTACCAATCAATCACTAGCAATATATCTGCCTGGATCTAAGGCCATTTTACGTTCACACTGATGCATAGCTATGCCAACATACTTGTTTTGCTGGGGTTTTATGAGTGCAGTGAAGCGAAGTAAAATACACTATAATGTCGGGGGATATTGAGAGGACATATCGATTTAGAACTGCCTGAAGAGCAACGTTTATTTTGTCTATAGCAGTTGTCATTGTTATTATTACTCCAAGACAATATGGTGTGACCAGAAAAACGCTGTTTCATGTCACAATGCCAGAGGAATCAGTCAACTTAGTGGAGTGGATGGATTCAAAGGTCTGGACCCAGACAAGTGACTTCCTGGAGTCTCAACTGGTTGTCTGGCAACTTCAGTAAGACAACAAAATTTCAGACAGTCAGACAATCTGTTTCAAGCTGTTTCCAGTATTTATGCTAAGCTAACTAATTCTGGTTGTAATAGTAAATTAAAGAAACTTCTAGTACTTTGTAGCAGACACAACAACTTATTTAGATGTTCTTTACAGAGTCTACTAAGAAACTTTCAATTCAGTTGTGTCTGAGAGTAAACAGCCACATGCACATGTCAAAGAGCCCCTCAGCCCATCCCTTCTCCGTCACCGTTGCCTAAGACTGCGATGGTGTTGCACGGCGGCCAGCGCTGACTCACCTGGTGGAGTATCGCACACACACACCAGCCCCCCGCTCTCCACTCACTCACCTCCTTCCCCTCCCACTGAGTTCACCCTGCACTGCAGTTCAAAGTGGTTTTGCCTGTCTAGCCTTGGCGTTTAATGTTTAAGTATTGGGAGCGGCTGGAGAGTGCAAATAAAATGCCTTTACAGACTCCGGGGCACGCTGAGGGCTGTGATTCCAGATACTGTATTGTGAAATTTCCATTGTGCTTGACAGAGAGGCCTCAGGGCACCTGAATCTGTTGAATCTGATTTTTGACTCTTTACTTCTTCATAATACTTGCTGCGTGCGGCTTAGATAAACCATTTAGAGGAAGATTATTCAAACTTTATTATGCTGACAAAAGAGTACACATGTTCGCGGGATAGACGGCAACGTGTCCGTGCTATAAAGTGTTTGTCAAAAGTTCAGAACGGGATATAAGTTTGAATGAGGACCCCACCTGCAAGAGAAAACCACAATGAGTTGTGGTAAGGCTGGCTTTCTGTTGGGCTGGAAGAAAGGAAACCCTATTTGCAGCAAAGGAAAACAACACAGAAAGCCTGACACTACTTATATGTTTGTGCGTGATTATTCTGTAGTTCTAATCCGTCTAACAATGTTACAAAACATTCAGACAGGAGGAGGCTTTAAAGCAGTAATTGGGGGGACTTACACTGGTAAAACTCCACTCAACCACTTCTAGTTGCATCTCGCTCGTGCTTGATCGAGACTGTGGCACGAGAAATCAAACATGGGTGTGGATTTAGTCTGATTTGAAGCATATCTCTTAATTCCTTTGAATGTCAGGCTGAAGAGGTAGCTTTTTAAAGAAAGAGAGTAATGTAGACGTCTCAGGCTGGATAGAGGGTATGTTTGAGGACTGTGTGTTTTTGGAAGGGGGGGCACAGGTTTTGATGTGACAAAGAAGGAGCCCAAACTGATGACTCATTGGCTATTTTCACGCTTTGCGCTGGATTAGCCGTCACATGCAACAGGCTGCTTAATATGAATTGTGTAACGGCCTCAATCCCTGCAGAATTGTTTCATAAAATCAGCTCCTTTTTTGCTGTGTCACCTTCGTACACAGACCCAAGGTCAAAGTAAAAAAAAGCAAAAAACAAAAACAGTAACAGAATGGAAGATGAACATTTAGTAAATGCCTTTTTGTAATGTTTAGGTGGCTTTTACAACAGAGAGGTTTCCAGAAAGTGTGGATTATGTTGTCATCAGGTGAACACTTTGAGTTTGCGTATGCTATTTTAAGGCCTGGACACACTAAACCTAAAACATTCAAGAGCTAGTGGCAACAAAGGCCAGCTGTTGCATCGCCTGTGTCTCGGCCAAAAAGTTGCATCCAACAACACAGCAAAGACTACAGCCAATGGCGAAACCAGAACGTACATTCTGTGTCTGCTTGAGAGGAAATAATTCTCAACACCAGCAGGCAGCAGTTGTCTGTTACTGTGCACAAATTGAACTTTTGAGATCGTGTTTACAGGATGGGAAGTCGTAGTAAAAGAAATTGTGAACCTAAAGTTCACAGAAACTTTCCACTTTTGAGGTTCTGAATACCACAAAAGGGGGCATTCATATGGTCTCTTGTGATCACTGTAAAGTGATGAATACATGCTGCATTTGAATGCAGCATGTATTGAAAATGACTACTTTGAAGTTGAAGTAAAACTCTAAATTGTCCATAGCTGTGTGAATATATATCATTCTTGTCTGTGTGTTAACCCTATGATAGCCTGGTGGCCAGTCCAGTGTGTTTACATCCCAGGATGCATTCACCCTGAACAGAGGAGATCAGTCAAGAACAACAATAAGCTGCTATTACAAGTTTGTTTTCAAATGTTAAAGGGTTTTTAGACAGAATCAAGATAAGGTCTTAATCAAAAGTTGACCTGCTAGATTGACCTGAGTTATTTTGATTAATTGTCTAAATAGTCTGATGTGATTTCAACTGCCTTTAGTTGGAAACTCCACCCATCTGGCACTGGAGGTGGCCAAAACCAAACAATGAAGCATAATGTTTGCAAATGCTGTTTGCCCCAGGTCTTGATAGATGGTTGGTTTCCTCTGCAGGAGAAACTCAAGTTCAAATCCAGTCTGTCACATCAGCGCACCTTGCTCTTTAGGCTGCATTATTCATCACAATCTCTGCATTATTCATCTCACTTAGCATCACATTTTGTCACTTGGTTCGTTTACAAAGAACCCCTTAAAGTCTCTATAATCATCACAATAATAGTTATTATAATCCCATCCTTTTTTGGGTCTGAGGACTGAGGCTCCTCTGGACTCTTGCTGCCTCACCTTCTTCCTGTCACTGTTGTTTTTGAGGCATTTATGTGGCATGCGAGGTTTTTATCTCAGAGCTGTGACACCTGAATCAAGACTCTGACCTGGGGCCAGACAGCGCCTCCAGTGTCCCTCAGGGCACCACAACTGCTGTCAGCTCTGTGTTTGAACAGCACCTCTGCAGAAACTACTGCTGAAATGTGTCCAGTAAATACATCTTAATGACATTCAGCAAAAATCAAAGGGAATTCAGTGGACTGAAATCCATCATCGGTAGCAGAGTATCTTGGTCGGTGTTACACGGCAGCGTGCCAAGTGTATAAACCATCTTTTGGCCAAGACTTGATGTTCATGGTCTCAGTGAGCGGCAGGAAGTCTCACCTGCCCTGGTTGTGGTGCCACACGCCTGGCACAGACTGAACAACACCAGACTGGAGGTCAGCCAGAGTGAGGTTTAACGAGACTAAAGCCACACCAAAGGCTGGCATATCTATCCTCACTTCAGAGCACCTGTGCCACACTGTCTGTGTGATGAGAGCTGAAGTTGCCCCAAAACAGCCCCTCTTCCTGTAATTACTCCAACAGTTGGTTTGTTATCATACAAATAATTCGCCTTCCTGAAACATCTGAAATATTTGCTGTTGTCTGAGCTGATATTACTTGAATGACAATAGAGTGGTGTTTTATGTGTTAACTAAAACCAACACTAAAGTATTTCTTAATTAGCTTTAATCACAGGAATCTGGGTGTGTTGGGCTGAAAACAGGAAAGTTGGTGATTGAAATAAAACCAATCCAATGCCAGTGGAGAATTAATTAGAGAAGTGTTGGGTGTTACCATGAGTGCAAGGAGCCCCCCTCTACCACCCTTCTTCTTTAAAGGAGAGAGTAAAGAGGAAGTTACAGTTGGGCGCAAAGACATATGTCAGCCACAACTATGACCGGTATATACAGTTTGTCATTGAAGTGGACTTTGGAAGGAAGACAGTGTGTAACAGAGCTTATGGAAGATAACTGGCTTAAAACAGATGCATGCTGAATATTTAACCCGGTTCCAATAAGAGCTGGCTTTAGATGAGTTGGAGAGGCCTGGATTACACTCTCTAAAGCCTCTTCTGTATTGTACTGTAAATCTGTCCCGTTTACCACTGTCATATTTAATAGTGTAGTTCATGTTGTAAGTCAGAAGAGTGACAATATGTACTGTTATGAGATGAATATAGGTCTACATTTAAAAAAAAAAAAAATCACGAATAAATGCCTCCGACGCGTAAAAGGAGGGCGCAGCGAGGGCGCACAGTGCGCGTAATGCACTATTAGTGCAGGGTTTGTTTGTTGGTTGTTTTTTTTCTTTAAATCTTACTAAAGTTTGGTAGATTTGAGTAGTGCCAAATTAAAAGGTAGATCCCGTTACGTTTGCAGATTTTTTTAGACTTCGAGTTACCTAAATGACGCGAAACATCTCCAAAGTTATTTCCGTGCGAATATTTGTGCTGTTCAACATGGGAAATGATACATCAGAGGCCATTTCGAATACAAATCCACCAACCTAATAATTCGTACACTAAGTAAACTCTTCATTATGTTCATTCACTTATTCGGTGACGAGGTCACAGAAAAATCATCCAATTTAGGCGTGCGCAATGCACGTTCACGAGCAGTTTTATTCTCCAGGGAAATGCATTATGTGCGGAAAGTTATCCCAGACGCAGTTCAATTACCACACACACACACACACACACACACACTGAAATCACTTCACTTAACTCCACTGCTTCAGATTTGAGCCCAGCTCTGAGCAAGTGCTGCTGTCTGTCCTGCCTTCCCTGTGAAATCTTGGAAAATGGGAGGGTGAAAAAAAGACGGTTTATAATTGATGTTTTCCCATGGAGCAGCCCCTCCTCCCCGCAACACAGACTAACCCTCAGGTGGAAGAAATCTTTTAAGATTTTTTTGTGGGATAACATCAGGAGGGTTTGTCTAGGCGAGCCAATCAAATCCCTCCCCTGCTATAGATCGGTGCTATAATACAAAGCAGTAAAAGCGGTCGCCTCACACAAGCGGCTGCAGCTCGACTAGAGATCCCGTGGCTTTTAATTCCCTCACTACTTTTTTTTAACCCTCCTTCGATGTGCCCCGTTATTACCATTTGTCTGACGCGTTCATTTCCGCACCTGCCACAGTAGAGACCAGGCGAAGGCGAAGTAGAGGAGGAGACAAGGACATTGCGAGAGCCGGGAGAGGCAGACGGTAGAGATAGCAGCGGCGACTCGTTTGAGATCTTAAAGGACAAAAAAAATGCTGCTCTGGACCAGAATCGTATTGGTCGGTCTCATCTGCTTGTCCTTGGTGTCCTCTGGGATGGGATGCGGACCGGGCAGGGGCTACGGCAGGAGAAAACACCCGAAGAAGCTGACACCTCTTGCGTACAAGCAGTTCATCCCCAACGTGGCGGAGAAGACCCTCGGGGCAAGCGGCAGATACGAAGGCAAGATCACGAGAAACTCCGAGCGATTTAAAGAACTGACTCCCAATTATAACACAGACATCATATTCAAGGATGAGGAGAACACCGGTGCCGACCGGCTAATGACTCAGGTAAGGAGACAGAATAACCTTTTTTCTCCTTACTGCCCGTCTCCTAACGCACCATCACTGCGCACTGCAACAACCTCCTTGTCAGACTGATTGCGCACCTTAAGTGAAGTCTGTTTTACCCGCTGCTGAACTCTTCACACTGAGCCTTTTAACTTCACTGTAAAAGCAGATGCGCTTTATGCACCAGCAACGGGAGTTTTTCAAAGGCTGCAGGGTGGAAGCGAATGTAGAAATCCAGCTGGAGAAGTGATGTGCAGGCGGACAGTCAGGACACTCGGCCTTCATGATTGTGACAGTGTATTTAAAATATTAATGTGCCCCTCTCCTCATATCTATATTTGTATCTTTGTGAGGCTCTATTTGTTGTTTCACATGCGCACATTCATGTCACATCACATTTCGAGGAGACATTCAGTATTTGTTGCGTATTTACGCGTCTTTTAAGCGCCTTTTTCTTTATTCTGAATATAGAGAGATGGGGATGCGCACCGCTTCAAACAGCCGGGCTTATTCAGGCATGGCGTGGCTCATTCAGACATTTTCTCGAACAGGCTGCTGTAATTTAGCCTTTCGCTTGGTGTGCATCAGTGCATGAAAACAGTGACATGTCTTTGAGAGTGTTCGGAACACTATCAGGACTTCATAAATGGGTGGGTCAATTATAGGAGCAAGGCGCACAGGGGGTGATGGTGCCTCTCTTGCAAGGATGATGACATCTTTTTTTCTAATACTCCATCCTAATGTAGGCAGTTAGTTATCAAAGCTCGTTTTGTGCAGATAAGACGAGGCTCACAATACATCGCAGAGACCTTGATTTTCTTTCCAGGCTGCAGAATGCCGCGTCTCTTCAGCATGACTTTAGCACTCAGATGCTGGTGAATTATTAAAAGCGCTTGGATGATATTGGCTCAGTAATAATAAAATGCCGGTGGTGATGGTGGCGGTGCTGGTGGTGATGAAGAAGCCAAGGCGCGCGCCGGAGTCCCTGAACCCGTGCCTCGCACCATGCATGAGCACGATGAAATATTCACTGTGCGTGCGGTCTCGGCGTCCCTCGCAGCCCTCCCCACATCTCCTCTGCGATACACCTATAGCTTTTCATACACACACAGATCATGAAATTACAGGCGCGTGGGGATGTGATGGCCAAACTGGGGTTCGGGGAGCCCACGCGGATCCTCGAGGAGGTTCCAGGGTCTCCAGCACATAAAAAAGGATTTCGTGATTTTATTAATTTCTGAGAATATGGGGTAACATATGTCTGAAAGGCTTTCAATCTGAGTAAAACACCCCACCTGCTGTATAAACAGCTGTGTTTACAGATCTGTGTAAAATCATGCAAACGAGGTGGGAGTCCCTCCGATAAAACGTGACGATATCGCGCATCTGTAGCTGAATTTTTCCTATTTAGGGGCCTCAAAATAACATTTTTGGAGCTACTTTATGTGTACAAATATATAAATAGGGTCAATGGCTTCTGGTCAATCGTACGCTTTACATTTAGCATACAAGCATTAAGAGTAAACACAACAACCGGCTCCAAGTGTGACATGTACATGAAAGGGCTTTTTCGGCACCCTCACCGGGCCTGAAACGCAATTTGAACTTATGACCTTTGGTCAGCGGGCGGCCATAGTAAGTTAAAACAGGTGAGAATGTTCTGGTGGCATTATAAAGCCATCAAATTAGTATATGGACATGCAAAAGAGGAGAACTGTGGCTGTTTTGAAGGATGCCAGTGGCATAAGCATTATCACATGGGGATTTACGCTGTGCCAACGGGCTTTGCGCTGTTCCACGGCTTTACGCATGAACAGTGGGGTTTTACGCACGGAGTTTACGCATGAATATAGTGGACTTTTCTTGTTATCTTTGGAAAATAGATGTTATACTCATACATGAAAAAAGATACGTGCATGCACCCTCAGATCTGTGCAATAAATGAATTAATCCATCAATTCACTGAGGTCCAGCCAAGACTATAATATTTGATACTTGAAGGAGCGCTGCAACAAGCATCTTCACTATAAAGACGCAGCTCACTCCCAGGAAAGTTGCCAACAGAGGCGTTTAAAGACATTTACAGATAGAGTTTCCTGGAGTGACGGGGCATGGGAATAGCAGCATGAGCTAATCCACAAATTATAACTTCATGTTCAGTCGTAAAATATTATTTGTCTCAAAATAAACAGAGATTTTCTCCTGTGGGGCTGTAAGAAAACATAGTCTTTTAATTTCAATGTGTTTCCAATTAACTGTGCTTCAAGATTTTTTTCTTGACACAACTTGTAAAGCAGAATAAGATGCTCCAGTAAAAAACAAAATACTGGATTGCCTCTGTTAAATCATGTCATTCACGCTGACAAATGCTACTTTTCACGTTTAAGAAAAGCTCTAATAGTAATTTTTTTGCAGCGTAGACTCTGCTCAAAGTGCAAACGCGTCGGGAAAAAAAAGATGTGCTGGCGGGTTGTTTGCACTGACAGGTAGCTGATAAGTGTTTCCTCTAACCAAATCATTTGTGAAAAGATTAAGAGAGAGGCTGTTGAACAACTTTACCCCGAGCACAAAGCGTCGGTCTAGGGCGCCCTGCTGGGCTTCACGGTGGCTGAGCAGAATTTGGCTTGATTTGCGGCACACGACCTAATGAATTAATAAATAGGTTAAGCTTTACGGCTCTTGACTCCGACAATCCCACTCAGAATGCGGGGGGTTTTTTTTGGGGGGGGGGGGGTCGTTTTTTTTCTTAATTCAACACATTCTACAAGTGTGATATCCTCATAAAACACTCACTGATATATGTGGAAGACCCTTTTTCTTCTTTGAGTTTTGGGAACTGTGTGAACATTCTTGCTTTAGGACACACAGTAAAGAGAAAAGGACACACAGACGCTCCTCTGTGAGCCCATACCATCCCTGGATATTTCACAAGTCTGTCAGTCAGCAGCCAGTCAGCAGCCACAACACCTCGACTTAAGGAGGCATGTCACGTTTCCACGACTTTGCAGGAGAGGAATAATGAAAGTTTCCCTCCGCGGTTGCACTGAAAAGACTCTTTGTGATGTTTTATTTGACATATTGGTTGAGTGTCGAGAATAGTTGTCTTGGAGAAGGCCAAGCATCTTCATTGAGAGCGCGCAGAGGTTGGGGTGCGACGATTTATTTATAGGAGCGACTCCAGATTATTTTTAAGGCAGCCAGCTGCTCCTGAAGATCACCTTCATATCATCTGCATATCAATTATTGATTTAAAGAAAACAGACAAGTTGCAACCAACAAAAGGACTCGCTCATTTCATGGCCTAATACAAACTCATGAATTTATAATGTATGCATGTTGTGTTCGATTCAACACTTTTTGATAGAAAGGGATGCTGTTCCAAGACCAAAGACCCATATGTTATAGGCCAGTGAAGCGAATGCGGTGCCTTATCAATATTTCATCAGCAGCTTTCTTATCCGAGATGTGCCCTCTGACGCTGCTGCTCACTGAGAAATGTAAACTCAGAGATGCAGTTCAGTCCCAGTGTTTCAGCTCAGCTGGGAGGAATCAGGGGCGTCAGGTGGGGATGGAGAGGAGAGGTGTGGGCGAGGCCTCAGCGAGTTTGAATCGTGATCTAACTGACAGTTGAGATCAAGCAAACAGTATATTGGGAGGCTCTATTTCTTGGTAGAAAATGAAAAAAAATATCCACACGTGGCGCATGCGGTCTAATATTCTATGTTTCTTATCAAAAGAGGATATATTTTAGCCATTATGAGCACCTGGCTGCAGATATGGTGTCGAAATAAAGATTTTAGTGGCAAATGCTGTTCTAGATTCAGACTTTTCCACATTTTACGCTCTTGGCACAGTGTATGTGTCCAAGCTACAGGTGACTAATTGGTCCATTTCTCCCCCCGCAGAGATGTAAAGACAAGCTGAACTCTCTGGCCATCTCGGTGATGAATCAGTGGCCCGGGGTGAAGCTCCGGGTCACCGAGGGCTGGGACGAAGACGGACACCACTTCGAGGAGTCGCTCCACTACGAGGGCAGAGCCGTGGACATCACCACCTCGGACAGAGACAAGAGCAAATACGGCACTCTGTCCAGGCTGGCGGTGGAAGCCGGATTCGACTGGGTCTACTATGAATCCAAAGCTCACATCCACTGCTCCGTTAAAGCAGGTATGGCTGCGAGATGAGAGACAGTCTGTCATGCGCACTGGGCGCACTGGGATGCTGGAGAAAATAATCACCAGTGCGGATTTCCTGTCAGATTGTGATCTAAAAGAGCAGGTGCAGTCCTGAGTTATCTTTTAGGAAACTTTCCTGCAACATTTAAGTTCCTTCAGCTAATGGCGAGGGAAACTTAGATTAGATGTTTTTAAAAAATCCCGACTTTAGTGCAACATTTATAGGCTACAAGACACAGAGACAAGAGAAGAAACGCAATGAAAATGTATCAGAATATCTGTGGATCCGTTTGTATTGCAAAGCCATAAATTGCATGACCATCAACAAAGCCAAAAATTATCATTCAGTTAACGATTAATCCCAAGAAGGTGCACTCAACTCTTTGTTTCCTGGAGACTATAAATGTTGCAGCTAAGGTTATTTATTATACTGGTGAACTGCACCTTACTGATATGTTGCCTTTTTTTGTATATTGCACTCTTTGAATCTGAATTCCAACTTTATATTTCAGCTGCTGCAGAGATTTTCCTCGGGATAAAAAAACCCTCCCATCTTATCTTATCAATATTTGTCTAATTAGAATGCAGAATGCAGCATAACCATTAATTTTGACCAGATTTTTGCATTATAAAATATGTCTCTATGAATGATGTGTGGGTATCCCAGCCTGTGGCATTATGAGCATTTCCTATGCAGCTTATTTCTTGATCTTACATCGCCCCACACTGTCTCCTGGTGGGAACCACGACCATAATCTAACAAGGTTCCTCGGTGCGACCTAGACAAAGAAAGTCATTTTGTTCTCTGTATTTTTTTGCACAGCGGTGGAAGCCGAAATAAAATGCTGGAATTTGTCACGTTTTTTAGGTAATTTGGTAATATTTTGGATTTGATTTTATAATGGGAAAACGAAAATAATTAATTGTTTGAGGTTTTTATTTGGATTTTATTTGTCTCAGCGTTGAGATTCAGTTTTTAATTTCATTTTGGCAAATTTTTGGGGTGTAAAATAACCGCACAGGCCTCCACTGAGCTAAAGGACACCTATGGCGCGCAGAAACTATTTCCTCAATGATTGATGAACTGTGGCGCTTTTTTTCTGAGCCCAGACTTTATTGATAAATCCCTTACTTGTCATTCAACACACACGTTTTGAGATCACAGTATGGGCCAGGCCGACGTGTCATTAGGGGTCATGCGACTTTACCAAAAGGATTTGGCTGAACAATGTTGAATTGGTTGGGGTAAATCTGGTTTTCAGTTGTCACCTTATTTCATGCTCGGGAATCTTAAAAGAAGATTAAAAGCCCCCCAAATTCTGAGTAGGAAACCCCCTTTTTTCTGTGTGCAGGACAGTGTGATCCTGGAGACTGGTATGTGAAGAGCTCCACCAAGGCCAAAATTATTGTCATCAAGCTTGACAACAAAGCAGGGAGAGGTGGTAGAAAGAGGGGACATTGATGTTGCACAACAGAAAGCATTTAAGAGTCCGGGCCCTCATTTAAATTCAAATCTACAACTCGAGAGGCTTGGAAAAGTGGCTCCGCTGGGTAAATAGTAGTTGTGAGTCGCCTATTTGTGTGAATTGTCACATGGAGGTTTCTGCACCTGAGTAAATATGGGAAGAGTAGCTGGGAAAGGCGTAAGTGTTCTTTACTGAGAGTAGCTCGATCCACAAGCTGATTTAGAATAACAATGCCTGCTCTTTATTGGGTTTTTTAATTAAGAATAGATGAGCCAAGGCTTTCAGTTTTCTCGTCTCAGACAACGTGGGCCAAGCCAATACGCATTTGGCTCGGAGGAGCAGACAGGCATCATTATGCAAAATGCATATGGCCCACCATGATGTGTGTAGGCAGGAAAAATACAAATACAAGCAAAAAAAGGAGGTTTTGAATGGGCTTTTGAATGGATCTGTGGTTCTGAGCTGTATGGCTCAAAGTACCTGTGATTTATTATTTTTGAAAAGTGTTTAAAAAGCGTAAAATATTGCTTTAGGACATTTAATGTCTTTTTGAAATAATGTTGCAGCACCACAAAGGGTTCTGCCATCTAAGACTTGATAAACATTTTAAACTGTATTTTAACAACACAATCTTTTACTTTAACAGAAAACTCAGTGGCAGCAAAGTCAGGCGGCTGTTTCCCAGGCTCCTCCACTGTCATCCTCCAGGATGGTACCAAGAAGGCGGTCAAAGACCTCCAAACTGGCGACAGGGTCCTGGCAGCTGATGACGATGGGAACCCGATTTACACCGACTTCATCATGTTTATAGACCAAGACCGGACGACCAGGAGGCTCTTCTACGTGATCGAAACCGACTCGGGCCAGAAAATCACCCTCACAGCCGCGCACCTCCTCTTCGTCGGCCACAACACCACAGAAGAGGAGGAGCTAATGTCGGCGATCTTCGCCAGCCAGGTCCAAACCGGACAGACGGTGTTCGTGTATGACGCCGAGCGAAGTCGACTCGAGCCTGTGACCGTAAAACGGATTTACACGCAAGAGCACGAGGGCTCCTTTGCGCCGATAACCGTGCAGGGAACCGTCGTGGTGGACCAGGTCCTTGCGTCCTGTTACGCAGTGATTGAAGACCACGAGCTGGCGCACTGGGCCCTGGCACCCGTCAGGCTCGCCCACTGGGTGTCCTCGTTGCTTTTCAGTTCTCAGCCTCGAGTCAGTGCACAAAACGACGGAGTGCACTGGTACTCCAAGATCCTTTATCAATTAGGAACATGGCTCTTGGACAGCCACTCGATCCATCCACTTGGGATGTCAGTATACCCAAGTTGAAACCTCAACTCCAGGAGCAGAATGAGACTTTTAAATGTAGGACACACGAACTATTCAATAGATTAAAAAAAATAAAATAATAATAATAATTAAAAAAAAACGAACGAACAAACAGACAAGACAAAGGCCCCAGCGGAGTTGGGATATTTATTTCAGTGACTTTTCCATGTGTCCCCTTTCAAAGAATGAATGGAGCCTTAAAAAGTTTCTCTTTGAATAATTTATTCTCATGTGAACTCGCTGCTGTCACACAAATGGATTCTGAAACGGTGTGAGCAGCAAATTGTGCATAATCTATTTTTGTATATCTCAAATGCAAAAAAGAAAAAGAAAGAAAAAATGAAGAAAAAAATGAAAAAGAAAAAATATCGCAAAGAGAAAGAAGACCACGTAGAAAGGAGCTAACTTTGACAGGTTGTAATGTTCATATGTGCATATATGTGCAACTGACTGTTATATTTTGGGAAGAACAAACTTCGCGGGGTTCCATAAATTATATTTTTATACACAGAATTGTAAATTAGATTTTGACAGATCGCTACCGAATCACATTTCGTTATTTGAAATAGTGTAAGATATGAGAATATATTTTAATTTAAATACAGTAGTTGGGAAAGTATTGGAAAATCTTGTACTGCTTGGTTTATTAAGAATTTTATTATTTTGGAAACTGTTCGTTTAAGTTGTCGGAGAGGGACAGATATTCTGCCTCATGTCTGCATTCTCTGCTTTTCTTTTTGTTTTTGTTGTGTTTCTATTTTTCTGTTTTCTTCTGAGAAAAATATTAAATGCAGATTCTGACAATTCAGTAACAGTTAAAGTAGTACTGAAACAGTTTCGTTAAATAAATTAATAAGTAACTCCTGTAAATGTACTAAAATGTATTTTTCTTTTCATATTTTGTAATAGGGAAATAGTTTTATAGAAATGACCTGTGGCAGATGCAAAGTTTGGATAGTCTATATAGCCAGACCATACCAGTTAACTTTCATAACAGGGCGATGCGTCAAAAAATGTCTAGAGTTTATTATTTATATGTTTATTACAAAATGAGATAAAGAAAATCTTCAAACTTGCAGTTGTTATATGTCTTTGTCTGAGTGAACTTCACAGAAAAAGGGGAACATTTGGATGATATTTTGAGGCATTTCCAGCCAAATTAAGTACATGCTTGCATTGATATTTTCACTTTGGTCAAATTGTGTTTTTAACGAACAGATTATATGTTTTGGGTGGTTATAATTAACATAATTGTTTTACATGGTAACTGAATGAGTCTACTTGGAGAGATGGCAAATAATTTACCCTGTTTGCTACCTTTTACAAAATGGAAAAAATATTGCGCTTTGAACTACCTTTTGCATGCTTGCGAAATGTTGAGAGCCCGTGTCAAATTTAACGAGGTTTGCCCTCCGCAAATACCTCCTAACTTGCAGACAAATTAAACAGAAGTGTGTTTGTTGGCCCTGAATGTGCTCCTCGGTGTCTGCTGGTTTGGGGTCAGATTGCTCCATCAGTGACTGACAGTCCGGTCAAGAAGAAACAGTCATTGTCTAAATCGCAGCTTTTGCAAAACATTTGTCAGTCTTCACAAGTCGCTATAATCCTCCAGTATTTTAACAGGGACTCATAATGAGCGTGTAGTACTTAATAAGGTTTTAGGGATTTATTTATGTCCTGTTAGAGGGCTGCATATCTTTCTGAAATTGATTACAGCATCAGTTTCTTCCACTGAGCGTGTTTTTAACTTGTACAAGTGCGACACCATGCGGTCAAACACTGGTAGTGCTGACTGGCAATGCATGGACACACTGGGAAGTCTTCTCAAACTGGGAGTTAAAAATACTTTTCTATGAAGACTGACAGAGGCAGAAAGGAGCAGCAAGTGATATTAATGGGTTAACTATGAAATAAATTCATTTGTGTGTAGATGTATGGGCGCATCAAGCAAACTTAAGTTTCTGAAGCATCAAACTTAATAAATGCACATGTAGTAAGAACAGAAGTGCAAATTAACTCACAAAATATATTAAAATATAAATGAATAATGCCAATCTGATATTTTCCAATCAAAATCACAAAAAATGGTCATCCCTCATCGAGACTTATCAAAGGTAAAAGGGGCCACTGAACTGGATTTTCTCAACACTGTAGCAACATGAACAAGAATTCCATTTCCTTCTCCCAGGTCGCCCACATTGTGTTTTGTTGTTGATACTGTGAGGTGGAAACTTTGGGGAGGGACAAAGCGGGCCCATCTCTGCCGGCGCTGTGACCTTGGGTCCCTGACAGATACAAAAGCGTCCGCGTAGGGCAGCATTCCTCAGAGCAGGTAAACAGAGCCTCCTCTAATCCCTCTGGGGGCCCTCAGTCTGCTGGAGCTCAACAACGGCTTTTACAAATGTTGACATTTGCAAACATGAACAGTCTGGCATTCTGGAAAACAAAACTCCCCCGTTTCTAAGAGTGCTGCAAAAGGCAGCGCACCGTTCTTTCCAGCCAACTTTTACTCCTCTGTGGCAACGACCAGCAGAGAGCTCGAGACTCAGGTGGTAAGTTCTGGTCCTAAACACAACGGCAAATCTTTTCTACTTCCTCGCTCTTGACTGTCCATAAAGTGAAAATGAGAACTAAACTACTCAAGACAGACTCACTAGATACATGTAGACTTTGCAGATACACACGACAGATGGATGGACAAAATGCAAGATAAAAAACAGTAGGTGGACAGACGTCAAGATGGACACATATGCAAACATGATTATACATGTTTTACCAAAGCAAAGAGAAACAATCATGGCTACGAAATGGAGTAACAATGTACGATAATGAAAACTTCAAGTCTTCGATTTGAATCAGTATTATTTCAGAGAGTTCTCATCATGACCTTGCCTGTTGGTGCTTTCTATGAAGAAAGACTTGCTGGGTGCTCAAGTGTACATGATCTAAAATCTCTTCACACTTACAGTACTTTTTTTTTTTTTTTACTACATCTAAACACTACGATGAAAAGGTTCAACATTTTGGTCTTTTTCACGATTATGAATCAGATACTGGTGTTTAATTTCATGTGAAGACAGCATGAAACCAACAAAAACCCTTGAAGAGGTTACCAGATCAATCTGAGAGGTCGAAAGATATTAATGGGACAGAAAAGAAGGAAAATGTTATTCTACTACATAAATCCTGACTTTCTCATGATCTTTTCCGCCTGTGTACAACACTGCATAAACAGAGTTCCCACACATTTTCATGGAAAAATTTAGAAACTCTTCCCTGACTTTTCTTTTCAGGCAACAGTTACTCTGTGGCAGCGACCAGCAGAGAGCTCAAGACTTAGGTGGTAAGTTCCGGTCCTGAAAATTTACTACTCCCTCCTTCCTTACCTTCAATAAACAAAAAAAGAACTGAACTACTCAAGACAGACTCATAAGATACATGTAAACTTTGCAGATAAACTCACAACGGATGGAAAGATGGAAAGATGGATAGATTTTGTATGCATGCATGATTATACATGTTTTATCAAGACAAAGAGAAACAATCATGACTACTAGATGGAGTAACAATGTATGACAATGAAAACTCTTTGATTTGAATCTTTTAGTATAAATTCAGAGAGTTTTCATCATGAACTTTCCTGTTGGTGCTTTCTATGAAGAAAGACTTGCTAGGTGCTCAGTTGTACATGATCTAAAATCTCTTAAAGCACTTTTTTATATTACAATACAAATTTTGGTCTTTTTCACAATAATGAATCAGATACTGGTCCTCAGTTTTATGCGAAGACAGCATGAAACCAACAAAAACCCTTGAAGAGTTTGCAAGATCAGTGAGAGATAGCAAGATAATTAATGGGATAGAGAAGGAAGATATTGTTCCTACTACAAAAATCCTGACTTTCCCCTATTCTTTCCCCCTGTGTACAACACTACACAGGCAGAGTTGATGCTTTTTCATGGACCATATCTCCAAAGTCTTCCCTGACTTTTCAAACATAATTTCAGCGAGATGTCGTAAAGGAAGGAAGAAATAGACTCAGGGAGAAAATGACAAAGCAGACATGATGGTAAACACAACAATGTCACACACTGACACATATCAAAGATACGTGAAGTCGACAGTTACAGAAAATAATTTGCCGTCATGTTACATTTTGTAGATGGTTGTCCACAGAGGATTATTGTAACAATTTAAGCATACGCAACAGAATTCCATGACATTCCCAAATCTCTCAAAGATTTTGACAAATTTCATGACTTTTCCAGGCCTGGAAAATGTAATTGTGAAATTCTACGACTAGACTTTCTATGACCACGAGGACTCTGTCATAGGGTCCTGAACAGGTAGAAAAGGGAATAAGGTTAAACTGCTCACAACAAAAAATATATATTGAAACAGTGACGAGGGAACTCAAGCAGACATGACTGCATTTCAAGGGAACATCAGCTGGACAAAATTATTAACCTCTGTTTCAGATGACACCCACTCCAGTCCAGGCAATTGCCTTTCTAACCAAAGGACCTTGTGGGTTTGATCTGAAAGAAAGTAGCTTTGACCTCACTTTCCAAAAGCTTTCAGTTTGACAATAAAAAACTCTGCAATTGCTTAGTGTATCAAAGGGTTTAATTTTTTTCTCCACTTTCTTGCATCAAATTTAAAAAAAAAAAATCACTTTCATTTAAAAACATTCTTCAGAAAATCACAATTTTTACAGCATCAGAACATGATTCATTTCAGAGTTTTCCAACACAAAATGGGATTTTTTTTTCATGTTATACATCAAATTGTGAACAAACACATGACAGGATGGATTGTCAACAGTTTCAAACTCAAGATTGGATTTTCAGTCATTATGTGGTGCACCGTACTGTTCAGGATGAAGAAACCACTGTAGTGTCTTTTTTTCCAATATCCAACCAAACAATGCATGTCAAGCAGTTGGGATGACCTTTGGTGCAGTGAAAGCCATAAATGCGGCTTTAGAGTTACGTGTCTGCTCTGTGAACCCGGCTGTCGTCACAGAGATGGAAACCTCCATCCATTGGGCTAACAAACAATGGTAATCCAGGTAGGCCACCCTGCTTGATACAGAAGTCTTAAGTTCATTCAACAACGGCAGCAGCATCGTGGAAAAGACGAGCAACTGTCAAACGTGCAAGTTGGAAAAACAGCAATGGCAGGAAAAGCAGGAATGGAAGGAAATGTGGTGGACCAAATGACTGCAACATCTATTTAGTGAGGAAAGTAAGCTCAAGTAAAATCTTCATTCCAAGGCCGGACACTGCATGGCTGTAAAAGAACCTTTAGTGATTAGCGAGTGAGTTAAGGCACCAAAAGTGACATCCCAATATCGTGGCTAAAGCTGATCAGTGGCTCCTCTCACCAGCACGCTGCTGAAAAATAAAAATGTGAATACTACAGCTCATTCTGTTTTGGTAATGTGCCCCAAAAGTGCCTTCCAAAACAAAACTACAATCTTTAACAACCCAATGGGTTTAAACAAAGAGCACCACAAGTGTTGGACCATGCCAATGGTTATGAATGCTTTTGCTCAACCTGTTTGTACCTCTCATGTAATCAGTACTTTCAAGACTAAATGTTTTTTTTTTGGAGTCACAAATCTAAACAACTGATTTCCTCAAAGATAAATACAAGGCGAATAAAAACTGTGGGTCATTTGGCAGCACTTGTTTTCTGCTGGTACAAAAAATGATTCTTGTGTATCGTAAACTCAAATAAACAAGGAGCAGCTACTGAACTAAAGAAAGAAAAAGTTGGAGATGCACACTATATCAGGCATACGATATCTTCTTGGTTGTTTTGCACAACTTGAGGAAAACTAGAATAAAAACCTGATTGAAAACTTTCAATATGGTGGTAAGTTGTATACAACATGCAGCAAATGAATCATTTTTCATACCAGCAGGTCAGAAAAGCCTTTAAGAAATCAGTCTTCAAAACAAGGGGGTGGGCGATATGGCCAAAATCTTCTATGTAATCTTGTATCACGGAAATGATACATATCTCAATATAGTAACTGTTCGGTAAATTCAATTAAGAAATAGTTTGAGATAACTATACCATACTTACATACTACATTTTATTATTTTCTCCTTTTATTTGGGACTTCCACACCAAAAGAAAACAACTGTCTCACATGAGACAAAACTTGAGTTGAAAAACAAAAAGACTCAAAGTAGTAAAACCAAACTTTTTTTGACAACTTCACTCTCTACCTTTATGTCTACTGAAATCACATAACTTAACAAAGCAGCTGGATTTGAGCAATTACACAAAAATAGGGTTACAACAGTATAACATTTGCTACAGTAACCATCTCAGAATTTATCTCAGTTTCACGGTATACTGTGTAAAATTCTTATCATCATCAGTTACAATGACTTTTAATCGATTATTTTTAGTTGAACGAATGCACTTTTAAACTTAAAAAAAAAAAAAAAAAATTATGTGTGCCCCCCCCCCCCCCCCTTTTTACAGTGTGTTAAAAAAAAATAGTTTTATTTCTCTGCCCAGTTGGATTCTTTTTCATCACCATAGATCACATATACACAGAATTATAAGTTAATTTCATACCACAGTATACCTTAAAACCGGTGCATCTTCAACCCATGAGAATCATGAGTGAGAATCTTGATTTGCTACATAGCCTGCCTCGTAGAGCTCCCGCTGTAGAAACTGTACTGCTAAATTTCTACCAGTGGACACATTTCTACCATCGTACAGTGCAATCGCAGCATATCGCCCAACCCTAGTAGCAAGGGGTTACAAATGACCTGCTGGGTTTTTCAAAGTTAACCTTGATCATTACATTAGAGGGACAAACTATAAACTACCCAACTCAAATTTCAGATGTTGGAGCTTTAAACAGCACCTAAATGTATCATCAAGGAACCAATCATATAAACTACATTAAGATGTAACAATAACTTTAACAAAAAGTAAAATCAACTACTAGTTGAATGTGATAGATTGTTCATGGTAGCACTGTATAAAAATACACTTGCTAAAAATAGGCAAAGACCAACACCTGCCTTTAAGTTGGGTAACGTTTGTGAAGCAGTCACTAGTAAATTATAACCCATTTATAGCCAAATTTGTTGATTTGCTAAAACATTCAAAACCACTGGCATGGTCCTTTTAATTTTGCTTTAAGAGGTAGCACCCACGCTGATGACAGCTTGTGACCTGAAGAAAAACAAAGAATGAAATGATTATTTCAGCTGGTCTGCAAAATCTCAGTACCCTGGATCACCAAATGGACCTGTTGATAAAAAGTTGTAAGTTAGTGTTAAGTAGAAACCAACCCTGCTAGTATTGCGTATTTGACGCAAAGCTAGTATAAACATTCTGATGTCTGCAGCCATAATGAAGGCTTATGCAAACACAAGAAAGCCCCATAAAAACAGATGAGCCTTTCTTAATCAAATATTAAATACCTTACTGCAACCACATGAGGTGATGTGATTGGAAAATTGTGCTAGTTAAATAACCTGCTGTAAATCAGGTCATAGAATAGCACCATTTTTTCTCAAAGAAATTACTTTAAATAGAACATCGCGTCTAAAAGTTCAAGGTACATATATGTACGAAATTCTTAAAATTAAGGTACAAAAAGATTCAATGTGAATCTGCTCTGTCATTACAAGACCAGATGTCTTGTAGCAATACAACTATCACTGGCATTGCCGGTACTTTTTCAAATCCACAGGATTTACCACAGCACTAAAAATGAAATGTAAACCACGACACCAACATTCAATACACATCTTTAAGGAACAAAAACCTCTACATCAGTTCAACTAAAAAAAAAAAAAAAAGGAATAAAACATAAAGGAGTCGGTTTAGAAAGACCGTACAACATACAAAAAGACTTAAAACCATGAAACTTCAAGTTTTACAAGAAGAAAGAAGGAATTTTAGGAGTTTAGACATTTAAGACACCCCATTTGTCCCAATACTTCTGATACTTAAAGCATGTTGAGAATCTGATAACCTTTACTGGCAAGAATAACGTGTGTGCAGCTTATTTTAAAACTGTGTGGATTCTGAGTTATTTCATTTAACTGCTGAATTAAGGGAGATACCACTAAATTTATGAATTTGATTCATACATGCAGTTAAGGACAGAGGCCAATAGGTGCTTGTGAAAATGAACAACTCCTTCTGGAGTCTTAAAATCAGAGAACCAAGAACTTAATCTGTGATGTCATCCAGATGCATAGCCAGGTGTTGATCTACTAACATCTCAATGTTATCCCTCAAAATTATCTTTATATAAGTCAAATCCAGTTATTAAATACTTTAAAATGTGGCTACATTTACTTCGTCTATTGATTTATCTCTTGCATGTCAGGGCTGTAGGGAGCTGAACATAAGTATGACATCACAGTTAAAGGGGCAGGACAAAAATTATCGTGTTTCTGGCTATCCAAAATTCAGTGGCATCCCCCCAAATATATATGAGGTAGTATTTCTTGCCATACAACGTGTTTAATAAGTATATGTGATATGTTGCAAATTGATTACCCACGGACTTACAGAATACATAAAATAATAAAAATGCAGCACAAATAAGAAAGATTATTCATCGTAAAGGCACCAGACACATGGACATATCACACAACCACAACTCTTTGGGCTAAAGTTTAACCGGCTTCACATACCTGCAGGTTCACGGTATATTGGCCATGTTTTTATTTTCCCTTAAACTTTTTGTCTTTTCTAAACAGAAATGTGGTCCAGTCATTCTTCATTTTAGCTCTAAATTAGAAACAAAACACCAGTAAAATGATTTATGTCTGGACACATCAGCATATCCTTACATATAAAATGTTTAACTTGATACAACATTTGTTAAGAATGGCTCAAAAAAAGTCAACTGGATAAATATTGAGAGAAAGTTCTGGTCTACTTATGTACATGATTATTACATAGATAATGGTTGCCCCCTCAGCTTCCTTTGTCACAGTCCTGTTAGTAATGTACACGAGATTCACTTCTGAACTTCAATTACTGGGAAACAAGGATAATAATGTTGAAATATTTTTAAAGAGATGTTTTCGCGTAACAACTTTAAATTCGGCAGAGACAAAAAAGGGACAAAAATCATGGAATTATGAGAATAAGCAAATGAGCCTAACTTGCTCTATTTAGTTTAATAATGATGTCTCATAAAATAAAACTAAGCCAGACATGGAAATTAATTATTTAGAAAATTTAAGGATTTAAGTGATGTTGTAGCACTTGCCAAACAAGGGCACATGCTCAGAAAATTAAAGTGATGTAATGGAGATTGTGCTTACAGAAATGTATTTTAAGTGGGTGTACGATATCAATGACTGATTCGATATGAAGGATGTTATTGTAATTAGGGGACTCAATTTGGGCAAAGTAATACAGGGAATTTGTTTTACTTTTCTGGTCTACTGCCAAATGTCCATATTATCAGCTTGTGAAGGAAAACTGTTCAAAGTGCTTTTCCAGGTACACCATGCAGCGTAGTGATGAGGCAATTGATAGTCACACGGATCAATTATACCAGAACTGAGGAAGCCTAATGTATATCCTGACAAAAATGTACAGAAATGTATCCAGGACAAGAATCGAGAGCAATTCTGTCTGACGGACCAAATATATGATGAATATTAAGCCTCCCAAAAAATGTTTTTAATTTGCAATTGTAAAAAAAACGTTCAAAAAACATACATACACATTCCCTCAATTCACACTCACATTATAAACCTAAATCTAACAACTCCGTAATCAGACACACAACTAAAATACACATCCAAAATGCATAAGAGGGTTATTCCAAAATGGGTTCCAGGTAACAGTTAAAAGATCTAATAACATTTGGAACGAGGAGCAACACCAAACGACCAACCAAAACGAGAGATGATCTGAACTATCTGTCCCAGAAGCAGCACTAAAACTGAAAAGCAAAAACTACACAAAAATCACAACATTTACAACTCCTAAAACCACTGGGAAATTAGAAAAAAATTATCATTTATTATTGTACATCCAATGCCAGTTTGGTCCCGGTCATTGCTATGTGTCGAATGTTAAATTGTCCACCTCTGCGCCTGCATGCAAGTTCTCCACTAGGTAGTGCCATTCACCCAAAAACTGCTTGGAGACTCATCTCTACCTGACAGTGGGCTTGAGTTGAAAATATAAAGCACCATTAGTGATGAAATACTGCCATCTACAGAGGGGGAGAAAGACTGCTATGAGAATGGGCTGGCCACAGTCTGCCACAACCATTTCCTGCATCCGCACCAGACAGCGAGCCGCAAATAGTAAAAAACTATTATGGAGTGGTCAAACCAGAATGATAGAGTTTAGTTTAGTTTTAATAATGAATCTGAGGAGGGGAGCAACCATTATCCCATGATGAACTCTACTTAGTGTCCGTGTTAGACGCACAAAACATTCTTCACAAACTACATCAAAGTAGGATTAACTGTCCAGTGTCTCTCCAGTGCCATTTTACAACAATGGACAATTGGTAGACAAAGTCAAACAATGGCATGCTTTGCAGCTAAGGTCTTTATGTTCACTGTTCCAAGTTGAAAAGAGATAAATGATGCTTCTGTGCAGAGGCGTTGACTGTGTGAAACCCCAAAGAGCTGAGGAAATATTCCTACGCCATGTTGAAGCTGTGACGGAGAGGCTCCCACGTTGGGAGAAAATGACTTCTTTTAAGAGATCTCCCTGGTTCTATTGCGCTCCTCATCCATCAATCAGCGACACATCAATGTGGGACAAATCAATCATGTGCCTGTGTAGTAATTGTGATAATGTTTGAGCTGTTGTCTCATGGGCAAAGACACTAATTAACACTTACGTTCTTCGTACAATCACTACAGTAGCTAAATTACATGACCACCACAAATGTAAAGACTACAACCACAGCAATGTAATAATGTAATTGGTTTGATTAAAAGATGATAAAAAGAGAGAGAAATATTGATTACCTGTGGAAGCTCATTTGAAAACTTGCTGCATGCTGGGGACTGGAAAATTTGGCAATTGCTTTCCTCTGCTGGGGCATCATTTTGAACATCTGTGATGAACAGAAGTATTAAAATACAAATTTAGTACAACTAGATCCACAAGAGGGAGTGGGGGATGGTGCAAGGAAATTCATTCATTCGTTCACTTTCTCTACGTTCCAAATCACTACAATAGAGGGCGCTATGGGATCATGCTACGAAAATTTCATTACTGCCCCTGTGGTGGGTGAAAGTACAAATCTATATTTTACGTTTTTAGCATAAGGTATGTACAAATTTTAATACTTTTTACAGAAAATAGATGCTTTAATATTAAATCTACAAATTAATTAACAAGAAAGGGTACTTGAAAACAAAAAAAATTTAAGTATCAAGCTGTGGTACCTACCTCAATGGGGCCGATGGACCTGAGAAGATTCTGCAGTTGACCGTCGGTTGTGGATGAAGAGAGGCCCTCTATGGACACGGTACAACGTTCGCTCTCCGCTCCTCTTTGGCTCTGTCTCGTGGACATCGGCCGACCTCGACCCATCTGACCACCCCCTCTACCTCGGCCCCGGCCCGACACAACAACCTACACCGTCGCGAGAAAATCGCCCACATGTGGTAAAAAATTCGGGGAAGGGTTGAGGAGAAAGACGGCGGCGGTAACACAGACTGAGCCTTTCCCTGCTTACACAGGCATGTTGATGTTTTAATCTTGCATCCAACCATGTGGAGAGGAGCTATACTGTTTCTCAGCACAAAGGAAATTTTAAAAAACGCTATGTGTTTTCCTCTAGCACCCTTCAGACACGCCAAGCTCTCACATGATTGACTTATCATATTTCTACATAGAACATCAACGTCAGAACGTGATGCATGTGGCATGGCATATCTTCATTTGAGCTTGAGAGTGAGAGGTATGTTTCTTGAGCTGCAGAGGAGCAGAAGGGGGAGGGAAAGACCCCGAAAAGAGAGGAGAGGAGGTAGAGGAAATATGCGTGTGTGTGCGTGCGTGTGTGTGTGTGTGTGTGTTGGGGGCGGGGGAGCATAAAGGGAGAGGAGCCATGCAAGCGATATGGTGACTGCCTTACCCTGTCAGCGTCAGTGAGTATGGTAACTGTGACAGCAGCCTGGTGGTGACAGGCGTGCAGAGAGGCCAGGGGACCTTGTGTAGCCCCCCGTGTTACACTGCTTTCAGCTTGTCAATACTCCTGCACCTGGCATACTGTCCTGTCTTATTACCACTGCTGCTCGATTGGTATGTCTACTGAATGCCAGGGTAGCGCCAGCAGCATGGGACAACTTTACAGGAGACATTTCAGCTTCTTTTATTTCAGAGCTGCCATTACTTCACAGTCTGCGCTATTAATATATATATATTGGATGAGATGCATGCTCGTGTCCAAAGCACAAAAGAAAGCGGGAGTTCATGTATGACTTACCCTATTTTGCTGTGGGCTACTCATGACCCCTCGGCCAGCATGTGGTGTTCCTCCGGGTCCCTGTTGCTGCTGCCCTGTCATGGTCACCTTCCTTTGGTTGAGCGGGATTGTTGACCAGGTGCCTTGTTGCTGCACTGGGCTGCCAGCTGCTATTGGCCCCTTTCCACTCTGGATGGAGGACAACACTAATTCAGCATCTTACACAAGAATCAAGCTTTCATTTACACCAATCTGCAGGCATCAAACACTCCTATTCACATTAAGCAAAGCGTTTATTGAAAACGGAGAAATGCAAAGCCCTATCTACACAGCAAAGGGGAAAAGTGCCAGAAAAGTGGCACTGGATCCCTATCAGACATGCTGCGGGGAATAAAGATCAACCCAACAAGGTGATGGTCTCATTATCAAATGAAGTCACAGCTCAACTCTGTTGACATGCGGGGAAGAATTGAAGGTCGTCTCTTCCCCGACTCTGCAGAGAGATGTGACAGATCAATACAGGGGAAGAAAAGAGGCGATATCTCTGACCTGTCCCCAGTCGAGAGTAAATGGATTAATCCCTCCTATAGAAATCACAGCTCCTGATTGCACCCATCAAATGCTAAGCTGCATTACACTGGAACGACAGCAGCTCGATGTGTACTCCATCCCCCTCACACCCCCCTCCTCCCTAGCTTTTGTGTCTTGCGCTGCTTTGTATTATCCCTGATGAAAATATAATTTGCCTCTTATCTGTGTGCCTAAGCCATACAAATCCAAATCCTCAAAAGTGGCAACTTTCTTACACAGGTATTATGTTGCTCCCCCCGTTCAACCAAAAAAGATTAATTACAAGGGTCTTGGATTGGCATCCCTTTGTTGCCTCGCACCTGAGAGATGGGCTGATGGAAAAGAGCAACCGAGGGATGACAGAGAGGAAGAGAGAGAGCAAGAAAAAAAGAGAGGGGAGGAGATAACATTGTCAAGCGCCCGTTGATGACAGCAGAACAATGTGGAAGAGGGAGCATCTCGGCAATCTTCTTTTCACGACAGCTATAGGCCTTAGCTCCTTCTTTCTGTTTCCATCTCTTTCTCCACCTCACATCCTGCTCCCCTTTTTTCTCCAAAGATGCGGTACATCAGATAGCTCTGCGCAGGTTTCCATTAACACACTGACACCCAGTTATCTTCATCTGCAGCCAGCCTGCGATTTTGGCTCTGTGGCTTGATCCTCTGGGATGGAGTCGGAAAGCGGCTTATTTCAAAATACTATCACATCCCACCAACATGTCTCATCAGTGACAAGTATGAATGTTTAACATGCATGCCTTTGTGGTTTTTCAATAAAGATTAATGTGTAATTAAGGCCACAGCAGTAACTTATCAAGTGAGTATAAAATAGCCGGCAGTGGGTAATTCTAGACTTGTTGGTGTTACTGTCATTCTTGTTTTACCATCTCCAAGGCCTCTATCTTTAAAAGAATACTCTTCTGCCCTTAAAAGAGGATATCAACCTTTAAGAGCAGTGATGAGGTGTCCCCAACACTACAGATAAATGTCATACTGTTCTCTTTAATGCCTACAGCCTTTCTGTGCTAGGTAAAATGTGCATTAAGGCATTGTGTCTTAAATACCAGTTCCCAAAGCTTAAGAGAGGAAACTCCTAACAGATCAATTTTACCAAAATGACACAGACATCACCTTGTCATTCCAATAGGTTAGACATCTTTTAGATTACAAAATAGACAGTGTGGGGGCAATCAGTGGCATTTCATTTCAAAAGTGACGTTTCCCTTGTGGGTAAAATCCGTTCATATAAATGTCGGACCAAAATATGAAAGATAAAAATGAAACTGGCGTGCTCACCGTTCCTGAAAGTTTGACGACTCTGACTTTTTGTGGCACCTGCTGGCCTTCGAAACTAGAATTCTTGGCCCGCTGCATCACAGTTCTTTTAGCTCCAAGTTTAGGTCCTTGTGTCGGAGTCTGAGCCAGGCCAGGGCCCATAGAGGGAGTTACAGGTATGTTCTTTTGGGGGACCTGATTGGTCTGGATCAAAGCACCAGGTCTGTTAGCGTTCACAGCACTGTTCCTTCGCTGTTGTTGTTGTTGTTGAAGCTGCTGCTGATTCTGTTGGAGTGGTTCCCATTGCTGGCCCGGACCAGGCCTAGGAGTCTGTTGCTGCTGGGTGCTACCTTTCGCCATCTGCAGGCGTGTCTTGACATTGGGACGTGGTGTAGGGATCTGAGCACTGCCGTTTGGAGGGATAGGGGTCGCTTGATTAGGATTCTTTAATGATTGATTTAATGATTGTTGTGTTCTCTGAGGCAACTGTCTCTGCTGTTGTGGCGGTAACTGTTGCAGCTGTTTTTGTTCCTGTTGTTGCTGCTGTGGTTGCGGTGCTTGCTGTTGTACAGGGTGTGGCTGATTTTGTTGTGAGGGTTGAATCTGTGACGGAGCTGAGGCTTGGGTCGGAGCCTGGGAGCTGAGCCTGTCCAGCAGCTCCTTCTTTCTGATGCCAGCCTGCATCTGCCGACGCATTTCCTTTCTCCTCAGGATCTCCTCTCTCAGGCGCTTCTGCTCCTCGATCTTCAGTCGGTACTGCCGTGTCTCCTCGTCCTCATCAGGGTCCTGTGGTACAAAACACAAATTTACAACATGACTGCATGTTTCCCCTTACTGGAAAGGGAGCTGTGTGCCGCTGTGTCCAATTTCAACTGTATTACTAGGAATGACACTCAGATGTAATCAAAGGCAAAACCCAAGAGAAAAATGCAATAGTATTGATCTGGTCTCTTCAATTGAATGAGATTGGTGTCATTAACAACCTTATGATTGGGCTTTTAATAAATGGGGGTCCTTCTCAGCACACTAATAAGCTCTGTCGAGATTACAATTTCTGGGTCACTGGGAATTCGGCAAGAAAGAACAATGGTTTGCAGTACCATTTCAGAAAGATATAATTAAAAATACAGATTAATCCAAATAATTCTACTATTGTGCCATTAGGACATTTCTAAATTCCTTTGTTTTTTTTCCACGAGTGTTAAAAGGCTGACCTGTGGTGCCTTGCTGGATGGTGTGCATGGGATTTCTTTGCCACTGACTGTCCTGCCTGGTCCCCCAGGCTGTGATTCGATCTTGGCAGCAACTTGGCCTCTTCCTCTGCCACCATCAGGCACGAGCTGAGTGTTCGGCCCAGGACGCGCCCCTAGTGTTGCCTTAGCAACAGGCCTAATGTTGGCGGCGGGGCGGGCAGTGCTCATGTTTGTGTTGCCAGGTGCTACCGGGAGCTCCCGGAGGTTGCTGTTGCGCTGCTGCATTTGCTTGGAGACAGGTGCGTTCTGAAGAAAGGGCAAAATATAAACATTTAATGTTGTATTTACAATCTGATCTTAATTTATGCAGTCAGATTATTCATTTCTCACACACTAATTTCTGTTTTGTTTTTTGAGGAAAGTTGCTCACAGAATACAGTAATTAGAATGACCCCATTTTACTGCCTTTCATCAGTTTGAGCAGAAAATAGATGAGCTGATATGTTAATCTCTCACCATCCTGTTGGACATGTTGCGCTGTTGGGGGTTCTGAGGGCGGGGCATCATCTGCCTCGGGCTACCATGCGCCTGCTGTTGATGGAAAGGATTCTGGCCATGGTGCATCATGGGGCGCGGCTCATTGACATTTAGATGTTGCTGATGATGGGGTAACTCCTGCCTATGATGCTGCTGCTGCTGGTGCATGGGTTGATGGGATGGCATGGGTTCGTGATGCGGAAGCTGGGAGACAGGAGGGCCATGCATTAAGCCCTGAAATATCAGAAAATGAAGACAACATGAGCATATCAGCAAAATCAGTACTTGTTACATATAATTCAAGATGTCATTTTTATTTCATTTTTTACAACAGCAATAATATCACTTCTTATGAGTGCTATTCTCAACATTAAATCAGGCAATTCCTGAATATAATTAACCTCCAACCAGGATCCTCAAGTATGTATCTCATGTTGCAACAATATTGATTCAATCACTAGAGGGAGCTCTTGTCTATGTCTCTTGACAAAATGTGGAAGTGCCAAACAGACATGAGTCTTTCTCTGCTACGCTCCAGTAGCAGTGAATATGATAACTAGTTTAGTTTATTCATGTGTAAAGTACTCCAGTGTAGTCATTGCTCTTGCCACAGCAATTTTAATAATCTAGAGCAAAGCAGACAAAAATTCATACATTCATGGCAGACAAAGCATGTGAACTGTTTGCTGGGCTCCTTTACAAGAAGCGCCACAGGTAAAAGAGGATGCAACAAAAAAAACATCATAATATACTCAGATGAAATAACAATATTTAGCAAGCAAATTCATTAAAGGTATAGAAGACAAGAGAAACAGCACAGCGTAAATACACATACATCTATTAGTTATAAAATCACTTACTCTTAATCGTACCTGCATCCCAAATGGAACTTGTGGAGGGGGGAAAAGGTTTCCCTGCTGGCCAAACGGCTGACGAGGGCCCATGAAGGGCCTGGGCTGGTTGGGGGGGCCACCTTGTTGATTCAAGCCGACCATCCCCTGATGACCTTGGTGGAGAGGGAGGTTGGGTCTTGGGGGTTCTCTCTGAAAAAGTCCTAAAGGACCCTGGCCCGGCTGGTTGAAGGCTGGTCCTGGGGGGCCAAAACCCATTTGGCCCTGGCCAGGCAGCTGCTGCTGCTGCTGGTGCTGGTGGAGGTTGTTCATAAGAGGAGTAGGGCCCTGGTGATCAAACATGTGCTGCCCTGGAAATTGTGTTGACTCTGTGTGCTCTGTGCCCACACAGGGAAGAGCAAACAACAACAACACAACAGAGATGTCAGGTTTTTTTTGCTTTGTGAGCCAATTTCAATACAGTAGTAACTTACTCTCCAGATGTATAATGTTATGGCAAGGGAAACAAAAACAGACAACTCTATCAAGGTGAAATGGTAAACAACGTTGTATTAAATTCTGCATTAACACTGTGAATGAAATTCATAAATATAGATGTTTAATGCAGTTTCCAAGTCTCATTCAGATGTATATATATACACATGCATTTAACATGAGTGCTGCTGATGGAGCAGCACCAGAAAGCTAGCAGCATACCCTGTAGGTATACCGCCAGAGGTGATGTCGAATAGGATTAAATATGCCAAGAGAGCTTTGTAACCCTCGTCCAAGCTGGGTGTGGGACTCACCTCCCATAAAGAGGGGCTCTCTGTCTTGGGGGCCTTGAGGTGGCTGATTCCTAAAGGGCTCCATGTGATGAGGGGGCCGCTGGGGCTGACCAAAATTACCCGACATGTGCTGCTGGAAGTCTCCCGGTCCCTAAGAAAACACAAAACTCATGAATTATAGGCCATACTGGGAACTCAATAATCACAAACAAATTAAACTAATGAAAAATGGGAATTTGTTGTGGAGTATTGCATCGGGCAGGGAGTGCTTGTAATTGAAAGGCTAGGGTCATTAAAAAGACGCAGAATCTTGAGTTGTAAACATCAATATGCATGCCAATATTAAAGAAACCCTTCGGCCTGAATTTGTGAGCAAACCTGCATTAATGCTACTTGGGGCTTTGTTGATAAACCCTCTAAAAGCCCGTCTCTAACAAGGAAAGGGGATTTCAGGAGGGGATAAGTGCCCTCACCTTTGTTTCAACCGCTTCGTATGTTCGACAGCTTTCTACTCAGTGCATGCACGCTACTCTCCATCTATCTTCCAAGGAAAACTAGATAACAACCCTTTAATCCCTCCTTGGAATTCGAATCCCCCTCATAACTGTCTCCTTTATTCTTTTAAACATCCATCTCTGTTGAAAAATTAACCTGCTATTCAACACGTGGCACTTCCACAAATGGGCTGCTTGCCTCCTCCAAGCCTATTGTAAATTACTTAAGATGCTATCAAGGCTTAATCCATCTTTATTCCACTGCTGCGTGGCGGTATTTAGAAAGGATAGGTGTTAGAAAGCTAGAAGGCCAGAGTCCCAAAAACTTGCTTAACAGAAAGTTAATCAAAGGGGCTTACAAAGACAGGGGATCAAAATGAGGGCACAATTGCACTGTTCTAAAAGGTCAGACAGGCAGGTTTGCACAATGAGGACTCTGGTGTCCATAATACCTCTCAAATAACACCACTCATTCTCTCACTTTTAATCCTTTATAAACAGGCTGCGGGCTGCTCAACATGTAACTGATGCTGGGATAGTTCTCAGCAGTGATGGGATAACCAAGACAAGTATAATGGAGAGGGGCCAAACGTCAAAGTATTTACTTTAGAATGGAAATTTGAGTTTAAAGAGGCATTTTTGTGTTTGGGTTTTGTGTTAACTTCTTACAGCTAATACCAAACTGTAGACACTGACGCATATTCTTTGTTTTAGTAAGGTGGAAACTAATAGCTCTTCAGTTCAAATACAACAAAGATTTTTAAATCGCACAGGTGCTCAGCGGTTACAAAAGGTGACTAAATAATCACAGCCTGAAGCCCTGCTTTGTGTGTGTCTAAAGTCGGGTTTCCACTAAACACCTCAAAGTGTGCAAACTGAAATTGCGAATACAAAATACGCCTAATGGAAACACGTCAAATTTCGAAAAAACTCAACAAGTTTTGGCACTCGCATGAGGTGATATATCAGGTGATTTGAAAAAGACATATTTCGCAAAACTGCAATGGAAACACTTTTTTTGCTTTTATAGCTCATATGATGTATAACACCTGGTGGCAGTAATGCGACTTTATAGATGCCAACCGCCATTAAACCCAAAGAAAAAGATAAAAAAACAACGTCACATGACATTCTACAAAACATGACTCGGTATTTGTGGATGGTGGAGGAGACCGAGATCTTATTAACTCTTATACTAGACAGAGAAATTATGGCGATATTAGATTGGCCTTATTGAGTGGTTGCAATAGAAACAAACCTGCCAATGTTTTGGACATCCATCGCCATGGTTATTGGAATGTTTCCGCGAGAGGACAGTCACGTAACATTGCAAGAAATCGCATAATATCACTCAATAGAAGCGCAGTCATGTCGCAATTGTGTTTTATTGACAGAAAATATCACTTGAGTTTTGCGCAGATTTGTAATGGAAACCCACCTTATGAGAGGCACAGAACTGAAACGCCGAAAAGTCTCATGTTGGTGGCTTAAAAAATGACTTGAATATTTATACTCAATCTTCATGCTATAGTCATTTTATATATCTCATGTGGAACAAGCCATGATACATCTAGTATATTCGATGTTTCACCCAGCCCTAAACATTCACAGTAAGGAATAAAATAATTCTAAAATGTGCATATGGGTAACAACTAGGAATTACAGCCCTGTTTCAAATAGTGTGGTTGATGGCATCTTTATTTTGTGGTGAGACTGAATGTTATTATCTCAACATATTAAATATTCTATTACCTTTAATTGGTGCAGAGATTAATATTTCAAAACCAGACTCCACCAGCAAAAATTTAATGCAGTAATACTAGAGGCTATGACCCCCCATTTGCCCGGTCTTTTAACAATTAAATTTGATGGGATGATAATGTATGATAATCATGAGTAATCAGGTGCCCACTGGTAAATGGAATGTTGCCGGCTGGTATGTCACCTGCATTTCAAATTGTGTCCTTGGCAACAGCAGCCTAAATGCGATTGACAGCTGGGGAATCCAACACTATGCTATTCATCAGCCCAGTTGTCTGCATACCCTTCCAACCCCACCTTCTACTGTCTGATAAGAGGCAAAACAGCTCCCTGCTACAGTGCTATCAATATCTAGCACAATCACAGACCTCAGGGAGTAGGAATTGCTTGAATCTGACATTGAAGGTAGGAAAAGAGGTAAATAAAAATACAGTTTTCTTGACAAAAGCTTGACTCTATGTGGAAACCCAGCTCATTTGGCAACTGGGTTGTAAATCCACTTGAATGCAATTGGATGCAGCTATTTTCCAATGGCTAATTTGCATAAATCCATATAAAATGCACTTTCCAGGAAGATGTCAGTCAGTAGCAGCACCACCTGATGCCTGGGCATCATTAACTAGAGGGACGGAGTAACTTAAAGCACTTTGGCCAACTTGCTGTCGAGCCATTTCCCTCAATGCAGTAATTACTTTAAAGGCATTTCCGTCATCCCTCGGATGGGTTCTTTGTGAGTGAAATAAAGGACCTTTTCTTACAGGAAATCACTGAGTTAAGATCCCTTTTCTCTGACGTGAAATTCAGCCTTCAGAATATATGGTGCAAAAAGGCAAGAGGCTCACTCAAGCCCCATCAAACCACCAGCATGTTTCATTAATTCAAATACCGTTCAAAAAAGGTCTCCGTGCCTTTGGGACACAAACTTGTGGAAAGTGAATTTTAGCTGGCAGTATATCCTGGTTTCACAATTCCATTATGTGCCAAGCTGGCTAGTCTGAGCCCCAGCCCATCCATGAAGAGTTGCTAACTAAGTCCCGCCACTGAAGCCTCGACCTCCAAAAGTCTACTGCCTAAAGCCCCTATCACGCATTTCCAGTTGTGCAGCCAGACGTATCGGTGTTTACAGATTTGCTTTAACAGTATTTGGCCAGGGCAGGCAGTCTAATTGCCGTAATGATATTGCCCTCACAAAAAAGGGACGCTAACCGCGTGGAGAGGGAGAGAAAGTGTGGCGAAAGGGAGGGAGAGGAGCAGCTGCTACTCACAGGGAACCTCTGAGGACCCACAGCAGGTCTGGGCTGGCTCTGAGCAGGAGGCATCAAGGGCACTGCAATGAGGGGGGGGGGGGGGGGGGGGGGGGGGGGGGGGGTGGGGGATTGAGGAGGGGGAGAAAATGAAAATGAGGGGCAGTAGGCAGAGAGAGGGTGGTGATAGTAGAAAGGGAGGAGCCCATTAGGCACCTCCATGCTAAAGGCTGTTACACAGACATACATGTTAAATTTTATATCAGAGTCGCTCCTCACATCTTTACACAGCTGGACACGGACCAGTGAGCTTAAGAAAAGATCAAATGTATGAGAATAATTTACCAAACTCAACAAATAAAAATGAATAAGACATTTGCTGTTTCACCAGATCTGGCACAAAATAATTCAACATACTGGATTTTCATACTGCTTCAAAATAAGGGTTATTGTAATTGTATGTCAACATCTACAACTGGAAAACATTGAATTGGAATCCATCACTTTCATGAATATATAAATAAATACATGCAGACATATATACAAACATATTATGCACACACACACTTAATCATAACCACAGGCAATTCCTTATTTTCCAGAACACGTCTTCCTCTCAGGAGCAAAACCAAAACCCCATGCACTCTTGCAAACAGTGACACATACACACATAAGCGCTAACATGCTTTGCTAACAAAATTTCAATCTTGGCCTGGACAGACAGGCCAGATAAACCCATCTCAGGGAATGAAATGGTGATGCCGCCAGAAGAAAAATGGAGGATAAACCCATTACTGGCTGAGAGAGCTATTCACTTGTCATTCAACCAAACAACAAAATGACATTCTAATCCAGACACCTTTCAGGACAGTGTAAGGATAACTGCCAGCCATAACATGCACCTCAGCAGAGCATCTTGCTGGTTAACTAGGGCTGCGTGATTTTGGATAAAATGTAAATTGGGATTTCCATTCTCAAGATTTAGAGCACGAATCTTAGAGAAATAATGGTAATTGCATATTTTATCTTCATGCAGAGAGAACATTTGAGACAAATAAACAGGAACATCAACTATGCGCAAGACAAAGGGTACACTCATATCGTCTTAAACCGACAGCTGAAGACCAAAATAATGACGGTAAAATGTAACACAAAATCCGGATATCTTTTGGATTTTAATGTCAGTCTTGAAAATATATTAATTGTGCAGAAGACTACAGAGGCAGCTCAGTGTATATATTACATCTATACACATACTGCAATGGTTTGCAGTAGGGTTGGGGGGAAAAGAAAAACAATAAAGCATGTATTGTGATATTTTGCTTGTCAATATTATAACGATACACACAGCCCAGTATTGAATTTTGAACTATATAATCATTTTTTGCAAATAGAAAATTGAATAATAAAACTAATTGCTTTTTCGTCAACTAGATAACACTTTACTCCAGAAAAAGTGCCTTGAGTGTGACAAACAATTTAAAAAACTTATTAGATAAAACAGATGTTTATGAAGTTTTCCATCAGGGATATAATATGCGGTTGAAAGGAAGGCAATAAATCGCAAATTATCACAATATATGTCATTGCAATGCTGCACATATCGTAAAACATTTGAAATCACAATAGTATTGTATAGTGACTTAAGTATCGTGATAATATCGTAGCATGGGGCCTCTGGCTTGCGGTAACAATGGAAAAATTTTACATATATATTATAAGCTTGGACATGGCCTCTGAATCCAAAAAAGTCAACCAGATACGACACTTTTAAATTTTATCGATCCTTATGTGTGTGTCTCTCTCTCACACATTTAGTCTCTTCACAGGCTATCATATGATTTGACTCTTGATCTAACTATCCTCTTGTAATTTGTTGAAGCTGCTTGCAACATTTTTTGTTAATGCATGGATGGCAGAACTGCTGTTTTACAAATGGCATCACAAAATTACAGTTTTAATACTGTTAATGGGTCAGCTCACTGATGAATTCAGAGAAAACACTGGAAACAAGGGGAAATTCATTGAAAGACACTAAAGTTAAATGGCAAAAAATGCTCACAAAAAGCACTGGAGTGATAGAGGATTAGCCTACCTTGCACAGAGGATGATGTGGGCCCTCTGAAATGGGGGTTGATGTGGATGTTTTTGGGTTGTGGAGGCTGCTGCTGGTGATGCTGGGGGAAGTTGGGTGGCGGGGGGCTCATCATTCGTGGTGGCGGCTCCATCTGGGGCCGCAGCGGTGGGGAGCGGTGAGCCATGTGCGGGGGAATGAGGGGCTGAAGGGGCTGCTGGACTATTGGGCGCCCATGTTCTTGGAAGGGAGGAGGTCCTCTTGGACGTGAAGAGTGCTGCTGCTGGGAGTGCAGTTGCTGCTGATGAGGCTGATGGGGAAGATGCATTCGGGAGGATGGCTGCTAATTGGATAGAGATGGGGAAAAGGAGAGGAGGAGAAAAACCAAAACAACCTGTCAAAACATATTTCTTTCTGGGAAGATTCTGATATCACTGCTTGCAACCGTGCAATGACACACCACTCAACCCAACAAGTCAATTCACAAGCAAGATGAAGGTCCTGAAGTAATTTAATGCAAGGCTCCCCTGAAGATTAAAAGTGCGTGTGTTTTTGAGAATTTGTAAAAGTGACATAAAACTGAAGGTAACCTTGGTGGTGTCACTATAAAAAGGGTTACTAAACATTTTCACGGACAAAATTTCAAATATTTTCCATGACTTTTCAGGGACCTTTGGTAAAAATTCTCCATGACCATTCAAAATGTGTAACACAAACAGAACTGCATAGTATACTTTACTCCAGTTTTTAATTATATAATTAAAGGCAGTCCACAGACATGAAGCAAAAGAGCTACCCAGAGCGGGGGAGTGACAGCTGACAGTTCTATCGGGTTATTGTTTGTTTGGGAAAAAAAATAATGCTTTGTGACTTCACTATATACACAATTTAAACAATGAATGGGGCATAGATATAGACTGTCCCCTTTTGTTCTACAACATAAAATAAATCAGTAAATATCCTTCTCATGAACTTTGACACTAAAAACATTGGTTGCTAAGAAGTGGCTAAATGAGACAACAGAATCTCATCAAGCCGAACGTGGCTTAACAGCCTTCTATTAGAGGCAACGCGACAGTAGTGTCGTTCATTTGTAGCCTAACATTAGCTTTTTACTTCTGGCAATTGCATTTAGGCTTCAAAAGTCCTGAAAGTAGTGCTCATTTGTGAAAATTATCTTGCTGAATAAAACATGTAACAAACATTTGCTGACCACTGAGCTCATTTTCTGCAATGATACAAAATCCAAAGGAAAAAATGCCATCAGCTTCTTGAACCAGGGCGATGCTGACTTCAGCTTCAGCCTAAAGACAAACGTCATGCCTTGGGTACTCAATGGGCTATTCAAATATAATTCCAGCAAGCTGGCATATATGGAGTGACAGACGGTACATGGAAATTAAGAAACGTACACGATGCTAAACAAAACTTCATGCATCTACGCGCATCTACGGAGAGCAGAGCTACCCAACATCACCAGCCACAGAGAATAAATTCACTGTTATGTTTCATTACGTGAAACTTTTGAACCCTGTAAATATATTATAAGTGAGAAACAGCCAATGAAAGGAAGGAAAATACAACAGTCTGCTTGTATCAGAATATATCATCCAGGGTGGCACCTACTAATAAATGAACAATAATTATATTATCAATTAAGTTTTAAATGGATTCTTGATAATTGTCCAGTCTATCCATTTGAGCCACAAAGCAAATAAATAAACAAACCAGTGACCAAATCATTCAAGTGGTTTAACATACAGTGTTGTAACCGTAAATGATCACCAACATGGTGTTGGCATGTCATTCATCTATCATATAAATATTCATTTCCAGCCTTAATGTTTTGTTTTCAATTTTACAGCCTTATATCATTGAATTTAAAAAAAATAATACAAATAAAAAACAGAGCCTCGAGACTTTCTGATCTAACACAACAGTATATTAGTAATTTAATATCAATGTACAATAGTCTTGTTTTTGTATCAATTGTAGAACGCAGCCTTGGTAAAATACATAATTTCATACAGTGATTAAATCAAAAACAACATGAAAAATGGAAATGTGGTATCTTTAACGTCACAATTAACAGGAAGTGATTATGGTAACTAGACATGGCCCAGCCCCAAAATCTGACAACCTTCCACTCCACCACCGAAGATCATCATCACTGGTTGTTTTCATTTAGGTTCGAAGTGACTTTTCGCCTAGACCTTCAAAAGGTCTTGTACAAACTGATGAGCCATGTAAATCAAAGGATTAAATGCTTGGAGTGATATCTAATAATAAAAGCCCACAAGAAACTAAATCCTGGGCAGAGAACAAATTTAATTTTGTATAATACTGTCTAAATGGACTACTGCCAAATGATTTGCAATAATCCATATATCAACATAGATACGGGGAAGCAGAGCGTTTTGACTTTTGTCATGCGTAAACGACCACAGCTTTGGAGGTCTTAGATAGTGAGGAGAGCAGCAGCAAACAAAACACGTCAAGTACGAAAACACTGAGCCTTGTTGTGACTGTGACAAATAGAAGAAGGTGAAGAGTCGTTTTAAATCATCTTATCCAGTGAAGCTCTTGTGCTCTATTTAGCTACTCTTCAAGAGGAGTTGTTCAGTGTTGAGTGATGCGTTACTCAGTGTAGCCCAAAAGATTATCCCAGTAAAAGTGTTCAGGTAAATGGGTGTAGAATGGTTTACCTGCATGCCCATGTTTCCCATTAGAGGGGGCCTCTGGTCATTCATTCTTCCTCTGTTTCCTCTAAAATCCCCCATGCCATAGTGTGGGAAGCCTCCTCTTCCTCTGCCGCCTCGCATTCCTCCTCGCATGCCTCGGCCTCCATATCGATTTTGTCTCTTTTGCCGTTCTTGTTCCTCAAACTCCATCAGATCTTGCTTGGCCTTCTCTGACAGCTCTAATGATCAGCAGAACAAGAAAACAGAGCACTTGTACATTCACTGTCTGGAGAACTTGGTATAAAATACAGGCTAAAAATGAGAAAATATTTAAAAATTCACCCTCGTTATTACAGAGCAGAGGATAACATATGTCCTGTTGGAATAATCTGTACCCATAAAATGCATACAAATATGGAAACAAATATTGGTTTGTAGATTCCTCTTTTTAAAACTTGAGTTTGGCATTTTGAATTTTTGGAGCCAGAAGTGACTATTTTTGAGCAGATGGAGCAAGGAAAAAAACAGCTACAACCTAAATAATGCACAACTTTAAGCACAACATTAATAAAATTTAAATGGATCAATTACATAAATATTCCCCCCCTGTTCAGCTGTCATGAACATTGAAATAAGCTATAGAGACCAAAGCGGAGCATTTTAAAAGGGGGGGGGGGGGGGTGTCTATGGAGGATTGACTATTTTGGAGCCAGCATCAATGGCCATAGAGGCACTGCAGTTTTTGGCACTTTGTAGTTGGCTTCATTTTCCAGCCCTAGAGACTGCTGCCTGTTTGTACCCAAGGAGGTTAAAAAGAGGATAAGTTACAGCATAATATCATTCGGGTACAACACATGTGCAGTGATGTATGGTCTGCAGTTGCCAAAAGGCTGAAGGGCTAGTGCACTATCATACGATATGTAGGATGACTACATATGATGATTTGTTTCACTAAGGCGTCTATCATCGGCCTTGGGTTGGAATATTTTGGTATGAAATATCAAGATATGGGTCAGAATTACAATACTGCAATTGTTTAAAAAAAAGTCTGTAATAAAAGACCATAAACTAATGCTTTCTATATGCAAACTGTCAATTTATATTGGTTGCCAATAGTTTGGATGTACCCAAAACTTCTGTCAGGCCAAGCGCACCCAAAGGAGTAGACACCATCTCTATATTTCTAGCTCCTTCACTGTAACCCTCCAATATCGCAGCTATGCCTACATTGCTCTCATATGTTGTACCCCAAAGCACCCACGGGGTTAAAGAGTGTGTCCCAGCCATCTTTGAGTAGTACTTGTTTGTACCTAGTGTTTCCGGGATGTCCTTCCTTTTACTGCCTGCATCAGCCAACCGCACAACAGCACCGTCCTTTCTCTCTGATTTGAACCGTATGCGACCAGACTCTTCATCTTCCTCATCCTCCTCGTCCGATTCCTCCTTTGTTTGTTCTTCAGGCGCAGCTTCATTTTCAACCTGAGGACATGATGAGTAGTTAAAACAAAGGTCAACTGTGTGTAAATTTGGGTCAGGGTTTAACTTCATCATGGTTTTGAGTGCATCACAAAACCTACTGAAGCTGAACTAATTAACCAATTAATCCATTAGCTGATCAAAAAATTTAATCTGCCACAATTTCAATGATCAATATATAGTTTAACTATTTCTATCGTAAAACATAAAAGGGAATTGTTATACTAACATTTTTTACTGAATATAATTCTTCAAACCTTCTGCATGTATTTAAAAACAACTACCAAATTAGTCTTTGAACCTTAACTTACAAGATTAACATACATGAAGCTACACTGTTTTAAATGCACAATATAATGATAGACTACAATGTTCACAGACTGAGCTATGATGAAGAGAACAAATAATAAATTATTAATTGTAATCTGCACCCTCTTTGCTGTTTCAGCGAGGGATGCAACAGTCCAATATTGATATTATTATTAGGCCATTGTGTTTAGGTCAGTGCTGATTCAAATAGCTGGATCAGGTATAAGTGACAACAGGGTCCATTTATTCATTTCAGTTCTATATTTGCATCTGATTACACGTGCACGTACTATATTGTGCATCAGCAGTATGCCCACAGATGACATTTTGCTCTCGTTTTATGCATTTCTATTGTTTTATACTGGAATTTTACTTTTTAGCTAAGTTCTGACCAAGTTGGTAAATTTCTATCTATATATTTATTTGTTACACTTACTTTCAAAAAGTTAGAAAAGCAATGTTTACATTGAGGTACAGTATTGGGACTGAATAATCCTGATCAGTGCATCCTTTGTTTCAATAGCAGATTCTGAAAATAAATTGCCATCAATCCATAACAACAAAAAGCATACAGTGTCGTATGGAGGATCTCTGCATACCTCCTCTGTGTCAAAGCCCTTGGCTGTTTCCTCCTCCTCATCTTCCTGCTGCTCTCCTCCCCCCATCTCCTGCTGCTCCTCCTCTGGGACCTCCTCCTGTTGGACTCTATGTTTATCCAGACGCTCACCATCATAGGAGGTTTGGTAGTCATCATCCTTTAAAGATTACATGGACAATACGTATTGATTAGTTAAAGAGGGGACAACGCTTCAATAAGATTTAGCAAAGACCAACAGTGTTTCAGCCATTGCTAGACAACAATCTTTTCGTCTCTGTTGAAAATGAAAACATCTATTTATGCTATGCAATGCTGTGGTAAATATATATATATATAAACATAAGAGATACATCGATAAGTTCAACTGACATCCAAGAGCAAATTTTATGAAATATGGATGTACACATTTCATCTAATTTCAATGACTGCAATAAATACAAGTGGTCTTAATGATGATATATCTGCAATATAGATAGAACTTTCACTTTTTTATGAAAAAATGCCAAAAATCATGCAGAGCATAAAGGCAAACATTAAAACGTTAAGCAGAGGATTTTGGGGAGACACCATGTAACCCCCCTCCCAACATAATTACCATAACAGTGGGAGCAAGGCTTCATTACTATTCCTGACAGCATTTGAAATTCAATGAGATGTAAATGTTTGACATGATATACAGAAATGCAGGCACGGATAAAAGCACTCCTCCCCAGTTCAATGATGGTGAAAATATCATTGACTGACTCCTCGCAAATCACTCCGTTATTGGCCGAAACGTCAGTTCATGCCTTCATGGCAAAAACATCACAGAAATAAATATTCTAGGAGGTGACAAAGTCTGTTTCCACCACTACATAAGAAAATAACAGTACAAGTCATGACGCAATCATCTCCAAATACACATCTCAGTCATTCCAGAAACCCAACAAGGTCCTACAACATGTATAAGAGTTGCTCGTAATTCAACCACTTTATCTGGATATCATCCTCTAACAAAAGCTCATTGCTAAATAAGGTCAGACAGTAGGTCACACTATGGTGTTTGGTGTTGCGCTCCATTAACCTGCCAAACAGCAGCACATATTAATGCAGAAGAGAAAAAAAACACTCTCAGCAAACCCGACGGATGGACAGGCTGCCCCAAGGGAACACAACAGCTTAATCCTTTAAACTGTTCCACGCAGTACTCGATGAATACCATGGCGAGCAAAGTGTCAAGGCCAGGCAGGTTAGTGACCTTGTGAACAGTTATTACACATAATACACATACACACCTGCAGACATTTCCCAAAATCCAAAATAGGTGCCCACTTGTGCAGCACACCCTCACTAAGAAGGTCAACATCTTATCTTTGTTTGGAGAAAAGAGGTAGACCAATATATCTCTGTCAGGTGCCAAACACCATCACACCTTAGTAAATGGACCATAACGGACATTTGCACATGGATCTGGTCTTATCTTTGATCCTCTTAGTCCTGGCTAAGAGGGAAGGGAAACGAATAAAAGGAAAACTCGCATCAATCATTAGAAAACTGTATGGGGTGTCCTCAGGAAGGTCAATAATCTTTTCACCTGCATTAGACTTTATCAGATCCCGTCTAAAGCCAGAGATAAAAGCCCCCCACATTAACCTCCGCCGATTGGCAGCACATCTCCGCAACACAAAGCAGCTTCTTACTCCCCCAAAGATACAGGGCCCAAGGTCACAATGGCACAGGGATTTGGAGGCGACAGCACAGCATTACCTCATGCCAAACAAGCTGTCAACACAAACTTTGTCAGCAAGATGGAGAAATTAACTGGCAGGAAGTGATAATGAATCTAATCCTCTCCTGCCCAAAAACGCCGACCGACATCTCCTTCTCCTGAATAGATTTCCAATCCTGACTGTCCCCTTAGCGAGACAAGAAAACTGATATTATCTCTTGGATACAATAGAGTTGGACAGAAAAGGGAGTGGGAGGACGTGTGTGTGTGTGTGTGTGTGTGTTTGTGTGTGCATCTGCAGGCTTTTACGTGTGAGTAAGCAAATGTGAGAACTCACTTGAAATTCACCATCTAAGGGCTCATTGATTTGGATGTCTAGCACTTCATCCTGATAGCCGTCGTCACCCTCAGCTAGCTCTCCAGTGTAATCCATTTGGTCTTCAGGCATCCCTGTGTTGTCTTGGCTGTATTCCTGCGTGTACTCCTCTTCCCCCTCTTGCTGGTACCCCTCCTCCTCTACATCCCCTTCTTCACAGCCGTCTGCACCCAGGTTCACAACGTCATCTGTGTAGTCTGCTTCCTGCGAGTTGTCCTGCTGGTGATAGGATGTGCCTAGGCTGTATGAGGCATTGAGGCTCACATTCTGACCGCTGAAAACAAACAAAACATTTTGCAGTAAGGAAAAATGAAGCATGACAGTAAAATATGCCAAGTGAAGCTTAACTTTGTCAATTTATGACTGAAGAAACGGCACTTTTGTAAAAAGCGTACCTCACATTAACATCTTCCTCATCACTTTGTAGAAGGTCATCATTCAGCTCTTCATCTGATGCTTCTGATGGATTCTGAAACCAAAAGAAAGTGTCATTATGATGTGCCCTTTTGAAATTATACTCCACTCGTCCTCAGTTGTGTGTAAGGCGTGGGGGCAGGGGACCACCTCCAACCCCAAAGGATGCTCTATTCCCATGTGGTGAAGGCAATCTGGGCAGGTCAACACAGTTCTTTTTTGTCCACTGTACTTCCTCCTGCTTCACATCAACAGTTCCCCCTGCAGAGGAGCCACCTGCTACAAGTCCACTGTTCCTTCTATTTTCTAAATGTTCTACCAACACCCAATGTTTTGGATATTATTTTCCGTTTCCTGCTTGTAAGGAGAGAACCCATACTGACAAGCCAACTGTTTTTTGGCACAAATAAATCAACATAAACAAAACAGAGAGATTTTGTTTCATCTTACCTTTTTACCTGTCAGCCAGTCCTCCTCCAACAATTCCTCTTCCAAATCACTTTTAAGGAGAAAAGACAGCCTTTAACAGGTAAGCTGAGTCAAATAATAGTGCAAAGTGTTATGTTTATTTGCAACAAATGTTATTCTGCAATAATTAAGTGCCTAATTTTACTTTGCATTGTCACAGTACTTACATTTCTAACTTCAATACAATACTTTTTGATATCACAGGACAAAATCGACACTGAGGGCATAGAACTTAACTTTATATTAAAAAAAAAATCTTCAACTCATGAGAAGTTAATGTTAATGTCATACATTTTTACAATATGGAAATATTTTATTTATCAGGAGTATTGTTTTGCATTCAACTAGTCTTGATTTCGACTACCTTAGCAAGTTATCAATTACATACACTACTGCTCTCTTCTTGTCGAGAAACATGAGGAGATAATTTACCTCTCTAGATCATCATCTTCGCCTCTTCTCCTGCGTGACCGCTCAGCACCAGGTTTGTCATATTCATCGAAGTCAAAATCTGCAACAGAAAGGCAGTTTTACATACAGAGCAAAAGACTATTGGCTGCCACAACGTACAGGGACTATGAGCACACTGCTGAACAGCTGTTGATTTATATTGTTATGCCCCTCTTACAAGCTGAATCAAAAACTTGAGCAACAAGTACACTAATGCCATGTGTACAAATAGTATGGCATACAGCAGAGACCGGTGCTCCTGCTGCTGTTTGATCATCAGCTGATACAGATCATCAACAATCCCTTTCGCTCCATGCATTTAGTTTCTACCAAAGGGAGCTCAAATACTGGGACAAAAGATCAGTCAAAGGGCAACTCTTAATTCCCGTAAAGACACACAGGTTAAAAATGGGAGGATTAACAAGAACACTGACTTCTCTGTGACTTTTTGACTTGTCAGTTGGATAAACACAAGGGTTACTTCTATCATTAACAATGGCTTCATTGTATTCAAATGTCCCATTAAGGATGCTGCATGGTTCTCAGGTCATATGCTGGAAACACATGCAGGCATGCCAAAACCTCCGCAATTGCATAGCAATGGCTTTGACATCTGTGCACTTAGCTCAAAGAAGGGACGCACGATACTGGATTTTTTGCTGATATCCAATATGTCTATATGCAGAATCTCATTTGGTCAATAACAGATATCGATATAGCCACTTATTCTTCACCTAATTTTTGTGATCATCAAGACTGTCTTCAGTGAAATTAACTTCATATTATCCATACTCTTGTCGTGATGGCCCACCAGCAGATGGAGACATAAAATACAATGCTTTTCAATGCACGTAACATTCATCAATTGTGCAAAATAAGAAAAATATTTCAGCTTAGGGTTGATATTTTGTACCTGTCAGTAGAAATTAGCATGCTGGCCACTTCTGATTTTAAAGCCAATAGCTGCCGATACCAATGATGTGCAGATATTATTGTACATCCCTAGCTCCTATATGCAAAATTAAGTCTTTGGCCACCAGCCACTCAATAGATTACCATTATGTTTTTGGCTGGTGAGTGAAGCAAATCTAGCAGCCAGTTGCATATTTTACTGTCATTTGGCTGGTGGATGGAGCTAATTTTGTACCCTAATTGGCTTGTTGATCTTTGGTACCCATGACTCTTTGGTACAACAGACATGTTGTAAATCCCAAGTTTCATCACAATATATTATATCCATTCTTTGGACAATGACACAATATTTGCTGATATCAGCAGCAGTCTGCCATGATTTTGATTTAATTCAGTTCAGGGGACTGTGATTGATGTAAATGACATTAGGACATATCCTCATTATTTTTCTTATGTGCTTACCATTGTCTGTCTGGTACTAGGTGGTTAGCATTGATTGAATGTTTAGGAAGGAGGTCTGCTTTGACAGAAGTGGTGACACATACGTGCCATGGGAATTTTAAAATAAAGGCATACCCTAAATATGACTATATGTATCAATGCTTTCTATGGCATTGATAGTATTTCATCATTGATCACTGAATCAACATAACGATCCTAGTCGATGTATCGCTACACCCCTATAACCAACGAAGGAACAAGGAAGCAAGTAGAAAAACACAAACAAGCTGTAGAGTAGCGAAACAAAGCCACTGTAAAAGGTTTTAACAAAGAACCATCACATGTGGCTTTTCTTGCTTTCATCTTCTGCTGTGTGCTTGCTGCAGATTTGTAAACAGAAACCACATGCACCAGTGTTGGGCTTGCACAAGTATGCACACAGCAATTGCTGTGGACAGTGTGCACACACCTGCAGAGGGAATTGTGCTCAGGTTTCCCCAGGGAGTACTCTGAGAGCTCAAGCTGTAACACTGTTACAGTGAGCCAGCATGCACAATACCAGGAACTGGACACTAAAGCAACTGATTACAATTCAACCATTGTTAATTTTATTAGTTACACCTATGCAGTTCTGCTGTTGCTGTCAAAATGTCCTGCATGAAAAGGGCATGTGCATTTCCAGTCTATCAATGGCAATAACTAACAGGATGTGTCCTGGGCAGCTTGTTGACACTGGCACTTTCGCAGTTTCCTCTTTTATAAAGTGGTCTTTGCATCAAGGTTTATGTTTTATATTGGATGAAATATAACTCTTATGCACCAACCGCGAGTCGCACTCCTAATTTCATATCATGCACAAAACGATGACAATCAAAGGCTTTCTATTATACTTATATTTTATTGCAGTCTCTGCACTTGCAGCTCTCTTGAATTATTGAAGTCCAACTCAGACATAACAGGCTTTTGAGTCGTCCTACTATAAAAAATAGCTACGAAATACCCCTTTCTAATACATGAAATTTGAAGACAAAATCAACGATTATATTAAAATTTTTACATTGTTGTGATTAACAGTGACCGTTTCATTTGGCATTTGAATATGAGAAAAAAGTATAGTGTAAGTACAGCCCGGATTTGTTATGAATCACGGGACAATTCAGAATACTATTAAGTATAGGACATAGTTGCTTACAACTCTTTTAGTGAGCTAATGTGTTCATATGCCTGGTGCTAGTTTCTCACTACATCAAGTTACCTACAAGAATATAACTAACGCGCTGAATTGATTCTGATAGCCACCAAAAGTCCATTGAAAACATCGTGTTAACTGCGTCATATATTGATTTTCCCATCGTGATTTCAGAACACCGACAGCTATGTCGATGGCTTAATTAAGTTTAAAACGTTGACAAAATGCCACATAGTATTGGCCAAAGATCTGCGTGGTCTTTCTTAACGAATAATAGAATCGGATAGCTTATATCAGCGATGCTACGTTGGCTAACATCAGGTTCAATTTAAGCCTATACACCACTCACTTTGAAGGATATTTTTTTCATGTAAACCAGAATTTTAATGATGTTAACACCGAATGACTAACTTTTACATAGCAAACGACACGCTAACATTATTTACGATTAGTCATTCACGTGAGAACCCCCCGTCTACCACTTATACTCGCGTGAGGTAACGAATAAGCTAGTTAGCTAAGTTAGCTAAGTAGCTTATAATATTTGCAAACGCAGCTGCTGACAACATTAGTCGGAAATTTGGATTGAAAAATTGAAATTTTACGTTAGTCTGCGACTTAGACATAAGTTAATTCGCCAAGCTCGCGGCTAACTTATACCATTCAGCGAATATAAACTCTCACAAATGTCACTAGCTTAATTACGCTAAGCTATATCGTGTTAATAGCTTACCGCTAGCGTTAGCCGCAAAGCTACCAAGCTCGCTTCAACTTCGTCATTTCGGTGTACCACTAAACGGGTCAAACATTTGTTTAAGGTAAGCTAATTTAGCAGGAGTTTCCCGTCGCTGAGGTCTAGTATGTGGCCTACCATAAATATAGTACTATTTTCAAACCCTTTAACATTAGCTTGCCATGTCTGCTAAGTTAGCTACGTAGCTAACTTAGCATCGTCGACAAAAGCCGCGAATATTACTCACCCTGCGCGTTGGCTGCCATGGTGGAAGGCGCGTCCCGCTTAGAGTTTAGCTACAGGACTGCAGTGTGCATTTAATCTTTAGTATTTCTTCACCATATTGACGGTACAAAAGGCGAGACTGATTAGAAGACAGCTCCTATGCGGCAGTGATTTCTATTCACGACCAGAATACAAACATGGCCGAGCTGTGTTTGCTGCGATGATGCATTGTGGGTGGGAAACACCAGCTCCCCCGATCGGTTTGCTGCATAAAAGCGAGCTCACTGACAGGTCAGGTAAACACACAATATGTTATAAGTGTTTATTGTGCAAAATACATTTATTGTAGCCTGTATTTGAATAGTTGCTTCCATAAACACGTGCAGTATTGATAGACTTGATTCAAAAGTTGACACCTATGATGACTAAAACTATTCCTGTCCAAGTGTAGACATTCCTACAGGCCCACAGGTAGGCTATGAATATACGTGTGGGGTTCTTTATTAACAGCAAAGCTGAATTGGAAACCTTTTTATCCCCAGCAAATTCAGTCAGGATAAATACAGGCTAAATACCTTGCACTCAAGTATTGCCCTTGCCTGGGGGACACTTTTGCAAAATGACAGAGGGCCACAGGGCCAGTTGCAACAGCTCCAAATAGGCATGGTGTACACAGTGGCATATTAAGGATTTGAGAACACTTGAATTCCTCTCTTGGCACATTCTTTTTAATTTAAAAAAAGGTCTATTTTGATCCTTTTTTATGCACTTTGACACCAATTTACATTAAAAGTACATTTTAAAATTCCAGTATTAATCATCCATTGTGAATTAGAAACTGGTTGAGGGCCAGCTGGACACACTATCAGGTGCAGGATTTGGCCCATGGGCAGTAAATTCAGTATGAGATAATAATTACAAAAATCATTTAAAAAATGGTGGTTAATGTGACAGCACATTCAATATTACTTTGCTCTCTGACCTGTTTTACCTTATTCAGGCCTGCAGAGTAAGGGACTGAAATAATCATCATACAGGGCTGACTGGGCCTTATCAGAGCTTATATTTGTACTGTAGGTTGTTCCTGCAATGTTTCTGACCTGCTTTAGCAGTCCGATTTTGTTTGGAGTTATATGGAGATGACATGTATTTGACACATCTGTATGGACAGAACATAAAGAGCAACTTGTAGGTTAATTTTTGTTATTGCATTTAGACTAAATCTTCCCTGAAAACGAACGTTTAAAAAGTAAATGCAGGATACTATATGTTTTACAAGACATTAGCATAGGTCTGAATTCTTGAATGCTCAGCAGATTCATCATAAGGTTGTGGCCCATCATATGCATAGGCATATGCGTTTTCAACCTCTTCTGGGTAAGAGCTAGCATTTGATACATATTTGCAGCTGTTTAATTTGGCTGCTCTCCCTCACAGTACCTCATGTCTGGTTGGGTTTTTCTCTATGCAGAAATACAAATTCCTCACAAAAACATCCCAGGTGTCTCTCTAGTATATATTTATGTTTATTTCTTTTAAAACCTTGTGTCTACATCATTTTCATATGCATAGACTCACTGGGGTGTCTGACCTGCAAGTTGTTCTTTAGCTCTAACGAACCAGCCCCACCTTTCTTTACCATTGGAGGTAAATTTATTTGCACAACAGATCTTTGCATGCAAACCCTAGAAAAATGGTCAAATTTAAAAACTGCTCTTTGCTTCTTGGTCAATTCAAAATGGCGCTTAATCTTTATTCAAGTCATTCCTTTGATTTTTCTTCCCTGTAAGGTCAAAGCCTTTTTTATCTCTGACCAAGTTTTTTCCTCTTTCGTGCTTTAGTCTGGGAAAGTTGTTGTCCGAGTCTGCAGCTAGACTACAGCAGAATTCTAGCCCCTAAATTCCTCCTGGGCTGACAAACGTCAACAAAGACCCCGAGAGACACCAAAGAGAGGTGAGCAGTGAACTGAAGCCTCATTGTATTGGCTCATTATGGGGTCCCGCAGTGAGGAAGAAGCTATTTTGTAGCACCACAAGGTCAATATCTGAAAGCCAGGGCGATGGAGGGGATCAGCCATGAGATTTTTAATTTGAGAAAGCGTAAAGGGGTTTTCCTAGTGAAAGACAGTGTGTGAATTCTAATGGACTTTGAGGATTGTACAGACAAGATGATGAGGTGGCAAATGTTTGACTTTACTCTTTAAAAGTATACGAAATGCAATTTATCCACGGTCATGCATGCTCTCTGACACGTCCTTGTATGCAATGTGCAGCTGTTGCTGCATTGAAGGTATCAGGCTAGTATTTATGGTAGTGCACAAGATATACCAAACATAAAAATGGCAAAGGCCAGTGCTGCTGCCTTCAGCGCTCCATAAGTTTCAGGTTAAAGGTGCCCAAACTTGCATTTTCCATGCTGTTTGTACACGCACAAGGCTGTGTACCCAGTTTTCTCAGTAACTGAATGCAGGTGCATACCAATATGTATTCCACATCTTATTAAATATTTGCCCTTAACAGCTGTTTCAAAAACGGTATGAGATATTTATGCTCCCTGGATTCACTTTCCCAGGAATTTTGATTTTACTTCCAAATAGATGTGAAAAGGGGAGCTGTCACACTCTATTATGGTGACCTCAATGATTCTGTGCCCTATCCAAATCCAGCGGTTTTCCATAACAATGCAAATTAAAGGGTGCAAAGCCGAAGGAGACAAGAGTTGTTATTTTCCATCCAAAGGACAGAGGTTCTTTACAACAAACTTGTCTGTATGCTTTTAAATTTAATTCAAATGCCAACGTGGAAGTTGTTTTGTGCGAAACAATACATTTTTTGCTGTCAATTCATGAGGGTCAGCAACTGTCTTGAGAAAGTGATACCGGAGCGCTGGAGTGTTGCCTGAAATAGATTATTTTGTAAATGAAAGATTTAATCAGTTCATTTTTAAAAAATCATTATTTATTGTGTTTAGATGTAGAGTATAGTCCAAGTTGTAGCAGTATTCACAATGAGGGGAGGGCCAAAGGAACATGCATGTGGCCAGAACTATTAGCTTTAGAAGATTTACTTTTGGGAAATTTGTAGATGTCTTTTTCAATTGCATGTGGGAGACTGGGGTTTGAATCCCATAATTTTCCCTGAGAAATTAGTCAGTTGTGCTTCCATTCAGAGCACAATTATTATTCAGAACTTCCAGTTATTCTTTTTTGATATCCAACAAAAAATCCTACACCTTGCTGTACAGCATATGTACACTGTAGACCATTATCTATGACTTGCCCTACTAAAAAACAATATCTTTCTTAGCACTATCACTGTGCAGTGGACATTCAATACAAATAACAATTTGTTTTGTCTATGGTTTCAATTCTCAGCTGTTATTATATTTTATTCTATTTTTTTTGTATATATATTCCATAAACTAGAAAATATATTGAAAAGAAATATATATTTTTACTATTCATGCAAATAAATATGCTAGATAGACACTTGCGCAGCAGGCATCAGTGAAAATTTGTTGATATTCATAAAGTCTATTTTAACTTTTGAACTAATGCAGTCATTTTAGTCAACTGTATATGCAACAAGGTAGTCTATTGATTTATTCACACAATGGCTCCTGCATATATCAGTGGCAATTGTAACTGGTGGCTCTGGTGATTTAAAACAAATGGTACAGACGGATCTGTATCTGTTTAGGTTATATGCTTTTATATGATATGCTGTAATTTAAGAAACATAAAAAATGAAATTTTTTTTTAGTTAAATGTATAAGGACTATTTGATATACCATTAATTGTATAATGTATATACATATGTGATGTCTTTGTAACAATAATACCATGCATCTGCAATGACTGAATAGGCTGCAGTCAGTGACCCACATCTCAGTGCAATGAACTGCTTAACTCAGACTGTTGTTTTATTCAGTGCACTGTCAACACACGGGTGAGGAGGAGGAGGGGAGGGCTTTATACTTATCAGCTACTGTGATTGGTTGCTAGATTCGGCTCCTCTTCACCATTGGCTGCTCGCGCTGTCACTCCGGATCTGTTATCGCCGCTTCCCGCGCCATTCGGCGTGCACGCGCAAGACAAGCAGGCACGTACCCGCTTGGAGACTGTCTGGAGTCTGTCTGAAATTGATAAAATTGGAGATGGAGTTTTACATCTGTTTGCACATTTACAAGGAAGCCGCCTGATGGAAAATGGGAAATTTTGCTCTCCTCCTCAAACGCCTTCGCCCACGAGACGCCACGCTCAGCCAAAAATATTTTTTAGATAAACGCTGTGAAAGTTTTTTCTCCTGCAGTCTATCAGCAGACAGCTCTTTATGCACAGGTAGGTAACGCAGGCGCCTGAGTGCAAGTTGGCTAACATACAGTGGATACTGCAGCATTACTCATTCGCCAAAAAAATTGGTTATTTCTGAACGTTAGCTGTGCGTTTTTGTTGAAAAACGGTTAGCTAGCTGAAAATTTTAAATTATTCTTTTATACTGTAACAAATTCGAAGTGCCCCGTTTATATATTGTCGTTAAATAACACCTATGAGGCGCGTTTTCTCATTTCGTACGAATTCCACACAGTAGCTATTTTGTTTTGGAGACTTGACCTCATTCACACTACTTCAGGAGGATGCGCAGGTGACGCACCTTTGAGGCACGTGAGGTTGTTGATTAACCCCACGCGTGCTAAAGCTACCTGTTACTCAGCAGGCACCTGAGGGGGCAAACCTGTCTTCTGGACTCATCAATAGTCATTTTAACCCTTTCATCTATACCACTTTTTTATGATTACAAAGCACCGAACAGTTATTTTAAGCACATGTGCAGATAATTAATCTAAAGTAACGTGTTTGGCCTTGGGGTGAGGTAAAATGAATCACGTATGAAATGTTGTTTTTTTTCTTTTTCTGCCCTTGTTTATGCTCTGCAGGGGATCAGCCCTGGAGTTCAAGAGGAGTGCACCATCCAGGAGGCAGCCAGCACCAGCTCAGAAAGGTTGGTTGAGACAGTAGTAGTGATGTAGGGTGATGCTGCTTAGATTTAACAGGATTTATCAGACTATTGTATTTATTAATTTGTCATGATAACATCTCCCAACAACAATTTTCAAAAAATTTGCACTTTAACGCTTAAACAATTTCAGTATTTACCTCAAACTTCACAAAAGTAGCTCCAAAGTACATTGAAACATTATTTTCTTTTACATTATATTTAAATCTAAAGCGATGAAAAAAATATTTAAATGAAATTTTAAGTCTGGCTGCATCATAACTTTAAATGGAAAAGTCTACATCTTTTGTGCGTTGTTTTTACACATTCTCTGAACCTGGAATATTTGATGTGTTTGGAAATGTATCCACCAGAATTTATTTCAAACAATGCTTGACCTCACTTTTGAAGAGGTTAATTGTTGTAATTAATTCCTAGCTAAATTTCAGAGCTTTTGTGCGTCACTTAGCAGCGATGAAAAGAGGGTAGATATGCATTTCACTTATGTGATGTGTCAGTAAGTCTTGTGGGACGGTGCATGTGTACCTGATCTGCTGCTTCCTCAGACTCGTCTAGACGCTTTTGCTCTGTCACTGCAGTTGTCGGCAGACAGTGCAGTCATATGACTTAGGGAGCCTTCCTCCCTCCTCCCAGTGTCTGCTCTTTTGGGGCAAGATGGCTGCTATAGCATTGTTGTTGTCCATGACGTATATGACTTGATGTGAGGGGAGAATACATTAGAAGCATGATGATACGTTACACTTCAGTGGAACAAACCACAGCTGCTCCAGCATTTATTGGACACAGAGGAGACAGTGAATGTTAACTCTTTACTGGGTTTTTGTAACCTAAATTTTATGGCGTTTAGTTGATTGGATGATAATTAAATCACTAGTTTCCATCCTGGGGTCAACACAACCCAATAAATAGATAGTTTGAATGTTATGATATAGTTTTCTTATTTCTGTAGCATTGTGAATCTGTCTCTTAGTGGGTCGCTTGGTCGCCATTTTGTCTGATTCATCACTGCCAGTTAGTGCCAAAGGCTTCAAGGGTATCCCCAAATTTGCTGTGAGCAGCCAAAGTGTCTCTGCATATTATAAAATGTCAGCAGTAGTTTCTGATCTTAACAGGCAGTTTGAAAGAAATTAAATCAAATCTATTAACCGTAATTACTCAGCATTATTTAACATGCGGCAGTGTGAACACTAGAATAATTTTATGCAGTGTCAAAGTATATATATGAATGTTTTTCGTAAATTAAATTATAAATTAGCAACTGAAAAAACTGTGTATATTTTGGTATTAATGATGATAATCGACACAAAGTTTTTTATGTGATTATACAGAACAACCAGTCATCTAAATGATGATTATCGTTGTATTTTGAACTAACTACATCTAGATTGTAAAAAGTAAGTAACAGGTTTAATTTTTGTCTCTATTAACAGGTAGAGCTTTGTTGCCTTATGCTGAATTAAACAGTATAATAATAGCCAGTGAAACCTAATGTCATAATGCAAGACAATAGAAGATAAGCCTCATATGTTAATGTTTTCAAGTTTCAGTTTTATAAATAGCGATCTACTATCAAATTGATCTGTTAAATTTTACTTTTTAAATTAACTGCTTGCAGCTTTAAAATGTCATTTATTGCACCAAGTAATAAGATGTGTTTTAAAAAGTCAAAGCACTTCTTCACAGTCCACTTATTCAGTGAGTCACTATTAACTTTGGCCTCTGAAAGTGCTCCCAGCCTCACTCTGACATTACAAGTTACTTTCACTCAGTGAGTCTGTGATGTTTATCTGTTTGCCATATCAGTGACCAGCCTGGACAGATCTCTTCATTATCACCTGCTAGTGCATACTCGTCTGCTGTCAGACAGCTCCTTTAGTCTCGTCTTGTCATATTCTTTATGGTTTTTGAGTGCTTGTTGATTATGTTTTCACCGGAGAATACAGAAATGCTTAAAGCATGCAGTATCTTTGCAGGCCTGTCCCAAACCTGATCCAGTGTCTGACAAAAATAATTGGAATTGCAATTAGAAAGGTAAGAAAATTGAAAAGCAGGGGTAACTTGTTGCAATTTCTTATTTTAGTTCTCCTAAATATATATAATATCAGATTATGCCTTTTTGACGTTTTGGCTTTCAATATTGTTTTCAAAACATAAAATGATGGTTATGCGTCACAAAATCTTAGTTTTCAGTTTTGCATGCAATTTATTTGATGTTGGTGATCATTTGTAATTTTTTGTAACTGCAGGTGGATGTGGATTTGTGTGCTTCTTGTGCAGATAATACAGCTTTCTTAAAATAATTTCAATTCCTAATTATTAAGGTTTGAATTAGATAAGTAATTTTATGTAAATATTATGAAATACAGCTCATGGTTTTTTTTTTAACGATAACGATTAACACTGTTAAAAATTATTTGCTTTCAAATAGTCTCAGAAATTCTCACGACATATGCAATATAGTATTTATTATTGGGTTTCTTTTACTTTATGATTGCAAATTTAGCTTTAATGTGTTACAAGCCAAATCTACAAAACAAAAATGAAAACGCTTTTTAATTTGAAGCTTGTCCTTTAGGTTTCTCTGTGGTTTTTATTTACCCTCTCTGTGACAACATAATGTGTATCTAGACTTTTACCAAGCCACACAGTTGTTTGATGCTGTTTTTTTATTCTTTTATTCTCACAGGAGAGCCATGGTTCCTTGCAGCCTGTCATGCCTTCATGTCTTCGACGCTGGACTGTGTCCGCCCAAATGGTAAGATCTGTGTTGACCTGTTCATTAACGCACATTTGGGCACGTTAAAAGTTGAGAAAAAGCTATTCCTGGAATGCTTTAAGGTGCTGCAGTGAGTGAATGCGATTGCCTGAGGGAAATATCAGTCGGCTGCACAGACCAGTGTTTACAGAGGTTGAGCTCTGGCTCGCAATGCCAATTCTACATGATATGATGATGAGAAATGGCTAATCAAATTCGGTGCTGTCATTCACTCGTCAGCAGCTGCAGTCATTTTTTATTAACGTTGATTTGTGATCTCTTCATAAGATAATCATGGATATGGATCTCGTAACTTTCACTTGAGGCTTAGCCGGAAAATGCTGATGCAAGAAGGGCTCCGAATCTTCATCCTGTTTTTCTATTGGCTCATTGTCTCCACCCACAGTGCAGTCACGAGGTCTAACATCATGATGATGTCTGTAGAAAACAGGCTTTCATCTAGGCTCTAATGCTGCCTGAGCTATAATGAAAAGATTTCTTGGGTTATTTCTGTGCACATACAGAGTAGAATTTGAGCTTGTTTCAAAGCATTGCTCTATGCAACAGCAGCACCTGCCATTGTCTGTTGTAAAACGGCGGCTTGTTTATCTCACCAGCCTCTGCTGCGTAATGACGCAGTTCCCTTTGACATTGGTGTGGCATATTTTAAATCAAGGCCTTCACTGTATTTTAAGGAGTCTCCTGGCAGCCTGCCAAAACATGGATCCATTTGCCTTTTCCCTCCTAAGAGCACAACTGCACAGCTGTGACCCTTAGCAGGTCCTAGCCATCGATAACTCAAAGCCAGCGGCGTCCATTTTAGGTTTAGGCAGTGGCGAAAGAAATGAACTATAATCTAGCTTGTAGAGAAGAGAATCTGAGCTCAAAGTGTAAATTCAGTTAGGAAACGGCACATTTTTTGCGGAGTAAACAAACTTTTCAGTGAAACAGATTTTAAAATACTGAACAACGGTCACATGTGAAAAATGCTTGCACTGAATTGTGTTTTATGATTCATAGGTTTACTTTTTGTCAAATGCAGCGCGATTAATTTTTATTTGGATGAGCATTTTGATTTAAAATTTAATTTAGATAATTCATTTAATTCTGTATAAACTACAAATGCTTTTGATGGAATATTTATTATTTCTAAAAAAGCACGTTGATAAAAGCTCAAATAAAATATTGAAGCATATGTTAAATTCCACGCATGCAATAGTATACTATGGTAATATAATATTACCAGTATAAAGTGATATTAATTCTTCGAAGATGTTGTTCTGTTTATTTATATTTTTCATCGCAAAAATGATCCGAGTTCAATCTAAAAGAAAAGATGAGTGCAATGCAGTGTGCTTGAATTAAAAACTATTTTTAAAAGCAATTACATTTTTTTTTTTAAACATTTGATGATTTAATCGCGTGAATTGTAATTTCTGCCAGCTGAATATTAGAAGCATAACTAGTTCTCAACATAATTAAATTGTTTTAGTGTATTTATTTTAAAAAATGAGATCAAAAGAATATACACACATCAAATAAAATTCTGTGTTATTTAAAAGGAATCGAACGTTGTAAACATTATACAAAACAAAATAATTTCATCGCTATTTCACCTGGAGTGCAAGCCAATATTAAAATGTTGAGTAGATATTTTATGTCCGATTTGAACGATCATATTATGCACGTATTATTATTCAATTATTTTAGTTTGTAAATCTTGCAAATCTGGTTTTGTTGTATTAAGACAACTAAATACATCTTGATGTATTAAATGTAATAAATGATTGTACTATTTATGTGAGATATTGTGCTTACTAAAAAAAAGCAATATTTAATGCTCTTCTATATTTGCTTACGTTGAAAATTATTTTTCTTTAAAGGAACCTGTATATATTTTTAAAATGTTGTATGGGATTTCCACTAAATGCACTTTAAATTTAAAATCAGCCCATTGCAACATTAATTTAAAAGTACAGTATATTGTGAGGTTACTGCTGACTTGAACTGCTCACTGAAAGGTTTAGGTGACCTTTGCCCTCTTGAATGCTTGTTTTCGTCCACTGTTAAGAGCTCGTGTTAAAGCCAGACTCTGTTCTGATGCCACGTAACACAACAGTGGCTGTCAGTAACATATTAAGCTGGGCCTCTGCTCTGTTGCCATGAAAATAGGGAGAGAGAGAAAAGGCACTTTGGGTGCATGCACATGTTAGAGGCAGGTCAGAATCACCAAACTTACGGATTAACGTCAAATTGAGTGTTTTCCTTTTTTTTAATTTTATTTAATTAAACCTGTTGACAAGTTTACATCACCATTTTGCAAGCTGTACATGCACACTCAGACTAAACTATCTTCAGTGTGTCCAGACTTTAGAATAAAACCCTGATTTTATTAGATTTCTTTTTGATACTTCAGTTCACCGCAAATGCTTTTGATAATATTCCCTATTGTTTTTTTTTTTTTAATCTAATATTTCTGCAGATCAGTTACAGTTGAGTGCGTTTCCTTCATACTGTATTCATGATGCCCTAATATTAGAATAATAACACGAGAGACTTGTTTATAGGGTGCACCTCTGCTCAAACACTATTCCTGAGGTTTGTAATTGATCTTGGGCCAACAGTGAGATCTTTGCCTCGAGATAGCAGACCTTTGTTTATCATTAAAATAACCACAACACACCCCACTCACTGACTGTGCTGAGGTTTTGGATTTCAGGTGCAACCACAACATCAATATCAATGTCACATGAATATTAGATCCTCATTAGGAGGGGGAAATTGCAAATGAAATTGCACAGTGACTACACTGTAAATGTCGATTGTTTAAATACTTATTTTTGAGCCGTGTGAAAGGTAAGTAAATAACTTGATTTCTCTGACTGCAGTGTTGTGTGACTGCCGTGTGTTTGCCTGCATTTGTTTTCCCCTGTTTGTGACCCAGCCAGTCTTTGAGATGTGCACATGCAGCATGTCCGTTCCCACTCAGCTGCGTAGCATTGACAGCTTCAGCAATACTTCCTGTTTTAATTTGACTGCAAATCCACCAGTGACTTTGAAATGGAGTGTGCTCATCTATAACCCCCTCATAAACGGTACAAAGAAGGCGGTGTGAGGCTGCATGCCTGCTTAAACTGAACAGCAGCCTGAACAAGTACTTACTTTTCTGGGAACGAAACTTTTGGCCTGAGATGAACTTCTGCTTTTTTGCTTAACTCTTAACTTTCACAGAGTTCTCAGCACATACTGCTGGATGGAGAGCTCGCAAATAAAGGGGTCCAGTCCAGTCCAAGTTATCATTTTTCAACAAAGCATTTGCACATAATCATTTAACACACTGCACTGCACTTAATGAATCATTAATTATCATTAGTCATAATAGCATAGTAAAATCATCTTATATGTGTGTGTGTGTTTGGACTTAGATGTCAGCTAAAATATGTTAATGTCTTTTTTTCCTTTTTCACACAAAAGCTGATTGGGGGAAGAAAAAAAAACACAGTGGTTGCCATTTGGGTAGATCTAGGTTAAGTGACAGTGAACCGACACATCAGTTCACTGTCACTTAACCTAAATCTACCCTTCTCTTGGCTGATGCATTATGCAGACCAGACAGACCCTGCTCAGCTTTGGTATGAAACGTTGAACACAGAGTACATAGTGTCCTTGACGTCCTATAGTTACTAGAGCTTGACCACTTCTGAATTTTATAGCCTGATAGTAATATTGAGGAGTACAAAAAAAATCTGATAATAAAAAATCAGCAGATATTTGTATTCTTTCTACATGTTTTTATCGCGATTCAATCAAAATTCAGATATCAGAGTTATGGCACAGTTGAACAATAATGTAATCGTTCTAACCAGAGTGAACACAAACATCTGGTCAGACTGTAACATGGTACCCCATGTTTAGCTTTTTTTTAATTGTATAACTTGTTTAATTAACTTTGAATACTGACTAAAGAGAGACAATAAAGTTATACATGTTTTTACTAAGCTGTCAGAGGAATCTTAGGTGTAAAAATATAATTGGGTGTAAAAATAAAATTGCAGCGAATACTTTTTATGATGCAACAGCCCACTTTTACAATAAGAGGTACAATCAGCAGGTCCTTAAAAAGTCTTAAAATATCTTCAATTTAATTCTCTAAATATTAGACCTTAAAAAGTAATTAAATAGTCTTAAATTTGAATTTGTTAGAAAATTGCCGCAAACAGACAAGCTCAAACTTACAAATCTTTAAATCTAGCGCCAAACCTAATACTGTCTTTTGACTTTATACTTATCTGTTGTTAACCATACTGCATAAAACCTCTGCACAGATACATAATTACCTTTTATATTTAGCTGCAGTGCTTGAATAAGAAACAGATGATTTGTCCAGAAATCTGTCTTAAATTTGGTTAAAAAATGATCTTGGAGAGGTCTTAAAAAGCATTAAATATGAGTGTCTGACACCCTTATTACATTCTACAGTTGTGCACTTGGTCTTGTGTTGGTGCTGACAATATGTCACTGAATATTTTGTGTAAATGTATCCGTACAAGGGGTTTGTCTATAAAAGTTTTTTCCCGTTCTCTTTCTTTTTCTGCAACAAATATGTAAAAAAGTCCTCTAACACACCACAGCATTAAAATTGCCCCAGTTCAGGAGCTTTACTGGAAGTTTCCTTCCAAGTTGGATATGTGAGACTTGAGGGTATGCTTGCATTTTTCCCTAATTGGGGCTTATTTTAACACACCTGGACACACCTTCCACTTTGCCATTTGACCTTTTTGTGAATTAAGACGCCAAAGCAGAGTTAGAGTTCGTCAACCCCGCGGTACATCATAGCAAGGGAAGGCTGCACCATGACTAATTAGTAAATCTCACTTCTCTCTAAGGTGAAAAAAAATGATTTCCTTTGCAGGGAGGTTGGGGGTTGATGAGTAAATACCCACCTGCTCCAAGTTGCAGTAACCTAATAAGTCTCCCTGGACTTTGAAAGTGAATATTTCATATTTCACTGATCTCTAACAGCTTTTCTGCATGTCTCATATTCGACTCTCCATAAGCCATCTAAGATGGGTAAAAGGGAAACACAGACTGCAGGGTCTCTTCCCTGCCACACAATGGCGTGGAAAGGTCAGGCCTAATGAAGTCGGGGGTGTGACCCCTAGTATTCAGTGACTTTGCATGGGCCCCCATCCTACCGCTGCAACCATGCCGGTTAATCCCTTTTTGATCCTAATTGATAGGCATTAACATGATCCTTATCCAGGAGCTGTGTTTTGTCTTCCACAGCCCTTCTCTCTGGGTGTCAGTGACACAAAGTGTGAAAGCGTTAAACCAAATGTGAAATTGATATTTTTCATGTTTGTGTGCTTAAAATCTCGCTGTGTTTCTAAACACTCACACAAAAGTGCCCAGTGTTTGGCGTTTGCCCTTTGAGGCTCTTAACAGGACTTAGCACATGACCTGCAGAATCCGACTGTGATGTGAATGGTACCAGCCCATTTCCACTTTGTTTTCCTTTGAGTCCTTTTATCTTCATCACTGGGTGATTACTGCCTTTAACTGTTAACTAATTACCCTCTTTAACATGTTTGCACTAACTTTAAGTCAGGACCCATATCAGTTATATACAAGTGCAGACACTGCGTGATCCCCAGTTCCCAAGAGCTTTCTCTTAGTGACTCCTTCTGTTTATATTCTCTCATCTTTATACCTCAAACCCCATAAACCTTAATTGATTTAACAATTTATGTTAATTATCAGTGTTTACTGTTTTCTAGACCTTAATTAAACATTTTCGTTGATTCTTAGCTGACCCATTATTAGTTTTGTTTCATCAAAGCAATTAGAAGTAGTTGTCCATTTTACCGAACTATATTAGGACTTTCATATTGCAGTATCTACAATTTAAGGCTAAGCGATATGGAGAAAAATAGATATCTCAGCATATTTTAACATTTTATTTATAGAGATTTTTAGGTTTATCAGAGGACAACATAGGCTATTACCTCAAGGTACAAATATGTTCAGAAATGTAAAGAAAAACAGAAGAAAAATAAAGAAACAGACGGGTCCCAAAACAAAAAAACAAAAACACATGCATCGTAGTGTATTTAAGTACAGACCACCTGTAGTTCCAGGCCAGATGGAAAATTCACAAAGTTTATTAAAGGGGACCAGATTTTGTAAAATCTCTTATATCTCAGTTTTTGGTTTTTTTTTTAACCCAAAACAATATTGTTGGTTTGACTCTTGATGCTTTCAGGAAATATTTACACAGTGAGATTTTTGACGAATAATCATCAGTAATGTGGATATAATGTCTAAATGGTTAAAGGCAAATAATAAAACAGCTAAAACACTCTGGTAATTAAAAAAAATACACATTTTACTGCAATGCAGCCTTTAAAACCAGGAAAAGACAACACTTAATATATAATATCCAAAAGCTAAGATGATATCTAGTCTTATGTCGCAATCTTGACATAATATTAATATACTGCCGTGCCCTACTACAGTATACTAAAATTGCATGTTTTTCTCACATAATAATAATTTTCCACTTGGCTCTATGTCAAAAGAAACTGCTCTTTATTAATTTTAACAAATTATTTCATCATAAAATGCCTGAAACTGAATCTAGTCTTGAGTGGTGAGTGACTGACAATAATGCAAGAGATAAATAATTAATAATTCAGCAAGTTTAGAAGTACTTCACAAAATGAAGTTCTCACAAACTCAGCTTTTTATATTTTCATAAACCAGTTGCATAGAAATCATTTGATTTGTTGTGATGTGACTGCTGTTTGTTTTGGTACAATATGAAGCTTTAATCAGAAATTAAGAAAAGGCGTAGATTATTGGGGTGAACACGGTGAGGTTTGAGCAATGCTGGAGCTTGATCCTAGGATCAGTTTGTTTGATATTACAGGGTTTTTTTTTAATGTTTGTATATTATAAAAGTGTTTGTAAGTGTATAAATGTGCATGAGGACAACTTTTTCTTTTCAAAAACTTAAACTTTCAACAGGAAATAATTTAAGTTAACAATAACTTTGTAATTTTGAGCCACGTTCAGTCATAAAATGATGACTACATTTAGAGAATGGTCTGACCTGCTGCTGTCTGTGTACCTTCAAGTTTTTTTGTTGTCATTTTCCCCTCCCCATTTTTACAAGATTAGAGCAAGGTAGTTTGTAGAATTTTATGCTTGTTTATTACAACAACACAGTATCAATGAGATTTACATTAAAAGATCAAAATAATGACGATTAGTGCTCACAAGGCATGTTATGAGAATAAAGATTTTTTAGAAAAGTAAAATTATAACCCTTGCAATATTTAAGAACTTTATTCAGTGTGGAATGAGCACATTAATTGAGCCACTGCACCTTTACAATTACATGTTTATTCTATATTTTATATTTTGACACATGTACGCATCTATTTGCATCTGATATTAAGTTTTAATTCTTCCATTTTTGCCTATATGTGATTTGATTTTCTCAGATGTTCTGAAATATTTTTTATACTCCTGGATTAGCCTGAAAATAAGTAAATAGTGTAGGCAAACACTGACTAGATAGCTGCTGAAAATGAGCATGATTAACATTAGTATCCTTGAACTGATGCTAAGCCACAGTGACTTATGTTATATATTTTTTGCTCTTTTTAATATGTCTAGAAATTGTCTGTTTTCCCATAAATACATGTTTATCTAAAAATTAATAAATAAATCTGCAGGTTTTTAAGCCTTTATATGGCCAGCCATATGTGTGATCTTTTTTTTTTCTCTCGGCACTCTGAAACCTGCACAATTAAGAAGCATGTCTCTCCATTGTGCTCAGCAGTGTGCAACAGCCCACTTTAGCTGGAAAATGCCAGGTGTCGTGTTGGTTCTTGTTGGTTTCACACAGCGACTCGAGTCCCTCCCTGGAACGCAGCTCTGAGGTCTCCATAGGATTGAGTGTTATTTCCAGCTTGTTTGTTGCAGTGAATAATGAGTACTCTGTAAGGCCTGATGACATAATTTGGAGATTGCTATGGAAAAATAACTAATTATCGAGCTATGAAACTACAGATTGGGACTACGTTCACGTACTTCACTTGACTGGCACCACCTGCCCTCTATATGTCACACTCACTTCACTTATCCCACAGTTGTGAGACCGAGCTGGTGTCTGCCAGTTATGTGCAACCCCCAGCAGACATGAATCAGTAGTGGGTTGGACTTGGTAATGCTTTTGTTATTTAGATTTTATTTACCCACAAACAAAAGATTAGCAGTAGATGACAGACAGGATTGTGGAGAAGGCATTCAGTAATAGCAATAGGAAGAGAATTCCCTCCAGTGTTGCTGCCTTCACTGAGACTGTAGGAAAGTTGAGAAAGTCAGAGCTTTGGAGAGAAAGTTCTGGGAGTATTTGTTTTTAGGAGCGTGTTAGTATATGTGGTTCACTGGACGGTATTTGTCAGATGTGAAGGCTTGACCTGCCGCTGGGTTCTGGTTTTCTTGCATTTGCTCTAAAATATTTCAATGAGATGTTTTGGGAATAGACATTTAGCAGGGCAGGAACATGGTGTATGATCATATGCAGAACTGTATGAGGAGTTTACTTCAGTTCTGGCTCTGGCTGTGAATCTCTTCCCTCTACATTGTTTTTTTTTTTTTTTTTTTTTTTTGCTCCTCACTACCTGCTTGAAAAAGTGGCAAAGTAGTTCATGAATATAAAACAGTTTTCTGTTTGTAAGATCGCCTGAGTAAGTTTTACAAGTTTTACAATTCCAGCGTTGCACTGATATAATAAGGTCAGGGTTTCTGTAGATCCTTAAAAGGCTTTGAATTCATGAATTTCAAAATAAGGCCTTAATTGGTTTTAAAATGTCTTAAATCTTTTTTAAGACTTCAAAGGTCTTAAAAAATGATAAAATTTGTGATTAGTTTTTTACTGATGTTGCATTGTAAATTTTTTTAAAGGATTGATAATGTTTATGCCTCTTGCGATGACCTCACGCAGGTCTGGATAGTGGAACCAACGACACTCATATTTTGTGTCAGAGGATCCACTGTCTGTTAGCTAGCTGTCACTCTCTCATGGATGACATGAAGAAGCGACAATTCTTTGAAAATTGGCTTCTTAACCAAGATTTTGCAGAATGCCTGACACTTGTACAAGGCAATGCATACTAGGCTCTTTTATGCAAAAAGTTTTTCAAACTCAGCACGCAGGGAATCACAGCCTGTTTTCATTCACAACTCATTATATATTGCTGCTTCATCAGTAATTTTGATAATTATGTCTGACACTGATGCAAAAAAACCCTTTTGTGTCAACAAACCCCGGACTTTCACCCATGAGCCCAGTGTTCACTTCCCTCATGAATGGTGAGCCGCATGATGTTTTTTTTTTTTCTTCTTAACCTAATCACGTGCTTTTCTTGCACAAGGAAATTAATGTAAATACAAGGTATATTCCTGATATTTTTATATATATAATTTTTTTTAAAAAGAAAAGCTGTATGCATCTAACTAGCACAAACAGTACATTTCCTGTGAAAATGAAAGTTTATTTTGAAAAGATACAATGCATGTCCTGGAACATGAACAACAGACACAGGAGGATACCTTGTTTGTCATATGTAGACATGAAAGTCCACTGACCAAGCAGCAATATTTACCAAGTTTGGATGAGAGCGTTTTGGGAATCAAGGCTTTCGAATCCCACATTCGGAGTAAGAAACACAAAATCACCAAGAAAAAACTGCCAATGAAGGGCAGGTATTTTCCCAAAAGTCTTGTTTTATGCACATTTTATGCAAAACCTTGCCTAACCCTACATAATTGACATCAGCTCATGTATTTTTTTCTCCATGTTTTGCAATTGTAAAATTGGTCTCAAAATTTCATTCAGAGTGGCATTAAAAAGTCTTTAAAGAGTCATAAATCAAACTTGCCCTAAGCTGCAGGAACCCTGGATACATTAGGTGATTTTCTAAATAAATTTCAGCTGTGTGGATAATAGATGATGCCTATAGTGTGCAAATTCAAAGTCTGATTTGTGCACATGTGCAAATGTAATCTTGCAGCATTATTTTTTTACCTCCACAAACAGTCTGGCTTTAGCTGCCGTGGAACTTTGTATTCTCTTCTGGTTTGCAGTTTGTTTTTTTTTTCTTTATTTTATCAATAATTGCAAGGCCAAAAAGTACTTCTTGAGAAAACAAAGAACAAAGAAAAGCAACATCATCCATATCACGTTTGTGTGTGTGTGTGTGTGTGTCTGGTGTGTGTGTGTGTGTGTGTGTGTGTGTGTTGTGTGTGTGAGGTTTGACTTCCAGTGCTGAAGGAACCAAAGCAGGTGCAAGTGTGCTGGCATCATTACAAAGAACAACCAGTATGGTTGACAACTGACTGTCCGAGCCATGCTTCTGCGTGTCACACCCTTGTTGAGTGCAAGTCAATACAACAAGTCTTGAGCATTACAGAGCAGTTTTGTGCCTCATCTCTGAAGTTTGGAACTTTATTTGGTATTTTGGGGGAAAAAAGCCTCTTATTTTTCTCTTGAGCTTTATCTCAAGAACAACAGACAGATCACAGCTCCTCACCTGCTTCAGTTTATTCTCTCCATATTGTTCTTATATGAACTCCTCTCGTAGAAATGACACAGATGAAGAAATCAGATGTAAAATACTTTCAGGTTGTTGCTGCATCTCAGCAGGTATGAGAAGAGCTTGTTGTCATGTGTGAAGAAGTTCTTTTAAGACATTGAAGTCTGCAGTAATTTCCACCCTTCTCAGGATATAGCTGTCAAAAGTCACACCAGCAGACTGTCAGTCAGTTTATTTTTATGAATCGGCTTATTTATTTGTGCAATTTGACCATTTTCAGCTACTCAGATATGCATCTATAAGCGTGTAACCACAGTTCTTTGCTTATTTTCTTCATTTCATGCATTTCATTTTGATTTTAACTTATTTATACATGGATTAGAAACAGACAAGTGAAAGTTTGGGCCTGGATGTGATTTATAATGATGAAAAGTAGGAAGAGAAAAGGTCGATAATTATGACCCGTAGATAATGAAAAGTTAGAGGGCAAACGATTCACCAAATGTAGAAAATGTGCTATGTCAGGCCGGGGTTACTGTATATTTAACACTGAAGCAAAATTTAAGAAGATATTAAAATTACATGAAATTTCAGTACTTAAAATCAGCTTTACATAATTTCTCCGCAGTTTAAAGCTAATAAGAGAAAAATCGTCTTTAGGTGCACAAGTTTTACCTTGGATACTCTGTGTGTCCTAGTTCTACCAGTATTATTCATATATCTTATGATTCATTAAAACATCAATTTGTTCTGGCAATACTATTAATTTGGATTTCATTAATCCTCCAAATCTACATTCAAAGTTTGGATGACAGGTCTATCTGAAACCTTGAACATGTACATTCATTTAAAGCTGAATTATGTGTTGTAGCTGGTTACATTTACTGTAGACCTGCTTTGTGCACATAAAGACGCAGTTTAAAGAGATAAACACTCTTTACGATCATGATTGGTGGACAAAAAGACACATCTGTTGGACCAACTTGATTATCCCTGTCATCTGTAGTTGTTAGAATCATACAATGTGTCCAAAATATATATTTTGTAAGGAAATTTTGTACTTCTTTCCACATTATTGTTGCATGGCTCGTGCCAGTCAAGAGCCGAATTTAGATTTTCAGCTTTGTTGTGAAATCAGTTTTCCAAACAAAGCCGGTCCCATATGGCCAAGCTACTCAATCTAACTTAACTTCTCAATGCCGCACATTCACCTTTCTCCTGACAAAACCATTCAAGATCAAGGGCAGCATCACCTTTGCCAGTAATGAGGTTGTTTATTTACCAAATTTCCTTGTGGACTGTGAGAGAAAAACAAGCCATGCATAGCAGAGCATATAATCAGCATTAGCAAAACAGTGCTCCAAATGCTCCAAGTTATACATATTGTGATAGTTTAACGGTGTGCAGCTAACCTGAAGTACCTGCATGTTAAACATGTAAACCTTTCAAAGAGGCTGCAGGAGTGAACAGACCACATTATTATAACCTGAAGTCGTGCTGGATTTTTAAATTGGACATGATCTTCAGAAGACAGAAATAGACTTCCAGACTGGTGATTAGGAATTTTAAGGCTGTAATTTAAAATTAGCTGGATTCCCATCTTGATAACATTTGCTACTTTATATTCATCACGTCAGATATCTTTGACATAATCAAGATGATTATGTCAAAATACCACAACTTTGGCAGCAAAGATGTCCAGCTGACTTATAGCTTTAACAGTAAAATCCACTCCTCCTTTGATTATACTTATGCTAGGTAGTTATTCTAGTATTAATTTAATGTCACTCCGTTAGTAACACTGCACAGGAGAGAAAAAATAGCAGTAAACACTTAAATAATATAATAATAAAATAAAGTAAATAATCTTAACTCTGAAGTAACTTCATCACGATTGCCAGGGATGATACAAATGTTTGTAATGTAATATCGAATGCCAGCGGTGAAATGTAACTGAGTACATTTACTCAAGTATAAACTTGAGGTACTTGTACTTTACTTGAGTCTATTCTTTTAATGCCAATTTAGACTTCTACTCCAATACATCATATTGTACCTTTACTTCACTACATTTCTGAAAGCTTTAGTTACTGCATCAAAAAATAAAAGTTTATAAAACATGACGTTTTGTTGGTAATTAAAGTACTCAACAGTTAATACAAGTACAGCTGCAACAATTAGTTGATTAATCAATTAGCCGATTGACAGAAAATTAATTGCCTTTATTTTGATAAACATTTTGGGTGAGGTTTTTTATTTTAGATTTTTCTGCAATGGGTACTTTTACTTTTCATACTTTACATACGTTTTCCTTACTATACTGTTACTGAAGTAACCTTTTGTAACCTTAAGTAACCTTAATGCAGTACTTTTAGTACTTTTAACAGTATAATACAGAGTATTTTCACAGTGTGAGAAAAATATATGTCGTTTTTTATTTTATTTTGAATAATTTAGAATTTCTGGGGTGTTTTTTGATCATTTTTCTGCATTGGGTAGTTTAACTTTTAATACTTAATAAATGTTCCTGATTATACTTAGCCTGCTTCTCACAATGTATGTCTTCTCAATCTATTATGTAGGTATTAGTACTTCTACTTAAGTAAATGATCTGAATACTTCATCCGCCACTGTGGAATGCTAGTTAGATGCCTTTCCAGCTATAATAGAGGTCTAATAATGAGCTCTTGGATTTCTGGGAGTTTTCGAGGCAACATGAGCTGCAATTAGGCCAAATAATCTGTGCCCAAACAGCAGCTGCATCGGTTAAAAAAAAGCCCCAAAATGATTTGACATGTGAAAGTCATGACGCCATGTGCAAAACACTGACACACAGCTTGGACAAAGTGGACTGGGCTCAGTGTGGCATTGACCAGTATGTGACGGACATGCAGCATGCAGGATATTTGAGGCTGCAGACGCTGTTAATTGGTAATCAACCTAATGGGACACACCTGCAACATTGCCGATTTACTGAATTCAAAGTTAAAAATCCTTTTAGCCACCACAGACTTTTGCCTTTTTTAGTTACGGTTATGTGTAATGCATTATGTCTTTAATTATTTACCTCTTTTTATCGACTGTATTGTATTAAAAACTCAAAACTATCGCATAAATTAGTATTTTTCTTCTCATTTCCATCACAAATCTTTCCACGGTGTCCACAGTGGTCCAACACAGATGAGTTTAAACTCGTGAGGAGCCTCTGGGCATTGATAGTTTGCAATAATAATGATGTATGTGTGGCACAGTTCTCTATTTGGTGCACAGCAGAATTCCATTTGTGCTTAAATCCGTCAATGATTTGCAGACCTGCTCATCAGAGCCCTTGAACACTGCTGTATTTGCTAATTTAGATTGGCTTCCAATCTCTGCGTAAATGTGTGAGGCTTTACTGTATGTTTGCTTATCTGTCCAGCCATCCCATCTATTCAAACAGCGTTCTTTCATTTAAGGCTGGCTGGGCTTTTTTTTTTTTTTTTCCTGGGACCTTTTCTGTTATTTTGGGACCAGATGGCGAGGGGCACGGAAGCGCCTCTTTTGTCCAGGCGCCCCAGTGAAAGGAGGCTGTCCTCCCTAATGTAATCAGCGGCACCGGAAGGGTCCATTTTGGGCTGTGAAAGAAGACAATCGGGTCTGGACACGTCTAGATTACAGAAACGCAGAGTTCATCTCTCGACCCTGCCCCCTTTGACCAAGGCCCTGGCATGGAGGATCCTCATCTTTGATCAGTGGAGGGTGGAGGTGCTGATCCGACCTCACGAGGGCCAAAGGCCACCCCCCCTCCGCCCTGTTTACCCTGCACTTGGCTGCTGCTGACACCTCCTTCCGGAAAGAGCCAGGGGGTGGTGGGTTGCTTTGGGCATGGGGGGGATACCATGACCTGTCTAGACACCGTTGCTTGTTGCCCTGGTGTTGCCAAGGGGACATGATGAACTTTGACCTCAAATGTAGTTGGTTAGGAGCCACTCTGGTCATCCAAGGAAGGCATTTTTTTTCTTTTTAATTTTCAGGGTTGGGGGTGGGGAAATGAGGCGGGGGTACGGATGTGACCCACATAATACACAATCTGTGTTGAGGGACCACAAGCATGAATTTGTTGGCAAAACTTCCTTTTTTTATTTTTATATTTGTGTGGCATTTTCCGTCAGGTTACAGGACGTCAGAGAGCAGCTGACAAATTCCTTTTGACTCTGAAACGACAGTGTGACTTTCCTGAGAATTCTTTGTTTCTTTGCTTTATTTCGTCTGATCCCACGATGACCCTCTTGGAAGGAGGACTGATTTAGTTGTTTTTTAATTTTATGACATTTAAAGGAAGTCATGCTTTTTTTGGTTCCTAATTTTTTTTTTTCATTTTGATACAATTTTTTGGACATTTTATTTCTCATGCGCAGTAAGTAAACATGGAATTTTTTTTGTTTTATTTTTTGAAGTATTATATTCAACAGGCAGTTTGTGGGTAAAACAAAAAATATTCTTACATTGACGTGTTTTTTTGCAACATTGCTGAGTAATACTCATCATCCTGAACTGTTTTTTTATGTTTTATCTTGTTGAGCCAAGACAATTTTCTACCTACAGTAATTTTGCATTCTATTTAATTGTGTATCTTTATGAAATTAAATTTTTGTTTTGCTATAAATGATGGTATTGTGTAGCAGATATACAGCCGTTTTGCACATGCACCTTTCTCTTTATTTGTACTTGTGCAGAGCTTATACATATTTAAATGGAAAAGATTAGAAAATGTTATCAATTTAAGATTATGAAAACTGCAATGCAATACACAAGGACACAATCTGTGTGCAGCATACAGTATTAATGTATACTGAATATTTTGAATTTATACCAGCTAATTTTACAAATCTGATCTAGAAAGAAGTCTAGAAAGTTTTTGCAAAAAAATAAGCTTGAATTGTTTTCACTTTGTCAGAATAACGTAATTTGTGTGTGTTTTCTGTAATAGAAATGTTCCGCCGTGCATGCGGCAAAATGTTAGCCTATCCTACATCTATTAATCACATGACGCACTTCGTCCTGTACCTAGAGTCTCCAGTTTTGGCCTGCACCACAACGTAACCCAATGTGCGAATTGGCTTTGATGTTGAGGCTGTTCCTCAGGAGTGGGTGTAGTGATTCCACCATCATGGCCGCTGCTACCAACCCCGCCCTCTCGCCTGCCACTCAGGAACAGTTAAAATGGCAGCATGCAGCAAAATGAGTGAGAGGGAGAAAGGGGAGAGACGCCCACTACTGTGAGCTAATGCACGGTCGACTGAGCCGCGGCTCGCCTTGTATGCCAACTCAAACTGAGATGATTATTTTTGGTGTATTTGGCCGTCTGAGAACAATGTAGAATCTGAAGAAGTCTAGACAGGTAGATTGGGCTGAAATCAGTGAGGGTTAACCTCTTCTGTCGCCGGTTTATCCAAAATGAGCAGTTTGATGGTGCTCTGTTTCCAGCCACAATATGTCCATGTGTAGAACTAAATGCCGCCATTTCTTTTTCGTTTATATGGCTGAGTGTTTGAAAAAAACATCCAAACATAATAAGCGAAAGTGTCGTCACTGCATTTTCATCAAGCAAATGCAGCCAAGTACAAAAACATTTATGCTAAATATGCTTTTCTGGAGTCAATGTGACCGTTATTGGAAAATGTTAACATATTTTGAACTCTTCACCCAGGTCTCTGGCCGGCTGCCATTTTATTCTCCAAATTATCCGTCTGGCACAGGAAACGGACACTCGCTGATTATCACGGGGGTTTTCTTCTCTGTTGTATCTATAAAGATACAAAAACAAGCTATAATGTTCATATACTGTACATGTGCCTAAATTGTAATATGCTTTAAATTTGGACGTCACCATTGGCCATTGCATCATCTGTATTCTGAAGTGGTTTAGTACAGTATCTCAGTGACTATATTCATTTTTAATGTAGAAAGAACAAAGTGCTATGATCACTGAAACCCTTTGCTCTTAGTCAAACGCCTGTATGCATGTGCTTATTATGTCATCTACTTAATACCAATTAAAGCCTATACGCTACACCAACTCAACGCCGTTTCAATGAGCTAGAGACCCATTTAGAATGGATCACAGAGCGCACATGTGTGTATGCAGTCTCAATGAAGAAATTACACCCAATCATTATAAACCTTTGCAGGTCTTGCTGCCACTTCTTAACAACTCTATTGCAAGGCACCCCACATCCGAACTGCAGAGTGGAGAATTTTAAGGTAAATGTCCAAATCTTCTATTTTTAGGTCTTCCTACTCACACTGAATGACATTTTATTATTGGCTTTTGGTTTGAATGTGTGTTTTTTCCCCTTCCCTCCACAGAGTAGAGAGCTGGTGGTGGACTAGGAGGAAGATGACATGGTTTTTTGGTGATGATGTTGCTGCTGTTGATGCAGCGTCGAGCTCTCACTTTGTGCCTCTGTCAGTTATGATGCGTAACCACAAAGTGAGTGACAGGCCGGTCCCCGGGGAGAGCAGGGGGCCTGAGGTGAGTCAGATGTATCCTTGACCCTGTCGAGCTGTGTCAGCAAGCTACACAAACTCTGTAACAAAGGCCAGAAATGGCATGACTGTACATTGTACATCTTAATTTAGTATATAGAGGAAGAATGTGAGATACACCAAGAAGCACAAGCAGCTCTACTATTTCTGTTCAAAAGATCTGTTTTTCTATGCATAAACTCCCTCAACTTATGAATAATGAAATTATAATGCAGCATATCACATTACAGCTCTCATACCTTTGATACCTTTGATACCTTTGCGTGCATTTGTTTCCTCCAGAGTACTAAGTGTTTTTAGAACATGAACTTGCAACTGATTTTGGTAGATATTCAGCATTGTTTACTTCAGTGCATTACAGTACAGTATTAAACACCCAATGCACTTTAAGACTTTTAAAAAAAGGATGTCAGAGAAAAGTGTTTTTTTCTGTGTCAGGCTATGAAGGCGGGTCTTGTTTTTATAGTGTGTTTATTTTGAGGGTTTTGTTTTGCTGCATACCTGTTTTAGCTAAAATTTTGATTATTTTTTAAAGTTTGATTACTTTCAGAGTTTTAGGGAGCAGGAAAGTAGTCGTTTGTAAAATTTTTGGTTCTAATTGTACAAGAATTTGAGAAAACTGTTATAAGGATATTTATCGTACATGATGCCAAACAGCCAAAGAATCTTAAGTGTTCAACTGCAAATCAATTGCAACCCTGAGCGATGAAATACTTGCAGGTGATCCAACTTTAGAGATATGGTATTGCGTTATTATAATGAGAAACATTTGGAAAGTTCTCATCTACATTTGGGCATTGCTCTACCTTTGCATTTGTTTCAGAATGGCTAATCAGTGTTCAATAAAACTTTTCCCTAATCCAAATGATTAAGACAGATGCAATATATTATCAGTTTATTTTATTCATGCATTTCTTATGATGTTTTCAATGTAACATATACAAAATTTCAAGGAAAGAAAATGAAGTTTCATGTGATGCATTTTAAACAAACTTATAACGTCTAACGTCGTATTGCAATTTTTATCGTTTTATTTAGGGCTGAAAAAATTAGATGATTAGTCCAACAGAAAATTAACTTATGACAACACTGATTATCGGTAAGTTTGAATCATTTATAAAGCAGATATGCCAAACTTTTACAGATGCCATTATCTAAACCACAGTAATTTGCTGCCTTTCTCTTTTTTTATGTCATCACAAATTTGATATATTTGTGATTTTGACTGTTACATGGACAAAACAAACAAGAAGATGTCACCTCATGTTCTGGAAAATTGTGATGAGTATTTTTTGGTATTTTTTCTGATTTGATAGACTGAACAATGAATCATCAGTCGACTAATCATACATGTAAACAAACAAGTCTGTAATGAAAATAATAATTTGTTGCAGCCTTTATTATGTTTACATAAAAAACAATTACAATCTGTTGACATTTCACATGTTTAAGTTATTATTGTTTTGTTTCGTGAGGAATATCTGCCTCCACTTGCGAAAACGGCAGAATATCCATATATAATGAAAGTTAGTGTTAGTTTACAGTTTTAGAAGTGCTTGTTGGGATCTGTTATAGCAGAGTTACAAGTGTAACAGCAGTTCATTTGACCAAAGCTGAAGTAAAGGTCATTTTTGAATGCAGTCAATGAAACAGTCAGTGTTTGTGAAACAATTGATGTAACCTGCATCAACATTTGCACATTTTTTCAATGTGCAAATGCTCTTTAATTTCAGCTTTTAATGAAGAAATGTATCCTATAATGTGATCTTGTTTCTACATTTTGTAGACCCCCACTTCCAAAAAATCTTTTTTGTGACACATCTGTGATTCAGTCAGCGTAGACCAGAAGTACTGCTGGTCAAACTATGGTACAAACAACTTTGTGACATTTAATGCTAAAGGTTCCACGTTGCAATTCGTTCCTCTAAGCAGGAAACATCCACTAAAGAAACCCAGATATGGTCGCTACATGGGAAAAAGGCACATGGAGACTTGTTTTTCCCGAATTCTGTTAAGCGAACAAAAAGAATCTTTATTGAAAAAGTCTTGCATCTCTTTTCAAGGGTCGCTCAAACAGGGTGTGTGAAATGAGAGTTGCCTGGGTGTGACTTTTGCAGAAAGCATCCGCTTGCTATTGTCTGCCTAGTCAACTTCTGCAGGCCCCAGTGCCCTGACTTCCATACATGAGAGATCAAGGGTTACCAAGGTGCTTTTGAGAACGGAGGGCTCAATGTGAGAGGGGACAAACCGGTCCACAAAATACTCATTTCCTTTGCATGTTAGGTGCCCTAGTGGGGATTCAGACGGGGTCACTGACACAGCCACTGGAGTTTTTTCTCCTCCATCGTTGTTCTTAATGAAAACTGTTGCTCGCCTTTTCACTGGCTTGTGACTGCTATCTGCCGCCTGTACAGTACGCGGCTTGATAATGTGCTGAGTTTGCCCAAAAGAAAGTTTGTTCAGACTCTGGCTGTTTATCCGGTGCCAGACAGAGGCACCTCATGTAGAAAAGGTAAAAGTAATTCTGTCCACCTCTCATTCTTGCCAGAAAGTTCAGTCACTGAGCCACGGCATTAACTTGTATTCTAACAAGATTAAAATATATTCGTCCTGGGGATTAGCATAGTTAGGTGTCCTTTTGCCTCTTTTTTTCCTGCACTGGTGCGGTGACAGTGGGCTTTGATCTGTGTTGCGAGGCAAGAGTCCTGGCTTGGACCTAGCCATTCGAGTGCCAAGTGTGAAATTGGCCTGATGTCATCCCCATTCTTCACCTTTTACATCTTTCACCACTTTAATTATGTTTCCGCCACAAAGCCTAGGCACCTCTGAGCAGATTCCACTCTGGCCGTAGGAAGCATTTAGAAAGTGGGTAAATGACACAGTAGGGGAGGGGGAGGATGGTAGGAGAGGTCATAGCAGGATGGGGCCCTTTTGTGTTTAGAGGTAGACATTGATACTTTCCTGATGCTCACTTCCATTTTTACAGCATGAGAACTTTGGGAAATTGTCATCAGAAAATCATTTTTATTCTAGGCGTTTTTCAAAACTACTCCATCCTGTTCCAGAAAAGATGTTTATTTCTCAGCACCATTTACCCAGATCACTGATGACTTTTACTGTCATATATTACATTTTCCAAGCAATGCAAGCTTTTCGGTTAAGTTTGAGCAGTCAGAGGCCCAAACAAGGACCACATCTGGTCACTTGCACCTGAATCTCACTTTTAGTGATGAGATAAATCATTCTCCAGTAAAAAAAAAAAACAAAAAAAAACATTTGTTCCAAGAGAATGTGCCCATGCACCCGTACAGCTCCAGCTATTGTTCATGCATTGGTGTCCCTATCTGAACTTCAGCGAGCTTCTCCACCGGTGAATATTTTTGATGAAGGTTCCTATTGATGCGTTGAATGAAGGCCCAAAACAACATGTGCATATGCGGAGGAAGAGAAATGAATGAAGTGGATGTGTGCGTGCCAGGCAAGAATAAAATAAAAGCAAGTGATAGTAAGATGTGTGTGTGAGGGAGGGAGAGAGTATGAGTTAGTGAGTGAGAAAGCTGTGTGTGGAGAATGGGTTACTGAGGGACGGGAGGGGGGGAAACCAGCCACCTGCAGCCATGACAGGCTTTGACCTTCATTGCTCTCTCTCCCTCTCTCCAGTGTGTCTCTCTCTCTTTCTCTCCCTCTCTCCACCTCCCTCCCCTCTCTCCTCACTCTCTCCTTTCGACTCCCATTTCTGCCTTGTGATAGAAGCACAGGCTCTTTTCAAAAGCGGCGAGGAAGACTGACCGTCACAGAGACAGTGCTGGGAGCAGCCCTATCCGCTCTAATGCTAGTCACTGGCCGTTAGACATGGCGTTCAAAGACTAGCGGTGCAAGTATGGAAATGCAGATAAGGCATTGTTGAGGAAACATGCCTGGGAATTGTTCAAGGCTTTCCCTTGCATAATGTTTGGATGCTTTCGCAAATGTTTTAATCTCAGGATCCATGAATTTGATCCTCCATGAATGTGATCCAGAACCGCCCCTAGAATGAGTGGGTGTTTGCATGGAAAGGATTGTCATGCTATGCAAATTAATAATGTTTGTGATTGCATTTGTGGATTTTTGACATCTGGCAGGATTTATTTAAACTTTTTTATATATATATTTCTCTTTTCTAGCTAGAAATGCATTTGTTTTTCTAGATTTTAATGCCTGCAGAAGCTCGGCATTGATTTAAGGTCACATTTGCAGCTTCAGCCAGGCTCCAGTTTTTGTTTTTTTTTTCCTGTTTTAATGACAATAGATATCACATAAACATGCCAGAGACTTGCTTGTGTATAATCTTCAAGGTTTATTTACTCTTCTTTTGCAGTTTTCAGGAGGCAGTTAATTACACAATTAATACATGATACAAATTATGTACATTTATACCAAAGAATACTCCCAACATAAAATAAAAAATAGCATTGTATTCTACAACTCTGTGTTGTAATTTTATTTAAACATGTTCATATATAGATAGATATACGCTGATGAGTAAATTCATAATGTCGTACCAGCAGTTTTTCATAAAGGCATTAAACTTGAATAGTCTGCATTTGAAGTAATACTGCTTCTCTGATTTCGGCACAGTTCTGTTTCATAAAAAGTTCACACTTGAACTTTAAGGCAAAGTGTGTTTCTGTTTGGTGGATTTTAATTCACACACACTTTTTGCAGATACACAACAAAAACACTTTGAAAAGGCAAAAAGTCCACAATTTGGTATGGATACAGTCTAAAACTTAGCTCGATCATACTCCCCGTTGATAAAGACCAAAGTTTATAAACACAGTTATTTGCCCAAGTACAACAAATTGCAGCTTTCATGCAAAGGCCCCATAAACTATTTTCATTCACAAAAAAGGAAAACAAAAAGAAGTTATTGCAAGATAAACAAGCAGTGTAAACACCTCAGATATCTACTCTAAAGCAACACTGGTCATTGGATAGATTTTTTTTTCTCAATATAATCTATATAAATACACATATGAAGTCCTTTCAACAACGATAAGAGATTTCCAACATTTGTAATACAGTCACTGACGGATTTGCCTTCTTTTATGATAAATGGATATGTAATAAAACTGTATATAGAGAAAGATTTAACAAGAACATCCAATAACCTGCTTTAATAGTCTATACTCAAGAGTGCGCAGAATGGTTGTCATCATTGTCTTTATGCTACAGAGTTGTTCTGTGACTTTATAGGCAGCATTATAGCCTTCAATTCAGTTAGCTACAAAAAATGATTTATATTGCTAGTTAAAAACTATAATAGCTGCACTGATGCATTGGTACAACGAAGGAAATACGCACATGTTTGTTTAAAGGCCATGAGACGACCACATGCATATAAGCGAGGCCTAACTTTTTAGTTATGTGGCGTGTTAGAAAAAAATGCGCTACCTCTCTCAGTCACTTATGATAATAAACTGTTCTTGTGGTTTTATTTTTCTTTTTAAAAAACGTATCAAAATTCATTGTCTGCCCAATTAGCTCTGCAACTGACACTCAAAAAACCCCAACAATAACACATTTCCTCTGTCCGTTTTTACATTAAAACAACCAAGAAAATCGACAAGCATGGAAATAAAACTCGTGTTAGCATTTATTTAAATTCACAGTAGCCTGGATGCAGCAGAAAAATATTCTTTGGACTTCAGTTTGTTCACTTTCACTGACAGATCGAAACGTCAAGTGCCAGTTAGTTCAGTGTAAAATGATGGCAATCATGGATAGCCTATAGAAAAAATGGTGGGTGTAAGCTTTTGTACCTCCTTTGGGGGGGGATGCGGGTAAGGGGGGGGGGGGGCGACAAACAATGAAAACATACCTTTATACAACATCTTTTATAGACGTGATATTGCAGAAATATCTCTCTTATTTTTTTAATCAATTTATGCTGGTATACTCTATACACTGGCCCTTTATTCGATGAAATTATTGCATTGTAGGCTTGACAAAACCTCCTATATAACGAAAAATAATACTCCTATAGGAACCTATAGAGACCTATAAATAATCCTGTAGGGACTCTGAGCAGTCCAATGAGCTTTTTTTTTTTTTTCAAAAAAAAAATCCTGTAGTGTATAGTGGGTCAGCATTATAGTGATAGTAATAGAACTTTTATCTGCTGTGGTATCTTTAAATATTCCTGTAGTTTTGCGGTGATATCTCTATAAAAATCTATCAGATTACTATAGGTTCTTTTTCGTCAGGAGGCTGCTGCTCTGGAAATCAATCGCTGTCTGATTTTTCGTCTTTCGACGAGACTGTGGCGTGATTGTACAGTCCTTGTGCCATCAGGTGCAAGGCTAGAGAGTTTTTAGCGCCGGTGGCCTTCTTGATTTTGGCCCTCTTGTTCTGAAACCAGATCTTGATCTGGGACTCGTTCAGGCCCAGCTCCTGCGCCAGGTTCTGCCGCCTCTGCCGGTCAGATACCGATTTGTCTGAAACTCCGATTTTAGTCTTTGCAGCTGCTCTGCTGTGAAGGCCGTCCGTGGTCGCTTGTCCTCTTTGCTGGTCGTTTTCTTCTTTGGTTTGCGAGATCTTGGCCCTGTGGTGTCGGGGGACATGGGGGTGTGGGAGGGACACAGACACACATATATTGGTTTGTCAGTATCGAAAATTGGTCATGAATATGGGTAAAGAATAAAAACGTGGACAATAATCAGGCAAACGGCTTAATTACAACTTTAGAAATTAAAATGTATATATATATATATATTTAATTTTAATGTTTCCCGTTACAATACTCAATCATTGTAAACTAGAATAATATTCTACTACTTTAAAATGTATAATGGTTCATACACGTGTATCTAAAGTGTACTTTATACATTTCTTTTACTTATTTTAGGTCTCCAAAATTTAGAAATAAGTAAACTGTTTCTTTGGCCATCTATTGTCATTGAGTGACTTTCTTAAGAAGCTTTATGTTGGCCTTTTGTTTGTTTTTTAAATCACAGAACTATTTGTTTCTTTAAACCTTTCTGCAAACTTATAAAAAATGAGCAGAACTGATTGTAAAATGTTGACACGTCCACTGAAAAAAAACCCATCCAAGAATCAAAACCTCCCCTCCCTCCCTGTTTCTATGCCTCTTCCTCGCTTACACACATATACGTGCATGTACACACACACACACACACACACACACACACACACACACACACATACACACATACACATCACACTGACACTGTCTGTAGTAATAAGGAATTATTAACCAATAGGACAACCCTTGGAAAAACATCACTGACACTCAGCCACTGTTTTGAAATACAGGATACAGTTCAATGCAGCTACTTTGCATTTTTTGTTTTTTGTGGGCCTCTCGAGGAGCTCCTCAATGGGCAAACGTGAACAGAATTTGAGCAGCACACACGTTAATTTTCCATCTGGACAGAGGCCTATTTAGTGCAGCTTTGCGCTTAGTGTTTGGTTCCCTCCTCCAAACAGTGTGAAAAACATTAATGAAAAGCACAGAAACACAGGCCGAACCTTTATACTGATGAATCAGCTTCTCACTGTGTGTGTGTGTGTGTGTGTGTGTGTGTGTGTGTGTGTGTGTGTGTGTCTGTCTTTTTTTTCAAGCAGCCCATATAAAAACTGTGCAGCTCTACAACTCGTAGTAGTCGCCTACGCCACTCTCCATACAGCGTTACATAATGCATGAGAACAAGTTGTACTCCACTTTTCATAGACTCTAAGAAAAATACACCTGATGTAAACTTTACTGCAACCTGTCGAGCTGCAGCTTGTGTTTTCTTTTAATTAAAGATAAGAATTTAAAAAAAAACTCACAACTATCAACTATGGGAGCGTCCATTATGAAATCAGATGCATATTTAATTCATCCCAAACACAAATCGCCCCACGCTTCTACAAAGCAAAACAGCTACACCAATTATTATTTTTCAGACCTGCAGATTTTGTGCATGCAGCCTGCCAATGCGCTGATGTTTACTACATGTAGGACCCCAGTATTAGCATATTCATAACGCGAGGAAATATACGAGAACTGCCTGAATTCGACATTTTATTGCAGAAAAAAAAATCTGCGCGTAAAAGGTAAAAATGTCTTTTTAAAAATGTTTTGATGTATTTTAGTGAGAGATTAAAATATGCAGATTCACTCAAGTTTTACTGTATAAATGAAATATTTTTGTTTCTCGTTTGCATTTCCAATAGACCCACTCTCACCGAAAAGCCACATTTTTATTTCGTTTTACGCATAGCCTATTTTTTGCCTACATTGTGCAAAGGCATGCTGTTCGTGCAGATAGTCAACGTCGGGATTTTTGCATTAAATATATATATATTTTTTAAAATCAAAATTGATTTATGTTTGGAAAAATCTCAGCTTGCGCTACTCAGCACGCTTCGCTACTCTACTCGGGAGAAGTCGGTCAAGGCATCCGGGGTCAGTGTTACGGGGTATTTCAGGTTACCGAGAATCCGGTGTAGAGAAAAACGCATGCACGGTGCCACCAACCTGAAGAAGGCCTGTCCGAGTATCTGGTGCAGTAGACCCAGGCTGGCCACAGCATGGGCTGAGGCTGGGATGGGTTTGAGCTGGCTTGGGAACTGTCTGAGTCTGAGCTTAGGCACTGGTCTCCGCTCTCCCCGCGGGGTTTCAGGGGCTCCTCGGCGGCTATAGCGGGCTTCTTGGTCCCGGTAACCGTGTGTGGAGTGGAGGTCCCCTCCGCCGGCACCGTGTTCCCCACCGGCTCGGTCTGAGGGGCGTCGGGGCTGTTGTGGCTCTCCCGCGATGCCACGCTGTTCTCTTCTCGGTTTGCGCTCCCGTCCTTTTTCCGTCCGAAATCCGGCCGCAGGATGTTATCGATGAAGAAATTGGTGACCCGGTGAGGGATCTGCAGGTTCCCCGGCGCCTGTAACAGGGGAAGGATGGCTCTATTTGATTCATCCGCCGACTCCTGCCGCTCCACCACGTCTCTGTTGCCGTGATCATTTTCTTCCATACTGATTCACTTTCCCCGCTTTACTCTCTTTAACCCCTTTATCGCTCTCAACGCTGCAATAAAATTCGCAAAAAAAACTTCTGAGAAATTAAACTGCAAAAAACTGCACGCGTGAAATAAATAAAAAAATAAAACTCAAATATTAGTGAGTGCCTTGGACACCATGCAAAGCCTTGCGGTAGTGTCCTCTGAGAAAAGCATACTTTTTGACATATATTCCCTCAATCTCGGGTTACGACTGATAACGCAGAGCTAAAACATGTGCCATTTGCGCACCATCCAATTTAGTGTTATCCGATTTCAGTGTGCTCGGTAATGCCTACACCTAAACTAAACTAAGGGTAAATAAAGAGGCTCCTAAACTGATGCTCTAATACTCTCACTCTGGAGTTTTGTTCTTATTTTCAATACGAGCCCCCCGAGTGACGTTTTCCCACCGTCCTCCCAGACACGTGCCTTGGACCAATAGGATGGCAGAAACCAGGCCACGTGACGCAGACTCCAGAGCAGTCCACAAACGCCCATCCTCGCCTTAGTAAAGGGAAAGAGTCCTGGACTGACGGAGGGAGAAGCCTAATTTAAATCCAGTGCATGCTCCCAGATACTCCCAATAATTCATGTGTGTTTATGAATCTGTAACTTAATTTTTTGGACTTTTAGTTTGCAGGAGAAAACACGATGTGCATCACATTGTTTGTGTTTATTAAAACAATGGGAGATTGAAGCGTCGGCTGTCAAAGTGGGTTGTGGGGACCCCCGGGGTTCCTTGCTTGCAGGGCAGGGAGGGATTCCCGATAAAACGAGAAATAGTGCATTTATACTACATTTTGATGCACTTTAACGCATCTTAGACGTAAATAAGTTTAATTTTAGACACTTTAAGACACCTACAACTCAACAGAGCTTAAAATGAACATATTAACAGCTAAAAAATCTGCTAATTTGAAAGCAAATGAGACAAAAATCCTTCTATAGAGAGTAAAATGGCCTAATGTGGATGTATTTGGGGAGCCATGCATGCAAATCTTTGAGGCAACATGATCTGAAAAAACACCTTTATAGACAACGCAGAAAGCACTATTATTCCCAATAACACTATACGATATCTGCATTATATGTTATGATAGTACCTGTGAGGTCAGTTGGACTCAGAGTTTCTTAAAGTCAGCTTGTCCGGGCCAAGGTTAAATGCGCAAAAACAGAGTAGCTGCATATCTATATGCCCACGTTTCGAGCTGAGGGTGGAGTAACTGTATTTTTTAAACATTTTAAATTAATCTGAAAGCATTCATCTTCCTTTAAGCCATAGCAGGAACACATTTTTGGGATTTATCATGGAATTTAACTACTTTATTGGTAGGATGTGCCTAATGTGACGTGCTGCTTTCAGTCGAGTCATAATTGGCAACAAAACGCATCAAAACTGAAACGTGACAGCCAAAGAGTTCCCCCTGTCTCATTTCAAAACGCGCAGAGATGTGTGTTAAGTATTTTTGATGTTCTCATGTTCGCCTGTCGTGACGCTGCGGTCGACCAAGAACTGGGTCCATATCCCTTTAAAAGAAATCAGTGATGCAAACAAACTGTTTTGTGCACGGTGCTCAGGATACTGAGTCGCGCCAAAGACAAAACTTTGAGTAACTTTGCTGACCAGCGCTAAGTTTTCTGTTTCTCCTCCCAGGACACCACCGGGCTGCAGGGATGGCGCAGCCGGTTCTTCGCTGGCGTTTGAACCGGGGCTGTGCATAAAAAGGAAAAGGGGGCACCGAGGAGGACCAGAGGAGCAGCAAGACTGAGACTGAGTGAGGAGCCTTTGAACAATTCAGTTAGGAAGTCAGAGAGCTGCTTTCTTTTTTATTATAACAAGCATCCATTGTGTGTTACTCTAGTTTTTTGGGGGAGCAACTTGGATCCAAATATCTAAAATGAGCACAGGGCGAACACTATGCAACATAATGTTATTCACATTTATTTGAGTTTTGGTGACGTTTGCTTTAAAAAAATATGCACTTTTGGGTGCTGTGAATGTTGTTACAGTAACCTGCTGCTCAAAACTATTGTTTAAATGTGCATTAGAGACACGCTGGACTTTGTAATTTAAACCAAGGCTGGTATTGTCCTGCGGGAAACATTCTATCCTTGACTTTTCACTTGTTAAACACAGGCTTTGTGCAATTTGCAAAGCAATTATAGTGAAGTCCTATTACCGAAAATATTCGTCTAGGGTTTGCGTTCAAACGCGTAGGCAACTCCTTTACGCACAGATTCACAAAATACCACATCACATGCTTTAGGCTGATCTTTGGATGGTGTTTGTCTATTACAAGTTAATTCTAGCATTCAGATATTGCTGCATTTTAAAGATTCATATCCTAAAATCTACCTGAGCACCATCTCACACGGCCCCCATCACAAAGGGCCCTTCCAAGCTCTCACGTCGGCTGCTGGAGTGAAAGTTGGGAGTGAAAGATGTAATTAGACAGGCCACTCTCATGCTGCGATTGTTTCTCACTTGTGAGGGGAAGCGCAGATTAATGTTGAGCGCTAAATAAGCAGCAGACAATGGAGGCACAGACAGGCCGCTACCGCCTGGGCTTGGCCTCTAACCTCACAGCAAAACAGGGATGTCTGGAGGAAATGACACCATTTCAAGCTCTGAATTATAATAAAGGCCCGTGCGCACTGCAAAAAATACACATTTTAACACCCCAAACAGGCCTCCAATTAGCATTAGAATCTTATTTTTCCTCAAAAAGTGACATATATTACACTTGTTTCCATTTTGAAGCCACGTTTTAAAACAAAAAACGAATTGATGGCAGCGGATCGGGATTTTACACACAGGACACCTTCTCAAAAAAATGCTCCAAAATAGGTGAAACACAAATCTTCTCCCTCCACTGCAGATTTTAGCATCAAAACAAGCTTTTAATACTCAAAACTAGACTATGTGTATTTTTTTGCAGTGTATACCGTACAAGCACGTAATCCCACTGTTGTGGGCTTTTGATTTACTATTGTCTGTTGAGTTTTTGACTGACTTGTTTTGCTGTGTGGAGGTAAAATGTGTCCTGTTTTAGCCGAAAATCTCTCATGATCGCTTTCTGCTTCCGTAGTTTGACATATAAGTCAGACTGTATGCTGCACGTTTACTGCTTGCGGATGAAAACACATTGTAGGACAGCTTGTTCTGGTTGATAAAGGGTTAATATTGTGCTGTAGCATCCAAATGATTTGCATATAAAAATATTGTTTTTAAGTTTTTCATTCCCAAGTAAAGTCAGGCATCGACTTATATGAAGTGAGTCAGTTTTATTAGCATTGTGTGTGGTTGTTTTTTGGCACCATGCTTGCTTTGGAGTTTTATTGTCTTGCTCTTCATCGGCTATTAGTTTGCTTTAGAAAGTGAAGCCCCTTCATATTTAGTCTTTGGATTTGGTTTGTTTTTGTCTCAAAATATTGAATAATGCATTGGGGAAAGCGCATTTTAAAGGGAAGCTGTTGTTGTTTGTTTTTTATTTTATTTTAAATCTGTATATTAGCTTGTGCAGACGCAGTGGAATTGATATATGAACCCATAATAATACTTTATTTTTCTTGCTTGTAACATGATCAAAAACTACCCCTATTAGTCTGTAATACTGGCGTTTAAAAGTGCATGCATGTGCTTAAAAAAGGGCCTCAGTCGCCTTATTATAGGCGTGTGTAGATTTGATCTAAGGTGACTTTAAAACCTGCATCTGCAGTTAAAGGTAGATATGCATAAAAAGGGTGACTATTATCAACTAATTTCTGATTATCTCAAATGTGTGTAACAATCGAAGCCTGCTTTGCCATCCTTTCACATGTTGAACACAAATATTTCATATTTACGCGTTATCTGTTATCATTTGCTCCAGAGCAGTGTGTCTCGTAACGTGCAAATAGCCGCCAGCAGGCCCGAGTCAAATCTTTGTTAGATTCCTATTATTTGTAATTTGCTAACATACAATGCACCGTGCTGATTAGTTTATTTTATCTTTAACTATTTTAAAAGTGTAAACTGCCTTATGCTTAAAGCATAGGTTGGATACAATTATTATTTATCATGAATATATTCTGTTCTTGTTCAGGGAAGCAGGAAATATTGATTATCGCACATGTCATGTCTGTCAGGTTCTGCTAAATAAGTGAATGCTTCAGTTTTCCTCTCCTTGGTTTGTTTCAAAAAGCACTGGGGAATCTGTTTGCATTAAAGGGTTAATATACCATGTTTTTAATTTCATTTAAAAAAAATCAAGGCTGGAAGCCTATTTTGTTTCTATGCAGCCTATAAATCCAGCAACTGGGTCTATTTCATATTCACTTATAGCTCCATACCCCCACTCCCTCCTCCTCCTCCTCCTCTTCACGCTCACACATATATACACACCCCTCCTACTACTATAATAAATCGCATGCATTGTGCGCATGTGCCCTGTCCTTGAGTTCCTATAACCTATTTTTTTTCCTCTGTATTTTCCTTGGTAGGATTGTCTTACACGTCACCAGCGCTCAGTACTATGGAGTACTACAAAAGGTGACGCGCAGAAGGAGGATTTGTGAATGGACGCCGTGATGTGTGCCAGCTCACAGATCAGAGGGTGGTGGGACCTCTGCAGATGCACCCTGAGCCCCCTCCATCCCAGCAACACCCCCACTCCCTCCCTCCCTCTCCCGGCCACCATCCCTCCCTCCAGATGAATGGGGGTCTCGAAAAGATATCAGCTCTGTCACCATGCAGGGGTCGGGACCAAATCCTCCAGCTTCCTGTGCCTTTCAAAACCTGAAAGCAAGTCTCTCCTATTTGATGATCCTGTATGATTTTTTTTGTTGTGCTTTTGTGGGCCCTGGAAGCTCGCTGGCCCCTGTTTTTTTTTTCATCTCGGGTCAGCCAAGAGCATGGCAGCCGAATTAGAGAAGATTAGAAGCGGGCCTAATTGCGTATAGTCTACACTGCAAAAAGTCAAAGCAGTTTGGAATAAAATAAATCTAAAATAGAGTGTAGGATTTGGTGAGGGAGTTCCACATGTTTCCAAAGCCTGTTTGTTGTGCAGGACATTTCCCAGAACATGTGGTGTGTTGAATATAAGAAACGTGCAGATGACACAAAATTAATGTAGTAAACGTAGATTTGGATTAAAAACAAACATAATTATTTCATGAAGTTTACATTTTTTGGCCATTTTTGTCAAAATATAGATATTTTTGCAGCGTTATATACGAACCTCCGCCTACTATCGCTTTATTTCCCTGATCACATATTGCTTAAAAGCTCATTTGGCTGAACTCCTACCTAGCTGCCCTCTAATAACATAAAACACAACTTTAATTGTTAGGGAAACATCGTGCATCTCAAAGTATTATTCACTTATTGTAGTATGTTGCTGTTGAATCGCCTCCCAAATATCCCTCACATCACTATCTATTCATCATACATCACCGTATGTAGATGATGTCTATATAATTTTTTTTCCTTGGTGTGACTGTGTTTACAGAGAAATCCTCTGGAGTCGCCTCGCTGCGGACTTTGGGGCTGCTGAATCTTCTGGTTTCAGCCCTTTATAGGTTTTAATAACTCTTAATCCGTCTGATCGGTCTGGCGTAGATAAGTCTCATTTGAATTGGGATTGTTCTTCAGGAGCGGCTCGTATTTCTCCACAGAAGTCTCAAACAGAGCTTAGCACAAACAACTGCACCACCCTGAGCGCAATTAAGGCCTCAGCTAAATTGGATGAAGGCTAATTGAATGCAGCTGAGCTCCCATCAGCAAACTCTTGAACGCTTCACTAATATGAAGAAAACGTTTGGTAGGTAGTCACTGCTTCTTTTTTTTAAGGAGTAAATATTACTTGAAATGTCAAAAAAGAAGTGAGGCAAAGCAGCAGCACGCCTGTTTGAATTTACATACAACTGCATGGTAATATATATATATATATTTGAAAAAAAGTTTTCTCATTGCTCATAAGAGACACAAAAGTAACCGTGAAAAAGTTTCTGTAGTGTTGCATGTAGAGCGGTAGGAAACTTGTAACCTAGACCATCATATGTGGCAAGTGTAACACATTTAATATTGATCTCTGGTTTTGCCCAAGTGGAAAATACAGTTTTAACAAAGTTGGTGAGTAGGTGTGCAAAGAGGAGGTTAACATAAAAAATTACTAGGATCATTAGTTTGTTCAATATCTCAATTCTTAGTTGCACAATAGGGATTTTTTAAAGATGGATAGATACATTTGACCGTTCAACTCAGGGAAAATTTGCTTTCGGCTTGTCACAAATACAAACAAGATGCAATAGTGCAAATGGGCAGGTAGGAAAAATAACTTGCAAAAATAATAAAAGAGAGCACATGTTATGAAATGACAGCGTTCCCTTATGCAATCATTGCGTTCAATGCCTGGATGGCACAGGGAATACAGGACTTCAAACTTCAAGGAAAGCCCATATCTTTCCAGCTTTGACTAAAAAAAATGAAACTAATAATACATGTACACATATCCAAATAATAATAATAATAATAAAAGCTCTAATAGTAAACTTAACACAAAAGAGAGGAGGGAAGAGGAATTAAAAAAGTACTTTAATTCTCCCAGGAAATGCATGCCAAACGTGAATTACTTTACATAATAGTCCTTAATATTCCAATATTCATTTTATTTTTTAATTATTTAAACTTAGAGAATAAACAGTTTATTCAGAGAGTTTTGAAACAGCCCATCGTAAATGATTGCTTTAAGACTTCATAAAAGCAAATAAAGAGTTAAGAGATAAACATTAGCGTGAGAATAAGACACGTAAAGACGGTTCAGTGAGCAATTTGGAGGTGCGATATGTAAAGTTTGCTATTTTTGAGCACTATAACTTTAAAACTAATGTTTCACTGTTGTCTCCATGTCAAAATAAACGCACAAAAGGCATTAGGCTTATTATTATTTTTCTTTATAATTTCTTCACAAGGAATAGTAAAGCCTAATCAGGTTTAAAATTATGTTCGTGATACTCAACTGGTGTCAGGCTCATAGTATATTGTATAGTTTTCCAGCTGCTCGGCAGGACTTTCCACGTCTTACTTGTGACAGCAGAGTGACCTGCACGTGGTGGCTATTTCCGTGAGGTTAATGGGTTTACATTCTCCGTCCAGAACAAAAAGGCATGCATGCAACATGGGGGGGAGCCGAGAAGGGCCATTTCTGAATGAAAATGTGCCTCTAAACATATCTAAAAGCAAATGTGAAAATGCACCTGATGTTAAGTGACCCACACTCACTAACTTAAAGTTTTTGCTCCCTTGCGGTGGCATCCAGGATGCTTTACGGTGTTTGGATCGTCCAAATGCCTCGTGCACCTGTCTCGACTCCTGCGTGCGTTTATGGGAAAGGAGGAACAAGTGGGAGAGAGACAGGTGGAAAGCACTTGCTGCAGAGTAAACTAATTTATTGCAGGTTTAAGCACGCATAGGGCAGAGGAATATCTGGGAGATTTAGGGGTATTCTTTGCCAGGTCACCACACTAAAGTGTCTGATATTTTATACTTTAGGTTTTTGTTTTTAAGAAATGTCCTGCAATCAAACGTGGAAGAACAGGTGGAAACAGTTGTGCATTTTGTTTTGAGCTACAAGTAAAAATACAGTTAGAAAGCCTACATTAGTGAATTTTGCCTTACAAACTAAAATGTAGCAGAGGACCTATTTTGACAAAATTAAAGATAGTTACACAACAAATTGGTGCAAAAAGGCATAAACTGAAACTGAAAATGCATGAAATGAAGTTTGATGTTCATCATTTTTCTTTCAGAATACCTCCCCGACTCCCCCTATTTTTATGTCCCCCCTGAATGTTGAAACGATTTTTTTCCAAATCTTATTCATCTTTTAAAAAAGCAAAAAACAAAAATAAAAGCACTTTATATTTATTCAACACGAAGACAATACATAGGACACACAGCATAGAGGAGATATTTACAGTAAAGTTTACATACTTAAACTTTTGCTTTTATCTTGTCCATATTCAAAACTAACATCTTCAGTCTTTCACATCAATCTTATTCAACTTAAATTTAAACTTTAAAAGTAGTTTAAATTTGCAGCCCTACAACCTGTGGCTTATTTTAGTGAGTTTTATATGTGCAGATGTCAAACCAACACGCCAGATGTGATCAAACCCCAGTTTTAAAAGTTACACATTTAGTAAAAGTTGTCTAAAAAGATCCAGAATGCCATCGAGTTTTTCCCCCTCTCGTTTATTGCCGTTTCCAGATCGGAGTTCATTCTAAATGAGAGAAACAATTCATGTTATGTCTCCGCGTCCAGCTTGCAACTTTAATTATAGTGGACGGAGGTCATTCATAAGCGCTTTCTCGACCCCTCTCCCTGTGTGGCATCGCGCCCTGCGCCGCTCCAACTCGCCAAAATAGTGCTGGACTCCCCTGAAAGCGCCATGTGCGCCGGAGTCCCTTTCACCCCGCGAGCACCTGAGTTGTTTTTACCCCCTCGGTCGCGGATATGTTGTGAATTTGTCACTTATCAGTGGGCGGGCTGTCAAAGGCCATTTTAGGCGCAATAACTTTCCCAAATGGATTTAGCCTGCCAAGTTTGCAGCGAGCTGAAAAGGCCGCATGCCTGTTGCTTCACAGAAATGTCTCTTACGCCTACTAATGAAGACTAATTAAAACATGTCAAACATTGACCTTTATTGCGTCCTAAACAGGGCTGCAAGCACGATTTGGATTATGCAAATTAGGCTTCCATTCTTTGACAATATTCAAGGAGGTGACATATTTCTGAGGTGTGTCAGTTTGTTTGGATTTCTGCTACAACAGGTGTTTGGGGCTTTTAATTTTTAGGATTCTGAATGATTGAATGTTTTTTTTCCATATTTGATATTTAGATAAATATGTGTTTCATTTACACTATTTAAAGCCCAAAGCTAATCTTAATCAGTGAGCAAATTGGGTGAATCCAGATTGACATCTTCTCAATATTTAATTCTTTTATTATTTAGAGAAAACCAAGCGTGGATATTGACCTGCGGTTGTAAATTTTTAGCCCACTATCTGCGAATTTTGCACGAAAATGCAGAGTTTTTGTTGTGTGCCTCTCAGGATATGATCATGCAATGGAAATGCTCAGCTTGATTTATTCCATTACCTTTTATTCAGTTCTTATTATTACCCTGGTCGATTTACAGAGTCTGATCTGGGCTGTAAGATGCACTGGGTGTGTTTAATTTACACTGGGAAGGATTTGTTTGGATGGCATGCATAATGTGCCATCACCTGAGGTTTAGGCTGTCATTTTATTATTGTCCTGCGGAGGAAGAAGAGGAATCAACAGGAATGGCACACAAGGCTGAGCGTGCTGACTGAACTGATAAATCCCACTGAGACAGTGAGCTGTTGTTTACACAGTTAAAGATGATGCTGTATCTGTGTGTGGTTTTTATGTAGATGTTCTGCTTTTATTCCTTTGATTTAGCCCCAAAGTGGTGGAACAGTGGCCACAAAAAAAAGCTACACAAATGAGTAAATGAAGAAAAGGTGTGTGGGGATAATTGCAGCCTCAGATAGGAGTACGTAGAGAAGGCAGAGAGCAGCCTCAGACTGCCATTTGAATGGGATCTGAGAGGTAATTTGAGCCAAAATGGAGTCCACTTCTGAGCCACTCACTCAGCCCCCCATGGCATCCACTGTAATTCATTATTCCTGGCCGGCACTGGGAGAGGCAATGAGCGAGGGCAGAGGACAGGAGTGGACCCAGCTCTGGTGTAATGAAGACTCAGTAGACCTAGACCACTCACACACAAACGCACACACACACTCAATCTTTCATTATATATCACAGAGAGCAGGACATTAATGCCACTGAAGACCTTTTGGCAGAGAAATAAGAGTGTGCAATGATTTTCTCCACACTCAATCCATTTCATTGACCTTTTCTATCATGCATGTGACTCGACCCCGCTCGCTGCAGAGTGAGATAAATATTCCAAGAATAATCTTCCTGCCACTGTTTAATAAATTATCTTTTTTTTTTTTAAATCTGAATTTTCATCAGTGGGTTTTAGGGGCTTAAAGGAAAATTTGTGTTAAAAAAACACACACAAACACTGATATTATTTGGAAAAGTTTTCTCTTTTGTATGCAATATTTGCACACTTAAACATGCATTTTTAAAAAAAAAAAATAGAGAGAGCTTATTATCTTAGATTAATTAAACTCGATGTATCTGTGTTTTGTCTAAATGCCCAGGAGATGTGTGTTATCTAGATTTACTCTTTATAAAAGTAGTTGGATGCATTTAGGTTACATTTTTCTGCATTGTAAGATCAGAGCCCTGCACGACATTGCTGTCCCCTGTCCCTCCACTAGGGGTCCACAGAGGTCACGGTAATAATGTCCAGACAAGCTGAGAGGATAAATGCTGTCATCTGGTGGTAACAAAAGCCATCACTACTCAGTAATCTCGCAGTGTACTACACCATTTACTTCTAGAATAATCTTCTCATTATCTGCTCTACAACATGTCTTTGTGCCACCTGTATGCATGTAACACCTGTCAAGAAATGTGTGTGTAAAAGCACCTGAGAGACTTTTAAATGTGTGTGACAGGCAGAGGGGTGACAGGAGTCAGAGGGAGTCGGTCCGCCTGCATCCACAGAGAAAGACTGAACCTGCTGAGAGGCCCAAAGGTGAGAAAATATAACTTTATAGGAGTTTGAAAAAGTTTTTTAAGAGTGGGTGAAATTAAATACAGACACTTGCTCATGTGAGTGTGTGTTACTTTGGTTTAAAGGTGTTTATGGGGACAGTTTTGAGGTTTTGCTTTTTTTGGTATTTATCTTATTGGTCTTTCTTGGTCTTTCTTTTTTGATTTTTTACTTTTCTTTATTAATTTTTGGTCTTTTATTTCTTTATTTCTTTTTGGTCTGTCTTTTATACTTACTTTTTGGTCTTTTCTTTCTTTATTCCCTTCTTTCTTTATTTCCTAAACCCATGGGGCATGAAATCTAAAGGGATTTCTTCATTTTTACCCATGGTAACAGTTTTATATGGCAGTAGAGGGATACAGACTTTGCAGTGATGCTGTGATGTTTTCTTTTCTCCTACTGTGTCAAATACCAAATGCAAATGAAACAGTAAAGAATATGTAACAAAAAATCTAACTCTCAGAAAAACATATTTTATTTCAGTGCTGAGTATTAAAAAAGTTTCTCCTGTGTTAACAGAACACTATTTAACCATGCAAATCAATGATTTATGCACTTGTGTGGCTTCAACTAACAGTAAGCTAAGTGATACCCTCATACCAAGAAAATTCTCAAATCCACTGGGAGAAACGCTGAATTATTTCCCCAAAAAAGACACATTTATTTCACGAAAGTCATGATGCCCTTCAGTAGCACATTCACAGTATCAGCCTGCTTTGTCTCTTCATCAAAGCCATATGACTTTTAAACCCAGGACTTCTTGTGTTTTTATGGCTTTGCTAATCCTTAAAAAAATACTCTAGATCTTGTACATCATTTTATGCACATTTTTATCCCAATTTGTTGTCTTTTGGGTCTCAACGCGAGAATAAAATAAACTTCTGCGTGTCTGAACAATGTTTGGCTGCACAGCATGAGTTTATACAGACTGACCCGACGGCTTGCTTGCTCTTGTTAGTAACTTTCCTAGAGGTCAGGTTCTGTAGAGCCTGTTATATTTGAAGAGCTGTTAAATGTTAACATGGCTGTCTTCATGTTTGCTGGCAGTTGACTTGCTGCAACAAATTAGAGGCTCTATAGCCACAATCTCAAAGACATAATCAAAACATAAAGGTGCTGCAAGGAGATGAAATTGAACAGTCTACCAGGAGAATCTATAGATGGCTCCGATCAATAGATCAGACAGGCCCGGGCCTGTCTTCTCGCCTTGAAGGAAGGACAGAGAGAGAAGAGGAAGACACAGAGAGGAGGGGGGGGTGTTCTTTTGGCAATAAGGAGGCGCTCTAATGGAGTCTTTCAGTTTGCTGTGGCTGGAAATGAAAGGAGGTTGAAGCCTGGCCAATTATTCGGGCCTGAGAAGAGGAGGAGACTGAAAGAGGAAGGAGAGCGAAGAAGTGGCGTGTGGCGCTGGATCGTTGGCCTGTCAGCGAGAGAGAGATAGATAGACAAATAAATAGATAGCTAGAGAGAGAGATAGAGAACAGATACATGGATGTATAGAGAGCCTCCCAGAACGAGGGGTTCATTGAGAACAGCTCACAGATATTGGCCCCACTCCCAGAAATTTCCCCCAGAGCAAAAGGTTAACTGTCAGTCCCCCGCTAGGTATAAATAGAAGTCTGCCCTCCAGAAAGGCGTGTTCAGAGAGGGGGTAGACAGAGGAGGGAAGGGGGGCCAGTTCCTCATGATCCCAGTGACACGCAGAGGTGGGGGGTAGTTTCAGGGGTTTTTTTGGGGAGGGGCATGGAGGGGAGAGGGAAGATGCAGCCGAAATTATAATGGCTCTGGAGACTGACAGAGACGGCGGACAAAAGAGTGTCCTCATCTATTCAACTTGGCCGTGACAGCAGACACAACAAATGCCATCAGCAGCACCCCAGAAAGCACCGGTGCAATTGAGCTGCGGCTGCGTTTGACACCCCCCCTAAAAAAATAATCAGGAAGCTATTGTTTTACTGAGGCTGCTGAGACGTGTAATTAGGCTGGTGTCTGGTAATCAGAGGCAGAGTGAACGGCTGAAGCTCATCAGGTTTATATCTGGAAGGGAAGCTGGAGAGTGTTTCGTTCTGTTATTTCTGGTTTTTCAGATTGTATCTATATGTACCATCAGAGGCGGACGACCAAATTCTGGGTTCTATGCATTCGCAGTCTCTGTGGGCTCCCCATCCTTCCTCTCTTGATCTATGTCTCTATCACGCACCTTTTTGGGTTTTGTTTTTTATGAAGGCAGTTCTTTTCCTTTCCTTTCTTTCTTTTCTTCTTTGGAACCCTAATTTCCCTTTTTTGGGGGGATAAAAATGACAGAGTACGTTAGTGCTCCAGCCTCTTCAAGGCAGAAATTTCACGCCGTTAATCTGTTTAAACAGGACGACCGTTTTCTCGCCTTTAAGCTGCCACGGGAGGTAGTAACAGCAACCGAAACAGTGTCTGTATGAACGAGACAGCCGGCAGTTGGGGATCATGGGCAGGATGAGTGTGACGTTATGACAACGTGTTACGCATGCGACCCACTGCGAAAGATTTAAAAAGCAAAACAGTAGCAGCAAAAAAATCGTTTTAAATCCTTCAATCCAGTCCCATATGTGAGTAATGACCAGACATATATATCCTTATCAGTTGTTTTTATTTTTCACTTAAATCCATGGTAGCAAAAATGATACACGGCTGAAATATCAGAAACACAGAAACTCTAAAACATCAAAAACAAAAAGGTGCTTCACCACCTCAAAAAATAAAGCTTCCTCTTCAGTTTAACACACCTGAATGTGAGCAGATTTAACCTGCCACAACAAAGTTATATTTAAAAAAATAAAACAGGTCTCCTTCGACGACACAACTAAATGAGATTTTTCTTTTCTTTCTTTTTCTTTTTTTTTTTTTTTTTACAGTTTGACACAATATTTTTTCATGTCGTCTCTCTGGTGAGAGTCATTGGTATGACTCTGAAGGCATGTAATCTCTGACACAAACAAAGATGTTATTGCTTTTTTTGAATTATCCACACTGCATATACTTACAACAAGTTATCTTTTTTTTAAGCCATTGTCAGAAATAATAAGAAATAAATAAGAAAGAATAATCGGCTCATGTATACTCTGATTGCACTTAATCCTCTAGACCCCCAAAACGCTAACTAACATACTGTAGGTCTAGTTATAATACCTGTCAGATCACATAGGAAAGCCATTATACATAAGCAATAATGTCAATGTTTGTACAAATGATAAAACTAAACTGTTATAGTGACAAAAGCACTACATTCTATAATACACAGGCAATCACAGATTGCAAATCTTAAGTAATAATGTCCTGCCCTCTCCTTCAACCGCTGTATGTTCCCAAACTATTGGTTTGAATTTGAAGTGGGAAATGTACGATCACAAAGACATTTAACAGCTGTAATAAAGTCATGGTACATTCTTTCAAAACATGGTCCACTGTGGTGGCTTTGCCCGCTCTGCTGATAGAAAACACTAAATATGCACACACAGTACCAGCATTTTTTTTTTCAATCCAGACTAATGCTTTGACGTCTCCCTACTAAACAGTCCTCTGTTTGACTGAAACTTGTCAGAAGCAGACAAAACAAAGCACTGAAGGTCTCAGAGTAGTTTTTCAAAAAATAAATGTGATCTTTTAGTGGTAGACGGTTGTGAATATGAGGCTTTTCCAACCTAAATACTTAGCATTTTCACTTTTAGTTTATCACGTTGTCATATATTCAGGGGAATATCAGCCAGGACAAACTAATTGGCACTCCTGTACTTATTTCCTGTCTTTCTTCATTCTTAAAACCATCCTCTCGAATGTGTTTTATGGTCAATTTAAAGGAGCAGTGTGTAGGACTTGGTGGCATCTAGTGGTGAGGATTGCAAATTTCAACCAGATGAATCTTCTCTTGATTAGGATTTTCCTTTAGTGTTTTAAGGTTGGGAGGTTTTTACTGGGAAGCAAATGATCCGCAGAGGTCTCTTCTTCTCCAAAACAGACAAGGTGATTAAAATGGGTAAAAAACACTGAATAAAGCAGTTTCAAGTTAAAAATCAGTGTTTCTCCAATGCTGTTTGGCTTTCCACAGACGGACCATTACCCCAGCGCTTGCTAATGTTAACTTTTTTCTCTAATAACTTAATTTCCAGACATTCAGGAGGATTTTACTTCGAGCCTAATTATCCACAAAAAATACTGAAACCATTCGCAAAAATTCAGTGGGCCAGTGTTTGGTTTGTCCATTCTGGGCTACTGTAGAAACATGGCAGAGTTAGTGGTCAAGGATACGCTCCCATAGTGGACATAAATGTCTCATTCTAAGGTAATTAAAACACATAAATACTTATTTGTAGGTGATTATACAATTAAGAAAATTTTTGGCGATACATCCTGCTAAATACCTCACACTGGACCTTTAAAAGAATAGTTTAACCTAAAAAGAGACCACTGAAAGCTCCTACACTCATGTCTTTACAATAAACACAGACCAGCATGTTTCCCCTGCTGCTGGCTCTCGCTGCATATTCAGTGTACGGATACGAGAGTGGCATCAATCTTCTCATCTAACTCTTCCCAAATATTCCTTCGAAAATGGGAAGCATCATTCATCATCGAACATTGGCTACATTTAATTTGGGGTCATTCAAAACTCACAAAATAAATACTTAATTTGGTTTGACTGGGAACATACATCTCCCCTGCACCTCAGTCATGCAACTGAGGCCACTGAATACATTTCTATGTAAGAGTGAAGACATTTTTTTTGTGGCCACTCATACAACATTTCCCTTTTATGATCATAATATATTCAGGCTAAAAAAAAAACAACAAAAAACACACAATTCAGTCTTCTCCGCTAAGACCAGGATGCATCTGCACCGAAGAACACACTTCCACTCCCTAAATTCCAGGAAAGATACGAACCTCCAGCATGAAAATAAAACCAGTTCACTTCAAAAACAACAACAAAAAAGAAAAAAGAAGGCAAACACTGTCATCCCGTCTACTGTGCAGGAAGTCTTAATGCTAAAGGAGTAGCACAGAGGTGGGAGGGAGAGGTTGTTTGGCCACGAGGAGGTGCAGAGGACATGGCACGTTAGATGAGGGGATTTTCGTACCCGCAGTTTGTTATGAGAACAAAGGATGAAGTCAAAACAATGAGTCTTTTTTTCTCCTGTTACCATCCTCTTCCCATAACTTGTCCATCTTTACATTGGCTGTCCTTCGGCTGTTGTTGTGCGTTCAGTCCATGTGGGGTTTCTCGATGCCACCCTGAGGGGGGGACAGAAAAGAAGCGCACTGTTAAAAACGTGTTAATCAATCAAGCAACAATCGGGAAAAAAATTGCTACAAAGTTGCTAACAGCTGAAATAAAGTGGTTCAAATTGAGCTTCTTTATTGTGTCTGCGTTGTAGCGCCTTTATTATGTGAGCGAAGTCTCATATAGAAATGTCATCAGTCTATTGTTAAGCTGTGATAACAGGGAGACTGACTGGGGGAAATTTAAACAGCCTCAGGTGACTCATTACTGAGACATGAATCACTGCTGTGTACGTGAACAGCAGCTGTGTTTGTGACAGCAGTTTCAGTTTCCTGTAAACTTAAAACTGCAGCTGGAATCAAACTCTGTGGACCGTTTCCGGATTGTATTTAAGCAATCCGTAGCTTTTAAGTAAATGTCTCTATAGTATATAGACTACTATATAATCTGTGGGGGATAAAAAAACAAAAAAATCGTAACCATCTGCCTCCTCCTAAAGTTACTCGCAAGAATCCACTGCGTCTGAAAAAAAACAGCCAATCAGAGCCAAGGAGGCCACAAATGTTTTCAAAGTTTGCTTTGACAACATTACAAACTCTTATTTTGCAGTTTAACAGTCACTAAAATGTGTTTCTGAAAACATCTGAGAAATAAGCCATGCAGTAACAAAATCTTGATTGATAGTTGATCGGCGTGGCCTAGTTTGACCGCAGTTTACAAGCAGTGATTGACATGATTGGCTGCAGTGGATTCTTGCAAATGCTGTTAGTTAGAAGCACTACAGGGAAGTGGGGGAACAGGATTTTTTTCACAGATTATCTTTCTCGTGAACAACCGTCAGAATATACTGACAGTTTCATAAAATATGCCAAAAACTTATTTTTATTTTTAAAAAATTGTTTAACCCTTATTATTATTATCATTTAAAATTATGTGGCAGAATATATATATATATTTGAAGAACTTTTTTCCAAGTAATATCCTTGTTTGTTTTTGACCGTCCTTTTTTCTCTTGCTCATTACCTTCTTCCCATGTTTTTGAAAGAAATCGAGCCAATTTTCTTGAGTTAAAGAAAGGAGCATGCTTCTTTCAGTTCCCATTTTATGGATGATTAGGTTTTTTCCCAAATGGAAACAGAACATGTTGTACAATAAGGGAACAAAGTACTGCTTGCATGCATGTTGGTTTTACTCATTGCTCATTTTACCCATCACGAGACATTCTGACCCTCTATCTTTGCTCGCAGATTCAAAAACTAAACAGCTGACTGTAACTTCAAATAAGTAAAATGATCAGCCATTTAGCCTTTTACCAGATCTTAAAAGAACTACTAGATAGAGTGAAGATTAGTCTTCATTCTGCATGTGTAATGCTCCAAAACGGATTGTTTCACTGTAAATGGCTTTAACCCAAAATAAAAGACCTCCAAAAAACTTTCAGGAAACAAAGTCTCATGTTCCTCCTGATCCTTCTCATAAATGACCCACTGGAGCGAAAGAGAGAAAAACAAAACCACGAGTACCGACTTGTGCCAACATTCCTCAGGCCTCATCACAAACAAAAACAACAAGTAGCAAATGACCCTCTGGTCAGCCGAGTCCTGACTGGCTCTGTGTCCCGCCACGACTGTGAAAAACAACAGCCCTTAATCTGCTTTCACGCTTTCTCTTGAGTCAAACTGAGGGAGTGACGGGACTCTTACTTTACAGACAGAATGAGGTGAGGCTTCTGGGCACAGGCTTAATGGAGACATCAAAGCTGAGTTGATGGGATAATTATGAAAGAAGGGGGGCGTCCAGTGCACTTTGCACAAATTTAAACCTTTTTGACAATGATATCAGCTGTTGTGGTTCAGCTTTAAAAATTGGGAATAAAGCATGTGTTGTGCAGAGGAGTCTTTTGAAGTCTGTTCTACAATTTAGACAGAGCGCAGAGGAGTTCTGCAGGCTGATACTGAGAAATGTGAAGGGATATTTTGTGCAACTATGACAGACCAAACATTTCTGAAAACATCACACAGAATCACTAATTTACCCCCTGAAATTTCCATTGCAAAAACTACAGAACTGAAACTGGTTTGGTAGCTGTTTAAAGGAATAGTTCCGACCAAAAACTGAAACTGAAAATACCAAAATTTAACATTCTCCCTGTTTGACTTTCAGATGTTACACACAGAACTTCAAGCTAATGAACGTAGTGAATATCGAATACATATTAAATGCAAATGTTACGAGATCACTGACTGGCTTTCAGAATCTTTTGAGAGAGGGAAAATAATCTAGCAGATTGCAGAGATGGGACCAAGTCATTATTTTGCAAGTTACCAAAGAGTCTCAAGTATTTGCACTTAAGTCCAAAGTAATTTCCCAAGTCCTAAACTTTGGGTTTTGAGTCCTTAAAAGTCAAAATGCATTCTTCGCTGAATGTAATCTCATTTAAACAAAAGAGTAAATATTGAATTTTAAAAAGAAATCATGAATGCTTTTTAAAATCTATATTCATTTGTAAAAACAGGTTTCATTTGTAATTTTCTACCTTCACGTTCTGCATACTGCAATTTCAATTTTTGTTGACCGCAAAGTAGTTTTTGTACAGAGATGAAATGTACTTTGGTATAATTTTTTCCCCCCAGCTAGTGCTCAGTAACATGACATTAGCTCTTCACAGTTCCTTCTTGCAAATATGCTGTTGGCTTGGGTCAAACAAAGTAGATCTGGGAAATTAAGTGTCGACTTGCCTAAAATTAATAGCGGTAACCTCAGCTGATTCAGGAAATGAAGGTAAATGAATTTATTCATGGCACACCTTAAATAACTTTTCAATCTTTGGGCTTGGGGGAAGGGATGTATTTTCAAGTCAAAAGGCTTAAAGTCCAAGTGAGGCCAAGACTGATTGATGTTAAAGTCCTAGTCTGGCTTCAAATCTTTGATTCTGTCAAGTCAAATCTAAAGTCATGAAATTTGTGACGTGTCTGATTCGAGTTTACACCTCCGGCAGATAGCAGGATGAATGTTTTAACACTGGGACCTAAAGCTCCACTGGTGCCTCTCGAACACGTTGTTTGGATATAAGAATAAATGGTTTCAAACTTTACCATGGCAAGTTGGCGTCCGATGTTTCCCACGGTAACACCGCCTGAGAAGAATATGCAGGGGAGCCAGGAGCGCACATACAAGAAGTCTGGAGACGTATACCTGAAAGAGAGGAAGAAATTAAATAATTCAATTTTATTAATAATGTAGAGCAGGTTTAGTGATGCTGTTCTGTAGCTGATCGTGACCTCTGACCTCCTTGAAGGGTGTTAAAATAAACCACAATTCCCTCTAAAGCTAAATAAGATGCTGTATGATAATCAAAGCACAATAAGAGACACTTCGACTCTTACTAAGAGAAAAGGCATCTTAAAAGATGACAAAGACAAATCTGTGGAAAACAAACAAGACCTGTCATGCTAGAAAATACACTCATCTCTGCTCATCCTTTCTTTTGTTTCTATCTTGTAAAGTCAGCATGAGCTGCAGCTGCCTTTTATACGTCCTCTCCTAAACAACAGTCCCTTTTCACAACTGTGTATTTTTGATGATCTGCCACTGAAGCCGGTAGGAGGGCCTGTTAATTGGGTTCCTCGAGACGGGGGGACTTACCATAATATAACTCGACATTTCAAGCTGTCGTGTCTTTTCTGATGGAATTGTACAGCTGGGAGTGCTTCGAAATACTTGCTTCATTCACACCAGGGCGCGGTTTATTCTCAAAGCTGTATAACTAACACTTCAACATCGTTTTTGTTGTGCGTGTTATATTAAACCAGAAATTAGTGATGACAAAGCACTGGCGATGAATCATCGATCGTGTCATCAGTTTTGTTTCCTCAAAATAAAAAAAACCTGGATAAGTGGAAAAGAAAATGAACTTACTGGTAGACTCCGTTGTAGACCAGCAGCTGTGTGAACACAGTAGCCAGGACGGCAGTGGTGATGCCCAAACCGAATCCGCTCCTGGACCGGTCGAACGTCCACCACAGGCCCAAGGACAAGGCTGCCAGCGTTAGGGAGAGCTGCACGTTGTTGTCGAAGTCTAGTTTCTGTGTTACAGGCAGTTCAGGAAAAATCAAACAGTATGGCGCAACCATGGGATTAGTTCTTACTCAAATATTTGCATGACCTTCAGAGGATCCATCACTCCTTAATGGTAAAACAGGACATCCTGACGCTTTAGATCCTGTCCAAACTTAAGACAGAACAGCGCATTCTCCTCCTTCCACTCTATATTAATACAAAGGAGGTCCTTGAAAGGATACAACACTGGCGTGGTTGATGCCGACGAACACAGCGATGCACCTCATGACGCTGGCCCACTCCCTCTTGAACTTGTGCGGCTCCCCCAAATGGCTGTCGAGGCAGGGATACAGCAGGCCGACCACGGCTGTGAAAAGTAAACAAACAGACCCAAATTACACGAGATAAGCGGAAATTCTGTGAAACGCCAGCAGGCAAATCCTGTCATGGAGCTGCTGTGTGGGATTATTTTATTTGCTGAGCACGCGCTTCCATAATTATAGTCTCATTTAAGGACTGTTCGTCATTTATGAGAGGAGATGGGGTGATGCAAAAAGGGGGAGGAATGTTAAATATTTTTTTAGCACTAGGGAGGGACATGATTTTTATATTGGCTTAGGGGAGGGGAGAATGCAGCCAAAATAACACCATTTATCATAACAAAAAACTGAAAAACAGAAATTATTGTTGGATTTTCAACTTTCTGACAGTCCTTGAACACATTGTTGGTTGAATGCTTCTGTCAGACATAAATAAATTAAAAAAAAAAAAAAAACCTCAGCCAGGCCCCTCCTCTGATAAATAAAGAAGATAAGAACAAAATAAGTATATATATATATATATATATATATATATATATATATGTATATATATATACACATACATAATTTTGTGTGTTTTTGTTGTAGAGTTTTTAGTGTTTTTTGCTTATTTTCTTGTTACTTTTTCACTAATTTCGTGCTAAATTTTGGGCAATATCTTGTTAAGATGCTTGTTGCATTCTCCCTGTCTTTGGAAGAAATCATGTTTGTAGTAATTCATGTATTTCCTGGTTTTATCTAATGTCCATCTTGTTTATTTCACCCTACTCCATACCATCAATGAAGTAAAAAACCAGAGGTGATATCCCCAAAAATATATTCAATTTTTCTCACAAAAGGCAGAGTCAGGCAACTCCTCACAATTTAGAGACTATGACCAGCTATTGCATTTTTGTCTTTTAAAATGACTATATTAGTGGAAAGGAAAAATAATGGTTCGTGTTAATTCAATGTAAACTAACTATTAAATACTGAAGGCGCATAGTTTACGCAATGCACAGCTTAAACAAGCTCTTTAATGCCACAGAGAGACATTAACTTGGCACAGACTAATGTCAACACACTGCAAAAACATGAAGCAGCACCTCCACTTTCATTTGTTTTCTGCCCTGCAGCACGAGGAGGAGCCGACGAGAAATGATGCTGTTTTCTGTCCACTTCCTGGTTCCCGGCCTGATAGTACCACCCCCTCACCTCACCCGTTATGACATGAACCAATGAGCGCGCAGCTCGCCTCGTATCCGGCTGTTGCGGCCAATCAGAGCTCGAGAATCGCTACCATCTGTTTCAATTATTTATTTTTTTTGTATCTGACTGCCAGACAAAACCACCAAGACTTGTGCAGCATTGGAAAGGAAGACTCGTATAATTACCAACAACAACAAAACCTATTGTTGCCTCATTACAACATGATCATACAGTAGATAATAGCAGTTTTAATAATGGAAAATATCATTTTCTGTCTTAAATAGTTTAAAACTGCAGTATTTTTAAGTTTAGTATGCCATGACATGCTAATAAACACCACAGACATGATTTGCAGACGTTTAGCCTTCATAAAGGATTCATAAAGTGCATTTAAATGGCTTTGTTTTTCTCTTTATATGGATGAAGTGGCTGCTCTGTAACTCCACCCCTTAATGCATTCCTTTGTCCTAAACTTAGCAGCAAACTCCTGATAACACAGGTCAAGCTTATCTCCAAAACTGTTTATAACCAGTGGTGTAATGAAACTCGAGTAGCTACTGTACTAAGTAAAAATTTGAGGTACTTGAGTATTTTCTTTTCATTCCACTTTATACTTTTACTCAACTACATTTCAGAGGGAAATATTGCTTACATTATATTACTTTAAAGAATACGATTTTCAGCTGCAAAGAGTGACAGAAAATTAATTGCCAGCTTCTTTAAAAAATAATTTCTGGCTTTTTGTTTATTATGTTTTGAGGGTTTTTTGCGTGACTTAAACTTGTATTTTTTTTTAATATAATGTGGTCTTAGTACTTTCACTAAAGTAAAGGACCTGAATACTTTATTCACCACTGTTTATAAGTCTTTTTCACATTTTTTTTTGTCTCAAACCAGCGTGCACTCACCGGCCCCTGTGCCGCAGCACGGTGGGATCCACCAGGCGGATGAAAACAAAGTTGTCATCACCTCCTCGGGAAACAGGGTGACATTTCTTTGTATCTGCAGCAAGTTGAGCACCAGGGCGAGGAAGGCTCCCACGGTGAAGAGGACCAGACCCCGGCGGATCAGGTTGGCCGTCCGGACGTTGTGCAGAGAACCGTAGGCATTGCTGAGCACCGAGGTGATGATGGACATCATTTCTTCAGCTTTGGATGCTAACCAGTTAGCTCCAGATGAGTGTTTAGAATCACTTGATGCACAGGAGCAGCTCCAGCAGTGGTCCTCTAGTCTGGGCATTTGGCACTTTGGGGCTGGAGGAGAATTTGTTACAATTTAGCGCACAAGAATACATACATTGTTGCAAGTTTCGGTTTTCCGGATTCTGCTACAAGTAAATAAGTTCTTGTGAGAGAAGGTTCCTCACCTTGATCTCCAGACGTCTTCAGTGTCTGGTCCAAAGAGAGACCTCTGCTCCTGATCATTCGGCAAAATGCTCGATCCCCTCCTTGTTTTCCTGCTCGTTAACAACAAGAGCTGCAATCACGTTGTTTGTTCACATCATCGTTACACAAAGAGAGAGAAAAAAACAGTGCTGCTCCATTCCACAGCACAGAGCTCATACCACGGACAAGAGCTTCCTCTGCAGAAAACAATCACAGCTGTGTCGGGTGAGAATCGGCAGCCAATCAGAGCGCGGCGGCTGATATGACGTGTCGCCACCCCACCGCCCCCTCGTCCGGGACAGACGCACAAACCAGGAGGCTGCTGCTGGAGAGCTGAAGTGAAAGTGGAAACAGAGAACTGCTATGAATGCCAGGAAAACATATGAAGAGCATTTGAAGAGATGCAACAAAAAGCAAGGATGCATTGGACCAATTTAATATAAGTTGCTCAGTAAGTCATAAACAACTCAGTACTGAAACCAGCTGCTATAGAGATCCACATGCACCATAATCAGTGTTGGGAAGGTTATTTTTGTAATGTAATAGGTTACAGATTACTAGTTACTCTGTTAAAATTCAGTAAATCGTGATTATTTTTAAATACTTCATCAAAGAAATGTAGCTTGATTACTTTTCTAACTAATGTTTTTAAACAAGGCAATAAAGCTGTAAAGATCTAAAAATAGAAGTGCATAAATGCTCAAATTCGTCTCAACGGCTTTGCTGACCCCGTTGTCCAAAAATATGCTAAAAGAGAGCATTCCTGCGTGGTTAAATTGTGTTATTAATGCTTCATTCAACATATAAACTGTTTACTGAAAAGATCTCTTTCACATGTACCCCTCTGAAATCACCAACATTTTAATTAGTAACTAATTTAATGGCATATTTTTTCTCAGTAACTGCAACTAATTCTGATCACATTTATATTGTCATTTAATTACTGTAACTAGTTACATGTAACTTACTCCCCAACACTGAGCATGATAAGAGAAGAAAATATGTGTTTACCAAACTTCTAGCAGAACTCTTTCGGATAAAAGCTCAAACTTTCCCAGATCTTGTCCCAAAAAAGCAACAGTTCCAACAGGCTGCACCTCCGCAAACTACTTCCAATCTCCTGCACGGCTACCTTTATAAAGGCAGCCTTTGGGAAGTGGGACATGTGGCTCAACTTTTTTTGTTGTTTACAAAAAGTTGGATTTTAGGTCATGTTAGAGGAGGTGGGGCTTGCAAGGAGGAGTGTGCAGGGCTTGGCATGTAGGCCAACTGCACGTCAGTCAGAGATAAAGTGAGAGGGAAAAAGTTCAGTGTCCGGATGACAGTCTTTCAAGGATTGACAACAACATGGAAACATGTTTTGCAAGAGCTTGTGTGACCCAGTCAGCCATCCAGGTGCATATAGGACAGCACGATAACACCCCCCCACCCATTGCATACGTGCACCAAAAAGCATACATCTGTGCATACGACACTCAGTGCAACATAACAAGACATAGCCCAAACATTAGCAAGAAATTAGTCAAAAGTCAAAAGAAAATTACCTTTAAAAAAAGCACAGAAAGGTAGAAAAAAACCCAAAAGCTACTGAAAATTGAATTGATATTTTGTACGATTATTTTAAATAGGTAATTAGAATAATTAGGAATATAGTTTTCTGGAAAATTTGACTAGTTTTTTAAGTATTAACTAAATAAATATAAATTAACTAAATAAATATAAATAATAATCTTCAAGTCATTTTCTTGTTCCTTCCACTAATTTCTTGCAATCTGTGGGACATTTTTTGACAAGTAGCTTTCTGCTTTTCCCCCCATGTTTTTGAAAGAAATCAAAAGAAATCAGGTTTTAGAGGGTTAAACAGCTTATAAAAGGCCCCCCCAAAATTGATGTCGATTCAGGTTTCAAAGGGTTAATTTAACCGTCAAAAAGTCCCAGACTAAGTCATATTTACTTCATATCAGCTGCTGGCACTTTGTACAAAGTAATGCCATGGATGAATCATCTTTTTTTTCATGCAAATTGGCTTGCGAAATTAAGCGATGCTTCATGACCTACAGCAAATTTGGTAAACAAAAAGAGAAAGCATATCAATCAGATAGCATTTATTTTCAATTAAGTTTAATTAAAACATTTTTTTTGGTGTAATTATTTGTGCTGCTGATGTCTCAGGGTATTGTGTTTATTTTTTTTAGGCAATCGTGGTGCTAAACTGCAGAACTAAAAATGAGATGTGGAACAAATGAGGGTGTGATGTGGGATTGGTTTCTAGTTGTCACCAAGTGTTCAGCTTCAAGGCATTAACCAAACTGCAACTTTTATCTTTTTTTAAACTTTTTTTTTTAACTTGTTGGCTTTTAGCTCAAAGCGCAGCTGTTTGTTGAGTCTCTGCTAGAATCACTGTAGGCTACAACCCAAACATCAGAATTAAAGTTTGTCGTTGTACGTTTCTGCAAACCAAGAATATGATACAACCCTAAGTTTCATGTGTCTCTAGCATGTTGTAATATAGCAAAGGAAGACTCACAGAGAACAAAAAAAGATTCAGAATTAAGTCTGTATGCACTGAAATCTTGTAACTTTATATTGATGTTTTTTATTTTAGAATTTTACGTTTTATGTTGTGACAATGCTGTAGTTGACCTGTGGTTAATTTTGGGTACAAAAACAGAAGAAAAACAGGAAAAGATCATGTTTTGGCTTAAAATACTCTTTTGTCTCCACAAGCACCACTGGAAATGTGCCAACATCACCTTAAAAAATACACAGTTGTTGCGACACTCACCATTGAGTTGAATGCTGACATTGCCTTAAAAAATATCCAGTTGTTCTTCCCACAATCACTGCTGGCAATGTGCAGATGTTGCCTCAGATGTTACCTTCTCTATATGATGTTGAAAGTTTGTTATATTCCAATTCATTTTTTTGTAAATGTGTATCGGTTCCAAATATTAGTTGTGGGTCTCATTAACTGCTAATAATCGGTATCGGCCCTGAAAAAACAATATTTGTGAACTCCTAGTCACAACATGTCCTTAAAAAACACCACTTGTCTTGAACAGTGATCTGCTGCTCTGCCACTGTCTCACCTAGGTGTCACATTACGCACCAACCGCTTCTTCTCCTGATGAGAACTCAGCTCATACACGTGCAATCTGAACTATGTTGCTTCAGTAAAGTTGAAGGGGACAAATGTAATGTATCTGTTGTTTGCAAAAAATGTACAATTCCAGCATTTTCTTCTTGCGACTGGGCTGGACTGTAGACGTGTACTCACAAACTGTGATGGCAAATTTAGTGGAGAGGAAGCTACTTTATTCAAGAGACTTTCAAGTTATTGAGCATGTCATCACACAATTTAAAGATAAAGGAACTGTTTTAGTTCCACTGGAGCAGTTTTAGAATGAGTTTCTGAGTATTAGTATTACATATGGATGTATAAGTCACCTTATAGGTATTACTTTTTCCAGACAGTGCATTCAAATTGGCCGAGTTTAAATTGGTTCCACTTGAATAGAATGACAAAATGCCATTTCTAAAATGGTGATGATAACTGAATGGTTAAATATAAATGTCACAGCTGCACTCCACTGGAGCTGTTTCACTATTTTGTACCAAACAAGTCAAGCATGAAAGTATATTGAGGGTTGAAAAGTTTGCATTTGTCCTCCCGTCTCATTTCTGAGTGCTTTAGTGTGGTGTTGGTGTGTGCAGAAGGCTTGAACAAATACAGCATGTCTTATTGGATGAGAAGACTGTCAAAGAGGAAACTCTGCTTTTTAACCATCTGAACAGGTTTCTTTTTCTTCCTCGACCATTTCATAGCTTTTTTTAAGGGACGCTTTGATATAATGGCAAACACTCTCGCTCATGACCTCTTTACAAACACACAGTTGTGGTCCTAAACCAACAGTTGGAGACATTCACTCTGCTGCAATCCATAGATAATGACATCAGTCATATTCACTCTATCCTAATTTCAGTGGTGCATGTGGTTAACGCAGATAAATGGCCAGAGCTTTGCAGTTTTTCAAACAGTGAAAAGAGGTCAAAATGAGAGGGGTGCACCTATGGTACGGAGAGCTCTCCAAGGCCCCAAACTACTACACCCCAGTAATCCAGCAATAGTATTCTTTCTGCCTCAGGACAAACTGAGTGTGTTGAAAGCTTGTCTATGGAAAGGAGTGTGTGTACGTCCCCCAAATGAATAAGTTTCTCTCTATGTAATTCTCTGCAATCCAGGTGCCTGAGGATAAAAGCCTACAGCAGCTGGTGTGTGTGTGGGGTGTCAGTGTGTGTAATCTTAATCTGCTAAGAAAGTGTATTGTTGCATATGCGTGACCTGAGATGACTTCAGCGCAAGAGCACGCTTAAAAGATCTTCAGTAAAAAAGGTTCAGTGGTGAAAAATAGTGAGATCCTGCTGGAATTTAGATCCCTAATTTAGCATTCATTTACAGTAACATGCATTTACGTGGAGGCTGAAATTACAGGTTGTGTATTAGCTAATGCGGCACCATGATAACCATGAAAATGACTCGGCATATAGCAAATAGCTCCTAGCAACCGGCAGAGCTGGCGCTTGCGTCGAGGAGGTCTCAGCCACATCAGATAGATAAAGCAGGATGCTACGACACTTCAAATGAATAGCAGATCAAGCGTGTCATAGATTATGCTGTTAGACTGGGAGGGATTGAATTATAGCTAAAGGAAAAGCCTGCTGGTAAATTGATCTATCAAACTCCAGCCTGACAATTTCTTTCCTCAATCCCGTGTGAAATTATGAAGGGGAACATCCTAATCCGTCCTCTCGGAGAGTTGATTAAGATGAAAACGGTTTCAGCTTCATCCAGTTCAGGTGTCAAAAATCCCAGCGTTTATTCTTTGATGAGCGCTAAAATGCTGCATTTGGAAATGTTTAACCCATTAATAAAGAGAGTATTTTAAATGCACCAGCAGTGATTGCAGCATCCATCCCTTTTATCACTAGGTTAATAATCCACAGTTTGCTTAAAATTCTCTCCTTTCTCCAGTGCTTCAATTCATTCTGGGCACTCTGGATACACAAAACCTTTTCAGTCTCTCTCGCTGTGCCATAAAAGATGAAAGGGTATTCTGGGTATAGAGTGTATCAAGCAGCTTAACAAAGGGTGCCATAAAGGCCCTGACTCCACAGCCCGAGGGCGTGGCACCAGGATGCAATCTCCCAGCCCCTTTGTTCTTCAGCTCCAGAATTGTTTCAGAGCAGCTCACCTTTTTTTCATAGCCAGATCCAACACTTGCTCCTGCACAACGTGCCTATTTTCTGGGTGCATTATGCCAAAACAGAGAGAACATGTTGGGTTTTAAGGGGTGATAAACACATCCTGAGTGAGAGCTACGAGCCAAACAAACTCTGCGGTTCAGTGGATAAAAATGTTTATATCTCAGAGGCTGTGACTTATATTTGGCGTGGTTGTTTCAAAAGTATATAGTTCAGCATTTTGGGAAATATGCTGCTTATTCCATTTTCTTGCCTGGAGTTAAATTAAAGGATTGATTCCACTGTCATGTTTTTATGGTGAATATGTGGATGGTTAGTTTAGCAAGCACAGAGACTGGGAACAAGGGGAAACCATAGGGCACTGACACACCAAATCTGCTCAATGTCTGGCCGTCAGTGAGGGTCTGTCGCCCTAGTTTTGTGATGTTTCACACATCGCTGGCATTAATCACTCGTCTGGGTTTTTTTTTTTCCAGCTGATTCATTATCTTAAATTGGCATCAGAAAATGTGTAGCGTGTCAGTGAATGAAATCACTGTGAGACACAGGTAACATAAGTCAGCGTTGGTTGCAACTATTTCTTTGATGACAGTTGGTGTGTCTGGGCCTGTAGACGTTATATAAAGATGGGCGGCATGAAAGCTCCCCTATATAAAAGCCAAAACATCTCAATAGCCCCTGTTGGCTGGCTGCAGTGTAGGTCACAAATCCCGCCCCCCACAGTATTGGGTTGGATGGTTGTATGGGCGGGAACTTGATACTGCAGCTCCACTTCCTGATAACTACTGCACTGCACACACTCGCTCTCACTGGGAAAACAACCACATGGGTCAAATTTGCAAACGGCATTTTGTGATACATTCTTACAGTTATTGTAAGGCAGGGCCTTCTAGTGGCCGTATTAACTATTGCAGGACCAGAGGAGGAAATGATGTGACGATGCATAAAAAGCAACAAAGTCTGCAGAATGTTACACAAATATTGAGGAAGCCCTTATATGGGCAGGTGGGAGATGTGGAGCATGGGTCAAACAAACACAAGACTTTCACCCAGGGGACTGTTGTTCATGTCCCGAAGTCAAGCTTAGCTTGATTGACGTCTTTTTACATCATAGCCTGGTATGTTCTTATGTGTAGTATGCTAAGCTATTGACATATGTGACGTGTTGTATGTGGTTACAAAAGTACTTTTTTTAATTAACTCATTAAATTTAACCAGGATTTTTATCCTGAAACTAACCATGTCGTTTTGGAGCAGGACTGCGTCAAATTCATAACGTTAAAGATGTGTTTTAAACTGCAACCCTGAAGTGGGTCATGTAAGCCATTTTGGGGCCAGTCATTTTTTTTGGAAGTCAGTGGAAATCAACCTATTCTAGTGTTTAGGTATGCCAGAGTGTAGGATATTCTGGCTTTTTTTTATTTTTATTTTTTTATAAACAGCCACAGTTGGAAGTCAGGGTAGCTTTTTCCCCCTTTTTCCAGTATTTGTGCTAAACTAAACTAACTGGCTTCTGGCTGTAGCTTTATATTGAAGATAGGGATTAAAGTGGTATCAGTTTTCTCATCTAACTCTGCTAAAGAGCAAATTATCTCATTTTTTAAACTGTCCAACTGCTTTTTTTTTTTTTTTTTTAAAGTTGATCCACACCCTTAACTGTTATGATAAACTGCCACTTGCTCTTATCATGTGTGAGCTTCCCAGTGTGCTAAGCTTATTGCTGCCGTTGACCTTTTAAGAGCTATTTAGCTTTAAAAGAAAACACTTGAGTTTATCTGTCTTCCGAGAAAATTGCACCAAGGTGATAAGCACAGCAGTATCAGTGGGGCTGCTGATTTATAATTAGGCTACTTTATGGTTTTTATGCAACCTGGTAAACAGAGGAGTCAACACCACAAACAAAACTGAATATTATAAGCTCTGCAAAGGTACCATTTTGTCACAGGACTATTGTGTTAGACTGCTTTAGATTACCAGGTGTTGGTGATTCTGCTCCCCCCGCCTGTAAATGTGACACGTTGACACAAAAGCTCTATTCAAGTCAACTACACTAGAAGAACCCATGAACAGCACAGTTTCAACAGCCAATGAGACTCCTAAATGATCCCCGTCTGTTAGCTCAGGTGTCATTCTCGACCAATCATAGCCCTCTCTCGAGGGTACATTCGTGTGTGTGAGAGAGAGATAGTGAGAGCAGTCTGTTTGAAGTTGCACAATGCTCCTAAAACTCACCCCACATTTTTTTCTGCTGCATTGCACAGTGTTTGTTAAATTTGGTAAATTCGAACAAGTTTCTTCCAAAGCTGAACGGCGCAGAGACAGACTTTAATGGTGATGTAATCCTTGGACAAATCCTGGAGCTGCCTCACAGACAGTGACTAATAGGACAGCTCACTCTGACAGCCCCCATCCGTGGTGACTTTACAGGGATTTGGGTACATGACTACTGGCTTAATAAACCTGTCTTCAACCAAACTCATCAGCTCCCGAAAACAAGGGTCATAGCATGTGCAATAGTGTAACACAAATGCATTCAACTTAAAGGAATATAATATTATAATATATAACATTTTAGGAAAAAATATTATTTAATTTCTTGCCAAGAGTTAGATGCAGGGGTGGAAATACTTCATTAAATTTACTGTCATTATTGAAACAAAATCTTTGTGTGTGTGTGTTTTAATCTGTGATTTTTACTTTTACATAAGTAGACTATTTTTATCACAGGTCACTAGAGTTCATGTCACATCTATTATTGCAGAGGTCTTCAATGTTTCTTGGCCACTGACCCTTAACTGAAAGAAAGATGGAGCAGGGACCCCGTACTACATATACAGTATTGCATAAAAGTGTGTTGTGTTTTAAAACTGTGCCTACGCTTACAAATAGAAGATTCTCAAGTGCCAGGTATAAACATTACCCTTTTATCGTGCGTGCAATACTTGACTATTAAAATAGTACTTATTTGCAGATTCGCAGAGCACAGGTTACCTGTTGACTGTGTGTGGCACGGTATGACACCAAGGAGGCTGCCTGTGCTTTCGCCTATTTTATAGTTTGCTGGCAATATGTTTATTTCCATAATATAATATCCCCTTTGTCATAAAAATACAACTTTATTCTTGTTAAAAATTATAACTTTTTTCACATAAAATTACAACTTAATTCATTTAATATTTCAACTTTATTCTCATAAAATGATGACGTATTTCTCGTAAAATACACCTTTTTATCTTGTAAAATTACGATTTTATTCTCCTAATACTATGAGTTTATTCTCATAAAATAATGTTTTTTTCCCCGTAATACTACGACTTTATTCTTGTAATATTACGACTTTTTTTTTCAAAATAATACGACTTTATTCTTGATGTCTCAAAAAGAAAAAAAATCCTCAATGTGACACTAAAACAACAACAACAACAACAACAACAACAACAACAAAAAACTAATTTAAAGCTTAAATCACCAAACAATAATTTGGCGGACCGCCTGCAGTAACTCTGAAGACTCCATGGGGGTCGCAAACCCCCAGTTGAAGACCCAGGCAAAATTGCATAAAAACAAAAGTACCGCCAATGAAATATTTATAAAACGTCCATGCGATATACGAAAAGAAGAAGGAGAAAATAAAAGTCGCATGTCGCGTGAAACGTCAAAAAACAACAACAAAGGAGGGACAAAAGAAGGAAGCTAAATCAGCATCAGAGAGGAAGCTGCAGGTGTGTTTACGTGTTTACGTGTTTACGTTCACCGGATGCGTGTCAGCGCGTGGGAAGGATGCAAACCGAAGATTGCTCGCGCACATAAATCTATGTTCTGGACTGTGGCTAGCAGTGTTTTACATTAATATGCGTCGGTTTGGTAAAAAGAAGGTGACAGCCACCTAAAGGAATCGCTCAGTGTAAAGCTTCAGCTGGCGGGCGCGCTCTGCAAACTAGCCTGAGTCAAGCTAACACGCTAAAGTGCTGATTTCACCGACGAGCTTTACCTCCTGGGGGACATGTAAGGACTCTGCTGGTTGACAGCAGCTGTATTCAGCTCAACTGGTTGGAAAACTATGGGAGACAAATGAAACAAAGAAACTAAACTGGCTGCATGAATTTTTTCCTTTGGAAATGAACGGGAACATGGAGATTGAGGAGGACTTCGTGCTGCAAAAAGCCCATAGAATGACTTCCAGACAGGTGAGAACAGCAAATAACTTTCACTAACTTTTACTCACTCTGCAGATGAGATATTTGCACCCGTAAGATGCCACCCTCGTCCTTTTAAATAATAAAACAGTGTCGTGTCCTCAGGGTACACTTTAAAAATCTGAGTAAATTGGTTTGATTTCTTTTAAAAACACCGAAAAAGGCAATGAACAACAAAAGAAGAAACTACCCCATAATTACCAAGAAATTAGAAAATATTACAAGAAGTATCGTATTGTTAACAAAACAAACAAACAAAGACCTTAAGACCTTAAGGCTTAAAAATTATAATAATTCTGTAACAGTTTTGAATATGTAATTATGATCTCTGAAATGTAGTTTTTCGTTAGCTTTTTATTTCGCAATTTGTTGAACATTTCTTATCATTTTGCTAATAGCATTTTTCCCATATTTTTGAATTCAAATGTTTAAATAGTTGGGAAAGGCATCTGAAAGCAGGAGGGAAGGAAGGAAAGGAAAGTTACTCAAGATTTTTAAGGGTTAAACAAGATGTGCATTCAAAACCCTACTTAAGTAAAAGTGAGAGGTATTGTCAGTATGTTGTAGTTAAAAAATCAAAAGTAAATGAACCTGTTTACCTGTAAAATGCCCCCTGTGCTGCTATAATATTAACTGACCATTTTTTCTTTTACTTAGGCCACAGAAACCTTTTACACAAGTACTTTTACTTGAGTCAAAATCCTTTAAAGTAAGAGTACTTTACTTGAGTACAATATTCAAATACTCTTTCCACCTCTGGTTAGATGGGAGAAGATGATACCATTCTCATTCCTTTTTTTAAACACTTTATTTATATATTTTTCAGTTTATTAGACAAGATATTAACATAAGATATAATCTCAAGGTACAAATATGAAGAGAAATGTAAAGAGACATGGAAGAAAAAAGGGTCATCTGGTGTGGGTGTGCATCTCATTTTTCCAGCTTGATGTTCTGCATCACGTTTTTGATCCACTGGTCGTGTGGTGGAGGGGCCATATTTCCACCATTCTTGTTTGTGTAAGGTAAATATGGAGCTACAGCCATAAGTTAACTTATCTAAGCATTAAGACTGAAAACTACTAACGAAAACAAACTACTTGCACCTTAAACACCCAAATTAACACATGGAAGGAACAATTGACATTTTCTCTGTTTACTCTAACAAACCTGTGTACTTTTTTGGTTAGTCAATAATTACTTTTACTTAAAGTGCAGTCTGCAATTCTAATCAAATGCACTTTTTGTTAAATCCAGATTGAGGAGGACTTCTCACTGATCAAGACTCACAGAATGACTTTCAAACAGGTGAGTGCAGTTACACAACAACACACTCACTGACCTCAACCCCCACATGAGAACGTCTAATCGACGCCCTGCCTGGCAATTAAGTACTTTTGTGTGTGCTGTGCAGTGTAATAAGTGTGTTTGTGCGGCAGCCCTTGTGGAGTTATTGTTTCTGCAGCTTTGTGTTGTCTGTGGGTGATGTTTTATTCTGCTCTTCATTCCACAAAGCTATTAACTTCATGTAGCTTAATAATATTTGTTGCACCCGCCGTGGTGTCCATAGACTTTTTATTTATTGGAGGTCATTCTTGTTTATTGTCTGAGTTTTGTCTCTTTTTTAATTAAGTCTAGTGAAGATACACTGAGGAAGGTGGTTGTATATTTATACTTTATTATCACTTGTACGCACAGCCTGAGAAAGTGCCATCTAGTTATGACAAATAATTCTACCGGGTCATTTTGCTGATGTTGTGCCACCAGTGTTTACATCTGTATTTTATGCAATTAATTTCAAAGCCTTAAAATGTTCTGTAATTTTACAGAAGTGTCATATATCATCATAAAATATCCAATACTATTCCTTTTTTACATTTTTTAAAATGTAATTAGGTACATTTTACAGAAGTTCTTTTCTTTATAGTCACAGGTCTTTTACTTGCGTACAATTTGATTTAAGGCTTGGATTGCCCTTTATCAACATTTTTGATAATGTAGCATCCTCTGTTGAAGCTGTAAGGTTAAACTGAATGAGCACGGCTTGTTTACAGCCAGTCTGTTTGCCAAGCATGCTTTTAAAGTGCATTAGTGTCGATCACACCACCTCTACCCGAGGCAACCTCTAGCTGAACTGTCTCTGGCTATAGTTTAATGTTTAACATCGGGGCCTCATATCAGGGGAAGTGCTGAACACTCTGTTGCCAAAGAGGGCTAACGTGGGAAAAAAATATGCAAAAGTTAAAAACTAAACTTGCCTCGTTTACTGTTCTCAGACGATTTCCACTTGACCCTGTTATTTACAGAAAAGCCAGCAGCATTTGTACTTTGCTTCGACTGACATACTTTTGAAAAGTATGTTTGGATTTTGATTTAAATATATTTCAATACCTGCGTGAATTTGGTATTTCAACAGAAAGTTCAGCAAAGTAAAACAAATCAAACTTATGTAAGTCATACAGTAGATACAAAATAGTTAAAGAGATGATTTCTTAACATTTTCTCGAAAAAGTTCACACCAGAAAATGAATTTAAAGATTGCCCCCTGCTGCTGCACGTTCCAAAACCTTGATTTTGCTGTTTGATTCGGTCACATCTGACAGCCAAAGCCTCACTGACATCATGTGATCATCAAAGTCACAGGATTTGTTGGTGATTTGAACGTCGTGTCCCCAACATCTGTCCTTCCATTGTCCTTGTTGGCCTGCCCTGCACTTGACACAGATGAAGCCTTGATGCTTTGCAAGCATGTGATTTTCTTTTGTTTTGAATCATGTCTTCAGCCTTGCATCAGGGCGCCGCTTTTCAAGTAAGTCCACAGCAGGGGGCCAATTCTGAAGCCACCATATTTGAGATTTATCACGAAGCCCAAAAGATTTTTTTTCTATTCATATGCTTTAACAAACTGTTTCAAAAAGACATCATGGGTCTTGAATAAAAGCCAAATATTGGTTTCTAAAGAAAAGAAATCTGAAAAAAAGGACTCTTTTCTAGTTTTAGATGGGCATTTTGTTTGGACAGAGAGTGCTGAATGAGTGCAGTTTAAACTGCTCACTCAGCTTTTGAACAGATGTGCTCAAAGATGGTTTTGAATGCCGCTTTATAGAAGAGAATCATATCTGAAAGGAATCCCACTTAACTTTCACTGAGATGAAATCAAATAAAATAGCTTCGATATAAACAAACACTATATATTGCACATCATAATAATTACTGTCATTCCTTGTTAAAAAAAAAAGTCCTCTTAAGGGATTTAATGAGTAATGAAGCTATAAAGGTAATGAGCTGCCGGATAATATGACATAGTATCATTATACCATCATTATGATGATGACTGGGTTCAAGCTTGAGCTAGTTTAAAGGCTTTAAAGGGATAGTTCAGATTTTTTTTCAGTAGGGCTGTCTGTGGTTGTTATGTCTATTCAGTGTATTACATACAGTAGATGTCAATCTAAAACAATAGTTTAAGTATATGCTGTGTCTATTGGGGAAGCCTTTAATGGCAGGCTTCTGATCCCCATCTGTGCTCTTGTCAAAACCACCAGACTTTATTGAGAAAACAAAAACAAAACAATTTTATCTTGCCATTTTGTAAATTTGATTCTATGGCTGCTTAGATCATGTAGTTCATGTGTGTCAAAACTTTTTTGTTGGTGGGCCAGAGTAGATAATATGAAAATACCTGAAAGCAGCAGGTTCTCGCTGTCCACTTTATGCTTCTCTGCCGTGGCCATGTCTGCTACCGTGCAGAAAATATCTGGTCAGGTAAACATTAGTTTGCTTATTAACAGTATGTTTATGAAAAATTGTTAGTTTAGCCTGCACAGTTCCTACTGGGTGCATGTATACAAATTGTAGGATTGTCGCGCCATCGTGAGATTAATGAAAATAAATGTTGATCAACCAACATTGTGTCAATCATATAGTATATTTTTTCAAAGACAAGCCAAGGGCTAAACAGATTTTTTTTAGGTGGCTTAAGTTGGTTTTGTTGCTGACCCTTTTACAGCTTAGACTGCATGTCAGACTCCAGCCTGCTTTTCCAAACTGGGGACAGGCTGACAGATGTCTACTGTAGATAATATACTGTCGATGGATAAGTATTGCATACAACCCCACTTCAAAAAAATTGAGCTATCCCTTCAATTCTTGAGCGTTAATGTAATGTGATTTATGTATTATGACTTTTCCCAGGAAATTATTGCATTTATAGGTGTTATTCAAACCCATTTGACCTTTCATTACATTTTAACAAGTCATAAATGTCTGCACTGTTCTTATCCATACGTACATGTTGTTGTTGTACTTTTCACTGATAGGGCTGCGGTTATTGCAGGGTTACTATTGGTCAGAGGCAGGCTGCCTGTATGGCTGATCTATTATCTCTGATAAGTCAGAATAGTGATAGTGCTGGAACATGCGCAGCTGCATCTGGGAGATAAAAGGAAACAACGTATAAGACTTTATCTGGAAAAACATAGCTACAAACACTGCAGGATATATATGGAGTTTTATGGTGGAGTTTTTATCAAATAATGGCATTTTCAGTCATGGAAAAGCTGCCCTGTTTGACAGGTGCAGCAGTGCAGTGTCCTCCTAGTGGTTGAATGGAGGAGAGCATGGATGAAGCTTTTTGCACAAGAATAACCAGCAGATGGCGTCCACATAACAGCCAACACAGGACTGTCAGACACTGGATTTTCATTCTTGCATGCTTTCAGTATTTTTTCAATCACATGATCAGGTTTTAGGCTGTAAGGTCACTGTTTCAGGGTGGAGGTGAGGAAATACATAACTGTTGTAGAGTTTTAGTGAGTAGTCTCACTGGAGATTTATGTCAGGTGACACACTTCCTGCTCATGATTTCCATAGATGCAAGACTGTGTTGCTATGGCACCAGAACCCCCCCCCCCCCCCCCCCCAAAAAGAAACATGTCCTTCAGCTTGCAGTCATTCATAAAAGAAAAATGTAAACTTTGGCATTAATTTCAATTTGACACCTAGTGCAAACTCCCTGAGACATCTAATTCACAAGCTAATTAAACATTTGCATGCTTGCTGCTGTGCCATAAATTGCAAATTAGGAAGGCAAAGAAGGTCACTCAGGGACGTTCATTTTCCAAAAAGTTGTTTATTTCTTCAGTGTAAGTAGAAGCAGACATTTTCAATTTTGAGCTGAGATCTCCCTCAGCTCATTTTAAAGATTCCAGCAGGGTCCACCGAGGCGACAGACGTATTTGTTGATAACAGCTCGTCTGGTGGCCAGAGGGGTCAGAGAAAAGTGACTCTCCATTCCACTCCAGAGTGTATGTTACCCGTGAATGAATTTCACTTGACAGGGATGCCATGTGTTTAAGGCACACTCTTATGGTCTGCTTATTGTTAAGGTCTAACCTTTCCCTTGCTTATTCCCCTGAGACAAATTCATAATTTTCTTTTTTGGAGGACATGACACCGAGGCCTTTATTTTAAATGCATGCTGTTGATTTGGGTCCTGATGTGCTGTGTAAAGGACATTATTGGCTTTTTAGTGCTGTAACACACACCATGGTGTGACCAACACAACATATCTTATGTCTTTTCAAATTGGGGTACAAACAGTTAACAAAAGTACAGACATCCAGACAATAAATACTAGGTGGTGGACAAAAAATCATGCAAAATATGAAAAAACTGCACAGTCTGCACACCAGACTATGCTCCCATAAATATTTAGTTAATTTACTGCAGAGGTAACTTTTTGGGATTAAGTCTGATAAAGAGGGTGAAGCTCAAAATGTCACCTTGGTGGTAATTTAACTAAATATTTATGGGAGCATTGTCTAGTGTGCAGACTCTGTTTATTTGTATTTTTGTAAATTGGGGGAAATTGCAGCAAATACATTTTATGGCAGTAAGGGAGATAAGTAATTGGATTATTAAATATAGCATTTCTGCTCTTCATATGTATGTTTTTTTTAATGCATGACAGTCTTAACTTTATCATGTTAAGTATTTAGAAGTCTTATTTCAAAGTTTTTTCCCATAATGTAGATTATTTAATTATTTGTACATACACATGCATCCGCACACATGTAGAAACACCATGTATAACCAGTCAAAAAGCATGAACAATACCTGTAATATTACATTTCTTAGACGTACAAAACAGAATGTAAATGTGCCATACTATAATGTACTTTTTTCGGAGAAGATTGACCCAATGCTATTACAAGGGACATGTGCTGTGTTTGCCTCAGATCGGTATCTTGTGGGCGAATGTCCCTTTTTAAAAGAGATAATAAAATAAAATAATCCTGAGCTGCCTCTCTAAATTGGGACGTTTTGGGGGTCCGTGAATGCGTGCAGGAGAAAGTTATCATGAGTTATTTATGTCCCTCAGCGGTAGTTTGAGTCACAGTGTGGATAATTGATCAGTTATTTCGGTCAGAACGGATCAGATCAATGGATACGAAGAGAGCAGAGTGAGTGAATGCAAACTTTTAAACAAAGCACAATGAAGTTTCACTTTGACTGTGCCTTATGTTCTGCAGCGACAACAACATGCTGGTGACAACAGTACACTCGCTGCTCCCAGAGTGTTGCGCAGTGACTACGTATATATCAATAGCACTTGAAAATGTAATTCTGGCGCAGATGTTTTATGGTTGCGTTCCGCCACAAATAAACAAATGTGTGGGAAACTTTGATGTTTTAGTATTTGTAATATGCCGACTACCTCCCAGTTACTTAAATTGCAGGGTTTCTCACAAATTCATTCATCAGTCATCAAAACATCTGCCACAACAGTGCTAAAAGTTTGCATTCAGCACCTCTGTAGCAGCTGCTCCTCTCATTCATCGCTCTGATCAGCTCCAACCAGATCAGCAGATACATTATCCTCCTCGCAACTCAAACTCCACGATCTAAAACTAAATATTAAAGCATTCTTCCTGTCAGGTGTCAGGACGATATTGTTTCAGTTTATGTTCAGTCACATGAATCTGTGTTATTTACTCAATATGCCACATTGGAAATAAGATGTGTTGTCTTTTTCTCTTAAGGCTATGCAGCGACAACAGTGCTGTTGTTTCAGAAGCAGGTAAATTGTTTTCTACTTAGTGCGTCATTATCATCCTTTTAAAGGTAATTGTTCCTCGTAGATCTATTACAGTTGGCTGTTTACAGGCCACTTTTAGATCATGAAACAAGCAATATGCTAATAAGCCGCGGCTATCCAATAATTGCAGGCAATTATTACAAAAGTTCTCTTTTCATCTAATTGCAGATAATGAAATCATGAGATAGCCAAACAAGGGTGATAATTTCAGGGAATATACATATCAAAAACCCCACTTTGACTGTCAAGTGGGTCTGCTTGACGTCACTACGCTTTGAGTGGGATTATTTCCCATCGCAATATGACCAGTAATATTGGTCAGCTGAATATTGTACCTGTAAACATCTAGAAGGATTTTTTGTACTTTCCATAAGCTCTTACATAAATCCTCACATGACCTCTATAGAAGCTCATTTACATTTTCATGCCGTGAAAAATGAAACATTTTGTAACTGAGTGTCACATTTTTCTTTATGTTTCACTGATGGGTCAGTTCAGTCACACCACGGCGAGACTCTGAAAGGGGCACGACTTTCATCAGCACCCGAGCTCTTGTGAGTTGAGCCGAGGAGAATCTCTTTTGGTTAGTAAAGCCCCGAAGGTGGAACCGAATCCAAGCAAGTCAAATAGGGTCTCAGATGTGTTACGTTTGACGTTCACTTGAGGTAGCTGAGTGTACATGAGGAGAAATGTACCAGCCTGGACTCAGAAGGTAGTTACATTATGTGCCTGTGTGTGTGTGTGTGTGTGTGTGTGTGTGTATATACTCTGTCATTAATCATCCTGAGCAAACAGAGGGAAAAATGGGCTGAGAAATGTCATCAGTGCCACATGTGGGAGCACATATTCTCAAGGTCCTTGAGAAGAAAGTTTGAGGAAATGATTGATACTGCTTGAATGGCTTAAAGAGATATAACAAATATTATGCTCTTTAATCAACTCCAAGGTTATTAACAGATTGGGGAAATTGTGTTTAAGAACAGTCGGTGGAAAATTGAATATGAAATCCTGCAGGATCCTCGTGCTCTGCTAATTAAAACCTCTCAGTTGGTGGTTTGACAGTGATACGATGCAGGAATATTTCTTTCCACTTTCAGTTGTGTTACCTCAAAGCACGCCCGGTGCTGTTTTGAGACTTGCATCAGCGCCAAGGAGGTCAGCTCCGGCAGGATGTAAACAGACATCCTGTGCTGAAGTTTTATGAACACTTTTAGTGAACTGATCCGCCTTGCATTCATTAGTTATGTGCTTTTTTTTTTTTTAAGTGTGATTTTGTGGTAATTGATGAGGTCAGTTTGCTCTGCAGAAACGTGATGATCACATCTGTTCATTGTTAAAGTGCATACTCACATTGGCCTCTACATTACGTTTTTATTGCTTTTGTCACCATTTTTCTAATGGGTGATACTGGGCTGCTCACAACAGCTCCCTTCTTTACTCTCATAAGCACATTGGTCATGTGATCACAGCCTTCCAAAATATGTGCATTATGCTTGAATAACCGACTCATGATTACATGGTATATGTACGATTTTGGTGGATTACTTTTCATAGTAAAAACAGTACATGAAAACAGCTGGAATACTAATTTATCCTACAAAACATTACACATCTCATTAAAATGGGTATGTGTTTGCTTTTTCTTTTAAAGTTAAGACTAGATCAATGTTAAAATTCAAAATTAAGCAGGGTTGAATGTCCAAAATCTGCATCAGAGACAAAGGAAATATAGCAAAAAACATGCATAAAAGTCAATTTTTTATAAAAATAAAGACTAAGTTTGGTAAAAATAGAAAATAAGAATTGTGTTTTCTCTTATAGGGACACAAAAGATAGTTGAAGAATCACCAATGCATTTTTTATACATTGTAGTAAAATATAATTTTGCTTGACAGTTACTTATTGCACTGAACAAACAAGAAACAACTGCATTTTTAGCAAGACGAGCACAGGTGAAACTGATGACATTAACAATGGCTTTGTTAATGTCATCAGTGGCAGTGAGCGGGCATGAACAGCACCGGGGTCCTGGAACTGCGTCATCTGAATGAAATTGTTCATATTATTTATTACACCTGTGCCTCTCCTGACATGTTGAAATGTCACGATATAAAAAAAAGGTCAGATTAGGTCGCCCTGAACGCAGCAATAAACAAGTCTAAATGAAATGATAATCTGAGCTATATTTAGCCCCTTCACACTCATAGTCCACCCACACAGGTGTTTTCATTCATGTTCCTTCTAAAGACTGTGGCAGCAGTCGGATGGTCAAAATAATTTCCTTTCCTAACTTTTTTTTTCGTGACCTTGATAGAAAATGTCATGAGGTCAAGGAAAGATGTGGAGGAGAATTCATAAGGACTTGAGAAAAGAAAACGGTGGTGTTTAGAGAATCCGGCTCTGTAATTATGGGACAGCTGATGTTATCGACATAGGTCTACTGTGGTGGAACTTAAGTGTGCCAAAAATAGATGACTAAAGGCACATCTTGTTTGTGTTGCCTTTTATAAATAGTTAAATAGTCCTTTTAACTGTTTTGTATTTATTTATTTAATATTTGATTTTATGACCTGTCTTCTTGAAGCACTTTGTAACATAGATCTTGAAATGTGCTCTATCAGTAGTGTTATTAATATTGTTAGGCTGCAGCCTAGTAAGACATGAGCAAAGAGCAAGTAATTAAAATCTTAATTACCTTGTTCCAAACATTCCTTATAAATGAGGATAACCTGTCGGAAAAATATGGTTTCATTATCAAGTTCAGAATTAAAATTAAAAAGCCATATATTCTGCAGTCATTTATAATCAGTGTCTTGAGGGGAAAAACATGTTTTTTAAATTTTAAAGCATGTAAACCTGATCAATTAAAAACCCGAAAGATTAGCATAATAATTAGGGGTTGACCGATATTTGTGTTTCAGGGCCGATACCAATTATTAGTAGTTAATGAGACTGATACTCGTAAACCATATGCATTTACAATAAAACCTAAAATCTTATGTTATTATTATTTAGAATTTGAACTAAATAAACTCAATGTTTAAATGCCATTTGCAAATGTTTAATCAAAACTGAAATTTTCAACATCGAATACAGCAAGTTCCCAGTAACTATTTTTTTTATAAAGTCAAGTAAAAAATTAAATAAACAAATAAATAGCTTCCTGAGGTTTAACAAAAAATAAAAGTCCCTCCCATGCTGACACTTGCACTTTTTAATCGATTAATGTTATCCTTGATCATTAAAATAAAATGCAGATACAGATATCCGGCAAAAAAAGTATTGGCCTCCATAATCGGCCAGGCTGATAATCTGTCAACCCCAAAAATAATTGCATTGGGATATTTGCCGCAGTGGCTTTGCTTCTGTTTTGCCTGAGGTTTGTTGACAGTATATTACAATTTGCATCTTGTAAAGTATTATCATTCTAGTGTCCTCAATAACTCCAACAATGGGACGAAAAAAGTGGTGTCTTCTTTCTGCTAACAGTCTATGTATCTGTCTATGTTGTATTTTATAGATGAGAAAATTACAGCCATGTGAGACTACACCCATCTGTCAGTAATGACACTAAATGATGATAGTCCATAAGTGTTCGAAATCGTTCACGGCTCACGATAGAATCATCTACTGACCAAGGGAATGATGTTGGACACAGCACGAATGTTGCATTTATTCTGGCTGATAAGACCTTAAATGACTTTTTTCATAGCAGGCATTTTGATGTTTCATATAGATAGAGATACAGAGAAATAGTAAATGTGTATGCTACCACAGTGCTGCAAGGTGCAAGATCACAGGAGAGCAAAGGAAGATGTCGATCAATCATGTTTGCACCACCAAGGCCACATAGCTCTGATTAAATCACCTGTGTGGACGGAGAAAGAGCCTCTGCATTAAACAGCTTATTGTGTTCATTTGTTTTATGTTGTTAAATGTATCAAATGACCAGATTTTTGTTTTATGTTATGATTTTCTTTTAAGGATAAGAAAAATATTGTACAGAGTAGAAGCTATAAGACGAAAAGAAAGCAAAAAAAAAAAAAGCCAATGCTTCCTCAAACACCAGGCATCATTAATTTGTGTTTGAAACTCCCAAAAGACAAAACCAGGCTAAAATGTCAGAGTTCACATGAAAGGACACCTTCCATCTCGCCATTTGCACTCACATGATTGTGTGTTTGAGATGTAAGACATGACACTGTGGACGAAGCACTTCAAGCATCACCACAGCAAATAATACGTATTTTCATTCCCATATGTTGCCCTCTGCGTCTCACATCGCCCTTAACCTCAAAAAACAAGATGCTTACAAATAAGACCTGAGAAATGAGTCTTGGCGTGTTCGGGTCCCTTCAGGATAGGAGGTGTAGTCCCGTTTCCCCTGGTGAGCCAGCCAACCCCGACACACATCGCCCAGACGCTGGCAGGTGCAGAAACGTTCTACTTTTGATCTCTCCACAGAGTGCCTTGCTATGATTATCTCAAGCTCGCTTGCCTTTGATTCATTTGCTGCAGCACTGTGGAATCCATCTATTTTAGTCCATCTATTGCGTGGTTTTTCTTGTGTTTTTTGAGATGATTGTGGTGGAGAGCAGACAGGCACAGCAAGCCAGTATTAGAGAGGAGTACACCAACACTTTTCACACAAAGAAATACATTGTGGTAAGCATTAATACCCATTAATGTAGTCACTTGCGACCAGTGTTGTGTCTGAGTGGGTAAATTTAAGGGTTTTGAACCAAAAACATCCAAATGTAGAAATCCTCCTCTTCACAACTGAATAACTCAAGGCTGTAGCCATGGATTCAACATTGCGGGGGAACAAGGGTTGTTCTGTTTATGTAAATTACTATCTGACAAATATAATCAAGGCTATTAAAGACAAGAACATTAGTTGAATACGGCCGTGAGCACTAGTGTTGGTCACTGGATGAGTGTGTGGCTGCTTACATAGCTCCAGGTAACTTTGCTATTAGTGAGTCTGTTTTAAGCATTTTTTACTACTTTCCCAGAAAGCTGGTGGCAGATTTCTTTATATAGTCATGTGCTCCAGGCACACTACTGCAAATTGTTTATACTATACACTGCTGCATGTAGCTACATGCTAATGTCAGGGAAACATGTTATTTTGGTTAATGATGTTGTTAATTTTTCCCTGATTTCAGATCATATTCCTCCTTGAACAGGAAGTTTGTTCAGGAACTATTATTGGTGATTTTTTTTTTCACAGTAGAAAGTAACTCTTTACTCTTCTACAGTCATCCCCCAGCTGCAATGGTGTGTCTTTGTATCATTCTGTGTCCCCTCTCTAAAATCAGAGGTTTTTGTGGGTCTGTGAATGCAAACTTTTATATATACTATTATTATATATACAACCCTGAGTTGTACCTTGTATAATTTCCATGTGACAAAACATTGATTGATTTTGATGCCATTTGCTCATGATTTTTTCAGACAAAGGTCTATTTCAGGTCAATAGACATGGAGAAAAAAAAAAAAAGGCAATCGATTTGTTTTTATTGATTGTGGTGACCAAGAGGTGAAAATGTCTCCCAGTGTTCATTCACAAACAGAGCAGGTATGTCTTTTTTGGCACCTGAATCCAAATCTGTTGTGAAACAAATAAACATTTGGATTTTTGGAGATGTGAAGAAGAACCAAACAAAGCCAAATCAACAAGGAGGCTCTGAGCTGGTCTTTGCTTTATGTGGATTTTGTATTTGTGCTGGTGGCAGTGGTGAGGGCTGTGTGTGTGTGTGTGTGCATGTGTGTGCATGTGTGTGATGTTGTGCCCCTGAGTCAGAAAGCACAGAAGTCATACTGCCATACAGATGGGATTTCTATCCTCAGTGCCTCCAGAATTTGCACACACATACCTACAAGTACAACACTTAAACCTGAATAACAATTTAAAACACATCCTGCCGAGTTACTTTGTCAGCAAAGTTAGAGCTTTTATTGCAATGTTTTCCTCTGTGATAATGTAGTGTGTAACGACACACAAAACCTGTTTCACTGTGCTTCCACTTGTACGCCCAGGAGAATAACTCAAAAAGCTTTTGTGAAAATATTATAAGCAGGAATAAAATCCAACTTATAACCAGCGTCTCATGATAGATGTGAGTCGGCTGTATCATTATCATTACCAGCTTGTGGTAAAGATCAATAATTGCCCTGCAGTTAATCACATCAAACGGCCTCATTAGAGCTGGCACAGATATTGGCTTTGCTCTGGAGTGAATGTCTTTGCATCTTCAGTCTCTTCTGAATTTTTAGGTGCAGAGGCAATATCTCGACAAATATTTTCATATATTTGGCAGCAATTTTTGTCTTGAATTTTGTTTTTTTCTGTGTCCAAAATTTTTTGGTCATTTCCGACAAGTTGTAAATCTGACAGTGAAAGTGTGTATTTTTAAACGTCCAATATCAGAGTCAGTTGTGGGAAGTTATCAGAAGTATCCTGTCTTTTCATCTTCAAATGTTTTATCTTTTCTCGTGTTGCTCTGCTCACTACTCTAAGGCCATTTGCAGTGAGGCAAAAAGCTTCTTCGAAAGGCCAAATGAAAGACTTTTTTTTGTGAAAAGAAGCAGAAAACACTCACTGTGAATCCTTTCTGTATTCCTCTTTGTATCAAAGAAATACTGCCATGTTCATGGTCTGTGATTTCTGTATTTTTTTTCCCAACAATTTCCAATATGAAATGGCCAGACAATCCCAGATGTTAACCAGAGCACCATGATTGTATTTCAGATTGCGTCATCAAACATTTATCAGTTTGGTTCTTCATATATATAATGGAAAAGCAGAAAGTAAAACTGAATTTCTTTCCAGAGTTCGTTTGTTTGGCCTTTACTCTGGACAAAGGAGGCATATTTTATTTTTTGAAATTATATGACTCCCATTATTTAAAATTACTGCATGTTCCCCCTCAGCTCTCTGAAGCGAATCCTCCCTCAGCTGAATGTACTCGCTGTAATGTGTTCCTGTGTTCGGGGCAAAACAGTTTCTATCTTCACTCCTCCACTCTTATTTAAACAATCTACAATACCTGACCACTGAAGAGACATTGCAACATTTGTTACAATTAACGGCGCAGAATTAGATGTATCTACATCCATGCTTGCAGCTTGTTGAGGCTTTACTTTGGCATTGCAGTGCTTTAAACTAAATTCAAACAACAGTATGCTTACTTGCGTCTGAAATTGTATCGCTATGCACCCTGTACCCAATATGTGGGCTATTGTTAAGCATACTCTGTATAAATAAACTGTCGTATTGGAGGCACTGAGTGGTAATTACCACGTCACTACGTGAGGGCCTCCCTGCCAGATGGAGACACGTAACTCTTGCCATCTTCAGCTCTGTTGGCAATTTAAAAAGTTAAATCTTATTCTTAACTTTAAACTGAAGCGTTGCAGAGCGGTCGCTGTCCATTATGAAAGTTTTCGTCCTCGCTTTGCACTGAGAAATATTAATGCTGGTTTAATGTCCAGTGTAGAAATGATAGCAATCAATCGATGATCAGTTCATCCGTCGGTAAGAATATAATCGAACATATGGAATTGATCAGTCTAATGAATCTTTTAACCTGCTGTTCTGTGTTATCAAAGTATATGCAGTAATTTGCTGTGAGCTTTTTTTTTTTTAAAATAATGATTTATTGATTAAATAATTAATAAATGAGCATGTTGACATTTGCTAATCAGCACCAAAAACAAAATACATTTGAAGCTGAGTGGAATGTCATTAGGTTTTGCAGGTATTTGGTTTAAAAATCACAATATTAAAGTATTAAACATATTGGGCTGATGATAGTGTTAGACGAAAAGTTGATGGATATCTAAAGTTATTACAATTCATCCTGTGGGAGAGGTGAGTGTCTTGGAAACGTCATGGCGATCCATCCAATAGTTGTTGAGATACAAACGGCAACTTCACTGTGGTGCTAAAGGAAAGGTGAAGGGATCATCAAAGGCTTTAGGGTACATCCTCTTGGAACCATGAATGTATGTCCAAAATCTTGTGCCAGTCCATTGAGTAGAAGTTGAGAAATTTCAGGTTGTACCAACGTGATCAACAGACTGACCCACTGGCCATATGACATACTGAAAGTTCAGCTTCAAGTATTGTTGAAATTATTGGACTTGTACAATATTTTTTTTCCCCTTTACACATAGAGGGCAATTTTTTCTGTTCTTGAAAACTTTAACCTCAAAGCTCACACAATAAATAACACTGTTGTAGATTTATCTTCAATTCAATAAATCATAGTTGCTTCAACAGAGCCAGCATGTCAGATGAAAGCATTTCACTGCAGTCATGCAGTGAGTCTCTGACACAGCACAAAACACACATATCTCATTCTGCATTTTACACATTCAAACATTTTCACATGCTACGGACCCCATCATGAGGTGTAAAAAAAAAAAAGATAAAAAAAGAAAAGAAGAAAATGTAACAGATGAGATGGCGCGCTGGATTTAAGTGGAATTTATTGGCGGGAACATGGAGCACTCGGATGCTAATTAAGATCGCTGGCTACAGAGAAGGCGGCAATGTGGGAACCATTATCTGTAAATGAAGTGAGACAACCCTTTCAGCAAAGGGTGTCAGTGACATGGCAATTCACCTTGTTTCACCTTGTCTGTACACACACACACACACACACACACACACACACACACACACACACACACACACACAGGCACTATCTATCTATCCATCTATCTAGAAAATGCATCAGTTTATCAAAAGGCTGATTTTCGTGACCCCACATCACCTGCTCTCTACATTTTTAACATCCCACAGTGCTCAGCAGGGAGTCACATTTGTCCTGCTACCTTAAAGAAATAAATCAATACTGATAAATAATAAGTCCTGAAATCTCACACACATACACACACACATACTGACTCCGGTGACCGTGACTGATAACGCTGCAGGCTCTGGAGACAAACACATGAAGCTCTAAATTACATCGTGAATCTCAATTAAGCTACACAGCTGGGGTGTTTTAGTCGTGCAGCACACCATGTTGCACTTTGTTGAACTTTTCGGGGGGTAGTGTCAGCAGATGAGTGAAGCCTGAGAAATGTACACTTTTGCAGAGATACATTAACGGTAATCGGTCAGTGAGGTGGATTCCTTCACCATGAGTGGAAAGTGTCTGCATGATAGCATGTTGGGGGAGGAAGCGTTTGAGGATTCCTGCTTTTATGTTGCTCTCATGGGGACAGCTGCATTATCGACATGAAGTACGGACATCTCTGGGAATTCCATTCAAATGCTCTGCATGAGCTTATTAAGGGTGAAAGAAAAAGACGCAGAGGATGTGGCTGCTCTGATTATTTCTGCCACTGTCAATACTGTCAGTTGGAACTGCCATCAAGTAGGGCGCGGAAGTGAAAAATGCACAGAAGGAAAACATGATCTGTGCAAGCATTAATGGTAATTAGGCCTGTGATGATAAAGACAGCATCCTAATATAGCCTGTTTATATCCATTTAGTATTATATACAGTGGAAGTACATTTGAGGCGAGCCATAGTAATACATTTGTGAGAGAATAATGAGTTCATCAGTCGGGTTTATCTCTTATTCACAAGTACCAGAGGCTCATAGTGTGCTAAAGCGATAATGCATGCCAGGAGGTTTAGCATATATCTCTCTGGAGCCCCAGCATGAGGCTTGATCTGGTTTCACACACCGTTGTCGGTGCACACAAAGCAAGTAGGCAGACGATGATTGCTCCGCTTTGAAGATCATCATGTGCTCGTCCATGCTTTGTTGCCTTGTGCATGCATTTCCTGTGAATCACAGGGCTGTGATGAAGATTTGATTGACCTCTGTCTGGCAGCTCAGTCCTGTTTTGATGATGACAAATGACTCACATGCACACACACACAAATAGACACTAAAACACACACACACACGCACAAGTGGCCAACATAGGAAACCACATTCAGTCAGCACAGTACATCTGTTACTTGTATTTTGTGTTCGTTATTCATGACAGTAACATAAATTTATGTTTGATCTTTTGTCAATTGTCCATTTGCCAAACCACTCCCCTTAACAGTTATTGTCCAATCATAGCTTGGTAACTGTAACTAGGCACGACCTCGCCATTCTGCAGCCTCACCACGTGTATGAAAGGTACGATTTTGGAGTTAGGGAACATAATTGTCTCAGCTTTGAAGTAGTAACAGCACCAAATTGAGGTCTATGTGAAAGGGACATAGGTGGGACAAGTGTGATGTTTTTATGCCGTGTAATGCCTGTGACCCACGGCGTGAGATTTAAAAAGCAGCTAGCAGAAGTGAGCAATTAACTCAAAGAGGAGGAACAATAACGTAATGTAATTGTGTGCAAAATTGGGAAACTGAGATTCGGAAGCTCCCTCTGAGCAGAGGAGATGAGTGGCCATGGTAAATTATATATTACTGTGTTAGGCCGTTGTTATTGTATCGAAAGCGCTACCGATGCTTATGTTACTTGTCACGTCCATCTCCCGCACCCATGCCTTTTTTGCCTCTGCGATGCTGGCATGCTATCTAAAACCACACACTGGAACGGCATGATGCCGCTGTTAATTGGTTCTGTGTAAAAACACAAAGGCACCAGAGAGAAAATAGTGGCCCTTTATTATGATCTCTGTGTAAAAAGGGCTAGTTTTTGTTTGCTGTGATGTTAGTTGCAATTGTTAGCACATCTGTTTAACTTGCTTACTACCCACAGTAGTAAATTAGTTTGCAGGGTTACAGGTTGTGTGTAAGCCAGTCCGGGATGATGTCAGAGATTAAGAGCTCTGTCCAGCCCTTAATTAGATTTGGGGAAGTTTACTGCAAAAACAGCTAATAAGATTGCGTTACGTTTGACTGTGTTAAGTCTTCATCCAAACAGCATTTTTAACTCTTTAACTCTAACGTAAGCTGCGGCGTAGTCCTGCTGCTCCATATACTTAAAGGGAAGATGAGGTTGATTGTTACCAGAAAACTAGAAAAAAATCCATCCACCAACTCTCCTGCCCGTGCCATAGCTGCACCCGCGCTCCTTATATTACGTTGTTACTGGCGTTTCAACCTGACGTTATGCGCATGTGAACGGTTGCGTCTACCATCTGTCAGCGTGTAATTACAACGCAACCAATTCTGTTTTGCCAAGTTCTCAGCTGATGCCGTCCAGCTGTATTGCATGAGGATGTGCAAGGTGCTTTTTGGCATCACGCTCCGATGTCAAAAGCACTGACAAAGCAGAGGTATTTGATAAATTTGTAATGACAAAGGGCTTTGATGTAGATGTAGTTTTGATTGTGGAATGAACTGTCCTTATAAAAACAACTGCAAATTTTGAGTGGTAAATCTGCCACTGCTGTAAGTATAGATTGCATAGGCTACACAAAAAAGTAAAGCTTGGCAGGTGTAGCAACAGTAAGAAGGAGAGAGAGAGAGACTGCAGCATGCTGGCAAATATAGATAGACAGTGTAAATTGGTAAAATTCACTGTGTGAACATTGTTGATGTTTATGAAACGTTTTCCATCAGAGATGTTTATTTTCCAGCACTGTACATTTTCCTCTTTACATCCTCCTTTATAATCACACCTGCTTTAATTTTGATACTATTTCCACTGATCAGAGCTACACTCGCCCACGCAACACTTATTTCCATGATCACAGTCAACATGCTTTAGCTAATGGGACAGCTCACTCCTCTCGAATCTGCCCACTCGGCACATTGTGATGTGCCTAATTGAATAATCAATAATCAAATGAACACTGCAGGCTGCATTTAGAAACTGCTGAAAGAAAATACTCATGTATGAGAAGCTACAAAAAAGATCTATGGATAGTGATTGTCCAACCACTGTTCACACGCTTACTATATCATAATATGATAATACTCTTTTCTTGATTATGGTTCCTCAGGGACTCATACAGTCCCACTATGTCTCTCTTTTGTTATCTCACTTTTAATTCCATTTTTAAAGCTAATTATTAAAATTTCAAGACCTTTGGGTGTAGGATGATCAAACCTTTTAACGGTAATCTTCTCAGTTTATAATAAATAACAGAACAGTGCATTAATTTGACGTTTCCTGCAGAGAAATGGCGATTTATTTCAAGTTCAGTTCTTATCTCGTCCATGATAAGGTGGTATTGAATCTTCCTGGGCTGGCAGAGAGAACATGTTGCTAAGTGCTGCACCCCAAGAGGACATTTTAAGTGAGAAGTGGGCTGTGTGGAGTGGAGTTGGCGTGGAACAACTGTGGCTATAAAAAACCCAAGGCAGGGGTAGACAATGGTGCTAAATACAAACTGCGTAGCAGTTTGGCAGCAGTCAAATATTTTCAAACACTTGTGTATCTCAGTCGCTGGCAATCATAGATAATCAATACACATGATGCTCACATTATGATGAGATTTTGCTGGACATAACCTAAGAATACCACACTAAAGTGCCTGAACATGCACTGCAAACTTGAAATTATCTAGACATTACCTGGAGGAGCTGTGAGAACGCAGATGTCCGAATCAGCTGGATCAGACATTAAACAGACTTCATCCTGCCAGTTCCTTAAGTGCTCATTTATGCTCAACATTAAAAAAGTATATGTTGACGGACAGACCCTTCTGTTTGTACTCTGCATTTTTTCCGTTCATATTTGGGCATGTTTTCTGAAAGCTTGTGGATTCTGACAAAAACAGTGCTACCAGAGATCATGGGGGCAGTGTTGCATAATTCAAGCAAGACAGGACCCTAGTAGGTAAAGAAGACAATGTATTAATGACCTCACAAACCACCGCCATCTACAAAGCTGCATCTGTAAAAAGCTACATTATCACGACCTCCTCCTCATGCCGTGTTTCCTGCATGCGGTACCCAGGTGCCACCCCTCGCCTAAACCAAACTGAGTATTTCCAAGACAATGTGTATGTTGGACACCAGAGCCGTTTAAATCGCTCTGCATTAAGAATTGCCTTCAAGATCAAGAACGTGCTTGAAATCAGGGTTAGTTAGCAGCAATCAGATGTAAACAATAATCAGTAGAAAGCAATAATGGCCTGGAACTTCCACTTCATCCACCCGGGTGTTGTGTTTCTATTATTGCTGATCGGAGCAAGAGTCAATAAATACCTTTGACTTCTGCAGAGTCACTTGAACGGGTGTGAATGCCGATTGTAGCCTCTGCCATTACATTAAAAAGCCAGGTGTTAGCAGGCTTTTTATACAGTGGGAAAGAGGCTTTACACAGACAATCTGGTGTTGTGTGCTACATGTGTAGAAGGGAAACTCCAGACAATGTTCATATCTAATTCACCAGACATTGTCCAAAGTTTATATGGGAAACTTAACCCAACAAAGTTAACATGTTTGTTGGGAGTCGGAATCATACTTGCAGTCTGCTTAATATTGTACAAGAGTGAATGAATTGTCAACTACTGTGTCAAGAGCTTCAAAATCCTTCACCCTTTACTATTAGTATGGTATTTTTTTTGGTTATAATTATTAATTTAATTTTTAATCAGAGTTCCAAATTGAGTTCCTGTTTAGTGTACTTCATGAGACTGATTGCATGAGGTGATTTAATGTAAATTAAGTTGCATTAATTTAACATAATTAATAATTATTTTAAATGATTATTCATTATTTCTGATATTTATATATACCATATTTCTAACAATTGGTGATCCTTTATGAGGTAGAGTCCCCAACATGTTCATCACATACAAACCCAGGGTTAACATGTTTTATTGAGCATCTACTTATCTGTCATCCATCTACATTAACTGAGACTTAACATTTTAGCTGTTATGTGCTTCTAAGCAGACAGCAATGATATGCAAATTCAACATTTCCTCATGCAATTTCAATCTCTCAAAAACAGCAGAAATGGAAACTAACAGGCAATCAGCTGGCCAATAAAGGTTAACACTGCAGGCATTTCAGCAATGCACAATTTGTCCAAGAACCTAATGAAAATGCTACGGTGGCACGCAGAGATATTTTTGCATCTTTTGGATACTTTAAGCCCTGGTGTGGATTTGCAAAACGAATCAAATGAAGATATAACTTTCTTTTGTCTAATTGAAAAAAACATACCAAAGCCAGACGTGAGATGGCATCATAGAGAGACTTGATCTCAATCAAGGATTTACTGATGTTAATACGACTCGCATGATAGAAAAGGCATCAGTTAAGCTTGTACAGATGTATTCCTTCCTCAGAATACCATAGCAACAAGCTGGGCAAAATGTTGCAGTTTTCCAACGATGCTCATCTTGGGAAAACACTAGAAAAAAGTCATGTTTTCACTGTCTGACAATGAGGTGATGGGGTGTTTAGGGCCATGTAGTTAGTTTAATGCCTGCCAATGTACCACAAGCATCTCCTGAATATGAATGCACAGCAACAATTGAATGCAAAACAAAGCCTGTTTTTCCCCTGGGGGACTTGTTGTGGTGCTAACATATGAGCTGTAATGCAGGCTCTTGTTCCAGTTTCAGAGGTTGGGTCAACATGGTTTCTAAGGCAGAGCTAAATCCTTGTTAGGGAAACACGACCAGGGGGATTTTTACTATAAAATCCCGGAGCTCACGGTCACGCTGTTCTTGGAGCCGTTCTGATCATCAGGCAGGGTAATCAACCACATTTTGTTCCTGCGCCATAGATCTCATTCATATTGTAATGTTTCTTCAAGGGAATTCAAACCAGAGGCTTTCACATTGGGGGTGTACAATGTGAGCGGTGATAAAACGGTGCACATCATCAGATATCAAAGTGACGCGTGCAAACATCCTCTGAGCTGACTGAGGTGGAGGGCAACAGCGTAGACTAAATCTGCTGCAAACATGAGCAGGAGGACTGACAATTCATAGTGCCGCTCCTTCTCGAAGTACCACACAACTCTGCCAAACATGACATCATCCCCTTTCTCGATCCTACCCTTGGGCTGGCTCGCCTGCCAAGACAAGTGCCTTCACTCAGGCATAACGTTGCAGTTTTTGTTGAACTTTTGCCGGACTCTAGTATGGAAACCGAGCCAAGCACAAAACAAATGAGGTATGCACAAGTGAGTAGGGAGCACTTTGTCTTTGCGTTTTTTTTCTGAATGGATACGAGTAATGAGTTGAAGGCGGGCAGACATATTGAGGATGTTTCTTGGAGTCTTAGAAAAACAAACGTCTCCATTTTTTAACATAGCACTCGCTCACATCCTATATAACCCAGGTGACTGAAAATCTTCACAGACATGTACGGAGCTTTCTTTCACTGTCTTGGTGCCATAGCAACAGAGCATGAGGCTTCGTTGGTTTATCTTTACAGTGCTGAGGAAACAGGGGAATCACCTGTTTCTGCCTCTGCAATGAAATAACTGAATATCACTACTGTAACCTCTTTGTCGTTGTTTCCCTGTTCCTGTGTCTGCATCTCATCTCTGTTTGTATGCACGTATCTCGTCTCCCTGATGAACACATGGTGAGACTTCCCACAGCTTACCATTTACCCACTCTGAGCAATCACCTCCTGAATTAGTTTGCTCGCCATTTCCTGAAATCTCGAAAATTACAACGCCACCTGCCTGATCTCACCGGGAGCCAGCCCTCGCGTAACAGCATTTAGACTCATCTGTCTGTGCTTTTTCAAAAAACTTCTCTCTCAAAGGTCTCTCTGTTCTCTCTCAGTGTCTGCATTGGTTTAACCAAGCCCACTGGGGTGTAAAATTGAAATGCAGACAGTCAGACAACACAAAGATAAGACTGTTTTTTTTTCTTTGACTCCACCGCAACCAAATAAAAAAATCATATTTTTGTTGCGAGGAGAGGATCTTTGGAAACAAATTATGCGTACACATACTGTATCTGTTATCACAAGAGGATGCGTTACTACTTAGAAAGGCTTCAGAGGCTGATGGAGGTACTCCAGAGTGCTTCCGTTTAAAATGTCATAGGCTTATCTTAATTCATCAGTGGGACTGTAGCACAGCAGCATCTGCTGAATCTGTTTGAGATTCTTCCCACCTACATTGTATTAACTATTCATGTCCTGGCAGAGTGAGTTATTACAGTGAATGACAGCGCAGGGGTCAGAAGAGAGAGGAAGCAGAACATAAGCAGTGGATCAGTGTTCAGAGCGAGCACATCACATTAATGCTCACGAATTCCTACAAAAGACTGATAACTCTAAGCTGTACTTAAGAATCTTGATGGCAGTGTTTCCCTCAGGTTTGTTTTTTCTTTTGAGGAAAAGGAAAACTTAATTCAAATATTTTATATTCACACACCACAAGCTTGAGACCGTTTCTTATTAAGTTTTATTATGGACTCTAGAGCTGTTGGTTTAAAGTTATGGGTACATTTTCTTTTTGTTTTGTCTTCTTTTGTATCTGGGGAAAACATGTTGCAAAACACTATTTATAACAGCTGAATTGTTTTTGTCATTTGCTTTGATGTACAGGCTATAATCCCTCTTCATAAGCTTATTAAGCAAAGATTTAAACATGGAATAAAACATGTTTGGCCTCATTTAGACTGTATGTTTTTCAGCTACAGCAGGATGGCTCTAGACACGCAATTGTAGAGCTAAACCTGACTCAACTGTGCCAGTAGAATACGATTTATTTTGTTTTCAAAGTTTTAAAGTCTGAATGTTCACTGTGACAGCGGCATTCACGTCATATAGTAAACAAAAGTAGCGTTAAAGTTAAGAGCACTCACTCCGCAGCAGATTGTGGGGACCAAAATTTTGTACACGCAGAAAAAAAAAAGACTTGAAATGATGTTTAAGGTGCAGCCTACATGCAACCCCATGTCGTAGAAATGTCCTTTGCTTAATAATACATTGCATCCATAATTACATTGTGGTGACAAGGTAATTGCACCCTGGATTATGTTTAAAATATATCACTTTGAGTTAATGAAACTCTGTTGAAATTCTGCACTGGACTTGCAGGGAGGTGGTCAGGATGGTTGCCGACCATACAAAGTGTAGGACTGTGTAACCATAGTCCTGTTTTGGAATATATTCTCCTGTCTGTGGCTGGGCTTAGGCAATTAAAGTATGCTGGGGAAAGATAATGATTTCAGTTAAATGTTAACTAAAAGATATAATGAAGGGAAAAAAATCCTGCAGTCATTAACAGTGAATACTGATGTGCAAGATTGCCTATAGCAGAAATGAAATATGTTGTCTGTGGATGTTTTGCTGATATGTTCAGTATCAACACTTCTGCGACTTTGCCAGTTATGCAAATAAGCAACATTTACTCATTATGTTAATAGAAAATGTAATTTGCTCTGCACTATGTTTCCCTCAAAAACATATTTGCTGTTTCAAATTAGTTTTATACAAACATCATTTCTGGAGACAGGGCTGAGACATGACAATGTCTCTGTTGGTCTGTTAGTTGATCCTCCTCGCTTTGATCAAAATTGAAACATTTTAACAACTATTGGATGGTTTGCCATGACATTTTCAACAGACATGCTTGGTTTCCAGATCCATTGCCCTAAAGAGTGATCTGTTGACTTTTCTTCTGTCTCCACTGTTTTGTGGTTTTGAAATCGTGCTAGTTACCAAATGTTGCTAACACACAGATTTTTTAAAAATCTTGTCAAATTAAGTGAGCAATTTGAAATTATTAATGTCTATCAAAACAGGCTGTTCTCATGCAATGTTTGTACACATACTTAGAAAAGTAATGCAACTTAATTTGCATATAACCCATGTAATCATGAGCCAGTCATTAGTGTGTAATCTACATAACAGTTAAGTCTTCAATCCTGTGACTATTGCATTGACCGGAGTAAAACTGTGAACGGAGGCAGGCGATGGTCACAGGACTTTCCCTGAGGAAACCCACGTTCGAAACTGTGTGAAACCAAGTGAACTTTATTATTTTACGGTTCTCCATCACCATGGTTCTTTCCCTAAACCTGACCTACATAACCTCATGTATCACTGATGTGGTGCTAATTCATTAGCAGTCATAGAGTGTTTTATGCATTCTGTAAGACACTATAGGCCTACTAACCATTGTAAGAGGATACAATGATTCAGTGCAATGTTTTGAGTAGTTTGAGCAGTTTTGGATAGCTTGCGTGACCATATTTAGAGAAAAGAAAAACAAGACTCGAAATACATTTAGAAGCTATAGCTTCTACCCTTCACTTCAGCAGTGCTCATGAATTAAAGTATGAAAGAAGAAACTTTAAAAATCCAGCAACCACTGTCCATCCCAGTTCTGTCCTGAGGCAAAGAAAGGTTTATCAGCTTGTATCTTCTCTGGAGTATTTTAGAATTTCCATTTTCCATTCTCCTACAATCACGTCTGTTTTGCCCCGAGAACCTGAATTAAAAGCGGGCAAGGAGTCGAGCACAGGGTGAGAAAGTGAGAGCGGTGCGCTCATTCAGATCACATATACATACGCTCACTAGGATCCTCCTCTCCACAGTCCTGCTGTGCAGTTTCTATTTGGATAATACTGAGCTGTCGCAGAATAACAAGTGGAACAACAACAGAGTCACACAGTCGCCGACGCCTCAGACAGCATGAGACTGAGCCCACTTTGTTCTGGAGATAAGAGAGACAAGGCAGTGCGGGACATCTGGTCCTGTCTGGTCATTCTGCACTACATGCCTCCACCACATGCACCTCGCCATTATGTAAAGCCTGTTTTATTGTTACCAGAGGCTAGTGTTGGCACACTGGGGATATCTTTGTTTACATACAAACTGACTGGGATTTCAAAGAAATACTGGTATGTGGTATATAGAAAAACACATGCAGAAATATTTTAATATATAATAGGTGCTGTCTCACAAGTGCCTGTATTAGGCCACATATTCCATTTATCATGTTTTTGCTTAGAGTATGGTGACAGAGTGTATTCCATCCCTGTACATGTGTCATCATGAGGCTGCTTGTGCATCTATTTCTGTAAAACTCAGTGGCTAAAGCAAAGGTTTGCCTTGCCAGAGGCATCTGGTTCTAATCCTAAGTCAGTTTAGCCAAGGCGCATTTTCATGCATGCTGTCTTCCCTGAAAACACGGATGGATGTGCTCCTTTGAACAGGAGCAGGCTCACTCCTGGCTCTGAAATGTGTGTGCTGGCAGTGGTACCTTAGAGAGATAGGATACGCCAATGCCTATAAAATGACCCACAGTAGTTGGGCTATGATCATCCTAAAAATGAATTAGTATTTAAACTAAACGCTGAATTTTTCTCATTTTCAGTCATTTTTTCCTTTCTCTTTTTGTGCTAGTCTACACAGGCATGTGTGTGTTCGTTTGTGAACGAGTGTGTAGCCAACTGTTAGCAAATATCTAGCGGTATGCCTCGTGGCTCAACCTGAAAAGCTGTTTCTTTCATAAGCTTTCTTGTCAAGGTGCCAAGCTTGACGCTGTGTATCACAAATCCATGTCTCGTTTATTGTCAATTTTATAATCCAAGACTTCTGTGGAAGAAAACATGCACACATTGAAAAAACACTGACACAATTACAAATGATGTATCATTCAAAATTCCACTACGCTTATGTCCATTTTTTTTTAGGTATTGAAGTATGGATTTCCCAAATAGTTTTTTTTCCGCACTAATTTTGAACATAAAAAATGGAAACAGAGATGGATGGTAAATAACACATTTCTGCAACACTTTGCATTTCCTGAGCTGGGTCACCACACAGAACAAGAGCTAAGAGGGGCAACGGGTGAATAATCAGCCGTCCTCGGGCAATCTGGAGAGCCGTGAGAAAACATTTCAATAAGTGAATCCTGCAGAATACCGTTGGCTCAAGTCATGCGATTTATACATGAAAAAAGTGCTCAGAGTTAACACCATTACTGTCACTTTTTTTGACCATATCTAATAATGATTTCTGTTTCTTTCTATATTCCATGCATTTCATTATTTACCACAGAGAACTGTTTTTTTTGTTTGTTTTTGTTTTTTACTAGAACCACCATTACTGTTAGTGGGATCATTTTTTTTCATGTTCTTCATTATGACATATTTTCTGTTTAACTTGATGATGTAGTCTGAATTATTTATATTTTTTTTAAGTATATAGGCTTTTTCTTAGAAATATAGCACATATGAAAGTACAAAGCACTCTTACTCGTGTCCTTTGAGGTCTGACTTTTTAACATACAGTTGAGTATAACGTGAAAGTACAAATTAAGGTAAAAGGCTGAGGTCAGGTAGAAATGAGGTACAGTCTTACAGTCCTGTTCTAAAGATTGTAGTCTTAACTTAGTGTATAAAAACTGTGTTCATTTTTTATAGTATTCCATTAATTTCTTTTCTAATATTAAAGTCATGAACACTATGTATCTCTAAATTGTAATTTATTTTTTAGCTAAAAATGTCAGAGTTTTAACATCTTGTTTTTCATGTAATACAATTGTTTGTTTTGACGTGTTAGTGGCATGTCTCTGGGGATGGCGATGTCAATTGATCAGGCTGCCACTTTAATTCAATCTTAAATATCTCAAAAACTATTGGTTGATATGAAACTTGCTATGATACTCATGAAGTACCCAGTACCCAGTAGATGAATCCTAATGACTTTGGTGATCCCCTGACTAGCACCATTTATGTTTCTCAGTGAGATGTCTTGAGAGAAATTGCCATGAAATTAGCTCATACGTCCATGTCCCCCTCAGGATGATGAGTAATAACTGTGGTGATCTCCGAACTTTCTTTCTAGTGCCATAATAACGTTTTAATTTGTTATTTATGTTCAAATACCTGCACCAGCTGATATCTGTGTCCAGTGCTTATTAGTAGCAAAGAGATAGCTGTGGCAAAGAGGCATTATGTTTTTGGGTAGTCCGTCTGTCCATCTGTCCGTCCGTCCGTCCGTCCCAAGTTTGGCACAAATGTCCACTTGGACCCACTTTGAACTGATTGGATTTTGGTGGTCATAGGTCAAAGCTTAAGGTCACTGATCTTGTTGGTCTCATTCTTGTGACCGTGACATCTCAAGAACACGTTGAGTGTTTTTTTTTTTTAATTTGGCGTCCACTTGCACTCAATGATGAACTTAGATTTTGGTTGTCAAAGGTCAAGGTCAAAATGACCTTGAATCAGTGTCATTCGTATGAATATGACATATCAAGAACACCTTGAGGGAATCTTTTAAAATTTGGCACAAATGTCCACCTGGACTTAAGAATGAACTGACGAGTGGTCAAAAATTAAGGCTACTGTTTTTTTGGCTTTCACTCTAGAATTGAGACACTATTCATGACAAAATTTCACACACGTCTAACAGGGTATAATGAAAAAGTGATGACTTTTTATATTCAAAAGGTCAAAGGTCAACTTCACTGTGACATCATAATGTACTGCAAAAAAGCTTTTCTGGTCAATATTCAGTACCATATCTCAATATCTCAGGCAGAGAATGGAGACATTAGGGTCAGATACTACACTGGTGACACTAATCTTAAACCTGTGCAGACTGTATAGATCTTTTGTGCTACTACTTAACACTTAATTCTACAGTTCATCTAAAGAATTCAAAATCACCGAATTTGGAGATACATGGTTTTCACTGCACAGCAATGTTAGATGCAATTGTTAAAAAAAATGATCATCTTTATTCAATTTGTGAGACTTTGTTGCTCTCCAACAGGAGCTCACGTACATGTAGCACAACTACTTGCTGAGGATCAATTTATCATGCTTGATTCCTCACATTACAGTACATTACACAACATAATAAAGACTCACTTTCTCATTCTATAGTGTTGAACACTTTCAGTAGAAAGTGGCAATTTGTGCAGAAGACGGGGGAGTCACATAAAAACTTCATTATATCAACTGAAGCTTTGTGTTCTGAGTCCATTAGGGATATTTGTATTGGTTAACATTCACCTCTCTGACTCCCATAACCTGCGTAATATAATATAACACCACGAGTCGTACTTTAAAACATGCATCTTCTCAGTGCTTTAGCTTCTTCGTACAATAAAGCAATACTGTTTTTTATTTTCCAATTTAACTCCTATTGAACTATCATGAATCTATTGTTGCCATAATGCTTTGAATAGCTTTACACTGGCTCACACATCTTCTGTAGATGGTGGTTACTTTATTTATCTGGAGTGAGATGTGATAATTCGTGGCTGCAGTTTCTCCACAGTGCATCTATTCAGAGATAGTGGAAATAATAACTTTTTCTGCTGTTTTCCTGTTTTATAAAAGGCATGGGAGTGTGTAGGTGTATGTGCAAAGAGAATTGGTGTATAGATAGTCAGCTTGAGAGGATACACTGCACATTTATCGAGAAGTGTGTATGAATAAATTGCATGTGGAGCCAGGGAGTTCACGTTTACCTAGCTGTAAGGTGGAGGTCTTTTTTATTGGAGGGCTTTCAGGTCAGATAATCCGGCTTTTCTATAATGAAATTATTATTTTTTTAGTTGAAATGTCACCAAAGAATGAGCATTTTGTTGTCTAGTTTAGAAAATAATCCACAGTTTGTTCTTTATTATTATTTATGAGGTTCTTTGTGCATTTCCAAAAGATTTTTTGTGCATTTCTTATTTGAAATTATTCCCAGCGGCTTTGCAATATTATGATGGAACTGTTTATGAGGGAGTTAATGTGGTTTCCTCCCAAATAAGCCTGAAATGGCAGAAGGAAACCAACATGTAGACAGCATTGTATCCACTTCCACTGCAAAACAACCAATTTATGCCTCTCTTTGTAGATACAGTAGCTCTGAAACCCTCCTCAGTCCGGCTGTGAGGTTACCTCAAGATGGTAAAATACAAAACTAAACATAAATAAAAACAACACATTTCTAAAGACAGTTTTTCAGACATTGTCTTGGGTTATCATCCATCTGAAGGATGATTGAGTGATGGATACAGACAGGTCAGTCCTTCTCTGTCTGGAGGAGTATCACTGTGGAGTGCATGCTGGTGTAGTGTGTCTGACGAGCGTGCTGAGTGGCTCAGCGCTGCCGGGAGAAGAGGTTCCTCAGGGCATTGTTGTAGTTCTTATTAAAGGCGGTGTATATGAGTGGATTAAAGAAGGAGTTGGAGTAACCCAGCCACAGAAAGATGCTCTTCCAGATGGGCGGGATGTCACAGGAGCACAGCGGGACGATGAGCTCGGTGATGAAGAAGGGGATCCAGCAAAGTACAAACACGCCGATCAAAATGCCTACCATAAGCGCCGCCTTTTTCTCCTTCTGCTCGCGCCATGTGTCGCCGTCTGTCTGGAAGGTCACGGTGGCGTGGCGCACGGTAAACACCATCTGTGGCTGATGTGTTTCGTCCTTTACCTGGGAGGGAGAGAAAAAATCAGTTACTCCATTGATTGATTAATCAATCAACAAACCTGGTTAGTATTTGAATTAGAAAAGTCTTAAACAATACAGGCCATTTTAGCTGCTCACAAAAGATGGATTATAGGCTGAAAAGAAGTGTGAATCAACAGGTGGATCAACAAACCAAAGCTCATTTTTGCATTTCACACACACACGACACAGAGCATAAATCCAGAGCAGTGTCTTAATCTGCATTTTCCAGCAGCCCATTTTGTGCCGTTTCACAAACAAACTGCGCAGCTGGGAAAAGGAGAAAAGAAAATGCCAACATTAATCTGCTGACTTTTTCCTCTCTTATTTGTTGCCTAGCGCAGCTCAGGGCTGACTTTATTTTTTGTTTATCAGGTGAAGTTGCCCGGGTCGTTCAGCAGCCTAACAGCTTTTATAAAGACGAACCGTCTCTCTAAATGTGTCGGAAGTAAAACACACAGACTAAACTGTTCTGTTTACATTTAAACAAGAACCTGCACCCGGGTGGAGAAAGTTGTTCACTCTGGAGCAAATGTAGTTGAATCAATATGGGTCAGCAGGGCTTATTCCTGATAAGATGGATGAAGCAAGTCCATTTACAGCAGAGGCCAGAGGTTAAAAGCATAGTGCTGTTGGGATGGAGGTTTCAAATTCAGTGGATGGTTTAAGACACCTCAACATTAGATGGTGCAGCAGCTCAAATGGGCACTTAACTGAGGATCCGACTTTAAATATTGGATCACTGATGAAGTTATGCTTTACCTTCGAACTAAGGAGGCGAGACTCACCTTAAATGACTCACTTAATCTTGTTTCCTGTCATTAAATATATGGAAAATGTATCCTTCTCAGCAACCTGAGAGCTAAGTTTTTATGAAGCAGTTATCCTACTCTTCTCCTGCGTTAAAAACTCAGACCTAAAATTAAACATGTAGCTCAAAAGAGTAGATGGTTAGCTTATTCTAGCATAAAACTACCTTTGCTCTTTCCAAAGCCTCTTAAGTTTATTAATAAACATGTTAAATTAGATTGCAGATATAAAAGTGAAAAGTTGTGGTTTTTCGGGAAATACTGTTTCTTGACCAACAAAAGCCGGTAACAGTGACTTCTCGATGTTACACAGCCATAGCATTGCTTGAGATGCACTGTCACGTAGCTAAGTGCAAGTTAACAATAATATAATGTTAAACCTTATGTATGCTCACATATAAGCACAAAACAAGGATCCGGACAATGAAGATGGTAAAGCAGACAGTTGACTGTAACTGCCTCAAAATAATACTTATGTTTACATGTAACAACATAAAAGAGGTTGGCCTCAAACCCGTCTAGTACAAAACTCAATTGCCTCAAAATTATACATCTATAGGCCAAATAAAATATTATGAGAGACTGGTTTTCCTAACACCATTCACCATTAGATGACAGACTTAGAAGGAAAATAATACATGTTTAAATGGCATATGAACTGCATTTAACAGGCCAAACACACTCAAGTCAAGTTTCTAGCTCACCAAACCATGGATTATTTATAGATTACTGCAAGTTATTTGACATGTTTATCACCAGTGCTTGTACCTCATGAACAGGAGTCTCCAAAATCATTTGTCAGACAACCTGTTCCTTTATTCAGTCAGCACTGCCGAGGCTGAAGAACCTACAGACGCACTAGATAACGTTGCTGTTGTTGGAATATTTGATGCTTTAGTTTGCGTTATGCAAACAGCTGAAGAATTTATGTGACACAAGTAATGATGTAATTGTTTGATTTTGCACATTAAGATCATTACTGAATTTATAACAAATGTAATGTGATTACAGTAACCCAAAGATTGCTTACAACGTGGTCATCTCAAGTTTGCAGGGTCCTAAGTCTCTAGATATACACTAACGTTGAGAGACGGGTAATATTGGTACCTTTTGCAGTTCAGTTTGCAAAGGAACAGAGGGATATAGATGTTTCCAATGCAGTTTGAATTGTAGAAATCCATTTAGCCACTGTAGAGTTATCCATGTCTTAAGTCAAGAAAACTGACCTGCCCACAAATTTGAAGGCGGAAGTTTAAAGGGGTATAACATCAGTATGCTTTAATGATTTCAACATACTGAAAAACCCTTTGAATTTTTCATATAGTTTTATAATATGTTAAAAGGGTATATGGGTTCAACAAATAAACACAAGTTGAGCTGTTGAAGGTCAGGAAACTCCGTTCATCAGTGTTTAATCAGTCAGTTTTCATATTTGCAGTGACAGTAACCATTTTCTGAGGGATACATTTTATGGCTTTTAGTGCTGTAGTGTAGAGTTATTTGTGCATCTAGGCCAAGTATCTGTGCACCTCACCTATCAAGAGTCTCTATTTCTGGTGGCATGTGTATGTGTCTTAATGTCTTTGAGTGGGTGTTGTTGATGGATGAGTGCAGGAGGTTTATTATCTTAGATGTGAATGCCGTAGCTCACATCACAACTCCACGCAGGCACTTTGCAGGGCTCGGTGCCTCAACTCTTGGATGTACGCTGGGAAATGATGAGAATAAACTTTAGCTGGATAATGAGACATGTATAATACAACCATAAGCTGCGAGTATCTCTGCAGAAAGCAAAATGACTAATAAAACATATTCGATTTAATTGCTAAAGCAGCAAGAGCGATTGCCTGTGTAATGAAACTTGACATAAAGTTGTTCTACCTAAGCAATAAAAGACACGGCAAATTCATTCGACGATTGGTCCTTCTTGACCATAAGCTCCCAATTTCAGGCCAACTGATGTCACACTTGCATAACCAAGGGGTATCTTGAGGATTTGGGGGATTTTTAAAGTAAACGCATCACATAAATGAAAAGAAAAAGAGCTTCACTGTGTATTTCCTGAGAATCCGTCTGTGGATATTTGCCAAGTTCTCAATGTTCAGGTGCCGAGTGATTATCATAAGAACCCTTTCATAGGTAAAAGAAAAAGCTCTCTGCTCTAAGATCTCTAAAAGTGCCGTAATCTCTATCTCTGAAGTGTTTTGGGGGCTTTTCAAATGCGTTTTCTACCATAAGGGTAGGTGAAAAGTGAATGCAGACTCAGTTTTCACAGGGAAAATTTGACTGTTTAAATGTTTGCTCATGCCCGTGGAATAGATCTAGACCTTTTTGTCTGTTGATTAGTGAAACGCCAAAGCCAAGAAGGTGCAGTGGCCCATTAAAGATGCTAGAGGTGGTATTTATAGCCTTCTACCTTCTGCCTACGCACATTAACAAGCTGGTGGTGATGAGCAGGATTGCTGCAATTATTTGTCCGTATGCTCATACATCGGATACTTATGTTTCCCTGATTACTGTTGAATAGCTCATCAGCCACAATGATAAATAATTGCTCAGCAACTCATATTTGTGGGTCAGGGGCATCAGTCGGATGACAAGGAGAGGAAGGAGAAAAATTCATCATTAGATATAAGACGGGTGTCAAATAAACTGCTGGCGGACACAGGTTTTTTTGTACTCAGAACATGTGGTTTATTAAAATGCAAAACATTTCAACATGAGCGGTACATTAAGTCCTGTCAACCAACTTTGCTTACTCATGTACAGCTCATCACAGTGGACCTGCTTATTCGAGCTTGGTTTCAAGGACAGTCCATCTACATGTACCGAAGACCAAGACCAATTTGCATGTGCGAATTATACCAGAACCTTTTCTTTTAATTTCCAAGGGTTGTTATCAACAATGGTAGTAGATCAAAATGCACCTGGACTCAATTGGATAGACCTACAACCAATGGGAACGTAGCACTGAGCAACGGACAAATGTAAACAGCACGCAGAGATGAGCTGTGATGGTGTAGCATGGATATGTCTGTGAACGAGAGTTGCCGTTTTAGTACTTAAACAGAGAGTTCCACATCAGCTGCAGCCGTCTTGGCTGCTTTTTAGATTCCAACTTAGCGCTTCTCTTTTTTTATGCTAGGTTTATGCTTGCTGTCATCACATATATCACATAAAGCATCACATCAAACAGGCCCCGCATCAGATAAACTGTTGTGATTGGCCCAACCTGGTCCAGTCTAGCTACAGGTCTGCAAAATCTTTTGTTACTGTCAGTCCTTGTAGTGTATTTCTATTAGATGCATGACTTTTACTTCATGCACAACCAAAGCCCTGACATGCGTTTTCTATTGCCCAATCCCTCCCCTCTTAGTTAGCATTGCAAAGTCAACAAGCTTGACAAAAGGAAACATGGCAATGCCGGTTCCACTTAACCAATGGATGTATAAAGAGAGCAGGACACAGGATCAACGCTCGACTTTGAAGTATATAGACATTGTAGTCAAATAATTACAATCTCCAGGTCCAAGACTTTTTTTCCTTAGACTTAGATTGTGAAAGGGACATCTGTAAATCAGCAAATCATTTGTTTGAGGTACATTAACCTCCCAGTAAAAAACATTTATTAGCCCTTTTTTAAATCATTATGTCCTAAAAGTTGTAAAATTCACTTATAGCCAAGTTTTTATGGAGTTTCAGCTCTCACGGAGGATGGATTCTGGTCCTCTCCATGTCTTTGCATCTCTGCGTCTAATAAGGGCTTTATTGTGCCACTTAGGGACCAGATTATTTTTCGACTGGTTGTGATCTTTTGTCCCATGATCAGCTCTGCCGGGCTTACACCAGTAGAAGTAGTCAGTGTTGCTCTGTATCACATTAATGCTAATGGAGGGTTAGTGAGTTTGCAGCACAGTCTGGTGGGCTGTAAGGACTGGACGTGGCATGTACAGTGTTACACTGTCTGGAAAAGTCTTTCCAGGACTCTTGTATTTTGTGGCCAAGCCTTAAAATGTGGATTTTGTGACTTAACAACCGGGTTTGTTGTGGTGACAGCAGGTGTCAGACTTTCAGCTAACATGAGTGATAGTTTACTGTCACAGAGTAGTGTTTGCCTCTGTGCTCTCATATGTGGTATCAGTCATTTTACTTAAGCCTGCTGGGCTAATACGTGTGATGGGGAACTGAACTGAAAACATATATTTTTCATTGTACATATTTTCATTTATGTGTTGAGCATTGAGCTGTATATGCTTGTTTTTTGGCAGGTTCTCACCATGGGTTCAATATCAACAGATATTTTAGGCCCCAAAACAGCCCACTGACAGGCCGCGGTGTCTGTCATGTAGGCGCTCTGTATTTTTTGTCTCGTTGACTGTGGAATTACAATGCAACAGCCTTTTGTGATGAGATTTCTGAACCTAACTGGAGTGTGTCTTGTATTTATTTATTCTGTCCAATGTTCTGCACAGCCCTGGTTTCCCTTACTTACTGCTCCTCGGTAAAAGTTTTCCTCAGTCTCTGTACTAGTGTTGACTTCGTTTACTAACTTGGAGAAACATTTCTCTACCAATGGCCCCTTTTTCCACATTTTCTACACTCAGATTCCAATGCTGGGCATTTGCCCGGGGACATGATGCTTTTCCTTCTTGCATCAGAGCACTTAGTCCTCCGCGTGGGCTTGCTCTCCTCCATGACTTATCTCCTTGCTTACTTCCACCTCTCTTCGATGGTTGCCGGGATGTCACCCTGCACACTAAATGCTCCCTGTTGGTCTTGCTTGTTTATCTACTGTGCTACGTCCTGTGCTTGTCATACCATTGTGTGGCAGTTTCCGATTTCAGGTCAGACACAAGCTGTAGTCTCCGAAGTCAGGACTTGAAAATAAGTTCAGCATCGTAGCCCATAACTAAGTAACTAAGTGTGCTAACCAGGAAACTGCTGGCCTACACTGTTTATGTGTACTCCGAACATGTGGTTTATTACATCCATTTAATGAAGTTATTAATGTTGATGCAAAGATTTTCTTTTTTATTGTAAATGCATATCGGTTTCAAATATCATTAGCTACTAACAATCGGTATCAGCCCCGAAAAACCAATATCGGCTGAACCCTAGTCTGTTTTATTAGTAATTTGAATCATTAGTTTTTGAATCACACATTCATCACGTCGCTTCATCCTGGGATTAGCACCACCCAAGATGACTGTGATTGGTTTAAAGAAATACAAACAACCCAGAGCGGTTTTTCCCCTTTAGCAGAACCACAATATGTACTTCGAGACCTTTCTCTACAGCGCAGACACAGTGCTGTGGAGATAGGTCTGTGTACACAAGACTACCCAATATTAAGAACAAGGATAGTTATATCATGACTCATAAGGACTGAGAGGTTATTTTACGAACATTTATTTTAAAAAAGAAAAATTAGTAATCACCTCAGCCATGGGTGTTATTGTGTTGGTCTTGCGGGAGCCAATCCGAAACTTGGCAGCCTTGTAGATCTTCCAGTAAACAAACAGCACCACACAAAGTGGCAGGTAAAATGCTCCGAAGGTGGAGAAGATCGTGTAGGACGGCTCCTGGCTAACCTGGCACTTCATCCCCTCTGTGTAAGTCTCCCCCCAGCCGAAAAGAGGCGACAGGGAAATAATGGAGGACAGCAGCCACGTGAGTGCGATCATCACATTGGAGATCTTCTTGCGCGTCTTGAGCGTGTACTCCAGGTGCCTGGTGATGGACCAGTAGCGGTCCAGAGCGATGGCCGTCACGTTCCAGATGCTGGCCGTGCAGCAGAGCACGTCGAAGGAGATCCACACCTGGCACAGCACGCGGCCCAGTTTCCACAGCCTGCCGTTCAGCTCGTGGACGAGGCTGAGCGGCATCACCAGGGCGGCCACCATCACGTCGGAGATGGCCATGGAAGCCACAAGGTTGTGGGGCACCCGGTGGAATGTCCTCACCCTCAGGATGGTCACCAGCACCAGCAAGTTCCACACAAAGGTAGCCACCACCAGCATTGCCAGTAATGTAAGAGTGAGCACGCTGAAAACGGAAAAAGGCCGGTAGATGTTTCCCCCGGAGTCATGGCCATCCAGAGCTCCACTGAAATTGGCTGTCAGTGTGCTGGTGTTGGGATACGTCATGGTAACTGCTCACGGCCCTGCAGCCAAGGGCCAAGACAATTCAGAGACAGTTTCTGCAGAAAGTTGATGCATTCTGCAGTGGGGAGAGAAAGGAGAAGGAACAGCTTCAATGTGACTGTTATAGGTAAAACTCACATCTCTTTGTATCAATGAAAATTCAACAACATATGCAAATGGTTGAAGATGCTATACTCACAAAAATAGTAGCATTTGCCACTGGTTTTGCATCATTGCATAAATGCAGTAATATACATCTCTGTGTCATTCACAGGAGAGGTACTTTAGTGATTTGCTCACAATAGTAAAAAGCACTTGAGTTTCTAACAGCTGTCAAGCAACCTGCCTACAACCTTCAAGTGCAATTTCAGCTGCTGTTAAAAAGGCTCCAAAGTACTCTGGGACATCTCGGGGTCTGCAAAAGACCATAAATATTCAGTTTCATCATCCCACTGCTGTCCTTTGATTTGCATCAAAGTCAGACCTCTATTGCAAAATGAACAGTTTTAAGTGGAGTCTTTGTTGTAACTCATTTGGGAATATCTCACTTTCTCATCCAATAGAGAGAGATTCCTCTGTTCAACATTGTGGAGTTGTATGTTTTAAGTGGTTGCAGAGAGCGGCATCTATTTTCACTTTAAATAAGAGTCTGTTGGAGAGACACTCCGCATTAACATGGGATTGTCTCTGTTTCAGATTCACAAAAGAAAAGATTTGACATGCCAGCTCTATCAATACAGTCACAGGAGAGGCTCGGCAAGTTGCAAAGTCTACGCTACACAATGTTCAGCAGTGCAGAAACAATGAATCTTAAATCAGCAACCAAGAATAATGTCTGTCAGCGGGATGTTGGAAAGTTTGGTATTGATCTTTACAACTTAAAACTGCTATATACAGTATGAATGAATAGATCAACTTATTCACAACTAGCATATTAACAGAAATATTGTATGATTTTTAGTGACTATTTTAACTAGGGACTTTATATGAAAAATATCAAGAAGGATTTGGCATTAACATTAGAAATCCATCATTTTTATCCAGAATTCATTTTTGTGATAACTAAAATTAATCTGACTCACAGAAGCAATATTTTCAGCATAACTGGAGGCAATAACGATTTCATGCACCACGTTTTGGAAAACATATTCAGTTGTGCCTGATTTAACAACCTCATAAGATGTTAATTTTTAGTCATTAATTCTAATTTCTTATTTATAAATCATTTTAAACTCCTGCTTTAACCTAGTCCTACGAGCTGCTCTTGCTTCTAACAATCCTCTCAGGCTTTTTAAAAAAATTCTCACCATGACCCTGTGTATTACTTTAGTCTTTAAAGCAGAGTTTCACTTCTTGGATCTTGAATATTGAATATAATCACTCATTTTGCATGTGACATTGTAGCTGAACGAGGAGATCTGTATGACTTGCTCAGGTTTTTTGCCGGCCTCTGGGCGCAGTATAAGCGTCCATAATAAGTGTCGCTTATGCTTATGATTCAGTTGAAATAATTGCTACTAATTGAGTTGGATATAAATTGCAGGATTTAATCAACAGGATCATATTCTTGTGGCTGTTTAGCCTCTAATAACATTACTTTTGGCTGTATTATCCGTGCATTAATCTGACGAATAAATCAATCAACTTCCAAGGACTTGTTAATTTTTATGCAAGAAAATCAACAGGAGAAAAATTAAAATGCAACAGAACTCCTCATTTAACGCTTTATTCATATATGTTTTTACACCCAGTGAGTTGTGTCAGTGTGTTTGTATCAATCACTGAGCCTCATCAATAAGGCCCGATGGGTAATAACAATATGAGCCATGTCCCTGTCAGCCCATGTATTTATGTGACATGTGACACTGTCTCTTAGCATCACAAGCCATGCCCTCTAATCAAAGGGTCCAACCCAGCCCACCGATAGGCCCTCCGCTCTCTCTCTTCTCCCTGCGCCTATTAACAAGCCTAATAGCCATGAAATTGGACAACCGTTATGAAGGGAACAGGCAATCAAACATGCCTGTTCCCTCCTTCAAACAGCAGTTGTCACTCACTCGCTGAAAGGCAGACACACAAGGCAGAAAGATGCATGCAAATGTATATGTGTGAGAGGAGTGAGGGTGGAGACGCTGACAGACAGGGAGACAGGAATCGCGTTCACTGACGTCAAAGGATAACACTTGAATACATTTAAGTCTACACTTTAGAGCGTTTTTAGACAGCTGCGTGGGTAAAGTGTCAATTCAGGTCAGTTGCCGTCTTGAGACTTGCAAGTGCCAGCTGGTTCACTGGGCATATTTGCTCGAGAGCCTTGTGGGGATTTTAGTTAACTGTGAGAAATTGAACAAGGACAAGGGGTGGTTAACATCTCATTACCTATTTTGAGATCCTATGTGTGTACGTTTAAATGCAAGGAGGATAAAAAGGGTGACAGTGATGGTTATAACAGAGATGAGTTTTCTTTGTGCTTACAGAGCTGCAGCAGGGAGATATTTACACATATCGATTTCATTATAATTTAAAAATGAGCAAATGAATCAGTGACTAAAATCCTCTCAGAGCTTCAAGTGGCTTTGCAAGAACTACACCCGATGCTGCGAAAGGCAAGACAAACTTAGCATGCTTTTTAAATGAAGTTTGCTTTGCTGCCATTGTTTCCGGCCACCATAAATAACATGAGCCTAACTGTCTCAGCACAGGAATAGTAATTAGCAAGTCCTACACATATTTCTGTTTTCTTGCCCCCTCTATCAGCCTGCTGATGAAAACAATTTCCAACAAAGCACTGAAGGCTGCTGGCTGTAGTTTCAGGTACTTTGACATCTCAATTCCATTTCATCTTTGTATCCAAACACATTGTCACAACTTTGTGATTAAAACAGCAAGTGTGAATGTCATTCCCTTTGTGTGGAGCTCTTCACTTGGAGATGGTTGTACGCTCATTTGTTACACAATTTTCATCAAAGAGAGTTTGTGTGAGGCTTCAGAGGGCTGACATTTGCAGCTTAAAGGAAGGGAATGTATAGATGTGTCCTCTGGCTTGGTTCATATAAAAATCATAAGGCATGCATGAGGTAAATCTTAAACTTGAGTGGCAATCCTCAGCTTTCGCACTTTATTTTAGTTTTTTGTGTTTGCTTCCAAAGCAAAAATGTTGGATTTTTAAAGCATGCTCCTCTAACTCATTGAAAAAAAAATCACATTATTTATTTAAATGCACAGTTTCTAAGAGACTTAAATAGTAATAACATTACCATATAGATATTAAGGATTCTCTGTAGAGCTCACATGTCCCATGAGGTTTCCTGTCAGCACTTGACTTGGGTTATAAATGATTATCAACCAAGACACTTGTTACACAACATCACTTTTTAATCCTATTCTAGCGAAAAAAGAAGCTATTCCTTGTTGGAAAATAAAACTCGCAGCAGCGATTCATATCCAGAAATAACTCACCCCATTAACAGTTCGGCATAAAGCAGTCCCGCACGACAAGATCTCCTCTCGGTCTTAACCTCTCCATCGAAATTCACTTTGCTGGCGCGTCAGCGCAGTGATTGAACCGCCTGGCTCAGTGTTGATGACAGCAGAAACACACCTCGCACTGAGGATACAGAGCCGCTGGAATGAACCACACAGTGGTCGGAAGGGGGAACTGAGTCCAATTCAAATGATAAACACTGCGTTTTCTCGGCATGTGGGAGACTGGTGCGTGTTTTTGGCGTGCACTCGGCGCGAGCAACAGCTGTCTTTTCAGAGGCATGCGGTGTGGAGGAAGACGATGCCTCTGTATTGTCACACTGTTTGTGCTGCTTATAAACAGTCCCTCTTTCTAATTAGTCTTATTCTGCAGTGATCAGAGGTTGCTTGAGGAGACACGGACCCTGCTGCTTTATGATGGATGATACTTCCACGCGGCCATCCTTGTAAACTCCCATGGCATTTCCCCCGCGTCCTGCAGATTAATGCATATTTCGCGCAAAGTAATGCAAATCTGTGTTGGCAAGAGCGCTGCTCCGAACAACTTGTAATCAAGTTTCCTGCCGATGGGGCTTTATTCTTAATTTCCACTGGGCAGTTCCTTTTTTTCTGACCTGAGAAAGTCTCTTAGGATGATTAATCTAATTAAATCATTATAGTCTGCACCGGATGCTTCAATAACACTTTGCACACAGGACCAGAACACTCTGTGACCGTTTAGCAAACCATGTTTTCATTTTGAAAACAAACCTATCTTGCTTATTAATGTTAATTACCTTCACTGGCAACAGACCTGGAGCTATATTAAGACCAGGGATGGATACAAGAGGACTGATACAAAAGAACATCTATGATTGTTATCAGATTTTATAATGTCAGGCTGGCAGTGGTGGACTCAGGCTGTATGAGGGGCAGGGGTGAAAAACATAAAAAGGCACCAGCATGCAGAAAGTTGTGATGCAGTCATGATAAAATGGTTCAAAACAATAGTTAAGATTAAGATAGTTTAATTCTGTGTATATTTTAAATATTTATTTAAAAATATAACAAACTGCATCACGTTTTCTCCACTAGAAGGGCACGCTAGAGGGGACTGCAACCAAGTTAGCTCAGAAGCTAGTTTTCATTGGTTGTTCCTTGCCTGATGTTGAAAGGCATCCTAAAATAATAGTAATAATAAAAAAACACAATATGAAGCTACAGTACGTGCAACAGTTGAGACAAGCGACATTAACATGAAAAAAGCACACAACGTAGTCAAACATGTAGAAGTTGAGAATATACAAAACAATTGCTAGTTTTCAATAAAGTTACACTTAAATGACATAACATTTGTCCATTGTAAGGGCACCTAAATTTTGAACTGCATCACATTTTCGCCAGCGGAAGGGCAGTTTGTATTTCACTGCATTGAGTTTTCTTCATTTTCTCCACTTGAAGGTACACTACAGGGCAATGCATTACATTTTCATCATTGTAAGGGCAACTGATACTGAACTACATCACGATTTTTCTCCTGGAAGGGCGCCCGAGAGTGCAGTGCCTTAGTTTTCTCCACTTTAAGGACACCTTAAATTAGTGCACTGCATCACATTTTCACCACTGGAAAAGGCACCCTGGAAGGCACTTTATCTTATTTTCTCCAGTTTTAAGGGCACTCTTGAGAGCACTGCATTGTGTTTTTTCCATATTAAGAATACTCCTCAGTGCACTGCACTGTATGTGCTCATCCAGAAGGGCACACTGGAGGACACATTTTCAAGCACATTAGGCCGCTGTTGGGGGGCACTTTTTTTTTTTTTGCTCTACCCCAGGGGCATCCAAGATGACACTTTTGCAGAGTTTTTTCTCCAGTCCACCAGTGACTGTGAAGGTGACTGTCATCCAACTGTCCCTTACAACAACAGCACAGAGCAATGCTCTGGCTAGAAACTGACTGTTTAGCATCACAGGCACACCATGAATCTCTATAGTAACTGATGATAAATGAGAACCCATACACATTTTGTGGCTTCGGACCAAAGCCAGTGCCATGAGGCTTGTTCATTACCATCATAAAAAAAAAAAAGCCTGTTTGTGGCTGCACAACCTGCATTAAGTCCCTCGCTGAAACACTGCATTTACTCGGCTTCAAAGCTGCTACTATAGTTTAAATGTCACAACACACACCTTTCACTTACTTTACTCTGGCAACCTTGGAGAGTTCGAGGAGTGTTTATCTAATTGTCCCTTGTACTAACACTCACTTCCTCCAAATCCATGGGATTTGTTTGAAACATCTGCTGAAGGAGGATGAGTGTGCTTCGGTAACTAACCATGAAATATGCTGCTGCACACATGTATAGGCACACTTGGCGTTTATCACATCATCCCCTGCTCAAGGGGAACATTTGAGTAGCTGTAGGGCCCTTTTGCTGCACCCACACCCCCTCCCCCCACTACTATTCCTCCTTCTCCCCCCTTTACGCCTGCATACAGGTGATGCTGACGCACAAAATCAAATCAGCTTAGCAGTTGCTTGTGCAGTCACTGCTGAATAACCTGCTTTGTGAAATTGTGTCTTGCTAATTATAGGGCTATGAAGGCATTAATGCAACCCACTTAAAGTGTCAGTGCAAAGTGCTCCTTATTAAAACAGATGACATACTTTTGCTTCCAGCTGTTTAGCGTTTTAGTTTGCAGACTAGATGAAAATACTCTGCAGAAGGCTTTGATGAAAACACTGGAAGAGCTCATGCAGTGTAGTCTTGTTTTGGGGTGAAAAAACAAGAAAAAAAAATCAGAGGACTAATCAAGCTTAACATTTAACTCTGTGCCACCGGAAAAATCACACTGTGTCCTCCTTTTTGGAGCAACATTGACAAATCATTCTAAATGCAAACATCACACTTTCCCTGCTTTGTCCTCTGAAGCCAAATGTTCTTTTTTCTTGTTTTCTCACTGGGCACATTGCTGTAAATCACATCTCTGACCTTGTACGGCCAGGCTGGTCTCGTCCCCATAAATAGCCAGTCATCAATTATTCCTGTTACGACCAGAATTTAGCACTGTCAGCAACTACAACTTCACATCCTAGGTCCTGGAAATGACCAGAGAGAAAAATGTAGTGTGGACTTGAATCAGGGACTTGGCTGTGGCTGGTAAACCTGCCACATAAATTCAGTGGTGTGTTTGGCCTGCAGTAATTGTGCAATGAGTGATTGAATGTTAAGTACAGAGGAACATGGGAATTCATATAAGGGCACAGTCTGTTTGCTCTGTGATCCCACAAGGTCACATGTGAGTATGTGGGAACGTGTTGTACATGCTAAAACCTAAACTGCCCTGTTGAAGCAGCGTCATGATTTATTGGGTCTTTTGGAAAGTTCATTACTCACGTTCACATCCATTCATTTTCCATGTCATTTTTAAAATATTTTCTGCAGAAGGAAGCCGACGTGTAAGGTGTATTTAAAATTTTGACTTTTTCATTCCAAACAACAAAATTCTTAAGGTGACATCAAATAATGTGACAGGCTAAATGTGCTGTAGAAGATAAAGTGTTTAACCTATTGAACCTGACTCACAAAGTCTTCGTCTGTTCTTCTGACAATGCTGATACTGTCAAGCTCGACTGTCATGCGTTCCTGACAGTTAATGATATCTGTCTGCACTGCACCACCCACACCTAATTAGAGCATCAGTGTGTGTCAGTAGCTGTCGAGGCAGGAGTAGGTTCAGACAGGCAAGGTGTTCGACTGTGATGTGCTGAGGCAAGCAGCACTGGCCCAGCACATGAAGGAAAAGAGGGAGAGATTCGATAAATTGTGGCGACGGAGCAGAGGAGGTCCGCTTTGATGGCCTGTTGGCAGAGTACACGGGGAGCAGAATTTCCTGCACATGAGCGGTTCTTACAACCTGTGCTGTATGCTCAGAAAATAGTCGCCAAGGTTGACTCAATGTGACAATGACCTCAAGTACAGTGTGCGTGCCAAAGACTGCAGCAAATCTGCAGCGTCATAATTACTGAGGCTGCAGTGTAATGGTGTCGTTCTATTGGATTACAAGGTGTTTATTTATAAAGGAGAAACTTCAATTGTTTAATGAAGCATTTTCTCTAAATTAGCATACATGCTGAATCTGTTAAATGCAAAAAAACCCCAAAACTTTGTGTCTTGCTGCTTTATGTTTGCACAGTTTTACCCAGTAACATGAAGAGTAGTCTTGCTGTAATCAAAATATTATAAGTGAAATGTATTGACAATTATTGGATGGATTTCGATAACCTTTGGTACATACATTCATTATCCCCTCAGGATGAATTGTGATCACTTTGGTGATGTATTAATTTAATGCGTCATCATCACGTTAAGATTTCAATTCACCAATACCTAATCAGCCTAGGTTAGCATGCTAACATGCTAAACTAAGGCCCTGTTTATACCTAGTATTAACATTCATTTTGGGCGACTGGATTACAAGTTGAGAGCTGTAAGTACAAATGTGAAAACAACCAATGTGTCCTCAATGCATCTTGAGATCCAGTCACTCCGACCACCCGCACTGAGGTGGTTTGGGCCGCACACGGCCACATTCTTTGAGCAGTGTGTACGCTAGTGTGTCCTGGGCCACATCTTCAGCACAGATTACAGTGTGTACTAATTAGCACGCCAAGAGCATTGTTTTTAAGTGTGAAATTACAAGAGGAAGCAACAACAATAAAATAGCAGTACATGGTGAGATTACACTGCATGTGGTTATGTTTAGGCAACAAAAGTGCATGGCAACCAACGCTGCAACGTCAACAAAAGCATATACAGGCATGGATGCTTAGGTTTAGGCAAAAGAGGCACATGGTAAGGTGTAGGTAAAAAACATAACATTTAGACGGGAAGAGAACACGTCACGCAAAAAAGTCCGGTATTTGTTGGCCCCTCAAAGATCTTTGTGCAGGTGTAAACAGGGCCTAAGATGATAACCATGGTAAGCATTATGCCTGCTAAACATCTGCATGGTTAGCACCACTGTGCTTTATTACAGAGTCACAAGGCATGGCTGTCTTGCGGTTAGATATATCTTACCTCAATGTGAAAAAAATTCTCTTTATTTCCTCTCTTAAGTTGTTATTGACATACATAGTCTTTCATCATCTTCCCTGAGACGTTTGGCTGGTTTTTAGGCGTCGCACATAATATGAGGGACAGAGGTGTCCTTATTGTACAGCAATCATCTTGATAAATTGCTGTGACCCTGTCTGGCGCTGTGAACTTGCCAAGACTGGAAATACTTTAGCAGCCTGCTGTGTTACAAGAATTTCAAGCTGCTTTAAATGACAGAACGAGGCTCTGATTTTCTTTCCTTCAGAGTAAATAAGAAGAGTGGTCATATTGTTAGTGCATAGCTATCTGATGTATGACTGACAGTGATGTTGACCGTAACACAAGCACTTACTTTTCTATGACGTCTCACACAAGCAAACTGACCCTGAGATGCTTGCAGTAGTAAAATAATTAAAGTCTTTTAATTACTATTTTCCTTCTGGTTGCTACAGATATCAGTTTAGATTTTTAAATATAAGATTGAGTAAATACATGCGCACTGTATATCAGTCAGAGAAAGATTTTCTGGCCTTTTTCTCCTCTCATTTTGGGTGACCACAATACAGATGATATATTCATTCTTATTCACACCTTTCCAGAGATGACACATTGAGTGCAATGCATTTCAAAACACAATGAGTCAGTTCATGAATTGTGAATCTTTGGTCACTTAGCTCCCTGAGTGAAAGGCATTATAGATGTCTGTCAAAACATGAATCCACCTGTGTTTCATCCTTAAATGAATCCCCTTTCTAATTAACACTCTCTGGGGAGATTCTGATTATTCCAGGTGAGTTTTTCATCTTCGTGAATAATGCTGTTAACTCAAGTTGATAAATGCCATTTAGTGTAAAGCACTTTTCATAGCATCTGGACTTCACAATAAGATTATTCTGTATGATAATCTCTGCATTTACCTTTTTAAAGGTCCAGTGTGCAGGATTTTGGGACATCTATTGGCAGAAATTTTATGTAATATTCATAACTACATTTTCCTTAGTTTATCACCTTGAAAACAAGAAGAGTTGTGTTTTCGTTACCTTCGGTCACTTGCAAAAGCTATGTCACAGGCCTACACTTAACTATAAATCAGTCTTAAATAGGGCCACTTGCATTTTCATGTTGGCCATCAATGCTCTTCTGCAGCCTCACTGCTAGATACCACTAAATCCATCACACTGGACCTTTAAAGAGCTGACTTTGTTACTTGACTTTGAATTCACACATAAATCCAGCAGAGTGGAATAGATGCCTTTTTAATGTTGAAAAAAAATCCTGATATAATTGGATGTTAACCAGACTCCTGTCACTAAATACCTTAAATAACTACTATCCTTTGAATAATTGAAAAGACTAGCTTACACATGAAACAAAAGCTAATTTGATCATTTTAATTTAATTATTCTTCAACGAGAATTTTTAATTGAAACAGTTAATGAACTGTTGAAGTCTTTTTAACTGGAAATTGTCTAATTTCAGATCTATTGCCTCAAGTGATCCCCTGACTCATCTTTTAGGTGCATAGCCTGAGGTATTGCCCTAAAAAAAATAAGGAAATTAATAAAGCACTCAAGGTCATGTGCCAGGGAAACTTTGAGAGGAGCCATCCATCTACTGCTCCTAGGGACCGGCCAAGGTAAAAACAGGCTGAGGCTTCATATTTCTTTAAAATGACATTAGCATTTTCAAGTGCAACAATGAAGTATGGTTTAGAATTACAATAAGTGATCTAATATTGCTCTGCTGCAGCCAGGAAGCCCTTTTGAATTTACACCACGAGGCTGTTTCATTTTTGAAACATCTTTTGTGTTCAGTAGCAGGGACATGTGTGAACAGTTCGCTGTCAGGGCATGCTGATTTCCCTCCTTTTCATGTGTCTGGCGCCTTGGCTGCTTTCCTCCAATCCTCTTCTCACCTTACTCCGTTAAAAATAAATAGTGCTGAGAAGCAATAGAGCCTGCTGCCCCCTGACAACATACACACACATTCTTATACACGCCAAACCCCAATGTGAATCACATATCATCTCAGACACCAGCCAGTGTGTTGGGAGCACTTGAATAACAGTATGAAGGGCCCTTTAATCTGTAATTTGCTGCAATCAGAGACCCTGGACCTTTGGGGTACAATGAGTCACATACTTGAAATTGATCCTTTGCCAGACACCAAACAATGAGGGTGTACTGTCCTATTTTCTGTGTCAGAGCTCACTGCTTTGCCCTGTTGGTAGGCTTAATATGAAGTTAGTCGTGACACATCTAATTTAGGAGGGTGTCTTCTTCCTCAGTCTTAACTTGTAGACTGGAGCTGAGGTTTTGATCCTGGAAATCACTAGATGTCTATAGTTTCATCACCTCGGTTCATCCTTCATTGTTATCTTCATTTGATCTAACATAACATAGAATTTTGAATTAAACACCTCACCACACTGACACAGCTTGCAGCAGAATTTCAAAATAACATTTGCTTATACAAAGTGCTACTTACCATATTCTTCAGCGCATTAAGAGATTCCACTTTCATCCAGCTGTTGTAATATTCCTCTTGACATTAAAACTCTTTTTTTTATTAACACATAAGACATTACAACAATGCATTTTACTTACAACTGAAAGAAAAAAAACAGAAACCAGTCTCTATTTACACAGGCAAAAACTCTATTTAGTAAACGAGCAGACACATAATGATGTTGATATAATAACATAAGTATGAACAGTTGTGAAAACAGTGTAGGTACAGTGCACTTATTTGAGTTTTGGACATGCAACATGTTGCTGTAACTTATATCCAAAACACCTTTTGTGCAAGGTTGTTCAAATATCTGATATTTGGGTCATTTGGTAAGGATATTATATCAGTAATGACTTTATAGTTTTGTATAATAGAGATAAAAGGTAATAAATACTATATTTTGACAAGTTTAGGAAAATGAATTAGAAAATCAAAAAGGAAGCTGGATAGTTATAAATCAGTGACTTATGGAAAGGGGTGGGATTAAATAAGTTTGTACTTCCTCTCACTCTTTTCAAATATGTAAACCAAGTTGTTGATTGTTAGTGTTAATTTAATTTTTTTATGTTCTTTAAATATTACTTTTTTCTCTGTGTCCAATTGTTTATATAATCATTTCTCTTTTTTTTCTTTTTTACATGTTCAAAATATATTTCCAGACAAAATCAAACCAGAAACAAGCACTATAAAAAGCCATAACACATTATCAATTTTCAAAGTGGATATGGTCAACATGTTTACACGTCTAGCAGACAAAGAGCAGCATTAGCATTCATTTGGAGTCATGTTTCTGCCTGTTGGGAATGTAAATCAGTATTCACTTTCTATTTGTTTTTGCTCTGTTGTAGTTTCCACCATAGACTGTATGAAAAATAATGGCTTTAACATCATCCATTGGTTTGTTGACTCCTGTTCTGAAGCCTTGAATTTGTCATTTTGCTCATCGTTATCTTGGTTTTCTGGAGCCAAAAGTGACCATAGTTGGACGAGAAGGTGGACTCATAGACTGCGGTAAAGCCTCACAGACAAAACTGGTGAGTTGTATTGAATTCAACCCATGTGCAGTTGTCATAAATTAGCTCGAGACCAAAACAATTTTTTGTACCAGGCTGGGATCTATGGGGATTGACTTGCTTCTTGAGCCAGCTTCAAGTGGCCATTTGAGGTATTGCAGTTTTTAGGCACTTTGGCGTTAGCTTTAATTTTCAGGTTTGGAGGTTGCCTCTCGGTCAGAACCGACCCCTGTGAGAAATATCAGGCTCTTTAACTGTTAAATCCTCCTTTATAAACACCAGCCAGTTGCCAAATTTGCATCCAGTTTGGTGGTGGGCAGGCAGTAGTTGGTTTATCAGAGCGTCACGTAGAGATGACCCATTGTTGATATGAAAATATTGATTAGAGCAGCTTTAAGCTTCTCTGCCTACTCCTTTTCTTTGCTTACTCTTCAGGTAAACTCCTATACATACTTATATAATATAATATATATAATACTTGCTGCCAGTGCTGCACAGTCATGACACTTTATTATAGTTTTGTGGAGTAAAAATCATGCATGGTACTCAGTTTGTTGCCTTTGTTGGTCTTGAGGGCGTACTTCCATCACACATGGGAGACGTCTGCCTTCAGGGTTTACTCACAACTTTCAGACAAACTTCTCTCATCAGCACTTCAAGCCTTAAGTGCAGTTTTTCTGACCCTGCTGTGGCAGTTTGGTACCACTGAGAAGCTATCACTGCTTTACAAGGTAAACTGTTTTGTCTGTGTTAAGTCAGTACTTGTGTGCTTAGGAACCTAACATTATGCTGTAGGTTGTTAAATTGCTGTCTGATGAATTTGCTTGTGGCCCACAGACTCTGCTGGCTGCTGATTTTCAGCTGTCATGCTGCTGTTAATTTGTTTTTTTCTTTGGTTGAAGACATGTGAATTATGATGCCTAATGCTGTTGATTTGCAAAGTGGGGAAATATAAATACTCATGTCTTGTGAGTGTTATTGGCTGAACTGCTTTAGCTGTAGGTTATTTTCATTGTTTTAAGGGGTTGCCTAGTTGATGGTTATATTAGTGGCTTGAGGGATGTATACATGATTGTTTTGCTCACACAGCCCATTTGAATAATTGTTTCTGTGTAAGAATGGCTTTTAGTGGAAACTCAGTAATGCAAAGATAACAGTCACATTTTCTCCACGCCTCTTATTCGGCCAAAAATGCCAGAAAGTGTGTGGCAGCTTGCTTTATTGTGCTTTATACCATAACTGAATCTAAACCAGTGAGTGCTTATTTTGTGAGCTCAAGTAACTGATTGGCATCTACTTATAATGCTAATATTTATTTGGAAGAGAATGTCCATGAAGGGTTGTTTAAAGGTCCCATATTGTAAAAAGTCAGATTTCCATATGTATTTTTATTGCCAAGCAGGTATGAGTGCTATTTATCTACTCTAAACGTACCAAATGCTCAGTTCACAGAGAAATAGATACAGTTCGTATTCAGAAACCTTTGTTTTTAAACGTGCCGTGAGGACGTCCGGGAAGTTGTGATGTCACAACTTTACTATATAAAGGTAGAGGGTGATGCTTCAGTGCTGTTATAGTCATTCCCTGGATACAGTGATGGCCTTTCACAAGCATTTAAACCTCGAAAATGTGAGTAAATTGGGTTGATTTCTCTCAAAAATAGGAGAGAAAAAAAAAATCAGCAACTTGGCATGACATGTCCCAAAAATAGCAAAATTATCTTTCTTATTGGCATTCAGGCATTTCATCTTCCCATTTTTAGGTCTGTTTGTTTTTCATAAACAGTCACACAGAAATAAGTGAAAGCACTTGTTTGTGTTGTGCATGAAGAGTCCTTGTATTCTGACATCATTTCAATATTTCAGAATCAATCATGACTCTAGGCTCACGCTCACAATCTCCTTTTGTTATTTTATTTTGCTGCATTTCAAGCACAAGCAATCTTCAGTGTTATTTTTCTGCAGGCACTTGTGTTTATGCATGTTTTTGACATGCCCCTCATTTGAATTTTACATTTCAGAGTCAGAATGACTTTGTTCACCTTGTACGATGGCAGTAAAAGGAAACGGGCTTTGTTAATTTTTTGATAACACATTAGGAGACAGTTATACAATACGGGATTGACAAACTTGTACACACTAACAAATGCAAACGGGTCACAGTAAATGCAGGAAAGACTGACTTTGAGCCATCAAATTAACTTAAACATGCAAGTAAGTAACATTATAATAAGCAGTTGATGCAGAAATCACAGATGTGCAAAACATCTGTATACATGTACATCAGCTATTCAGCTAATCAGACTGGTTCTAAACATGTGGCATTGAATAATATGTCTATCTTTTTAAAGTCATTTACAGACCACCAGAGAACCATGTTCTCTATAATTATTACCCACTTAATTACAACTGTAAATTAAATTCTATATCTTTTGATTAACATCAACAAGTTCCTTGTTGGTTTCTCTTTGTCCTAGAAGATGACATCAGTGCTCATCTGCACTGACAGAAAGCATCACCACTAATTAGTCCAATCTTTAAAAAAATCATCAAGTCAAAGTAATAATTATTCCTACAGATTACACTCTTTTGCGTCTGCTGTCCCCACATCTGGACTGAGTGGGTTTGTCTTAAATATGGAGCAATAGGAGTCAGGGATTACCAGCTAATTAGTGTAACTGCATCATGGGATTAATTAACTCAAAGCATTTACATATATTCTAATTGTTTTACTGAGCTAATTGGCATCACAGTGTCACAGTTGTAATATTGAGGATTGCTGAAGTTTGTTTGCTTCCAGCAAATGCCAATATGTCAACCTTGTTTATGTTGTTGTTTCCCTATCAGCTGTTTTTGAAATGCACACTTTATGTTTAACACATACTGAATACCAAAAGAAATGCATTTATTCATATCTGTTTATCTTAGTTAGGTCCAAGATGTACTGTACTTACTGTAATAAAAGGTATAGGCTACTTACTGTAATGTATTGATGATATACTCACTGTGTTGTTAGACTCCTTAAACCATATACAGCTGAGATATTAGCCATTTTCTTACCTAAATTCAGGGCTCCCGCGGGTGATTCAAAAATCTTAAAAGGCATTAAATTAATTAATCTAAAAATAAGGCTTTTAGGATTTTATGGACTGTTTTTTTCTAACATTGCATTATGAAATCTCAAAATAATCAGTAAAATTTTTTTGAATAAGATTTTTTTCTCCATTTATGGTTATTGTCAAATTGGTCTTAAATTTCATTCAGAGTGGCATTAAAATGTCTTAAATTTAACTTGCCTTAAAGAAACCCTGAAACTATACATAAAAGATATTTTAAAAAAAACCTGCAAAATCATGGGTGGATTACTAAATGGGCCTACCGGGCAAAGGCCCAAGGGCCCTAAGTGTCAGGAGGCCCCATGGCTTTCTCTTGCAAAATGCCACTCAAAGTAAGTACAGAGCAGGAACAGACTCGAAAAGACCACAAAGAGATGCAAAGAAATGGCAAAAAGATACAAAATAACTACAAAAATAAGCAACACAACCAAAAGAGACACCATACAACCACAAAGAGAGACGCAGAAGTCTGGGTGTCTTGCTCGTGTGTAGGAGAGGTGATGGGGCCCTTTGTATGTCTGTGCCCAGGGGCCCATTGTCTCATAATCCGCCCATGCATAAAGCATGACCAGTTTAAAGTTACTTAATGAATCAAAATGTAGTTTGACTTTTTTATGCTTGCGTGTATATTTTTGTTATTAATACCGGTGTTTCCGGTGTCTTTAGGAATGAAACTCTCCTGAGTGAGTGGAATAAGTTAAACGAGAAACAAGTCATACAAACCAGAGTTGGTTACAACTTTAATCTTCTTTTTTCATCTTCTGAACAACAACTGGGACTCTTTGAAGACATTTTGATATTTTTTCATCTGAAACGGTAATAGAGTGAGCCAAAGAAATAAAAATATCTGTGATTCTGATCACACACGATATGTTTTTTTAAGTAGCTGTGAAGAACAAACACTTATCCAGTCAGTTTAAGTCAATAAATTATTTTTTTTTATAGAGCTTTTAATTAAAAGGTACTTCAGAGCAGCTGATGAAGCATAAATTGTGCTCAGGGAGACTTCAAACACAGATTTCACAGTGAAATTTGCTCAACATAAAGGCAGGCGCTTAGCTGTGTTTCAAATAAAAGCATTAAAATGCGCTGTAAATGGGGTCACAAGGTCATGTTTATGCATTTAGTCGCTACGTTCAAAACCTCCACTTGTATTGATTACTTCCACCAACTCGCTGTTTGTTGATTCCAAAAGGCTTAAGACCACTCACAAAAATGTCAGAGAAAATTGATGCTCATCTGCGTAGTCGAGCGCGCTTCAATATTCCGAGCTAATTTAGCTGTACCCTGCAGAGTGAGGGGGCTTGAGTGGGAGGACAACTTGGCACAAGGTAAGACTCCTTTTTTTCTCAACCCCAATCTCTTTTCTCTGCATAATTATATGAATTAAATTAATTGGGAATGCACATTTGCATATCTAGGTTATTTCTCTTATGGAGAAAAAGGTCTTTGGAGAGTATAGAAACAATTACAAGCCCGCCAGACAGTAAAACACCTCTGTTTCTTCCTTGACGTCTGCCTCCTTCCCCCCAGTGTTTTACTGCAGGGAGGATTTGGCCTCAGTACTCTGGAGGGAAAATGTGATAACACCACAGTGCAGGAGTCACATCCATGAAGCAATTTAATGGACTTTGCAGCCATCTTTAACACACACTATCACCTGACATCTTTAAATTACTTTGAACAGTTGTAGGTATTTATAAAAAATGAAACTATTTGTTTTGCCAGGGAGGGAATAGTTGAAATTAAGTTTTAAAGGAAATTTGATTGGACCAGTTTAATCTGATACTGGGTGGTAAATGGTATGGGGGGGTCTAATTTGCTGCTCTTGCTGAAGAATTTTTCACTGCTGCATTGTAATAATACTGAGCCAATGTGGTATAAAACCATAGCTATTTTTAATCAACTAAGCTGGTGCATTATGTTGTAAAGGGGTTGAAATACTACTAGACGATCAGATCCAACTGCTTACTGCTGGAAGTTTGGGGGAAAAATAATTTGAAGTGTATTCTGAATAACAGTTATTATATTTCAACACAAAGACAAATGCAGCTGTAATAATGTGTGAGTGCACACTTAACACTCACTTAACATCCCCACTGTAATTACACAGAGCCCAGGAATGACATCTTAAAATGTCTTGTTTTGCCCAGCAAATAGTTCAAAACCCCCAAATTTTAAATTTTTACCATCAGAAGATCAAGAAAACCAGAAAGCATTTACATTTGAAGCTGAAACCACTTTTGCAATTTTTGCTTACAAGTGTCTTAGACTGTTAAAAGATTATTAAAATACAGTCCAAAACCGCTAACATATTCACATATTGATGGTAACATCGATATAAATGTCATATCACATATATGTTGGTACCAGTGAATGTTAACGTTAAAACTATTGATTAATCATCGAAATACTGTCCATTCACATTTAAAACCAATCAAGTAATTAGTTCATTGACTTGTTTTTTCAACTTTTTCTTGATCAATTGATAAATCAAGTGTTCAGAAAAATGACTTATAACATGCCCATGATAATTTTCCCCTTTGAGAAAATGGAGCCAGTTAACTTTTGCCATTTTTGCATAAAAATGGCTTAACTTGTTAATTGATTATCAAAATAGTCCCTATATTCAGATTACTTCAATGGAAGACCAAGAAAACCAGAAAATACTCACATTTCAAATGTTGGAACCAGTTATTTTTTGCAGTTTGTGCTTGAAAATTATTTAATGATTAATCAGTCATTAATACTGCCAAAACCCTCCAGAATCCAAAGATATTCAGTTTGCTATCATAGAAGATCAAGAAATACACGATATTCACGTTTGAAACCAATCAGTTAACTGACTTATTGTTTCAACTTAACTTTTAATCGTGTGTTCAATTAAATGCCAGAAAATGGAAAAAAGATGCCCACTTCTGCCCTCCAGAACCTTGTTTTGCCTAGAAAGTCCCAAAACTTTCTGTTGACTAAAATATTCCCTTTTGAGAAACTCGAACCAGATAACGTTCACCATTTTTACTTTCAACTGGGTTAATTAACTATCAAAATACAGTCCAAAACCCAAACATACTCTGTTTACAAGAAGACCAGGAAAACTAGAGAGCTGGAACCATTGAATTTTTGGTATTTATGTTTAAAAATAACTGAAACAATTATTCACTAATCAAATATTGTCCTAAAAAATCTGTCCAAAACCCCAACATATTCAGTTTACTGTAATAGAGAACAAAGAAAAACTGAAAATATTTGCAAAGCTGGAACCAGTGATTTTTTTTTGCTAATTTGTGTGTGCTTACATTATGGTTTCAACTTAACTTAAAATAAAACTCTCCATCAGATTTTCTTATGATGGCAAAGAGGTTTTCGTTCTCACTGAGTCACAATATCATCACTGCAGACAGCTCTGTAATTCCTGCATTTCCAAACGTATTGTTGCTGAGTGTAATATTCCATATAAATCAATGTTTCTGGAAGCAGCATCACTTCCTCAAAAATATACACAAGCCCAAATTACTGTGATCTGATTTGTAATTAGTGATTTTACCGTGTGCTCCAACGCAGCGACGGCCCTGAAAGTGAATCAGTTCTGCATTATGAAGCCGGCGATAATAACGCTCTGCAGAATTTTCTCCAAATGAGGCAGTTGCACAAATTGCCATTGTGAGTTTACGATCAGGATCACAGACATCCGCTAACAATAGAAGGCTGTTTTGCAACCTAATGCCTGCCTGTAAACACCAAAATAACACTTGAGCAACAATGGTGGAAAGCAACGTGGGGTTTTTTTAGGGACCATGTTGTATTTAATTTCTTTATTTGTCCCACCAATACAGAACCATGCTTTAGATGGAGACCAATTTGCTCAGCTGTGCGGTCAGCATGTCCCATCTGTACACGCATTAATTGTATCTTTTTTTCTTCTCTCCGTTGCTTTCATCTGAGGTTGGGTCCTATTCAGCTCAGCATCCTCATCAAAGCTGCTCACAGCCATCGAGCATGTTTGATATCCCATTCTTTAACCCACATCAAGAAAGAGGGCACTTATAAACTTGAGCATGTGTGATTATCTCTGCTGTATCACGTCACAGAGAGATGCAGAGAGGGAGTGGAAGAGGGTTCAGAGGTTTTTCATGAAATTTGTTTATTATTAAGCCAGAAAATGTCATCATCACGAGAAAAAAACAGCCTAAACTATTATGGTTTTATTACTCTGGTACAGCTTATTGTAAGAATTAAAGCGTGCATTCAGAGTTCATGTTTTTGAACAAGAGCAGAGATCAAATTTGGCTTCAAATATAGTTTGAAACGCACTAATAATATTCTTTTTTTTTAAATAATGAAATGTATTATGTGCTCAACATACAGATTGAAGCCACTGTGCCATCTTCTGGCACAACTAAACTAAGTTTGTTACACCACATTCTCAGTGTGAAGTGAGTATGTGCTGCCCTCTTTTGGTAATTCATATAAAGTGCATACTTGCATGATAATTTAAGTCACTTTATTGAATTGTTTTGTTTCACCACACAAAATCAGATTTTGCCGAAATCTTTCTTGATGTCGTCATTTATGGGGTTTGTGTGCCACACTTTCCCACAGCCCTCAAATGTCACACGAGGCTCCATGGCAACAGGTTTGCTCAACTTATCCTTATGCAAACATGAAGAGATCAAATGGATCAAGTTCATGACGGTCATCAGCAGCATAAGGACCCCTGGAGATAAGACAGAGTAGGGGAAACTTACACAATAAATAGACATATTTGATTGTTAGACGTGCATCTGCACTCCAAGGTGACATCTTACCGCAATAGATGGTGTTTGTAGCGAGGTCATGGACACGATAGCTTCTGGTGAACATTGCACCCAGGCCCAGGATGAGGATGGCGTAAACAATGAATGTGTGGCGCATGTACTTGGTTAAATGGAAGCTCTGCAGGATGAACCTGCAACGTTTTGGGTCATTTCTTAAAAATAAAATCTTTCCAAAACTGGACTTTAAAGAAAATCTCAAGTTTTTTTGTCCTTACCAGATTATAGCGCACAAGGAGACTATGCTGAGGACAATGGTGCTGATCAGAGGGTCTGGAACACCTGCTCCATACTTGAGCAAGATACCAAAACCCACTACAGCATTCAAGAGAGACCACCAGGCAAACACTGCCAAGCCATTATGGGTCTGCCTCAAATGATAAAGCATATATATTTATGTAGAAATGCTTAGAAATTTATCCAGGCTTCCATTTTTGACATCCCACTCTACCCCAAATATTTCTTTGGTAAATGAGCGGTCTCACCAGGTAACATGTCCATGAGATCACATCAGGGTTGTTGATGGCTAGCCAGTCTTTGTGCTTGTCGATGTTATAGTAGGACATGTAGAGCATGTGGAAGCTGAGGACTGGGAGAATGCACCTTAGCATGATGGCTCCAAGTATATCGCTAAAGAAAGCAACAGCAGTTTTTATTGCTTCTGAGCGCACAATTTTTTTTTATTGCTTTAGACAAAGCATTGGCGTTACTTACTGTCTGTCCCACAGAACCATGCTGCACATCCTTGCAATGTTAATCACGGTCCACATCAAATAAAATACTGGGGGGTGGATTTCTGGATAACAAGACTCTGGACCGAGGACATTTCTGCAGATTGAAAAACAACAGTCTTAACTATGATACCACATCGTAAATATACATTCCTTGAGATTTTCAATAAATCAGACCCCACTGTTTATAATCTGCATTTTTTTCAGCAATAGCCATTTAATGTATTTACATTCTGTAAGTACCTTGTATATATATATATTTTTAATTTTTGACCTTTAGTTACTTCTTTGGAATATATTGAAGGTCACAACCTTGTTGTCTTTAATGACTAGATCACATTAAGCAAGATAAAACAAAAATACCAATTATATGGAAGAACATTAAGATTTAGGGAGTAGGTTTGATAACCCTCTACCTTGAGGTCTAAAAGTAAAGTAAATTGTTCATTTTTTATCATTAGTGGGGCTATTCCTACCTTGGACTGGATTGTCTACGTATGCGTACCTACCTCATAAGTTCATTAATTTGTTTGGTTGCACTGGAAACAGATACGCAAGTTAACGTTCTGTTGTATTTCTGACAAAATAGTATCTTAACAAAGGTTTGCTGCGCTGAGAAGTCTAAGACCTTTGGCTAATGTGTTGCCAAATAAAGCAAGACTGAAAACTTAAGAATCTGAATAGAAGTTCAGGTATGGTTTACCTGAACTGCATTTACAAAGTCTTTAAGACACCTGTCATGCTACCTTTTGAAAAGGCCGACCACTGCATACAAGAGCCAAGCCATAGACCACAAGTCCACCATAATCCAGTAACAGTCAGACCACCAGTCCATAGTCACCTCCAGTGGGAAGGTCTCGGACACAATCCTGGATGAGGTCTGAAACAGAGCTGAAGGCCAAGAAAAAAAGAAATCACTAATCAGCAGTTAGGATATATGACAGACAATGATACATAGTACCTGGGCCAGTAATATGATAATACATCAGTTATCGTTGTCTTTATCTGTCCAGTTCAGATATACATTACTTAAAGAACGTAATAAACTACATGCTATTTTATGTTACAGACTATAAGTCTAGACTGCAAGGTGTGTGCGTGTGTTTGTGTGTTTATATGGCCTAGTCAGTTTCATTGGCTTCTATCCAGGTCAATAGCTTGCAAAAATGCCATGAAATGAAACTGTCAGGGCAAAGGTCTTTCAGTAAATCTTGGCTGCAAAGCATTTCTCAATAACTTAAAATATCACCCCACTCTCACTGCAAAAACAATCATACAAGTCTGCTGTGCAAGCAGCATACTACAACTCAGATTATAAGGCAGTGCCCTCTGGTGGCTTCAGTCATTATTACACAAACAGAGAAGAAGGTGAGATGAAGTAGCATAAAAAGCATTAAAGTCTATGTAATGTACGAATATAGAAGATGCCCCATAAAGGTTTGGCAGATGGGTAAAACAGACACAGGCTTTCACCCAGGAGACTGGTGTTTGTGTCCCAAAGTCAGCATTGACTTCTTTTAACAATGTAGCCAAGTGTGCAAGTATTCGTAGCATGCCATTCTAGTGACACATTTGACGTATGTCATGACATACACCATGTTAAGTTAGTGACGTAAGTACTTAAAAAATGTCAAACCATGACGTTTTTCCTCAACCTAACCACCTAGTTTTTAAGTGGAACTGTGACCGTTTCATGGCTTTAGGGCGTATTTAAAGCTTCAAACATTATTACAGCAATATATGTCGTTTTAGGGACGGTCATGTAAGTCCTTTTGGAAGTTAATGGAAATTGACTTGTTTTGTCGTTTTAGTACAAGAGAGCGCTGTTTAAAAGTTCAAAGAGTTCAAAGAGTTCAACACTCAAATTAATTGTCAACCGGATTGGTGCAATCAATATGTATGTGGCATTACCATTCACTAAAGCACCCCCTTTACAAACCTGTGAGAAGAGCTCAGAAAGCTTATTAAAACCATCACATTTTCAAGTTGTTAATATGACCAACCTACACATTACTGAAATATTTAGTAGATGTGGAGTCACTCACCATTGGGCACAGTGCTGTCCTTTGCCAGGTGAAAGAAGACGTCTGAGATCGCCTGCGCAATAACAGCCAGGGCAATGCTCCCAGCATGTATCACTACATGGTTGTTTTTCACTGAGAGGGGAGACATCACCGTAATGTCTGACTGTAGCTCAGAAGACTGAGCTGTGAGGCACTGTATTTGTGACCTCACTCAAATATTTTGGACTTTGGATTGCTGCATGTACTGCTCTATTTTATGGTATCTTTGATTACACCTGTAATGCCCTGTTATCAATAGTGGCGTGTCGCTGTGTGGGTTTGCCTTGGGCTGTCACTGGGGACATATTTTAGACTTAAGAACACGCAACTAGGCATGGCTTGTCCAACTGGGGACAAAAGCGTGTGTCCCCAATTATGAAAAAGCTGATTTTTCAGTCAGGAGTTAGGCTTTAGGTTAGGCAAGTAGTTATGGTTCAGAACTCTTAGATACACCCAACTAATTTGAAACAGCAAATATGTTTTTGGAGGGAAACATAAGTTACTCATAAAGTTAATCATAAATTACTTATTCCAATACATGATTAGGAAATGTTGCACATCCTTAATTCATACAGTTATGCAGAACCATTTTCATTTTGTACACAGGGTGGTTTCACTTGACGCACGTTTTTGTTGAAAGGATTAGGTGACGTTTTTATTTGGCGGTCAATCTAAAAATGATTAAAAAAGAGTTCTGATAGCAGATTAGCAGTTTAAGTCATTTATCAAGCAAATATGCCAGCAGCTGAAATGTGAGGATATTCTGCTTTTCTTAGTTTTATATGACTATATGACCTTTACTTACAACAACTTATTTCTATGTTGGAATATGCATATGTTGTCAGTATTTGGCTTCACAATTATTTGTTACAGTTTTGATATCCTTGTGCCTTAAAACATTTATTTTGCCATTAATTAAATTACTCCTCTTTCTTAGTTTTCTGATCAACGCACCATTTATTTAGTGTAAAAACATATTATGATTTAAACACAATCACAATCATTGACAAAACATCCATGACTTGACTTGGGACTTTTATTTCCATTTATGCATTTATTTCTTTAAAAAGCTGTAGAACAATTTTGGCAGTATTTACACATGAATAATAAATGCTTTGTTAAAAATTCAAAGGTACTATTCAAAGAAAGAGTTTTCTTTGTGTCAAGGCCATTTCTACTGGTGACCGACTGGGTCCACTGTCAGTGTAAAGCGGCCGTTTGTGATGCTTCCATGTGACCAGGGCGATGCGTGCTATAAACATGACGCAGGAAATAGCCAGGATCAAAGCTAAAGAGGAAAGAGGAAATTGAATATGATCATGAATCAATGCACAGTGTACAGAGCAATGCAAAAATCATACTGGAAAATGTGTGTGGTGCTTATATCCCTCGGGTCAAGTGTCAAACTTTACCAGCAAATATATAAATGTCACTTTCAGGAAAGTCAGAATTGCTCAGGGTGCCTGTCAGCCACAGGATCACCACGGGGTAGATGGTCACAATATAACGCACGTGCTCATCAAGGTAGAAGTTCTCTAACAGAAACCTGGGAGCGGAGGGAGACAGAGACAAAAGATGTCTCAGGGGAAGAAAAACACCAACAGCTAAATGACAGAACGCAGCGGGGAGTCAGACTCACCAGGCTAACAGCTCCATCAGAAGCAGCAGCAGTGACAGCATTGCACACTCGCATCTAGGCGTTTCTGTCTGATGCTGCAAGTATATTGTCAAATTCAGGAGAGTGGAGAGAGTCCCCCATGTTGCGTATACCGCCATTCCATTTTGCACCTAATAAAACATAATAAAAGAACACTTGAAAGCGTGGAAAGCTATGACCAGATGGCAGATGGCAATATCCTAATCCTGAACTTGGCAGACTGTGTTCGCTTTATATACACTTTACTGCAGGATGCTGGTCTGTCATGTGACCTTTTCTGTCACCTCTTCTTTAATGTTAAACGCAAAGCAAGGAGAGACTAGAAACCTATTTCAAGTTTATTTTTTTATTTTTTTTGTGGTCTCACTGCCTTTAACCTCCTAATCTCAGACCACAGTCGCCTTGTGCACAGACAGCACAGCCAGTAGGACTGAGCATTTTGGCGAGGATTCCCTATTTAGATATGGGTGACGGAGCAGCCAGCAGCTTTGGGACCAGTGGCTGGCTTCTTTAACCTTATAGTGTGTCAGCAGTGTGCTGTGGGACTTATATGGAATGGCACCAACTGAGTGATAAAATGTCACTTTAAAGGAATAGTTTGACATTTAAAAAAAACTGCTTGCTGACACTTTGTGGAGAGATAGATGAGAGAATGGTTTCTACTTTCATGTCTGTACAATATGAAGCACTCTTTTCAGGCTTTGTTTCTAATCACATATTTTGTCTTTTTGCTTTCAGTAGGGGAGATTCGTAATATTCTCTTTTACACAGAGATTGTTTTGCCAACATCGTCATTTTCGGCGCAAACCTTGCATCTCTATTTTCACTATTGTCATTTTTTTTTCATAAATTAATTCTATTGGTCAATTAAATATATTTAAATAATCTTGTGACTGAACCTCCTATCTCCATTGGATCCTTTTAAAAACACAACATTTTTTCTAATTCTGGAACAAAAGCTGATGATAGACGAAACAAGTCATGAGGAATTAAACCTTTGATTTCAACCTTTGGCCCTTTGCTGCATGTAACTCCCATTCTCTCTCACCCATTTCCTATCAATCTGCAGCTTTCCTGTAATAGTTATGGCAAAATCTGTAAAAAATAATCTAAAAAAAGGCATTAAACAAAAAGTTTTCAACAATATTTCAGTCAAGCAACTGTTTCTATGTTGATTTTTCCCTTATGCACTGCAGCTGCCCAGACAAAGTACATACTGTCGTATGGCATATGCAATAGTATGTCCTAAACGAGAAATTTGAAGTAAAAAGAAAAAGTATGTGATTTGGAACTCAGCAGAGCTTAACATTATCAATTAACATCACATTTGACATACAACAAACTGCCATTTGCAATTTTTTTGTATGTAGTTTTAAACTTTTAAGTTAAAATGGCACACATTGTAGATTCTAACATGCAGTATTATAGTCTATTCATGAAGGTAGAATTATATCTGCAATTCTTTGTCGTTGTTATTTTCATAGTTGTGTCCTTCTGTTGTCAAAGGTTATCTTCCTGATTATTTTTGCAGCTTCTGTCAGTTGTCAAATAGCTGTCAGTGAGCTGTCATGTCTCTGTCGCTCAGTTGATGTGACATATCTTCTGCTGCCCAGAGGATTGTGGGTCAGAGTAACCAAAAAAAAAAAAAACCATGGGTAGCATACTGCAAGTTGTGGATGTAGTAGGACATGGTCAATTTTTGCATTTTGCATTTGACAAACTATGTTTTTGGACATACTACTTTTTTTCTAGCATACTAAATAGTATTTAGTATTGTATAATGCACAGAGAGTCATTTCTCTGTTTTGTGGTTTTGCTCCTGCCCACTACAGCAGGTCCTGGGTCTGTCCATTTCAAAAGTGAACATGGCTACAGAATGCCACAGATTATTTCACCCCCATAGTCACCGAAGTAAACATTGGATACATTTTTTCACAAGCACATCTCACCAACATTTTGACACAAATGTGGCATTTTTTTCAGAATCAGGAAATTGGGGGGGGAAATGTAACTTTATTTAAAACCTGTCTCTGTCTCAGCAACACACTCTTGTGAGATCTGGCAACAACTGATATGATCTCCGTTTGATGTCTAATATGACATAAGCTAGCAGATAGAACAATCAGCAAAAATAACGGTCAAACGTTAAATTTGTGCTGTTTGAACTGTTTTGTTTGAATCTGCCATCATCCATTGAGGTGAAGCAACCGCTCCCTCACAGGAGAATGAACCGGAAGTGTATACCAGTAAGCCAAAGACATGTTATTCCTTTTGAAGTCAAGTAGAGATGTCAAAAAAAAAAAAAAAACATTTGAAAGAAAGGAATGATAGGATTTTACCAATATTCTGATGAGCCACAAGTCTACGGTGTGATACTTGTTCAACCAGGCTCCATAGATCTTTAGTCCGTGACAGGAGAAAAATAGGATCATGTAATCGGTGATCGTCATTAGTACTGAAATTATCAGCAACGGCAGAAACAGCCTGAACACACAGAAAAGCAGACGTTTAAACTTTCAGTAACAACATTAAAATACAGCTATTAATTATGTTGGGGTGTCCAACCTGAACTCACACACTTACTCTCTGTCATACAGAAACAACCATGTAATGTTCATGCAAATATTGATGATGATAGAGACATGAAATCCATAGGGTAGCACTGCAGGCGTGGTGTACAGCCAGTCATAAGCACTCCTGCGGGGAGCAAGGATAATATTGTTTTATTCAACTAGAGAAAACACATCACGGCAAACAAATAACGCCTGTAGGGAAATAATCAGACTCTTTCATATAAAGTCAGAGCAATCTGCAACATGTAAAGAGAAAACGACTGCACGGAGGAAGACTAAATTGCCTCTGGACTAGGTGGAGTGATTTGCAATAACACAACAAGATGAGATAAAGGTATTAAGAAATAGGCATAGTTATGCAGTGCGACGAGGCTATTAAGCATTATCATCTTTAGTAAATTATGTATGAAAATATGACTAATGGTGCTACCTTCTGCAAAGTCCGACTAGAAAGTATATAAACATGGCAAAAGCCCAAATATAAATGAAATCCCAGACAAAGAAAGCCCACTGAGCAGGAGTTATGGGTGTTGTGTACTTGATTGTCACTTCCTCTGTTCTCTGCTTGAAAACACCTGTGCAGAGATAAGCACTGTTTATTATTTATGCCACATCATACTTTACAAAACATTAAACCGATCTGGTATAACTCATAAACATTCACCTGATCTGGCACCGAATCCGGATAGTGTGTTCAACGTGATTGCAGCTAAAAACACAAACAATCCAAGAAACATGAGCAGCACGCGGGCTGGTTTGTGGTCTGCCATGATGACGGTCTGAGGGTAAAAGTCCACAAAGGATAGAACTGACGCTTTAGACAAAAAAAAACCCCACCAAAAACACATTTCTATTCTTTTTTAGATGAAAATCTGAACCTACAATTGAACCCACCTCTTTATAAATCAAAGCTCTCACTCTTTCTGCGTCTTTCAAAGCAAATATAGTCCCGTATCTGCATGTGTGAAGAAGGAAGTGACAGTGAAATTAACTATATATGGTGTCATCCCTTTTTATTGTCCTGCACCGATCATCTGTTATCTTTCCCTGTCATAAACAATCTGTGGTTTAAAGCAGGGTAAAGAGTAAAGACCAGGTGGTGAAAGGAAAATCAGGACATAATTGAGAGTGAGATTTTAGAACAAAACAATAGTAATCTAAATCAGCAGGAAATCAGCCTGGATAGTCCCAGCTGAGATGGAGAGGCACTTCTAGTCACGAAACTTTAATATGCACCCCCCCCCTCTCCTTCCCTTTGCTGGCATTTTACTTTGCTGATAAATTGGGTGTGATGATGGCAAGAGTTCAGATCACGAGGCCACAGTTCTCTACAAAGCTATTTCACTGATTTAATTCAATAAGATCATCTTTTAATGAATACGGAATCAATGTTAATCAGGAATAATGAGGTGCTGGCACTAGCAGACCTGGAAGTTATTACTTAAATTAGTATTGACCGTATTTTTTAAGGCTCTAAATAGTAATTATTTACCCTCTATGTTTGCACAATAGAGCTGAAGTGAAAGTGTACGGCTGAAACGTTGTTGATTCCACGTTGATTTATTCTGTCTTGCCATTATGTAAAGTCACTGCAGATCTTGTGCGTGCAGCTTTCTTCCACACAGTGGCACCATTGCATGATGACGTGGCCTTGTGGTCTTGTGATAGTGTATGGAATTGACTAACTGTACTTTTAATTTACATGTAAATGCGGAAAAATGAAAGGGAGGTACAACTACAGAGAGCTTTTTATCTGATGAGCTCTGTCTGCTTTGAGACACTTTGCACATCTACCAGCCATGGCTGGATTAAGAGACATTTAGCCTCAGGCCACAGATATGCAAAAGGAGCCACCACCACGCAGACTTTGTGGGTTTGCCTCTTTTGTTGTGCTGCATCTCTTTGTAATCATGATGCCTGTTTTTGTGGTTTTGTGTCTCTTTGGGGTATTTTTGTTCCTTTTTTAGTTGTTTTATGTCTCTTTGCAGTTATTTTGAGTCCTTTCCTAGTTGGTACATGTTACAGAAATTGGAGTGACATTTTGCAGATGAAGGCCAGGGGGGCCCCTGACACTTTGGGCAGTTAAATAATCCAGTCCTGCTGCTAGCGGTGGTTTAAAGTAACTAAGTAAATGTATTCAAGTACTATACTTTAGTATACTTTTGTCTACTTGTGCTTTACTGAGTTATTTGCATTTTTGACTGGTTTATGGTTCTACTCCACCATACTTCAGCAGTAAATAATGTTTACTCCATGATGTTAAATTGATATTTCAAAGCTGCCAATTTGGGGCCCACATCAATATTCCTAATTTGTGCCCCAATATGTACCATGTACACCTTGATCAAATCAAACAAGAACACAACTTCAAAATTTGGAATTTGGAAAGGAATTTGGGCACCTGTGCTCTAGTTACTAGTTACTTTTCAGATTGTAATCAACACTACAAGATATAGTCAGCACATAAATGATGATACACTAGGACAAAATAATTTCACATAAGCCACATAAAAACAGGTATTTTGTGTCCATGTGTGCCATTATCCACATGATCCAATTATTCTGCTTCTGAGGACTCGAGTCTGTGGGCAGGCAGGTCGTGACACGGCAGCACAGCTGAGGTTCAACCTTTCTAAAAGGAGCACTCGACACAGGAAACCTCTCCCGCTGGTTCCCTCACCCGGCACCAGATGTTCCCTCGTGGTGTATTGTACTTAACGCTCTGCAATAATTAATGCAGAGCTCCTCCAGGAGAGCTTGGATTAAAGGTTTCATGGACTCTTGCACACAAATATGCAGTCATATACACAGGCATGCACTCAAAAAGTATGCACATTTTAGACCAGAGTTGAGTCATAACTTCATGTGGGAGAAAATAACAGCTTGTATTGATGCTTGTGAACAGCAGTTAGTGGTGACCATCAAGTCAACAAGCTCTTGCCAGTGTATGAGGCTAAATTTACCAAAAGAACACTTAACATTGTTGTTGACTTTACAGAAACATGCAGAACAGTATTTGGCTTCATTTCTGACGTCGTAATCCCACATTGTGTCTGGATGACTCTTTTAAGTTCACTGACTGATTGCTGTGACCCGCACTGCTGGCAGAGGACAAGGCCCAATTTGTCGGCTGCTCATCATCTAATAAGTGAAATCATATCCAATTACACGCCCGCCATCTTTGATCACTTACATTATGAGAGATACGTGCATGATGGGTATTATAAAGGATCACTGTCACTTTGGTAACAAATTATGATTCACTTTATGACTCATGTAGGTCTTTGGCGGCAGTGAATTCTCATCGGCTTTCTGCAGCGATTTATGTCCAAACACTGTTAAATATCAAAATACTGTCATCATTTTTGTCAGCAAGAAAAAGTAATTACCTTGAACTGACAGGGATCCGGATAAACCAAAAAAAAAAAAAAAAAAAACAGTTTGTGGCTTGAAATCTTAAAAAATAATAAAGTGTAAAGATCTTCCAATAGTTATGCATGCCAACAGCTTCCCTGGCATCGTTTTTGTGCAGAGTAGATTGGACAATTGGGACGTTCCTACATGAACCGTTTGGTAATTAGGGACCATGACTAACAAGCTCTGTGTATTTGGAGTGTTTATCTCCTCACAGCCCAGGCTATGTGACTTTCACGCTGTATTTTGTGGACGACATTTGCGGATCCCTCTAGAACCAACTCCTAATGTCACAATTACGCTGCCATGACCAATAGTGGCGGCTGTGCCAACTAGATTACAAATGAGGATGGCAAAGGACAATAAAGGTGAGTGGAGGATATTAGCCTCTGAATGACACTGAGACTCACTCTGAGTCCCAGAACTATAATTTAGACATTATTAGGAAAGTGTTGCAAACCATTCAGTCTGCAGAACCCAACATTCAAAGGTACCGCATGTAACTCTTTACATGTATGGAGTTCTTTAGGGATGACTGAGTGTCACTCTGGTTACCTTGCTAAAAAGTCTTTTTTTTCCATTGGATTTGGGATTATTGCAGAAAATAAGGTCTGTGGCAGAGACATGTTTATGATACTTACATGTTTTGTAAAGCAAGATAATCACAAATGAACACCACTTTTGTGATTTTTGAAGCCTAAATGCAATCCCGAGAAGTAAAAAGCTAACTCCAGACTACAAATGAACTCTTTCATATCTTTCATATTTGGCAGCTCGCATGTATAAGGGGCTTGCCTAAACCTGGCAATGTTTTGAACATCCATTGTTGTGCTTCTTGGAATGTTATTATTGGAGAAGTGCATAACATCACTCCATGAAAACGCAGTCATCTCGCAATTGTGTTTTATCGACATTTCGAAAATATTGCTTAAATTTTGAGCAAATCTGTAATGTAAACCCACCCACTAATAACAATGATTTTTTGTCAGCTACATAAAGAAACTTTAAAGATATTCAGTTTCTCATAATAAAAGATTTTAAGTTTCAAAAATGTTTTGCCTACGCATTACTGAACAAAAATAGCAAGTTACAAGACAACAACAGGGTTTGTTGAGAAAATAAAAATAAATCACCTCTTTTGACCGACAGTCGACACCGTATTCTCAGCTTTGATAGAAGTTTCACAGGGATCACATCCAATTTTACTCTTTCCTCTCCCCACCTCTTTGCCTCAGACAAGCCATCACAAGAGATAAATCTCCACATATGAAACCACTTTGGTCTGTAAGATGCTGTCAAAATAATATTTTCATTCCTCCAAACAACCCTGGTAACCACTGCTGTCTACAGCTGTGTTGTATTATCACTGAACATCAAGTTTGGACATAACACATAGGATTTTTTTTTCAAGATGTGTACAGACTGTACAACCTTTCCCAGTGCCACTACTTTCCTGTCAGTCAAACCATGGGTGCTGCTAGCGGAGTGTGAAGGCTGGAGGTGGGGGATCACGGCACCCTTCAGACAAGCCAGGTGAGGTTGGACTTAATCACAATTTGGGGATTTGGAGGCTCAAAGTCACATCTTGTCAACTAGACCTAGAATTACACTTTTGCTTAAACTCACTGCTGGGGAAAAATAACAAATCACCTGTAGACAAATGTGCTAATATGAAGCATGAAAAGCCTTTTATTGCTGCTTTGACAGTTCAGCGGCATTATGGAATATTACTTTATTTTCCTGGAAAGCTTTTGAAGGTTGAAGGAGCCGTTTATTTACTTCTGATGCAGTCTGAGCGATGTGGTGAATAAAGACTGGTTATTGTGAACACACTGAATCAGTTATAGTTTGAGTATTGGTAGAGTATGTGAAAAGATGAGAAGAGCTGTCAGAAAACTGACAAATTCAAGAAAAAACAATGAATGCAAATGCTGTAAAAGGGGGCACTGAATGGTTTGATGAGAAGGAGAATGATGGGAATTGGTAATTCAGAACTAACCCTTTAAAATAGCAAAGTTGCTTGATAACACAAACTAACTAATCACGGGAATGGTAGACCAGCAGCTCCCATTTTCAGTGAGGTAAAATTACTGTTTTTGACAATAAAGTATTACTTACATAAATAATTTTCACGGGCTAATCAGTTCCCAGTCAGAGAAGGGTGTCTGACGTCAAGGTAATCTTTTTGAGAAGCACTGAGTATACGATTGGATTAATGGGACTTGGACTATACTCTTAGTTGTGTGCAAGTTTGTAAATGGATGTTTTGATATAGTTTTGCTGTTGTGAAAATACTTTCCCCTTTTTCCTTTGTTTTTGTTTGGTTTTTTTTTGATAATATTTGGTAATTTTCCTGCACTTTTCTTCATTAATTTCTTCTGGGTAATTTCTTCTTAAGTTGCTCAATGCTTCCTTCCCATGTTTTTTAGAAAACCCCAAAACAAGCCAATTTGCTCGGGTTAGTAATGCATATTTAAGACTAGGGCCCCTTAGGCACCACAGCTTGAGTGACCACAGTCTATAGCTGCATTTCAAGTCTATATCGTGCCATTATGCTGCCTCGCCGTTTTGTATATAATGTCCATTTGCAGAAAGGGTGGACAGAGTGGTCTCGCCAGAAAGCACGGGTGTGACGTTGTGTGTTTATGTGTGCGACTCACAGTGGAAGACTTAGATGAAAGCATCAATGTGCATAAGAAGCTTTCTATGGTCCCATCTGATTAACTCTGACCAACTCCAAGTTTGACTTGTCAATTACTAGTTGATTTCATAGGTTGGAAGTTGACACTTTATTTAATTTTATTTATTTTTAATTTGATTTTTTTTTAGAATTTCAGAACCACTGTGGTAGACATCAGTCTCCACCATCATTATCAAAACACCAAATTAGAGAATATAATTCAGAAGACTGGTGTTGAATAGAATATCAGAGATTTGAAGAATCTCTGCAAGGGAGCACTGAAGTTGTTCTGGTAACTTCTGGTGGTCCATCGCCTATGACGCTTTGTCGGTTTTTCCCATAATGTCACCAGCTGTACGTATGCAGTCATATGCACTTTTGTTCACACATGCAGCTGATTTTAAAATTCCATTCCTGTCACGCACTTCCACTCTGAGTTCTCACACATCGTTGATCTGAAACTCACACGGCACCATCCATCAGGTTCAGCTTTGTATGGGGATCTCAAACTGTATCTTCTGAAATTACCCAGCTTGCACTACGAATGATGAAAAAATGAGCAAAACAAAAAGTTAAGTAGAGGTAAATATAATGTTTAATATGCAGGAGACAAAATGGTGACCTCAGAAATATGATAAGTGTATGACAAGCTGTGGCTGCAGAGAGACTGATGTCACGAGAAACAAGACGAGGTGTGCTGTGCCGTAGCGTGGCGCCTCTGGTCTGTGAAATGATTAATTGTACTATTACAAAAGAATGTTTCTCATTAAGGTACACATGCGGTAACTGTGGTTACCTTTGGATATAGAGTAATGCCGTCTCCATGACATTTCAGCCACAAAGCTTCCCCTCAGCAAAGTAACATTTAACAGCACATGTCTGCCCGCAGCAGCATGTCTCTCATTCACTCAGCTTTCTTTCTTTCCAGCCTCCATGATTTCCTTTCATACCCCCCACCCTCACCCCGCTCTTTCATCTCTGAACGCAATAGTGTCATAGCTCCAAACTCCCAGCAGCAGAATACACGGTGGTTTAGTGGAATTGTTAGAGTCTCAAATGTGGAGTTGTTTGATTGCAGGGAAGGTTTGCATAGTTTTGTTTCTCACAAAGACATTTTTTTCCAGTGGAACTAACTTTAGCAAAATTCCATTGTCAGGTTATCTGATATTGTAACATCAATTTCCGTCATTTTGTAATTACGAGGACATGTTTAATTCTACTGCAGTTAGTGATTCACAGCATTCCCCAGCATCCATCGTGACACCGGCCAGAAATATGGCTGCAGTTTGGTTGCTGTTGAGTGTAATAAGCATAGCAGGGGTCAAAATAATAAACCCATTTTTTTTTTCCAGGGAAAAAAAAGAAATGTTTCCCACATATCCTGTGGCTGCAGCGTAATATGGTCTAATGAAAGTACTGTCAGTACAGAAATACGCAGTTTTCCCTTTTACACAATTATTTTCTGCAATAACCCAGTCACTAGAATACATATTGGCATTCTACATTTGTGCAAACCACAGATTTGTTACATTTGCACGTTATTATGTAGCAGATATGTTGAAACATTAAGGTCTCAACAATGCTGTGATCATGGTGTGATTATGTTTAAGGCACAAAATTGTTTGGTTATGGAGGAAAAGACATGGTTTGCTTTGTAGACCAGGTTTTGCCTTTACAATCACAGCTGGAAATGATGCCGATAACAGTTTTGATGGCATAATGATTGCCAGAAAACTGTTGGTGTCTTGCTGAAAAACACCTTGCATTGACATCACAATCACGGCTGAAATTGCCACCAACGTCTTGCGGAAAACAACCGGTTTTGTTATTTGTTGGTCCAAAACAGAGGTCAGCAGCCTGGCAGCCATCTTGCCGAGGTGTCTGGCCCTTCTCCTAATCACAGCTCATAAACATGTAATCCGAAACTACATCACTTCCGAAACATTGACATGATACATATAAAAGGTAGAAATATAACATATCTGTGTTTTGCAGAAACGCACAATGCCGACATTTTCTTCTTTGAACTGGACTGGTTTTCAGATATATTTCTTTAATTTATTCAGCTTTAATGAAATTAATTGCAATGGCTGGCGGCTAGAACATTGTGACAGCCTTTTATTACAAAATTAATTCATTACCTTATTATGAACTTGAAAATGTGACTAAATTGACAGTCTGTTTCATCTCCAATTTGAAACTTGCAAAGTTTAAGAGCTGCTCTTGCATTTGACTTTTTTTTTTGAGAGTAGAAAGATGTCATGATGAATGTGACGCTAGCTGACTCTCTTCCAAGGTGACACTCTTTAGTGAATACAAGAGGAGCCCTTCTGACTCCTGCCACTTCAGGTGGGGTTTAGTGAATTAAGTGTCCACGGAAAACAAAAGGCAGTGTAAAAAAGACGAGAGAGAGGGAAGGAGAGGGCAAAGAGCAAGAAAAGCGAAGAGAAAGCAGAGCAGTGAAGCAAAAATAATGTAGTCGTCATTTGGTTCTCTCAGCACCTTCTACCTGCCAGTGAACAGTTCATGCAGGAATTGCTCCTGCCTGTCTCTACCAGAAGGACATGGCAGCTACAGTGCAGAATGACAACGCAGTGACAGAAAGTAACAACACATAGCTGTAGTGCCAATATAAACAGCTCGCTCTCAGGGGCGTGAGCTCTCTCACAGAAATTCAAGGCTCTGCTATAATAAAAGCCTGCTGGAATGCATGCTTAGTCAAGGTTGCACATTGCTCATTAGTGAGACCATCCCCACAACTAAGAGTCAGTGCTGCAATTTGTGCAGCAGCTAGTTTGTGTTCCTCGACAGCTGTGTGTCCTCCTGTCATAGCAATTCTGAGCTGAAAGCTTTACCCCAAATTGCTTTTAATTTGCTCCCTGATAAACAATAGAAATGTTGTACTGGGTGACAGCTTGGTTCAGATGCATTCAGTTAAAATTCAAAGAGGTCCAGTTGCTTACATTTGAATCCAGTAATGGTCTGAACCTCATAATGTCTAAATTGCATCCTAGCCTCTCCCTACATCTGTCAAGTAAAACGAATTGTATCATTTTTTGTCAATTTTCAAATTGTTACTTTAACCATAAAGACGCCTCAAACTTGATTGATTGAAATCTTTATTTTGACAATGTACTTTTTTAAAAGACCATAAAAATACAAAACAACAAAAGAATAGTGCATAAGAAAAAAGTCATGAAGAAAAAGTGTGAATTTATCTAATCTAATCATTTTATATAACCCCCCCATTATTCATTAGCTACTGCATGTGCTTCCTTATTTGAATTTAATTTATCAATACATAAATAAATAGATAAGAAATATATATACACGCAGACATACATACACATGTATATACATGTATATACTATACATATACATACTTAAACATACATATCATATAAAACATATAAACAAACATATAAATATATATCATGTGTAACCAATTATGTCCTGCAAAATATAATTTAATTTAATTTTAATTTTTTAGCCATTAATTTTATACATTATAAGTTATATATAGATTTCTTTTGTCTTCTATAAACATGTACTACTCCCATACTTAATTATATGTGTTATAAAAATTTAAGTATGTATTCTCCAGCACACACTTAACCCTCACCACACGTATCTACATATTTACCTACCTCCCTATACTTAGCTATTGTATGCAAATAAAACAAATAGATATCTTTAATGATCATATTATATTTTATTATAGGTCTCTTTTCATGGCACTCAGAGACAATTTACATGAGTTAAGATGATCATAAATTTTGAAAAATCTTTACTATTAATAAAATAAGTCCCAGAACAATGAAGGTAAGCCCCCTACATTTCATGTAAAAGAAAACTTTTCACTTTATTTTTTATTTTTATTTTTTTAAAACATATTTATCTACTTATTTTCCTAAAGAGAGCAATGGGCCTGTAGTTTGAATCTTGGCTTAAATGGAGCGCCATTCTCATGCACGCGTGTAGTTGGTCACTGTTAAGACTGGAACGGTCCTTGGTTTTCATAATGTTCATAGCAGACAAAGCTGACTCACAGCTGTTGAAGTCGATCCAAACATGGTCAAGGTGTGTAGTGTTACCTATCTTAGAGCAGGGAAAACAGTCTCAGACACAGTGTTTAGCCAGAAAGTAGCAAGGTTAGGTGCTTCATGCTCCATGTTGCATCTCTCTCACAGGAGTCTTACAGGTTGTTCTCTCAGCGAACTGTCTATGCACATAAAAAAAATCAGGTTTAAGCCAATTGAGTGAATGTTAACTGAATCTTGTTCAATAGCTGTGACTGAGAAAAGCAATGCTATATAAAAATTATCTTTCAATCTCATTAATTTATCAGAACTTGGTCATGGGTCCAGGTTTCGGCCGCAGTCCACAGTTTGGAAGAGCTGTAAATCAAAAGTTTCACCATGGTATGTTATTGCAGCGATTCTTTGGAGAATAATTATACATTTTCAGTTTGATTCAATTCAGCAGGCACGATAAAAAACAAATAATAGTTATGTGTCTATGTGAGAAAAAGAAGGCGTAAGTGCTGCTTGTTCTGCTCGGGAATATGAAGAGTTAGATGCTCTAAACCCCACTGGGTGAACAGAGCTGTTTCCACCCATTCCAGTCTGCATGGTCCACAGCGTTCACGTTAAAGAACAGACTTTTACACTGTACTTCATGTAAAGCAAATGGAAAGTGGACCTTGTAGACCCATGAATGAGCCAAAACAGCTTTTATCAATTGTAGATTTTTGTTTTACTGATGTGTGATTCTCGAAACTTTATCACTCATCAGCTATTCAGCTATAAAACCACTAAGTGCATCTAAATGAACTCGACCCATTGAGGACGATGATATGGTTAGTTCATCCTTGTGTAAAGTGTCCCTTGGCCCTTTTACGACCAGTACACACACTCACACACACACAGAAGTGACTGTGTCCACATGCAAACACACACAAAGAGATTCTTCAGTGCAGGCAATAGGCTGTTGTGATATCAGCTTTTCTAAGGCGTTTTTTTTTTTTTTTTTTTTTTTAAGGCCTCACAAAAAAACTCGTTGTGTATTCCACCCCCTGCGTCTGAATTATTCAGCTTCAATGCCATTTCTATTCTTAGTACTTCTACTAGTGTTTGGATGGCTGGATGGAAGAATGCTAAGTATATAGTAAACAACATAAGTGGCGTTTGTGTTGCCTATAGTGCCTACAGAATATGAGCAAATCTTCCAGTTCTGCTCATTAGCTCGACTCTTTCATGTGAATATCGCGGTTAAGAAGGTTCAAATATGTGCATGAGCACATGTAACGAGCTCTGATTTTCTTCTGCTAAAGGATGTGCAACATTAACTGAGCAATTAGAAAATGCAACATGTTCCTTATCTTAAGACCATCATGCTTGCACCATCTGGCCTTTGCATCAAAAAAAATTTACATAAGTACTGCAAGGTTCAAATTAGATGTTTACACGTCACTTTTCAGGCTGGAATTAATTTGCTGTGAGACAAAGAGGCCTGAATTAAATCAAGTCGGAAAAAGCGATTGAGTCTTTAAGGGAACATCAAAGGTTTACAGACGTCCCTCTGGGCCGTTTCATGAGCATCGATCGAAAATGCTGGGTGGGAACGTGCTCATGGTCTCCCATCCAGTGAAACTGATTTCATCCAGCCACGCCTGAGATCTGCTAATCTCTCAAGTCTGAAATTGTTCTGTGGGACGCGGCAGAAGAAGCTTGAGTGGCAGTTAAGGAAAAGATGGAAAGCTGAAACTATGTGACATCTGCTGCCTACTGCTGTTGCAATCAATATGCTGCCACAAATTTTTAAAAAATGATGTTTTGGAGATGTTATGCAATTCAGATTGCTTTTATTATTCAACCAAGATTCCACATGCAGCATTCATGTCCACAAGTTCTGATATAAATCTGTAAAGCACTCATTAAGCTTTTCACTGTTACAAGGCTGTCATTGCCATGGCAGCATCAGCAGAATTTATAATGATGTAGAATGATTAATAATTTACATTAATATGCCGTGTGCTTCATTTGTCGGCATCATAAATTTCATTAATCAAATAAATTACAGTGTAATTATAAAACACAAGATTACTCTGTTGACAGAGTCAATGCATGTAGAGCACATTGCAAAATGTATTAGTGCTGACATTGACTTGTAAAGATGAATATATAACAAGCAAGAAAAGCAGTATAATGGCTCCTTGTTGGAGTTATGCGAAAGCTGAACAGTTTGAGGCTGTGACAAATGGTCCGAGTATGATTTAATGGTTATTGTGGCAACAAATAATCTAACAGTTACTTTGCACTCTCTGTGTCATCTCTCATATGTTTGCAACTACCTCCTTTGGTATGAATTATTGATAAATAGCTGGCTGTTGCACGCTGAGCTAGAGAGAGATGGAAAATATGGACTGGATCCGCCCACAGACTTGATCTTTATGTGGTCTGACAAAATGCATACAGTGACAGTCACTGGTGATCAAACACTGTAGTTCACATGAATTTGAAATATATAGTGTACGCAGTTATTATGTTTTAAAATAAATTAAAGTGTAATCTTGTTGAATTGCTTTGTTGACTAGCCTCAGGGATCACTGGGTTTTATTTATTTCCAACCAGGGCGTTTGTGTATTTTTCTGTTTCTCAGCCTCAAGACAAATTCTGATAGAGCCAAGCTATTTCACACACTTTGATGTGCAGCCTAGCGTCATGGGTGTACTGTACTTGCAAGATGCTGTGACGCAAATAAGATCACACATGCCTCCTGAGGGACATGCTGCACCAGCACAAGTTCCCTTAAAGCCACCACACACAGAAAAACCATCCTGAATTTGAACATAATAACCTTAAGGACACTGAACATGTGCATGCTCTGTTTGTTTACGCCTATGGAGAGCAGCGCTTGTTGTTCTAGCTCCTGAAGATTTACTGCAGTCAGCCTCCAGTGACAGCTCCGTTTTTCCCCCAAGAAAAATCAGTCATTACACTGGGATCAGTCGGGATTAAACCGTTATGTCGACAAGTCAAAGGGGGAGTGAAAATGGTCAACATTTAGCACATGTGAATTGTACAAATCCAGTTCACCTCTGTTTATTCCTATTGCTCTGCTGGCAACACGGTTAATTTCATTTGCATACAGTGCAAGTGTGGCCACTCATTATACCACTGGTTATTTTTCTCTGCCTCTCCATCTCTCTTTGGGCTGTCACGGGGGGAATATTGATTTCACTGACACTTTCAGGGAATGCCTTTATTGACTGACTGCCACCAATAAATTGTTGATTGCTGGTTGATGAAAAGGCTTCAGGCTTCAGTAAATCCCCAGATAATGTCTCAATACAGAATTTCTGTATGCAGGGTCACATCCAAACTGCTATTCTAAATGCAAAATTGTTAAAAGCTTGGTTGCCTAATGTCCATACTAACACAGCCTAGTAGCCTGCATTAAGTTGCTGCTGTTGCCAGGGTTATGCCATTGAAGTATGCAGCCTTGTTATTAGATCCAGGCTGCCCGGCAGGCACAGAGCTGAGGCTGGTTTGCTGGTTCTTGCTGTCTCCCAGCAGAGTAGCCTCCAGTCATTCATCACTATCACTGTTAGAGAGATAGACAGGGAGTGATGGGAGAAGTCTGTGTGATGTGCCTGTGTGCACGGTGCTGCACAACTGTCTGTCTTTTCTTGTGTGAATGTTTGAGAGCACACAAAATGTGTGATTTGGATGATAAAAAGTGCAACGAAGGATCTGGTTCTCCATAACACCGATGTCACAATGCTCCATTATACAGTATGTCTTATTTTGTAGGCTTTTTTGGTAATGAATACAACACATGGTAATTAAATCTGAACATTTGCCCAAGGGTTCAGGTTTCATTTTAACATTTGGGGGTTTGTGGGTGCTCTGCCAGAAAGGTTTTTATCTTCAAACTCTTATTTTCCTGCATTCTGGTTATTTTTTTCTGCATAAATTTATGGTGTTAATCTTGTCAAAATAAAAGTCCTCTGCTACTTAAATGTTTTTTAATGCACAACTTCTAAATATTGAGGGGGACTTGTGCCCCGTATCCCCCCAAATCTACATCTATGTATGTGTCCTAACCAGAACACTAATAAACATTACAGAAGTGAATGAAATTTTTAGCTTTTAGCTATATCTGGTACAATATTATTCATCGTCCCTGTTAAATGAACAATAACTAAATTATATACTACTACTACTTCTAGTACTACTGCCAATACCAGTAAAAATAAACTTTATTTATATGGCACTTTTCAAAACAAATAAAGTGCAGTACAGAAATTTAAAATGACAGACAATTAAAAAAACAGTTTAAAGCTATACAGCACAGGACAGAGTAAAATACATAAAAAAATGAAATAAAATAAATAAATACAATAAAAGTTAACACAATGTATTTCTACATAAATAGCTTTTTAAAAGTCAATACTTAGAAATACATAAAATATATAAAGAATGTTTATTTCTTAAAATATATAGGCCTTTGAATAAAAAAAAAAAAACAAACAAAAGAAAATTCATCATAACTCGAGGTCTATTTACTTGTCTTTTCCAGAACTTTCTCCCTAAGCAGATGGGTTTTGTTCAAGTGGCTAAAATCTCGGTAAAAGCAAGTAAGTGGATTTGTTTTTTAATTACGTCATATACACCACTGTAAATATAATATAGGCCAGTATAATATCTTTGTGTGACTGATAAAATAACAGATAAAATATTTAGTTATTTGAATTTGCGGCTGAGTTATGAAACATGTAGCCTAGAAAACCTAAGATTAGCCTTTAGCCTCAACCTCTAGCACCTGATTTAGCTTAATTAGTGATAAATTGAATACACCTGGAGTCGTCACTCTTCATGATACACTTTATTTACACCTTCTTACAAGCTAATTTAGCAGCAAAAACACCGCCAATTATAATAGCACCACTTTACGTTAACTGCTATTATTATAACCACTAATTTTTTTAGCTGAAGTCATTAATTAGCTCTTAAATGTTTTTGTGTGTCGAGGTTTAATGACCGCTGAAGAATCCAGGTATTAGACGGACTCCATGCCGGACTTTCCCTCCCTCCGTTCATGTGAAGCGCTGTTTCATACGTTCAGTGATGCCTCTGCAGCCCGCAGACGGAGCGATACAGGAAGATACTACAGTGTATGGGACCTTACCATCCAAGTGACGTCCTATATGATAAATCCCGACTTGTTACTGTCTCAAGGCAAAGAGGCAATTCCAGCGAAATTCAGAGGATTACTCTCGAGGCGATCCTCGGACGGCCTGCGTTGACAAGGTAGGGGGCAAATGCGCAAATTGTTTGTCTCGTTTCATTCATGCTGCGGTGAGAATTTGTTTGCACTTGTCATCACTTAGATTACACGCATCTCCTTTTTTAAAACATGTTTTGTCAACCACTTTTTTACCTTGAACGTGAAGTCTTTGGACGTGCTGGTCTCCATGTGTTCTGATTGTGCCTGATTGTCTGCATTAATTGTATGCATTTCACAACTTTCTCATAAACGGGAACACTGAGAGAATTTAGGTAATTGGTTTTGACAAAGTTGTTAGACTGCATTTTGTCCCTGTCTGCGGCAGGTTAACAGCCGTCCTTACCACTTGCCGTAAGTGATAATGAGGCAAGGGTAAAATACCCAATCACCCAATCCGTGCGCCTTGACGAACAACCGCGTCTGCAATTGCGTCTTTGGCATTTTAATATGAGGAGAAGATGCAGAATTTTGCTTCTTCTGCAGAAATTACACATCTAGGAAGCAGAAGAAAAAGCTGAACAGACTGCTGACACTTGTGGGATGAGGATACAGTAATGGCCAGCAGAACATGTGCCATCATGTCACTCTGTGGCCAAGGCTTAGAGGTGTCCACTGACCACATCATGCTTGCAGTTTAGACTATCCAGACACCTCAGGGTGTAGTAATGGGTTCCTTATTCCTATAGTCAAGTCAATCTGCTTTATTCCAGCCTCTCTCTCCTTTCAAATTGGCTTTGTTTTGCATGTGGTCTGCACACACACCACTGCTCCAGACTGAATGTGTGATTCCACTCATTAAAACACTGCCACAAGTAGTAGCCTGTGAAATCCAGTCGGCATAAACGAACATTACATCTGTAAATTACTCTCCAGACTAACTCCAGCTGCAATTTGAATGGATCACTTCTCTGATGTAAATGCACAACTAGTTCATCTACTAGAATAAAGCTGTGTTAATGGCTCCTAGTGTAGATGAAAATTATATGCCATTAGGAGACACTCTGTAATTATTGTTGTGTGTGTGGAGGGGGCGCTGAGCCAATTGGAATAAAAGCAATTGTTATTCCGACTCCAGCTGAGACAAGGCAAGACTCAAGGACGACAGGGAAGGGATCAAGGCTAAAAGGCCAATCAAGTATAAAGAAGCTATTAGTACGCTACCTAAATGAATTAAGCAATTAAATAATACAGAAATATTGACTTAAAGCTGCTGGCCACACAGATTTCACAGATTTGAGGTAATGTGCTGCAGGATGAGAGGCATATTTCATGATTTCCCTCTCACTCTTTATCTTCTTGCCAAGTGAAAGGCATTGCAAGGCAGACATTTTTTCTAAGCGCATGGTTTTTTATCTCAAAGAAGCAGGGAACAGTCCCACAATCTGTTGATCTTCCCTCGGTGCCTGTGTCACTACCTTAAACATGCACACTTTCCTTGTTAAACGTAAGGCCCCAGCTTCTCCTCCCCCTATTTCCCATCCCCCCCATCAGAGACCCTCCTGCAAATCTCGCTCATATGACTGACTGCAGTGGCTTCATACGACTGTGGAGATGGAGTGATCATTAGCTGGCTTTCCTCTGCCTGTCAAATAATGATGGACTCGGTGCTGAACTCTCAACCTTGCACCTAAGCTTCATTAGCTTCCTTTTTGTCTTGATGTTGGTATCAGGTGTAGTGGCTTCCCCCTGTATCATTTTCATATATCTCAGCCACCTCACAGGTGATAAGACTATAAGAATGCACCGTTTTGAAGGTCTTTTGTGACTGCCTCTTTTTATTTCCATGTCAATTAGTAGAGGGTAAGCTCCGCTCCTGTTTTTATTGTGCTGTTGTTGAACTAAGCGGCACCAGTTAAGTTATAAAACAGATCTGCTCAAATACAAATACCTGTAAACACTGCTCCAGCCGCTTGCTTTGCACACTCCGCCTGTGGAATATTAAAGACGCTTTCGAGGGGAGATAAGGGCTGTTGAATATTTAAAAATCTCTGTATATTTTTCACACTTCTTCCTCCATAACCAGCAAGTCTTGCTTTGCCATGTAATTATGCAGAAAATGCTGTCTGGATGTAAACGTGTCATCGCAGACGGTCCAAATGGCCTTGTTTGTGTGTTCTGTTTTGGGTTTTTCTTTGAAGCCATGGAAGCCTGAAATTAAAATGAAATTATGAAAGGACCATCAGATTTGAGCAGCCCGAGGGGCAGAAGGAGGCTAAAACTAGTGGTGGCACAAATATTGCTTTCTAACACCCCAAGGCTTTACAATAAAAATAAGGGATGATGACGGCAGAGAAGGTTTTGCAATGCACAGTGATGACATAGCTGTTACTCATAACTTGTCCCCCTCAGGTTTTATTAAAGAAGGCCAGAAGTCACAATCGTGTCGTAATGATGGTTGTGGATGACAGCGATGATGAGTCAGCTATAGCAGTATCCTCTGATGTGCTGTAGTTCCAGGCTGTGTTCTTTTCTTTGTTGAATTTTAATTACACCGCACTGTTCGACTGAGCAGAGCCCCATCAGGTCCCACAACGTCTTGTTGCTTTTCGGCGGTTCACTTAGGAGAGCAGGATATCTTCTGTTTCTGAGGCTTCTCTCTCGCACCAATAAGACTTAGCAGTTTGGCTTGAGGGGACTCTTCAAGCACTCCAGCACTAGTCCTGTAATCTCAGCCTGTGCACTCTCTGCCGCACTTAGCTGCTGAGATTGGTGGTACGGGAGCCGTCAGCAAGCCAATTTAATTTCTTCGTCTTTTCTCCCGTAGATTTTTCTTAGTAAGGAGAACAAGCTGTGTGCTACCTTGGGGAAACCAGTGGTGAACCTTATGTCTTTTTGCCCCAAACTGTGAGGTTCAGAGAGAGCTGAATTTCTTTACAAAGCCTGGGATTCACTGCAGACTACCGGAGAAGTATGTGTGCCGCTGCCCATAAAACAGGCTTCAGTGTACCCGGGCTGATTGTTACTCAGTCCTAAATGATGATAGACTCAGTGCTGAAAATAAATGTACTAATCCCGCTCCTCTGAGATTATCTGCCTTTTGAGGAGTTTTAGGCTGAAAAAAAATCACTTTCTGCTCCCCAGGATTTATTCCTTATAACTCGTCGAGTTTTAAAATGTCAGTAAGCACCATAACATGTTCGTTTAGCTGCCCCAGGGGCGTAAATATAGATCGAACAGGCAGCACAGCTGCCTGTTGAAAACGGGTAAAGAACAAGTACTTGGACTGAGTGTTTTAAATTCCCCCCTTAAAATATGCCTGCATTAAAAAAACTCACATTAAATTAAAAATAGTGCCATTTGCAATATCTGCACTTGAAAAGGCAAACCTGTTCCTGTCGTGGTTTTCATTTTTTACTGTAAAATAGTATCACTCTTAGTATATATACACTATAAAAACTATAGATTATATTTAAAAAGCACTTGTGATTTAAAGGAATAATTTCATAAGATCTTGTGTTATTTTGTCAGTTATGGGTAATACCATATGAACTAGGGCCGGTCATAATCATGATGTGATTCAATGCTGGAAAGATAATCTTTTCATAAAAATTGTGTATATATGCAGTAGAAAGATGCAATAACTATTAAAATTGGTGCTAAATGGCCAGAGTTACACAATAAGCTAAAATATGTTTCTTAAAACATTTTAGGCAAAGTATGGGCAACACAGAAACAGAATCTTTGTTTATATTCGATCAATGCTGCTTAGTTTTACCATTTGATCTCAGTTTTTTCAGCCTCCATATTCACAATAGGCTTACATCAAACAGTATGGTGCGCACTTCCTGTTCACAAGTTATTGTTTCATGGTAAAACAGCGCACTAAAATATGTTTCTGAAAATGTTTTAGTTGAGAAATAGAGATTCTTGGTTTATATTTGATGTATTTGATCAGCGCTGCCTAGTTTCACTGTTTGATCTCAGTAGTAGTAGTAGTAGTCAGTAGGTGCCCACTTTCTGTTCACAAATTCTTGTATTACAGCCAAAAAGTGCAATAAAACATGTTCCTGAAGACATTTTAGGTGAGAGAAAAAGCAATACCGTAATAGAATCTTAGTTTTTATTTGATCAGAGAGAGGGTCTGGTCTATCTCTCTCGATCCACTTCTCTATTATTTGTGTCTGTGGTGGCGGGCATATGAAAATGCAGGAGTACAATCTGTAGTTTAAGCAACAGCCCGTGAGCCAGCAAATTTTAACTGAGAGATGAGCAGGGAGATCTGGCTGCTGGTAAGATGGAGGGACGTTTACCACAGTTAATTTACACAAACTATTCACATTTTTATGATTGAAAGCTGGTTGAAAATTGGTGAAGTTTCCCTTAAACTTGCAAATAAAGTTCATTTTGAGGTCAAACCCATCTCTCTTATATTGTGCTGCAGCTGGCAAAATACATAGCACTGATGATCTCACTTTGCTGTATGTACAATATTCTCCCGAGGGAGTTGTGTGTGTGCATCAGCTTTTAAGACACGACTATTGAATGTCTGATGAAGAGCATTGTTTACCATCACAGCTTTTCTTCATGCCTGCAGGACTTACTACAGTCTGTGCCTCAGGCTTTCTCTCTGTGTTAATAGTGTGTGTTTCTCCACACACATACGCTTACAATATGTCGTACCATTATCTCTCACAGTTCTGTCAAGCCTTCTGTCTTATCCATCTTTCATTAGTGAGGAGAGACAAACAAACACTGCAGTCTCACCTTTTTTTTTTGTCTCCACAGACATGCAGTGACACTGGGTCCCTTTGCATGTGTGATGCCATTCATACCACAGCACGCTCTGCTGAAATGCTTTGGTGTGATAGCATGCTTTTTATTCGTCTTTCACCAGAAACTAGGGCACTCATTTGTTGATATAAAGACATACTGTAGACCTGCATTTGACGGGGGACAATGTCAATTCTGGTGGGAGAGCTAGGGAAAGGGGAAAAGAGGCATGTTTGTATGCCTCCAAGCTATTGGAGCATGCTCCGACTGTGAAAGGCCACTGCCATTGTTGGGTAACATAATCCACTGGGGAGGCCTTCAGCCAGACACTGGGGAGGACTGCCTGTACACGCTCTCCCTCTCTCTCTCAGTGCAGATGCATATCCCTTTCTGTGCTGGAGTCAGCTGCTCAATGCTAAGCAATTTTCAACTGTTACTGAGCTTGTGTGCGAGGTGATAGTGCACACATCCTCTCATTGTTTCCATTCTAAATACAAACTCCCTGCGAGCTGACTGGCTTGTTTAAACTTTTATTGATAGCAGCCTATTGTGATGTTCTTCACTGATGGCGAGGGGCTGAATGGAGACATATAGACAAACAAATACAAAACAAATCTTCTCGGGGGAAGCTCATTCCAGAGATAACTCTCTCTGAATGGTTTTAATGAAGTATGGTGGTGTGTATGGTCACCTGCAGAGCTGATACTAACCACAATGTGTCTGTGCGCAGGAGATTTGTGGCTTGATAGTGGAATCAGTGGCTCACAATGGATTATACTCAGACTCATGCTTTAGTATCGGATTGCTTGCAATCTCATAAGTATAGATGCTATTTCCCATTATGGAGACAGATATATTGTAGAAGGCTATGCACGTAGACATGCACTCATGCTGCAAATGTACACATGCAAGCACACTAACTCATACAAATGAAAAATACATACACTTCAGGGAAGATCTACCTGCTTCCAACTGCCTGATAAGACAGTTATCTGTTGTGCAAACTGCATGCTATCATGGTTGGATTATGAGGCAGTGGGCCCTTGGGCTTAGATATGCAAAAGGCCCCATCACGTCTCCTACACAGGGGCAAGACACTCAAGCCCTTTTTACAGAGTCCCTTCTTTATGCTGCCTTGTATTTTGTTTTTATTTTTTTTAACCAATAGTTTTTATTTATTTTCCACAAACTTGCAAGTATACATCAACCAGTAACTGCTGTCAATATTAAAAGACATAAATATTAGGGCAATGAAAGACAGGTTACACAAAAAACAGCAAACAGCAACACTGGGCATGATAACAAATGAAATACATATTTGACATTCTCTTAACAAATAACATAAATAAATAATAAATATATACATCATGTGATACAGCCCTACTATTCTGACAGAGATGGCAAAAGATACAGAGACGTAACGAAAAAGAAAATACACCTTTATCTCTTTAGTGTTCTTCAATGTAATATGCCTTGTATTTTTACATATAACTAAACAACAGCGGCACCAAGGTGGCCCAGGTTGTGATTTTAGATAGCATGCCGGCATCCCAAAAGCAAAAGAGGCATAACATGTAACAAAACTTGTCAGTCTCTTATGTGACATATAATGTACGCATCAGCAACGCTGTACAATAACAAGAGCAAAACATGGAAATAACAATCATCTACTGTCCATATTAAATGGTAGTTCATCTTGCCCTCTACTCAAAGAGCTCCCAGATCTCCCTAGCTACTGATCTTCGGTTCGCTGCTAGCTGCTACCAGCTGCTACCGGCTGCTTTTTAAATCTCCCGTCGTGGGTGGCACACATCCTATCCTGTTGGCTGTTCCTTTAAAAAAGGCGTTGATTCAGCGCTGATACTACCCCCTGCTGCCAGCTTTAAGGTGAGACAACTCTGTTGTCTTATCCCATGATTGTACCTTTTGTACAGAGCGGCGAGGCGGAATAATGGCATAAAAGTCCTGCCTTGAACAGGCAGTGTAAAAGGGATTACAGTCATTGTGGTGTTTGTCTCTTTTTGGGTTTTGTTTTGCATCATTTTATGTTTTTGTGTGTCTTCGTAGTCATTTAGTGTCTTTCTGAGGTAATTTTCTGTCCTTTTTGTGTCGTTTTGTCCCTTGTTGTAGTTATTGTCTCTTTGTAGTTCTTATTTATGTCTTAGTGGTCTTTTTGCGTCTCTCTCTAGTCAGGACTTGTTAATTTGAGTTAAAGGTGAAGGCTAGTGGGGCCCCTCGGCCTGTGCCAGGTAGGCCTGTTACGTTATCCATCAGTGCATACTGTATTTTTCTTTGTTTCAGGTTAATTTTTAAAGTTGTAAAGCCTGGTGTAATCGTGTGGAAAACATTACTTAATAATATGACTATTGTCTCTCTCTGACAGTCATTACGATATATTTGAAGGAACTGCTGAACTAACTGTGACTCAGAGGGTTCTGGCTATGGCAAATTGATGCAATGAAGTTAAGTTCCTCCACTTCTATTTCTAACTCTATCAGGTTATCAAATATCATCAAAAGTCAAATAGCAGTCAAGCTGTTAAAATGATTTTCCATAAAAGGTTCACGTTCCCTTTTCTCACTTACAATTTCACATTCTTTTTGAGTGAACAGCTCCTTGCTGCTAAGTGAAGCCCCTCATTGCCTCAATTGTGAGGGCTCTGCATGTGAGTGGGTAGTAGACATATTTCTTGTTCAAATAGCTTTTTTTTATGAAACAACATTTTGCTAGCATATACGAGAGGCACATATCCATTATAAAGCAATCTTGCCTCTGAAATGGCAAAATGCTAATGTTTGTACAAACATCATACATTTTTCTAAACAGGGTTTTCTCCTGTAATTCCAAACATCATGTGTAGGCTGATCTAAGATCTGGAAAGCCAGTGGCAGAGTTGATACTATTTCTTTGTGCCACAGTCTGTTTGCATGTGTACAGAGTAAAGCCAAAGAGGCTAATTTGCATGCAGACGGAAGCTTTAGGAAAGTCTCGATGGCTTGTCTACGAGACTGACAGTGATGAGAGAGAGCGCTTATCCCTCTTTTGAGAGGACTTTTGACAAGATCTTACTGTTTTAGCAAGAGACAATAAAGATTGTGATATCAATGAAACAATGTAAGGTAATCATGAGTGGTGTTTGCTCTTCATCATAGTACATTTTAAGTAGGCAGTCCATTTTAAACTGAATTTATATATATATTTTTTAACCAAATAATAGGCAATTTTTGTTTCATCCACACAGTGCCAGACGAAAGCATGTTAGAACATAAATTGCTTGTTATTGAACAGATAGATACTTTTTATACTCAATTGTCTAGACAGGATAATGGCTTCTGTTATCATAACAACATTTGTAAAAGGTGTCTTATTCCCGAGGCGTCTAGATGGATAAATTATTTCATGAGACATAATGTTTTCACAGCTATCATCAAACCTCAGCCGCCTAGATTGGAATGATGGGTGAAACAGGAATGGGCCACAGTCATTGTCATGTCAACCTATTTAACCTCCACACAGCACAGGTGTCACATCCTATAATAACAAATTAAAGTGACATTTTCCCCACTCCCTAACACTGATGAGGGATTTTGCAATCCAAACCAGATGCTTCTTCCATCACTTCCTGCATTTTTAAAAACTGATTCACCTTCAAGAAATGATGACAATTATCATGTGTCATTATGAAGATGCATATTTGATGAGCTGTCACAGTCAGCATTAACCTCAGTGACAAAAACATGATGTTTGTATTAAAAAGCAGTTTCAGCAGTTGAATGCTTTTAATGTGAAGCAGCTGCATTGTGAAATGTCAGCGAGGCTCATAAATACTACATGGAGAGTCAGGGTGGGAATCACAGAGTAACCCTTAATACAGTACTATCACGATACGGTGCACATAATAGCAATGGTATCACGATACAGTGACTCTGCGATACTTTATACATTGTAATAGAATTATCTATTGATGTCTGTGTAACTGAAGAAGAAAAAATACAAATAAAAAGGCAAAAATCCAGAATTATGCATTGTTTACTGCATTGTGGTTGAAGTTTTACAGTATGTGACAACTGAGATGAAATCCATAACATAATAAAATGTTGTATAATTGTGGTTTTCAGAAATGTACAATGGCAACATTTATTCTAGCACTTTGGTTGGTTGCCAGTGTACTTTCCTTTCACGAGACAGTTCTTATATTTTGCATAGTCTTTATCGATGTAGTTTGTCCCATTGTGTTGTAAAAGCTGTAGTGGGCCCAGACTTTCAGCTTGGAGGATGACAGAGCTTCTATGATGTGTTCCTCCCACGCTGTCTGCACTGTCTTCCATCCATGAGTTTCTTCTTCACTGCAAGTTAGTTAATATCTGTTCATTTTACCCCCATATGTTTGATAAGAGCCGCCATAAGGACCCGTGAAGAAGTGACTCTGGTAAGTCACATGATCAATGAAATTCATTTACAGTTCTTGCATGTATTAATAAAAACATTGATAAGTGGTGTTAACAATAATGTGTCCCAACAGAATATAAAATGATTTATTCCTGTATTTATAATTATGAGATATATGGCTATTATAGAAAAAAATGCCAACCATCAATTTAAATGAGGTTTGACTTCATGAAAATCTCTAAATTTTACCTTAAAAAAACACTTTAGTCCAGTTTCCATCAAGGCCTCCCTGCCACCAATCATATTTTCCCCCCGGACTGTGAAGCAGCTTGTTGCTCACATTGTCATTTTGCTGAGGTTTGGCTTAGTGGAGCAGTGAGGGGCTTCTCTTGACCTGCCAGCATCCCTCCATGCCACAGCTTTCTGCAGCGCCCTGCAGCAGCTGGCCCTGCTGCCTTTCAGTGGCTGTGACAAGAGAGGAGGATGACGATGAATCAGGGGCATGACGAAGATCTCCACAGCACTGACTCCGCTTTGAGTCGCCGGGCACCGTCACACAGCGAGAGAGCGCGTGATCGCAGTTACATTCAGCCATTTTAAAGCTCATAGGCAAGTGTGGTTCCGCAAAGCCAGCACACATTACTGATCCACAGGGACAGATTTTATGTCTCTTGTAAATTTTAGGGAATAGTGAAGTATTTTGCAATCCACTAATATAGTTTTATTGAAACTCATTAGAATTCTATTACCTCCTTATTAATTGGTGTCTCTTAAATGTGTCTCTAAATCTTTTAAAAGTAAATAAGTAACATTTATTTGTATGGCAACTTTGGATTAAAAAAAAGTTCTTTCCATTAAAGACATATACACAATAAAAGCAACATCAAAAAAAAATTAATTTTTTGGGTGCAAAAGCTTGAAAAGTGTGGTCACCTCAGGTTATGTAGCGGGTATTAGGAACAGCCAGTAATTTTGTTTAGATGACCTCAGTGGCTGATTAGGTGAATACGGGAGGAGGAGCTCAGCGGTGTACCAGGGTGTTTAACCATGCAAGGTTTTAAAAGTCAACACCAGTATTTTAAAATGGATGTGGAATTTAATAGGAAACCAGTGGAGAGAGGATAAAATTGGCGTGATATGTGATCTCTTGTTGTTTCTGGTTTAAAGCCAAGCAGCTGCAGTTTGGATAATTTGTAGAATTTGTTGTAAATTGTACATTTTGTAAAACAGCCTCTCCCTTCCGAATACACAGTTGTTGGCATTAACCTGCCATGTGTCTGTCAAGGGTCCAGACTGTCATGTGACCCAACATCTAGGAAAGCCTTTGTGAGCACAGCTCCTGTTTATTTAAAGCAAGGAGATTTATTTAAGCGCTCGTTACACAAGATAAGCTGCAAAAGGTACGGCTCTAAATGGAACAGGAGAGCCTATTTGTAAATGTCCGCTAGCGCCAGGCTTTAAGTGCTGGGCTGGAAGATGAATAGTGGTGATAAGTAAGAGAGGAGTGATTTCAACAATGGGTATTTTAAAAGCTAGATATTTTGTGATGACAGCCATTAATTGATCATCACTGTTGAATAGAGTATAATATGAGGCTTTTATTAAGCCCATCTGAACGCTGACAGCACTCTGTCAGTTCAGCGAAAGGAGCGGGATGGCCTGTGTGGTCTGAATGTTAGAGCAGCAATTCTGATACATCAGTGACTGGATTTTTCCCCCCTCCTCAAGCCTTACATGCTCAGTACTTTGATCCCATCTTTCACAATGAGAGACCACAAGAGATGGTCTGAGGCAGAGCTGACTGGGTAGAGCCGTTTGACACAGTTGTTATGGATCCAAAATGGCGTTGGCGAGGGCTGAAAAGCTCTTTCGTGTTCTTGATTTTAATTGAGAGGGAGCCCCTCAAGCGTACTGCCAGTCGTCCCGGTGGAAGAAACCCTAAAGGGAACTTTTCCTGCAGTGAAATGTTGAACTACTCATTGTCCTTCTGTGCCAGCGCACAGTGCTTGCAGCTCTTCTACCTCCTAATGTTGTGAGAGAATATCAGCTTTTTTTTTTGCAGTGGTGGTTAAAGTGTTTGCATCCTTTACTAAAGTAAAAGTACTAATGCCATCCTGTGGAAGTCAAAGCTCTGCATTGAAAATGGTACTTAAGTAAATAAATATAGAAGTATGAAAAGCAAAAGTACCCAAAAAAGAAAAATTTTCAAAAAAGAACACATCCAAAAAAAACAAATTAATTTAAAGAAAAAGACAAAAAGTAGAAAAACACCCCAAACCTCCAAAGTATAAAAATACACCACCACACTTAAAAGATATTAAAAAGGAAGAAAAAAGAAATCCCAATAATACAGAATAGAATAAAACGCCCCAAACTAATAGTTGGCAACTGACGGATTGATTAATCAACTAATTGTTGCAGCAGTAGTTGTGTAAACTGTTTGGTACTTTAATTTATAACAAACATCATATTTTATAAACTCTTCTTTTTTGTTAATGCAAACATCTGCACAAAATGCACAGCATAAAATGACATGAATAATAAAATAATCAAGTAAAATACAAGTATCTTGAATTCATGTTTAAGTACTGTACTCGAGTAAATGTACTTACATTCCAGCACTGTCTTTAAAACATAAGTCATGTGATTGACATTTGCATGGTGAGATATATCAGTGAGATATGTTGTCTGCTTGTCTGATTATGTGAAGTACATGCATACAGCATGCAGTAATCTTGATATGGTTGCATGATCCATAGGATTAGTTTGGATTAACAAAGCAATCCAATTTCACATGACAGCAATAATAATCTGTTTTTGAACTAATAACCTATTAATCATGCTGGTAAAATATTCCCACATGGAAGTGACTGCAACACTTTTGACCTGACACTTAAATAATTGATATAGAAAAGAGGCAGGATGGTTCAGATGCAATCATAACATGCACTTGAGTTTTATATAGGGCCCATGCACTGTGGAATGTCCATGTGAGGGAAGGCAGGGCCCTAAAACTCTGCCAGATTTCATTTCACGCTCTGCAGAGCACAGCCTCTGAGACGGTGACATTTACATGGCCCTCTATACCACCGCCAGTTGCTGCAGGCCCAAGGCACTGGCTAAATCAGGCACAAGGGCCAATGAATGAGGAGGCAATGCAAGTAGGGAGAACAAGGAGGAGATGGCTAATGTGCTGTGCAGAAGAAACACACAGAGTACATGAGTTAATGCTAAAAGGACTGTATCTCATCACACTTATCTTTAGCATAACGACCTCTCTTTGGAACATGCATTACAGTATGTGAAATATATGAATTATGCAGTGATGATTTATCATCCTTGTCCCTGTATCATCGCTAAGATGTTACATGATAAGCAGCATCTGTACTGACCTCTGAAGATGATTATGGCTGCTCTGTACAGCACATATGCAAATCCACGAACTCCCACAAACATATTAAAACAGTTCATTTAGGCAAACCCCATTATGTGAACAAATAGGACTGTATGTGCTGTAATAGTGTTGACTGTGTGTGTGGGGGAGGAGACCATTGTTCAGTCGGTAAAACCAGCTTTTCCAGGGATTATCTGCTCCAAAGACCAACTGGTCATCTCCCAACCCAAAGGTCACCAGGCTAGTTTAAATGCTAGTTAACCCCTCCTGCCCCATTTCAACACACTCACTCTATCCTCCACTAATCTGATTGGGCCTCAACCTCTAGTCACTTCAGCCTGCATGAGTAGTTTAGTCCTTACTGAGCTCCATATCGGCTCTTTTCTTCTTGATGGCGTTCCCCCTGAGAGGTTTCCCAGTAGGTTGAAATAAACATGAAGAGCAGCTGCACATGCTGAAATGTTTCTGGCTGCATTCAAAGGAAACCCTTTGGCAATAGGAGAATGTTTCCTCCTCTGAAACCATTACAGACTGCTTTCACAGGTCTTTCCAGTAAGCTCCTGAAAATGTATAAAGACAATGCACATTTGGCTTACGTAACAACTGCACAGGACAACTTGGGCATCATCTCCTCACGCTGTATCATCTAAGAGTATTCTGCTGCTGAGCCAGTTTGGCGCAAGTTCCCTGCTCTCTTCGGTCTTCAAATCCTGGCTTTTGCTTTTGTTTTTGTTCCCTGGCAAGTCACTTTGCTATGATATTTTTTCCCAGGTGGTGTGAAACTATAGAGCTGCGTGTGTGGAAACACATCAGTCAGCGTGTGCTGGAAGACTGAAGCCTGTTTAACTCAGAAAGCTGTGGAGTTGACAGCCTTTCATTTGTCTGCGGAAATGTTTATTTAAAGCACAACATATTTCAGTAAAATGCAGAGCCATCACCGTCCCTGCGATGTAATCAGATGTAGAAGGCGAAGAGGCAGATGGACATAATGACGACAGTAGCTTGAGAGCAGGTGGAGGTCAGCGGCACCACCACGCAGTCTCAACTGGCCTGTTCGTCACGGTGCAGTGAATCAATATGACTGTCAAGCAGATGAGTCCACACAGCTAGTCCATTACAAAGTTGTAAATCTAGCTATGGAGCTTACTAACCGCTATAATGAGGTGGTAACAAAGTTATGGAATCATTAGTGAGCATGTGTCCCGGCAGGACGGCGAGGGAAAGCGAGCTTGGGGAGGTTACAACATGACAGATGGTGACTGTATGTGTGTGTCAGTGTGTGAATGAGTGAATGCTTGGTGTTGGTACTCGGGGTTGTTTTTGCACAGTGAAAGAAGGGCCAAATATGGTGTTCAACTTGATGGTAGCAGGGCCTTGAAATTGTTACCAGTTTTGGTTTCAGTCCTTGATGGAGAGGGTATTTTGACAGTATTATCTCAATATTGTTTGCAGTTTTAAAAAATGATTCATTCTGGCAATTGCACAATGATATCAGTATTTTTGTGTCATGAAAGTAATGGTTAAGTGAAGTGTCATTTTTGAAAAGTAGTTTTATCTATGTCAAATATCCCTTTATTAATTTCCACAATTTGATGGTGTGTACCTTCATTCAGTTTATCTGGAGTTAAGGCTTCCTAATCAGTCACATTTTATGAGCAATAATTCATCTGAAACAATAATTTCGAGTGGAACTAAATGAAATGCCATGTTTGCATTAATTCCTGGATTATCTTTTGGTTTATGGAGACAATCATTTGTCAAATTAAGTCTACATGGATTAGAAGCCCGCTAACAAACTGTTACTAGCATTGTTTTCATGATTCACACGAGACCAGGAACGCGAGTCTGTAAAACATGTCAATAAGGTGGTGTAAAATAAACGCAGCACCTTGTGTGGTGTTTTTTAAGTTCAGCCATAAATCACCATGTTGCATTCTGGCTGAAGGGAGAGAAAAAGGGGGGAGGCAGAGGAGGGAGAAACTGTGGTGCAAAGCCAAAACACGACCGGTGCCAAGGTGACAGGCATGGAAGAGGTGGGAGGGAGGGAGAAGATGAGAGGGGAAAACCGTCTTCTCAATCTCATAACCTAATAATGACAGGGGACCTATTTATGACTAATCATCTAGATTGCCCCTCTGTTTAATGCTTTTTTCTCTCATACAGTTAGCATCGTCAGAGGGCTTATTTTTATAGTTTCACAAGGTCATTTTCTTGCATTTTGTACAGTATGAAAAACAAATCTCATGCTGACTTGAAAATGGCCGTAAACTACATAATAGGCCACAGTAAGTAAATCATTGTAATTGTGGCGCACATGCAACCTACACAGTAGCTAACTGCTTGTCATTTGCAACCCACAGGACAAAAAAAGACAATTGATCACATTCATTTTTTGCTTTTGGTTTCCGTCTATAAAAAAATGGTAAAAATGATTTTTAGAAGATGATTTTGTATTACACAGTTTTTTGGAAGTTTTAGTCCATCTTGCACTTTGTTTTTGTTGATTGGCCTTAGCAAAGCTCACCATGTTGTCTTTTCTCTCCAAAGTTTGACTTTTCTAATAATTGTAACCTCAAAATGTGAGTCCTGCGCTTTTGCTAGAGTAGCTTTTTAATTCCTCTTGTGGCTCTTTACAAGCTCAGATTGCCCTGGCAACTGAGTGACAGTGATTATTGCCCTGCTCCCAATTTCTACCTGCAGATGGACCAGGAGGGGAGTGAATCAGCAGACCCCTCCATCGATGTCGTCTCCATCCTGGCTCTGCTCTTCTCTTGACCTCCACACCCACTCATTTGTGACAGAGAAATTTAGTGTCTAGATTTATTGTAATTTAATTAGCGGGGAAGAAAAAGGTCACAAGCTCTGAGATCTTTGCACATGTGCGGTAGAGAGAGTTCTTTGCTAATTGAGCACAAAATGGACAGACAGCTGGAGGTCAGACATCAGTCTGGCCCCGTTGGCTGAGTGATGGGGGCTGCTGTTGAATTAGCCAGCTTCTCGGCCTGTTATTGGTCACTGCTTTTTCAGGTCACCACTTAGGCCTGTTTTCTCGCTGAGCCTTTTCAGGGACATGCCATTTTTAGTATAGATGATCTAGATATACATAATAGAAGTGATTTTGGATTGAATTCAGGACAGCAGATTTGCAGGGAGATCAAAATATGTTTTTGGCTGGAACTAAGTGATGGTTTGTGTGTGTGTACGTGTTTGATGGAGAGAGAAAGAGAAAAAGATGAATGAATGTCCCTGAGAGCAAGTTAGTGCAGCTTGCAGGATGACTTCAGCACCACGGACAGCGTCTCATGCTTCATGCATATCACAATGCTCTTTTATCTGTATCGCTGCACTCCATCTGTTCCCACACACTCGCTCACACAACACACACAGATTCCAAAGCGAACTTACGTTTATAGATTAATGAATGTGGCAGTGCAACAAAGATCTGAGGAGCAAGTTTCTGCGATAAGCTCAGCAAACACAAGTTTGCAGCCTGCAAAAAGAGAGGCTTAATTTAGCATCACCTGCTATTTTATCTGCTTATTTCCATAGCTGGCTCTGACAGCTTACAAATTCACAGAAAGGTTTTTGTAACAAACACTGACACAAGCTCTCCCTATCAAAGCTTTGTTTAGTAGAGACTGTGTTAGTTTATTTAATCATATAGATATTATCTATATTTTACAAAATTTATTTTGAACACATAAGAACATTACAATCCAACTTTGCCCACGACTCATTTTTACTTCATAAAGCTTAAATGCATCATAATGTAACTCAGTCTAGCCTCCATCAGCAGTTAGATCTGGTCATCAGCTGCTAACAGCTAAAGTTATCTAGCTTCCCTCAATTTAAAAACTTATTTGTTGTTTACAATGTAGCATTACCAGGGAAACAATAGGATGTGTCATCTGACATGCTGATAGTGAGGTTACTGTGTCCTTTAACAAGGATGCACGATAATATTGGCGCATCATTGTTATTGGCAGATATTTGCTTAAAATGAAATATCGGACTCAGCTAACATGCATATTTCTGCAAATATCACAAATCGACATATATATTGTTTAATTGACAAAGTGAACATTTGCAAAACACAGACCCTAAGTTGAAGTGTTTTTTCTTATTTTACACAATGAATGAATATTACATACACTGAAATACATTGTATTTTATTTCTCCATCAGCTGGTGGGCCATCATGATAAGAGTTTGCATAATATGATGTGAATTCCACTACAGAAGAGACATGATGATCACAAGTTAGGTGGGGTAAAAATTGTACATATCAATATTGGTTATTGGCCAAATGAGATGTTATATATTGGGATATCAGCAAAAAAATCCAACATCCTGCATCCCTGTCTTTTTGTCCTGATGGCCTCCCAAGAAATCTCTGTTCATCTCAAACATGTTTTCTGTGTACCTGCGTGATGGGACTCTGTTAGTCTGGGGCCCTTCCTTTTAGCCAGCACAAAACTGATGTGACACAATGGAAAAACATTGGCCACTGCCATCAGTGAATGTCATCTTATTTGCTATTAGGCCAATGGCAGTCAAAAAGGCGAATATCAGCCAATACTGATGTTCTGCCGATAAATTGGTGCATCCCTACTCATTATGAAAGCGTGTTTGTCTCATCTAAGCCTCTTTTGTATCTTAGCTGGCAGTTTTTGTTGAAAAAGATGCCTGGTTGAGTGAGTGAGTGTGATGTTCACCATCAGCTCAGATACAGGTACTGTCCAACATTGCATAGCGAAGATGTAAATGATCAAACCACTCGCCCACCTGACAACGCTCGGAGGATCTGGGGACTTCAAGTTGTTTCATCCCCACTATAATTGAATATTCATTTCCATCTCCCTTACTTCCCTGACTCCATCCAGACAGGCATTTCTTTGAACTTTATAGTCTGGATAAGACGGCTCTGGCCTGCATTAAACTTTGAAAAGTTCTTCTCGGAAATTCTTGCCTTGTTTTCCTATTTGCTGCATCAAAAAGAAGAACAAGTGGAAAATGCAAAAAGGCACCTATTCATGCCCTAATTTGAGATCAGAAAGCAAATCATTTAACGCCATTGTCCCTTTTTGGAATGAGATGTATCTAATGCATTAAAGACAGCAAGCAAGCCTTTGTAGAGTAATTAGCAAGTTGTTGAGAAGAGGATGCTGTTTTTTTCTCTTCCCTAAACGCTTTCCACACTGCCAGGCAGACAGACAGAGAAAGCCTGCGTGTCAAAAGCATGAAATACTGGCATCTGTGAGGACACCCAAATCTCCTTGGCGGTTCTGGCAGAGAGAGAGAGGGGAGTGCACAGGCAGCAGAAAATGGCTTAGTCAGGGTCATCACTAGCCAATAGCTTTGGATAGCTGTGACAAGCCAGGGCATTTTCTCAGGCTCCAATAAGCTAAGTGAGAAAAGATCTTCTTGAAGCCACAATGCCAACAAACACTTTTCTCACGGTCTTTATTGGCCATAATTATCATACATTTTATGGAGAGGTTCAGTTTGTAGTGTTTATATGACACCTACAGAAGCTTTCAGAGACACCGCAGCAGGAATTGAAACTGAAGTGGCCATCTGCTGTGAACTCCTTTGAGAAAAACTTTTTAATTTTTTTTATGTTGTTGACAACGCCCCCTGTCTGTGAATATAGAATGATGTAATTTATCCGTCTTTGTAGATAGAAGAAAGCTTTTAAACCATCATTGTTCTTTTATTGTCTGACAATGTCCAGATAACTGACGACAACATGACACAAAAAACAGCTCTTTATATATATTAGATTTCTATTTATTGTCTCCTTTATGTGGTCGAGTGTGGACAGAAATTTTGTGTTGCACCTTGTGTGAGTAATCCTCTTGTCAAACATTGCTGTGAAAAAGCACACTGCTAACGTAATTCTTTTGGCTATAAAGCTTAGCTAGTTAGCTGTTGCACATAAATTATCTTTCACTAGAAAAGACCTTAACCCATAAAAAAAATGTTGATGAACAATTAAAGAAAACATGACTGATGTGTGAGTTGTGTAGCTCACCTGCTTTGCCGAATGCATTGTGGTGTGGTCCAGCTCTCAAAACTTTGCTACATAGCTTCAGTAAATAGTGTGGTGCAGGAATTAATACTAAAACCTGGAAATTAGTTAGCATTTTAGCACTCCTGGATACCTTGTCTCAAAATCAATAGTTTTGAATGGGTTTTTAGTAGGGGCTGACCGATATTGTTTTTTCAGGGGCGATACTGATAAGTTATTAGTAGTTAATGTAACAGACAACCGATATTTTGAACCAATATGCTTTGACAATAAAATGAAAATCTTTCAGTCAATATTTAGAAGTTGGAATATAACAAACTCTAACACAAAACTTTGTTTAAATGCAAATGTTTAATCAAAACCAAAACTCGACATCATATACAGCAAGTTCCCTGCAACTTTTTTACTAAGTCAATCGAAAATTAAAACAAAAAATAGCTCCCTGGGGTTTTGCAAAGTAAAGGTTTCTGTCATGCTGACACATCCTTTGCACTTTTTAATGAATTAATTTTTGTCGTTGATCATTAAAATCATGCTACAGATAATCGGCAAAATGCCAAATATAGGCTTCAATAGTCAGCCAGGCAAATAATTGGATAGTTAGATGGGTGAAACTAAGTCTGTGGTTAACAAAAGATTAAGAGATTTTCATATTTTATTCTGCAACATGAAAGTACATCAGTAAATACCACACGTGAATTTTGAAGTTTTCATGTGTCTTAAAACATTATCATGCCAAACACGGCTTAATGGCCTTTTTATGGTGATGTTGAATTCATGTTACTATGGTGCAGTTTGTTTATAGCCTAACGCTTGCTTCTTACTTCTGGTGATTGCATTTATGCTTAAAAAATCATAAAGGTGGCACTCATTTCTACAAGATTATTAATAAAAAAAATTAAGTATCAGAAATGTTTGTTTGCCACAGAGCTTATTTTATGCAATAAATGCTTTTTTTTGCGAGGGCACCAGGATGATATTAACATTTGAGCAGCACTCTATACTTTAAGTATGACAATAAATCCCAGGATGTTTCAGTTTTGATGCTAAATTATGTGATCCTTATTCTTAAATACTTTGCTGACATAACACTTACTGTTCTTACCCTTGTAAGCTGGTAGAAGTTTGTTTCCAGCTGTCAATCAAAGACTTACACCAGCCCGCCCACTCAGAGGCCTAGAGGCAAATATTCCTGGTGTATATCCAAAGACCCCTTTTCTGTATTTCAATAATATATATTAACAATAAATCTGTCAAATAACATTGACATGATTTTGGACTGGTCTTTAATATGAGTTGGATTTAAGGGTTTTGACCTTTATTCTGTGTTTTACTGAACAGAGACAGTGTTGTCTGATCTGTTTTCCATGTTTATATGGCTGCAACCTACAAAAGAGTAATAATAAATCCTCCTTGAATATTTTTCATCATACATGAATAGCCACAGCAGGGGGGAGGTACCTCAGTATGGCTGAAGTCAGACCAGTCACGATACCTCGGTTTGCTGCTGCACTGTGGGATTACCCTTTGCATGTCACAGTGCCTGGGTGCTCTCTTCTAGCTGAGTCTTGTCACTGGAGAGGCATATACGCATATATGGCTGTTGAAGTTCAGTGGCCCGCAGAACAACAGATGTACTTCCTGTGTTGACAGACACGCGAGCTGTGTCTATAAAGCCACTGATGAAACCTGATGCTGAAGGTTCGTCATGTTCAGGAGTGTTTTTGTTTGTTGTAGGATAATGCTTTTATATTATCTTCTTTTTTTCCCTGAAATATACTCAAATGCACAAAGCAATAGATACTGCAGCAGCAAAATACAACCATGCATTGACATGCTCAAAAACACACACGTTTGATGATGTCATTTGTATAATCTGATGGAATCTGGGCCAGTGTTGACGAGGAGGCAGCCGGCGGGATGAGCAGTCACTGTCATAATGATTTGGTGTGTAGGAAGGGAGGTATGGGGGGGAAGAGGAGTGTGTTCGTGTGCTTGTGTAGTGGGGAGGAGTGTCACTTAGCAGACGCAATTCTCTTGCTCATTTGCTTTATGTGAAGGGTGCAACAAAACAAAATGTACCGAAGCGTGAGTCATTCTACCTTGCTGTAATTTATGCAGTCACTTAAATTAAAACAAAGTGGTTTTGCTCCATGTGCACCATTAAGCCATTAGTCATTTATGTTTGGCTGAATTGAACAGGTACAAAAAGGGAAATGTGTCAAAGAAAAGATGAGAAAAGGGGAAATCATTCTTATTTCAGAAGATATTTTAAAGTGCTGCTCGTGTGCGGTTTGGTAAATGCTGTAATCATCGTTTACACCCAGCTGTGATAAATGATAGATTCCCTTCAGGCCTAAACTCACTCATTCATTCAGTAATTTCGACCGTACTCGCCCTTTAAACGTTGGCGTTTTTTGGAATCTCTCATATCTCCAAACGCCAGACAATTTTAAGGCATTATCACTTCTCAGTTTGATGGAAAAACATGTTGCTTTTGGTCGCAAGCCACGCAAAAAATTCTTGGAACATGTCCTGCGAAAATTACACCAGGCATTTAGATATCTAATTAAGCTTTGATCACTGCCAAATATGAATTCTGATAGTTTTTTACTCATGATAGACAAAAAATTAATCAACTAGTTGAATATTTGTACAGCTAATGAAGACACTGAGGGCTTTAAATGATTATCACAGTTGTGTTGTTTCAGGCTAATCATTGCACTAATCAAAAAAATTAACCTTTTTTTTTTGCAATGACCTGTGAAAACTCTGCCTGCAGCTATACTGCCAAAGTAATAGGATATCTAACAATCAATATGTTTCTATTGATTTATACGCAAACAAACTGGACCACGCCGTGGTGATGCGTCATCATCCTCTCATTGCCCCAAAGCAAACGTCAATGAAAATGATTAACTGCAGTGTATGAGTATAGGAAAGAGGGTGGACATGTTTGGGCCACAAATGCTGTTGCTGTTGCTACATGTATCTCTCAGGGTAACATTATATATAATACGGACATCTTCAAGCTCTGAGGTTATGTTTCATAAACTAGTACATTATGATGTCTCGTTCAAGGTTGCCTCAAATACTGTAACTGATGATCTCTGCTTCCATCTTATGCTGCAGTTTACACAGCAGTTTCTTTGTATTTTGTGTCCTTCGTGGCTATTCACAGTATCACACTGGTTTCAGCTGCAGCCACTTGTGAAACAGACAGTTCAGTCCAGTATTTAAAGGTCCAGTGTGTAGGATTTAGGGGAGTGTATTTGCAGAAATGGAATAAAATACCTTAGGTATTTTTTGTTTAGTGGATAAACCTGAAAAGAAGAATTTGTTTTTGTTACTAGATAGGACCAATGACGTTTTCACGTCAGCAAACATAGTTAGCAGCCTCTATGTGATGAGCAGCGTAGGAAAACCATTTTTAACGTGAAACTGCTTTATTCTGTGTTTTTGCTGGTTTAAATTACTGGGTGTTTTTGTTTTGGAAGGATGAGACTTCTGCGGATAATTTGGTAAAAAACCTTCTGAACATCTGAATCTTAAGTTATCAGAGAAAGAAAGGTCTGTCAGCTTTGGAGAAACACTGATTTGAAACTGCTTTATACTGTGTTTTTCAATCTGTAAATCTGGTAAAAAACACAGGTTCCATGGCGTCCGGTGGCTGAGTGGATAAAGCAGGCGCCCCATGACTGAAGGCAGTGTCCTTGCCACAGCGGCCTTGGGTTTGACTCCCGCTCGTGGCCCTTTGTTGCATGTCGTTTCTTCTCTCTTCCCCTTTCACACTACTGATCTGTCCTATCTAATAAAGGCTAAAGTGCAAAAAACAAAAGAAAACAAAACAAAAAAATACACACAGGTTCCAATTGTCAGGAAAGACTTCGGCTCTTGTTAAAAACATCCTGAACAATTAAAATGGAAGAAATTTTAACCGGGAGAAGTTTCAGCTGGTTGAAATCTGCAATCCTCACTGTAGATGCCACTAAATCTCCCTAAATCTTACACACTGCTTCTTCAACTACTTCTGTATTTGAAAGTATTAATTGCAGGAGGTTTCATTTTGTGTTTGAATACATTTACTCAGCATTCATTTGCATGTTTAACTACTTACATAATGGCTTCGTGTTCCTGTGCATACATGGCTGTGTATTAAGCTGGTGTTTATAGTAATCCTGTACATATGCTTGCTTGGCGATGTGTTGATGTATATTTATGGCGCTGGATGCTTGTGTGTGGGCGTACAGGCCCGTTTTGTGTCTGATTTTGATTGACGTACCATTATTCGAGGCAGTCGTAGTGGGTGGAGTGACTCCTAGCTGTCAGTGTGGAGCTGCTGGCTGCTGCTGGCCTCACGGCACCAGATTCTCCGCAGGTGATGACACTTACTGTAGATCCTGGCCGATGATGTAACCACTGCGCTGGCTGCCAACTAAAACCTCCACTTGACTTATCTTGACTCTCTTAGCTCCTCTGGCACAGCTGGACATGTGCAGAGGGGAGAGTATTGGGATCAAATTTAAATCCAGTCAAACACATCAACATTATGTTGGGATATTATAGAGAGCTACTCCAGGCCTTTACAAATGCAATCTTTAAATTCCAGTAGTGGGCTTTTGTGCATACAAAAAGGGCTGCAACTATCAGTTGTTTTTTATCAATCTGCTGGTGATTATCTTGATTAAACAATTAATTAATTGATTTGTGCAATTGACATCAGACAATGATTAAAAATGACCCTCACAATTTCCTTGAGCAAAGGGTGAAATCATTACCTATCTTCAAACAGTCCACAACCCCAAAATATTCAATTAACTACCATGTTAAGACAAGAAAAATCCAACTTCGGAACATTTAATGTATTCTTAAACAAGATAAAGCTTTGAAATTTTATTTTAAAAATGACTTAAACAATTAATGGATTATCAAAATAGTTCAATGTGTTTTCTGTTGACTAAAGGATTACGTACTTTTTGTTGCATGTCTACATTCAACACAAATGCAACATTAAAATTCAGCTCTCATCTTGTTCTCTTATCTCTCTACCAAAGACAAAAAAAACCCCTTTTTAAACAGTTCCATCAGTGTTTTTTGAGATACTGCATTTAATAAAAGGTTTGAACTCAGAGTTACAAATTTAGATGTTGAGTTACAAGTTCATAAGGTCAAGCAAAAAAAATAAATAAATAAAAAAATCTCATCATCCCTCAAATGTTTTTGGAGAGAGACAACAGACATCGCTGCAGAGACATAGACATTCACCCCACCCTCTGTGGACACAATTACAGTTATATTGCATGTGTATGTGTGCGTTTGTGCACACACAGTGAGTTTATGTGCACACGCACTAGGTTGTGTAGTATTCAGCCTAAGCCTTATTTTGTTCAGCATGTGTAATCCCCTTAAATTCCCCACTGATAGCCTGACTACCTTCTCTTCAGATTAGCTGAGGTAGAGATCAAGGAGTGCTCCTCTTACCGGTATGTGGGACAACACAGAAGGGAGAAAATATGCTGCCATGGATTTTGGTAGTTCATGTGATCAGCACAAAATCTGTGCAGAAAAGAAAATACATATGGTGTGTGATGTGATGTTTTTAATCCTTTTTTTTCTGTCATATGATCCTATAGGCTTAATTTTTATTCACCAACACACTGGTGTTTGTGATTCGAACCATATAGGCATCTGTTTTGCATGCAAACACTCACATATAATAACCATATAATGTAATAGACTTGATTTATGGTCTCACAGAGGTATAGTCTTCCTATCACAGAAATATATAAATGTCACATAGACCTCATAAACCGGATTCATTCTCTTTAAGAGGCTCAAGCGCCGCTCTTTCTGATGAGTCATACTTTGTTTCAATAGGTCCTCTTGTTATGTAAGTGTGATCCCATGCTGCATTAACATATAACTCGCAGACTATTGTGAACAATTAGACACTAGGTGATAAGTTAATGGGAGATAACATGTAGTGTGTACACACTGATCTAATGACTTTATATGCTCCTTATGGGATTGTTTCAGAGAGCTCAGCCAGTCTGCAGGTCTGTGTTTCAGCTTCTGCACACAAATAAATGTTTATATAGTTTTTTTTTTAATGTTTGTGTGTATAAAACCTTTTTTTTCTGGTTAAATTGTCAGATGCAACACATGTTCAGGAGCTGTCAACAGTTTGGTAGCTTCTGTGAATTTCAAAAACAGGAGGGGAGAGGGGGTTAGGCTAATGAGACTCTGCAAGAGTTGAACATCAGAATTACACAAGCATATCCCATGTTGTCTGGGGTCTCTGCAGAATTATCAAAACCCTGAGCTATGTGAAGTGAATGTGGAATTTGGTGCAGAGAGCCAAATAAAAGCACACTGTCAAACAGCTGGCAAAAACAGGTAAAAAGAAACCTATTACAGGAGATCAATTTATTGTTTTATGCAGTGTGTATTTGGAGAGAGACAGCTGCAGTGTGTCTGTGGGGACTTCAGCTGTTTCAATTCAATTAATAATTCAAATCAATATCCAAACTAATTCACTAACTACACTATTAAGAGAATAGATTTCTGTAATGAGACAAACCTGCAAACAATGAACATTATTATTCTCATAAACGGTCCATGTCCTTTGTCATCCAGTATAGTAGAAAAAAAATTAAACACTTTATAGTAACGTTATGTTTATTCAAGCTGTTACAGTTCACAGTGCAGTTACAGCTGGGATGGCGAGTGTCCAGTGGTGCATTGGAGCAGAATAACATTAAGGTTCACGAGCCGACTAAAGTGCAAGAAGTGAATTACAGAAGAACTATGAAGCAGGAGCATGAACATGTTGCCTGAGGCGAATGAGCTACTGTACAAGGACATGTGCAGCGCAGTGAAAAATTATGCAAACACTGTTGCATAATAATGACAGTTTATGACAGTGAGAGAACAGAACCTAATGTGTTATTAATGTGCTTACTTGAGAGTGGTGCAGTGTTTACGTCAAAACCTTTTTTTCCCTACATGGCAGGATTGATTGTAATCTTCAAATCTGCTATCAAATCATTGTTCTCCCTGTTTGTGTTTATCTATGAGACTGTCGCCATCGGCAACACACCAGCCCACCTCAGCTTCCTCACTATTCACAACACCTTGCCTCCTTAATGTCTTCATAAATCATATCATCACTGCACCCTGATTAATCTCATATTATCAAACATGGGAGTGTTTCAACACAGCCTCAAAGCACATTTCAAAACTGACTTCACTTTGCACTGTAAGAGCCAGAGATGCTGCACAAGCTACTGAATGATAGACATGATTATTATTGTCTTCATGAGAAGATTAAACCAATCTGTAATGGACCTTTTTAGTTACTGGAATGTAATCAGTCGACTAGATCGAGTAAGCCTGCATGTACTGGAAGTCATAATTGGTTATTAAAGTTACACTGTAACATTTTTTTCCATAAAATTATGTGATGTTATGTAACTACTTGCAGCTGTAGTTGCCAGCATCCTACAGTTATTTATACAGTGAATTACTTTAACATTATATTACCGTTTAATTTATTACAGTATGCTGCAACAGAATGTGAGGTGTTCAATGTTAAAGCGGCTCCCAAAAGCATCAAGATTTAGGATGTTTAACTGTATTTTTGCGGTTTAACTCTACATCACCGTCAAACTTTTGCTGCATTTTTAAAGTGTACAATTGATAACGTTAATGAAAATAATGTTGTGTCATATTTGCTGAAACATTCTGAAAGAAGTACATGAGACAGAAAAAAACAAAAAAAAACATTAACCTCCTCGTCTTCCTACAGCCTCTAGTGGCATTTGCTAGAATTGACAGTGGTGCACCATAAACAACTAATCAGTTTACAACGCGGTTGTCAGTCATGTCAGTCACTTTGATCAGCAGTGCCTAGTTTGAAACTTTGCCTGCGATTGCCGGGCAGTGACTGACATGATTGACAGCTGTGTTAGAGACTCCTGGGCTCTGATTGGTTGTTTTCATTCACATGCAGTAAGGCTAGTAGAGCCACTGAGGGCCATTGAGGGCCAATGAGTAACCAGAGTGATGTGGCTTTTTTCACAGATTATCTGTCTTATTTAGTGCTAGGTGAATGAAGTGACAGTTTTGGCAAATATGAAAAAAGTTCTTAAGTGTAACTTAAGTGTATTTTTGAGCTTGGACTTTATATTTCCATGTTTTGTGAGTAAGTGACTAATGGGGACAACAATTTTTGAAATTGGTCTAGTATTGAGGGAGAGGGCTGCACTTATTCTAAGTGTCTAACAAAGTTACGTAAAGGATGCCTACAGAGATAGACCATTTTGTCGAAGTAAGATCCTTTTTGTTCAACCAAAACAACCACCGCTATTGCCAACGCCACCAGACTCCACTGAAAGGAGCATTGAAACACACTTCGTGCAAAGTCAACAGAAACAAGAATCAAACTCACAAAAACTGTTTTGGTTTGTCTTGCAACTCTACCAACAATCACCAACTCTGGTTCGGTAGAAATAAACCCTAAAGTCACCCAGTTAGATGTGAAAACATGCTGGCTTTGTAAGTGTTGTTTCCCCCGCTGCTTCTCTTATGTGCATCCTCCCTCTCGCTCCTCTCTTGATATTTTTCATCTTGGTTGGTTATGTGGACTATTGTTGCAAAAGGTAATCAATAAGCACAACCAATGCTTAAAATAATAGAAAACATCAGTAGTGGCTTTTTTTGATTGTTCAAGAAAGAATGAATGTAATCTGTCTTAGCCGTCCAGACAGTGTGTGAAGACAATGTTAGAGTCAGCTCTTCTCTTAAACCTGTGTGTTATAGTGCTGATGTATTTATGATAACACCATAAACCCTGAATGCTTGTGTCAGTTTTATAGCACTGTTATTTTGTTCTTACAGCAGTGGATTCGAGTGTGTTTGAGTTGTAAAGGTTAATCCTGTGTGATGAGGGAAAGACAGACTCAATGAGAAACAAAAAGACAGCACCAGAGCATTGTCTGCTTTATTAGACTGTATTCAGCCTGCCAGTGACAGGAAAGCACTCACAGAAATGTGATTACATGCCATCGAGTACTTGAGCCAAACAAATTGTAGTTATACTGTAAGAGCTTTAGTTCAGGTAGTTCTTCACCTTCCGGTCTCATGACACTCAAAAACAAAGCACTTGCATGTTGTATTCCCCGAGCTTGAAAACCACTCATTATTATCCTCTTTTATTTGTCTTGTGTTCCTTTCAATTTTGCTAAAGATTATAGACAGTCTGGCTCTCTAAAAATCTGGACTACATCTCTCCTGTGAATTTCACACAATCCTCATTTTGTCTCCAGCATGTTCTCTTTTTTTTCCCTTTTACCTAATCTGTTTGTTCCTTTGTTGGTCCTCTGAGCTGTACGATGCATCTGTCTCTCAGCTGTAATGCGTCCAAGTGGTGGTCTAGATGCTCATTCAGTCCCACTTTTACTTGCTGTGGATGACATGAGGGCTGTTGTCTCCCTCTCCTTCTGCCCTCCTTCGCTCTATGTGAGGGTTTAACGGTGTGTGTTATGATAGGTTCTGCTTGCTGCCCTGCGCTGTAGATAGAGCTTAGCACACTTACGGGCTCAGTAATGGGATATCTGCTTCCTTCAGATTGGTAGATTTGCTGTATGTCTTTTTTCTGCCTCTGTCAGCCACATGTTGTTTATTCTTTACATACAAAATCCTGTTAATTTATTCAAAGAGCACCAAAACCTTGAGTTACATAACCTCAAAAACATTTCCAGTCAAGAAAATATCAGTTTATGCTTCCCAAGAGGATGTAGGCGTTACGCAAGCAGTTTTATTAATTTAAAGGATTTAGTGTTTTCCAAATAACCACTCTGTTTCAATTTAAGTTTGGAGTTTAAAGGGAAAAAATACAGCATAGAACACTTTGACACAGTTAAGTAAGCAGCTTCTGGCACATTTTGTTGTTTGATGGTGTATTGCACTTGTTCCTGTGGATAACTCGGCCTGACAAAACTTCCCACAATTAATGTTCACTTTGGTTTTTGTGGTCTGGCAACGCCACAAAAGACACTTAATGTGCACAGTAGATGATTGACAGTTCTCTCCTTCACTTGGACAGCAACATGAATCAATTCTATGGCTGACTGATGAATGCATTGATCTCTGACTCTAATTTCCAAACTGAAAAATATGGACATGTAGCCAAAATTACTGTCAGTCATTCAAAAATGCAGTTTGACATACAGATGTTAAATAATTCCAAACTTTGTATTAAAATGCCTAGTCACATGTCACATTTTCTTTTATATTATATATGTATTCAGTATTATGATGATGAGTTAAAAAATATCTTTAACATCTCTTTTTAATATCCTTTAGACATTAAATACTTATTTAATGTCTGTTCAAAATCCAGATGCTCTGTAAAACATACATAAAAACAGAATGCAATGATTTGCAAATCCTTTTAGACATACAGTAAGGAAAATAAGCATTAAACACATGATTTTTTTTCATTTAACATATTCTCAATGCAACATAACTCTATTGTAAATTATAACATTTAAATCCATATAGAATATGCACAAGAAAGTGGAACAACACAGAACAAAAGCATTGGGAATGCTCAATGGAAACTTATTTAATACTTAGAGAGGCCTTTGTTTGTGAGAGATTAGTTGCTTCAGACAGGAATCATCTTGAAACTGGCATTGCAGTATTCAGATGGTATTTAGCCCCATTCTTCCACACAGACAGTTGTTAAATCTTGAAGATTTTCTGGGGTCCGCTTGTGAATAATGAGATAGAATTTTTTCTTTTAGAACAATTTGTGTCTTCAGTTCACAAATGCCGACTGAGTGTTGTTAAAAGAAAAGGCGGTGTAACACCATGGTAAACATGCCCTTATCCCAACTTTTTTTGGAACAAGTTGAAGTTCAGAATCAGAATGTGTTTATCAGTTTGAACAATACATATTGTCTTTGTGCTATACTCAAATGGATATATTTCAAAAAGTATATGCAAACATTGCTGTTTATTTTTTATCAAATCAATATCCTAGTTTTAATTGTTAACATTTGAGAGGCAGTGAGTCAGATATTATCTACTGTAAATCTTCACATATTATTTCTATTCTATATTTTTTGTTATTGTAACCAAATCCAATTGAAAGAACAAAACCAAAAATTAATTAGTTTCTCAATTCTCTCAGCGTCAAGCCCATTTGTTCCTACAGAAAATGTAAATATATAAAAACTGGGTAGCAATATATATTTTTATCTTTTAAAAAGGCTCATTAATTTACTAAAACAGCTGGGCACTGGAGATTTTAGCAAATGTTAATTAACAATAGTAAATAGTGCATTTGTTTGGGTCTGTTTCCATCTGTGGATTTGATGTGCTGGTGAGTCTTTACAGCAGCAGGAGGGTGTAGAAGGGATGGACTCAAAATAAACTACAGTGCCTATGTTTACTGTAATGAAGGAAAACGTCAACCAGTACAGCAGTTCATTGATGTGTTTTTAGTGATTATTAATATCTTAATCGTCTTAATGAATAAAACAGTTCAGGTTCATGGCACAGAGGAATATCTGACAATACTTGTCGAAGGATCAATATATTGTTGGTTCTTGACTTTTCATGGGATTTGTTACCAATAATAAAAATATATCACCACCCTTATCCATTAATTCCCCCAATGGCAGATAAGCCTTAAAACATTAGTCTGGCTATAGATGAGCCTTGTTGCTTTTATGGAGCTTAAAATCTAAACGTTTAATGGGAAATATCAGGTTTTGGTTCCTTTCCTGCTTGCAACCTACTATTGCTGCATCATGATATCCAACCCCTCATCTCACAATGCCAGCAGCAGTTACCTAAAATATATTCAAAAAGAAAGAGTTCATATTTTGGAAAATTGTCCAATCACATACTTGTTATCTCTTTCTTACCTCTTCCTCCCTCATTGTCTGTCTGGGTTAAACGTCCCTCTGAGCTTTGCGCTTGTGTCTTCATCAGGAGTATAATGCTCACTGTTTATTCAGTGACATGGATGTGGAAAGGGCTATGGATTGCATATTTTTGCATATGAAGTCCATATTTTTCTAAAATGGACAGTTCACCCCAAAATCAAAAAGGCATATTTTGTTGAATTATTGAGTGTTGGATTTGTGGTGCTCAAAGCACAAACAAAAAAATATATGAAAAACTCTCTTTCCAGAATACATGACCCGGTTACTCAAGATAATCCAGAGACCTTGTTGTGAGCAGCTTTAATTTTGGAACTATATTCTCTCTACCAAAATACACCCGTCAGCCGTGCGAGCATGCAGGACAGCTAACACCACTGAGCTAACATTACAGCTTAGCTGAGGAGAGTGCCATCAATGTTTACATCTGGCGCTGTCAGGAACTCAAGCCTCTCATCCATGAGTAGATGCATGTTTTCGATATTGGGCCTGATCACTGCATTGTTTAATCGATTGGGATTGGTTGATTAAAGCATGCGCCCAGGCTGATCCTTTGTTTACGGCCGTTGTCACACAGGTGTTGTAAATGGAGGGCATGATTTGCAGTTGATGTTCAGGTTTTACTGTATTGCTGCTACTGAAATAAGTAGAAACTGATTTTTTTAATGTTCAACTTAAGTTGCTACATCACCTTAAGTGGATTTTTTTGTGAACTAGTTTTACTATAATGTTGTAAAAAGAGGAATTGTGACTTTTTTATTTGTTGTGACTGGGAATGTTTAAGTTCAGCTGTCTGACTACTTTTTTTTTTTACTAAATTTTAATTTTTGTTATTTTTTTTTAAAAATTAACTAAAATAAACACATTGGAATTGTTTAGATGTAGACATTAACTCTTGCATTGCATTTAATTGTCAAGCATATTTACTAGATTGATTTTATTAACTTTAAAGTACTTGAAGTGTGTGCTGTACAGCAAGTATCAGATCTGGACTCATTATCAGCAGATGCTCAATATCAAATGACAAAAAACATCTCTACCTCCAGCTGCTCACAACAATGTCTTTAGATTATCTTGAGTAACCGTGTCATGATTTCTGGAAAGAGACATTGCTGTTAAGTTTTTCCAATGATTTTTACTTAGCACCAGTGCCATCTAGTTCCATTTTATTTTCAAAAAAGGCAGACATGTCTTCAGCCGATATAGCCAACACTCTGCAGCTCACACCAAATCAATCTACATTGATAAATAGCACAACAGATAATGGGAAAAATATGTATTTTATTATTTTGGGTTGAACCGACACTTTAATGTGGAGTATTAATCATTCTAATATGGAAAATGAGAGAGAAATAAAAGAAGCGCATACGGGCGAAGGAAAAGTTTCATCAGCACCAGCCCCATCTCGCTCATTATCAGCCCTCCCGCTTCCTCTTCCCAGCTTGATCCTATTTATCATCTCTTCAAAGTACTGTAGACCATTAAGCTATGGGGCCGATACATTGAAACGCTTTATGTCTAACCTAGGATCAATGTAGTCTTGAATGCCAAGAGCTGTGTCTGTTAAAAGAAAAAAAATCTCTCATAACTGCATTCTCTCATTTGTCTGGCTGGTGTCCAGGACTTTCAATCAATCCTTTCGCAGCAAGAACTCCGAAATAGATTGAATTAGGTCCTGGGCGTTGAACCACGGTTTCTTAATTGGCACAGGATTAGTTCACATTGATTTGGCCTGATTGGAGTCCCAAGCTTGTGTTTCCACTTAATCACTGAGCGCACCCTTCTCTTAGACCACTATTTGCATGCACCCTTCCCCTCTTAGCCCATGTCACTCACTCACAGCCCATGGCAACCTTGTAAATTTGCATGAAATCACTGGCCTCCACTGTCACTGCTTTACTATCGCTCCTTCTGCTGCTGCTGCATACATACTACTATGCTGTGTTAATCAGATTTCTTGGTGTTATTATTACAACAGTGTCTTGGTACAGTATAGCAAAAGGCTGATGCTCTGCCAGGTCTAGAAAATTGCCCTCCGGTTACAGAAAATGTTCTGATAGATCGCTGCTGTTATTCTGAGTGAGCAGTGGAGAGCGATGGAGTGAGAGAAGGGAGCCAGGGAAAGATAGAGAGAGATTGTCTCCGGGGGAAATAAAGTGAGGACAGGAAAGAACACAGATTATGCATGAGAGAGAACAAAAAAGTGGAAGAGAGTGAAGATCACAAATAAGGTTGTGGGAGCAATATGCTTGGAAAGGGAGCAGCAGAAATAAGATAAGAGAACAGATTTGAATAGACGAGACATCGGAGTGGAGAGCTGTCTATTAAGTGCATTCTGAGCTTCCGCCTCTCAAAGCTCAGACCTTGGGCAAGTGTCCCCGTAGACTTCAGTTGACGGGACTATATTGTATTTTCTGTCGAATTGGAAACGTTTCAGTGCCTATATGTTCATTTTCTCATATACCTTGACTTGAATTTTCACATCATGATTTAACCCATCATCTCTCAGAATAAGTGTTGATAGTATGTGTGTTTCTAAGAGTGTGCACTTGCACATGCATTTAAGGTGTGTCGTCTAGGCACCAACATGATTGGATTTGATTATAGGCTGTCTGACATACTACAGATGGGCATTTCTGGGTGGGTAATCTCACATTGTGAGACCCATCTCTTACAGGAGAACGGTCTGACTTAACACACTGTCATTTTAGATAAAGACAACAATCTGCACTGTTTAAATTTCTTAATCCAATCAGGGATGCCGAAAGAGCACAAAGCTGACAGGAGATATAATAGAGGAGGTTATTGCATGGGACTGATTACCTGTCTTCTCTTCAATTCAACATTTTGTTCCAAGTCAAACTGATTTTTTCTCATATGAAATGACCATACATTGATCAGCCAAAACAATAAAACCACTGACAGGTGAAGAGATTAATATACCCCAGTAGGACAAAGCACCATGCTACACTGCAAAAACTGCTCAAGAATGACCTGAGAAATTTGACAAAAAATTGAGACATTGATCAGTTATGCCACTTACGTATTCTGTATAAAAGGTATGACCACGTTGTCTCGCTTTTAAGACACTATTGGATCTAGTAACTGCTCCGAAACTATGTCTGTGTAAATGGGACAGATGGCAGGATGGCATCATGGGCAGCATGGGTTTGACGTTTTGATGATGTGTTATGCATGTGACCACACTGCCGGAGATTGGAAAAGTTAGCAGAAAATCATCCATAAATGTCCACAAATTGGGAAAACAATGAGGTCCAGGAGCTCTTTACCCTTCAAGGAGAAGACAAGATTGATTGCCATATAACCAAGGTGGAAAATGACTGTTTTTACTTCATTTTATGCTATTGTTTTTGTTTATAGACTGTAACAGATGTGTGTTATATGCCACACTTAGAGGCCAATGCTGTTGTGTTGTCTTTTGATACCGCAATGCTGGCATGCTGTCTAAAACCACACACTGGAGCGTAGCAGCCTTTATAGTGCAATCTCTGTGTAAAAGGGGCTTATTGCGATCCCCAGGTGATTCCTTCTTTTTCTTTGTGTGGCATGGTGCATTGTCTTGCTGGGGGGGTCATTGTGTTCATGGAGCACCATTGCCATAAGGGGGTGTACTTGATTTGCAATACTGTTTGAGTGGTTAGCACATGTCATGTAGCATCCACATGAATGCAAGGACTCAAGGTTTCTGTCATTGTAACAAGATGATCAATGTTATTCCCTTCACTTTTCTGTTGTTTTAATGTTTTGGCTGATTGGTTTATATCTTTGGTGTTTGTTTTGACTTGTGTACTTGAAGAATGCAAATTTCAGTCAAGTTTTCCATAATCATCATATAGCTTGTTAGTGAGCTAGGTCAACTGTATGTCAAAGTCGGTTAACACTGAAAATGGCAACAGATACCCTGTGGGTGAGTGAAAGGAAGCAGAATGCAATAGTCAGCCAGTAGGAGGGCTTATCTAATCTGTCAGCATCTATTGAGTCAGACTGTAAGATAAGAAACTGTATAGAGTTCCTCTGATTCCTAATATGGTTCTATAGAGATCATATTGGTATTCATTTCACTTTTAGACTCCATAACATTCACACAGTTGGACATAATGCTCCATATGTCTGCTTTACTCTTCCACTACATTCACACCACAGGCTTTCATGCTCGGTGCCAAATTTGCTGCTCATATCTGATTGTTTTGGCTGCTGTTCATATGTATTCTGGGATATAACCCATATCCTGTTCTAATATAAACTGACAACGATGTCAGAAAGACAAATGTTCATAGAAAGACAATGACAGAAGGTATCACATCTCTTTTGGTATCTTCAGTATGCTTCCCTGCTCTTTGCAACGGTTAGCTGACTTGCTAACACTGAAGTGATGCCAATACGGGGCTTAGTTCTGTCACCATCAGCAAAAATTATACTATACTATTTTGCTTCCATTGTTGTGCACACTGTTTCCCAGAGATGAGAATTTATTGGCAGTGATTGACTGGAGGGGGAGGGTGTGGAGCTGGTTTTGTATGGAAGCTCCAACATCCGCTTCTTGATTTGCCAGCAACGGTCAAGTCAAGTGTCTTTACAGCATACAGCCAAAAGTCACAAGTTTGTTTTAGAAAGGGTTTACAACCTTTATAACATTAAGCACTCTCAATACTTTGACCCTTGAGTCCCTTAAGGATTTTCTCTGAAAAAAGGCAAGCTTACAGATGTAGACTGTAACCCTGTCATTGGCCGCCAATTTCAGATGGTAACACACTAACTGCGTGCTACCTTTTTTAAAATCCCTGTCACGCACGTGAAACTAGTCTGCATAGCCAGACCTATCTACACACATATTTTTAGCACTGTGCATTAAACGACAAACCTTTGAGTCAGCAACCTATATGCCAAAACGCATTTTAATGTTTCTTGTGGTGTTTCTTTTGTGGCAGTTTAGCCATTTTAATATCAGGGTATGTGCAAATATTCTACAAAAACAAGTTCCCTCGATACTATTTTGCAAGGGCACCATTGCTGCATCCTTAGCTTAGTACTGCCCAAGACAATTAATGCAAAAAATCAAGGGTTTTTTTCCCCCTATGGAACTGTGATGGGTTCTGTTAGACCTTTATATATAGGTTTGGCTAGCTTGACTACTGAAAAACAAAAACCTTTATAGGAAACAAAATAAACCTACTCAACAGATTTGTTAAATCTGTTGTTAAATACTTAAGCCTAGAGATGTATTTTTAATATTTTAGCATCTTTCAGATCAGAACTTTATGAAATCACTACAACTTTCTAAGCACTTACTGGAAAATAACTGATCCAGCACATTGTGTGACTGGGCAATGTGGAGAAAATCCAATATCACAATATTATTGACCAAATACCTTAATCAATATTACAGTGATATTGTAGGATTGACTACTGGGGCTTTGCACAACTTCATTTTTTTTATAAATCATCAGCAATGTGGATATATTTACTAAATGGGTAAGTTCAGAAAATTACATAACTTTACTGCAATGCAGCCTTTAAAAATAGGAAAAGACATGACTTACGATATCCAGAATCTAAGATGACATCAAATATCATCATGATGTTTATATAATATAAATACTGGGGCCAGCCTTAACATGTTACATATGACAAAAGACTCCAGTCAAATCCTGTTGTAGTGATTATGTGCCTGTACGCATATATACACACAAACACCTTTTTTTAATAAATGACTACCTGTCATCAGTGTGTGGTTCTCACATTATGGCACTGTGAATTTATTAAGTGTGCCCTTTGGAAGTCTAAGCAGCCAGGTGGGGTGCCGTCTGCCCCCCCTCCCACCTCTGAATCATGCTGCACATTTCAATTGCAAATACTGTACACGTCTCAGTGCCCTTGTAAAAACCCTGAAAACACGCACACAACTGCACATTCACAGGCAAACATACAAGTGCACCTACAGACACAATTCACATTCTTTTTGTTGTAGGAGTGCAAAAAGTTGATCCTACCTCTGTGTAGTATAACAGTTTTTTCTGTCTAACCCTAAGGCCCGGAGATAGATTTTTATGCACTCTGCCTCCTTCTTGACACTCTCTGGGTAGCTCTCTGACACTTTCATCCTCTTTAGCAGCTTCTTTAAGTTTTTTTGGTGCAGCAGAAAAAAGCACAAGACAGATTGTATCCTGGTTAGTATAATCACACATGATTTATTCAAAATCTGGAATTATTTTAATCACACAGAGATTTGGGTGTATTTTGGGTCGGATTAGTGTATGTTTTTCCGCAGATAGATGAAATTCTACAAGTTCACGTCTGGCTCCGTGTCCATGCATTCCTTCTTCCATTATGTATTACACTGTGCTGGCTTTTCCAGAGATGCTGCTGTATGTTTATAGCTGACTGGGTCTGCAGTGATGGGATAAGCCCTAATAGAAAAAGTTAGGTCAGAGCGGGTCACAGCTTGGATTTATGGTTGCCTGAGCAATGTCAGTCCAAAGTGACCTGAGACGGTCTCACTGAGTCATCACCAGTTTAGGTGTAAGTGTGTGTATGTAGCGGGGAGAGGGGAGGGGTTAGAGGCTCTTGTGGACTGGCAGAGCTAAATCTAAATCCTCCTCTTTTCCGTCAATAATTCTCTGCTTTTTCACAGCCCCTCTAATCCTCTTTTCTGACGTGACTCACCTCTATTTATCACCAGAGTGCCCGCATGCCTCAAACAATCAGGCAAAAATGTGCTAACAGTTTGTTTGTGAGCGTGTGCGTGAGTGACTTTCAATCTGAATCTTGATCTTCAACTCGTTAAAGGTCCTTGGTCTTACCCGTGTGTGTATGTGTGTGTTTCTGTGTGCTGGCAGATAAGGAACCGCCCAACATCTGAGTTGATGTTATGATGAGCTCTTGTTTCACAAATTCCATCTTTGCCCAAAATAAGCATCAGATCTGCAGCTGACTGGTGTGAAGTCATGCTGCTGTGAAAATAAAGCTAGAGATAATCACTGCTTAAGTTTGAATAATAGCTTTGTGTAACGGATCTGCGCTACACCAGTGTCGAGATTATGCATCATGCTGGCCAGGCAGGCAGCCCGCTGGTGCTGCTGCTGACTCAGTGCAAGCATAGCTGGGGCTTGGGGGGTTAATGCAGCAGGGCCACGAGCTGATCCACAGCCCATCCTCATCTGCCAAAACTTCAAAGGATGCCCTGACAGAGTCTAAATCGTCATCTCCTCCAGTCCAGGCTCTGCAGAACACTTCCCCTCCCCCTCAGTGCACAGGTCAAACTCGGCCTCATCTTTTATGTATCGCTTACCCCATTGATTGCGCTCTAAGAGATTCATGAATACCGAAGGACCTATTTCCGTATCACACTCCAGCATGTGGAGTTTTTCCTCTCTGAGAGAGGAAATATTTCTGTTTGTACAGCTCTCATTTTATTTCCCTCTCATTCTTTTCTCTGTTTCCGTTTCTTTGCCCCTTTCATTTTTCAACCCCGTCTTACACCTATCTCTCACTGCATATCGCTCTCCTGACTTCCACTTATTTTGCATGGAAGGTCACACTCATTCCCTCTCTGACAGACCTCCTTTTTTTCTCTTTTTTTTGGTATTTATTGTTCGCTCATGAATTATTCAGATTGCAGATAGTGAATCTGAGAGCTGCAGTTGACTTACAGGAAGCTTCCTGGAGATGGATACTTTGAAACAACTTCCTCAAGTGAAATCTAGACACACACACACACACACACACATACACATGCACACACATTATTATACCATAATGAAGACCCTTTCTAATCCCTGACTCAGATTGGATAGACTCAAGAAATGATGATAGAGGTTTAATCCTGATTTTCGACACGAAAATCAGGTGTGCCTGAAAGCTACGAAATGAGTATGCTTTGCCTATGCTGCTTACTTGTACCGAAAACAGTGAACGCTGTATTAGCATGCCAACCACGTACCTGATGTATTCATTTATGTTCATCCCTTGGTTGTTTACTCATTCATGAATACATGTGTTGATCTATTTTTCAACAGGCCAGCCCTCCCCACCATCTCTCTGTTTCTGTACCTGTGTTTAAGTGATTTGCGTGTTATGCATCCCAGCAGAGTGTGAAATTGAGACCCTGCAGAGGTGACATGATTGACACAGACGAGAGGACACACAAGATATGAAATCTCAGTTTTTACTGAAGTCGCCATTTGTCACTTGAAAGTACGAGTGGTTCACTTGAAGACGTTTTTGCCATACTTAATAATATTTATATTTCTGTACTTTTACATGTTTATAATGCCAACAATACTAATATCGGTAAAGGATGCTGTGTGGTATGAAATTGTTATTTGCTTAAATTGACCTTGGGATGAAAATCCGGTTTTGAGATATTTAGCTTCAAAATGTTCACATAGTAAAACTGCATCTAGTGAAGTTATCTATTACTCTTCAGGCATCTGAGAGGCACTCTAAATATAAAATATCAATAGCTCATTTTAAAGGAGGGTTTCTAGGTCATTTGAGTTGCAGACAGAGCCTTCTAATACTGAACTGAGAACTCATTTAGCACCAGATCTTAGAGTTAGCCTTAGATCACTGAAACGTTAAATAATTCAACAGCCAGAAACCTGAATTAACCTCTGAAGCAGTCACAGTCTAACTTTGAGTTATTAATACAAATATTTCTTCTACCAAAAAACTTTAGCATGAGTTGTATAATTATCATTAGTGTTTAGCTTTTGTATGATGTTCAGTTTAATGGGCCACAGAGACGAGGGCCACCTCACCTTTGCAAGAATGACTGTGCTTGCAGTTTGCCAAATAATCAATTAGCAGATCTTTCAGGCAGCCACTGTAAAACTGTTCATAAGCCTTTAGGGATTTGTAACTTTTTTTTTTTTTTTTTTTTTTTTTTTTTTTGCAATGATTTGTTTTTATTAACAGATGCTCAAATTATAGTGTAATTACAGTTCCAAAAGAATATCAGATTTCCATTTGTGCATTTGAAAATAATTATTTTAAAAAGGATTTGTAACTTAACATCAGCATGCCCCACATGTCTTAATCAGAAAATACTACATGCGGAAAACAGCCTAATTCAGAATATTTAAACGGAATATGCTGATTATATGACCTGTTTCAAATTCAGAATATTGCCATATTTGGAATCATTGGAGAATATTGGTGTGCATGTAACCGTGACCAATGATTCTTGATTTACTTCCCATTTTTTGACAAAAAAACCATAAACTTATATTTTAAAAACAACAAATGATAGTTTATGTGGATAGTTTTTGGTTATGTTACAGTTCTGCACAAACTTTGCATGAACTTTACATTGCCAGACTTTGGATTTATTGGCATCCTTGCATTTTTGTCATGTTGAAAAGAAACCGAAGGCCCCCTGGAGTATCAGTGCCCCCCCTCTGACCTGTTTGTGTGTGTGTGTGCGCGTGTGCAGCCTGTCTAAACCAAGTTCCACCTGGCGAGCGTTGGACAGACCACCATCTGTTCCGTGCCCCCACATTGAACTACCTGCCACCTCCTCTTCATCACCTTCACGGGATATCAGGAAATGGATGCTTTCTAGAGAACTCATTTGCAAATTGTTCGTTTATCCTCAAAAGCACAATAATGAATGTGGTTTGATAGGTTATTACAAGGGGTAATTATATAAGATGTCTCAAAGCTGGATGTTTCTTACATAAGCCTTTTTTATGGAAGAAAAAATTCCTTAGCAACATGACAGGCCAGTGCCGCGTGTTTTAAGAAATGGGAGCAGAGTGCTGGTGATCTGCTTTATTGTAAAGAAGATGAGTCATTGCCCTGAGACAAAGACTGGTTTCACCCTCAGACACCTCAAGGACTTAACAAGCTAGATTTAAAGATGCTCAAATAGGCTTAAAATGAATTTCCTCCCCTTATCTTTTATTTTTCTTGCCGGCAATGAGTTCTGCATATGTCTCCTCCTTCTTTGCATGCCGTCTCCCTAAGATGTTGCTCCCCAGAAGAAAAGGTTTAGGATCAAAACCAACATGCTTGTGTTGTGATTTTACAGCCAAAGAAAACTCGGCTTAGCTGATTATGTACACTGCCATCTTTTAATCCACTCTCTCTGGTCAATGAAGATCAAAGTTTTCAATTTTCCTCTGGGATTTAGTTGAATGCAAGAAGGGTTTGTATATTTCTTCTTCCTCTTTTTTTTTTGATTCCAGAGAAGAATTGTGTGGTCCACCATCCCCCAGCATTTCACCAGTAATTGCAACCCTGAAGTGAGTCTAGAAAAGGGGCAGGGAGCAACAGCACAGCATGAGCACATGGACCAGCACATTAGCCACCAGGGCACCGCGGGAGTGTTTTGATATGTTGTGATGAATCCTTAACCATGGACTGTCCTTTTATTCACTTCAAGGTGGAGAAATGTGGACGCACGGAGGACGAGGAGCCTGGAATTAAGCACAGGAGAGAAAACATGCCGAAGATGAGACAATAAAGAAGGTGAGTTACACTTCTCTTCATGCTTGTTCTCCGCTGCATCATTATAATGCCTACTGTGCTGATGTTAGTAGCTTGGGATGCAACTTTTATGGATACACGGGTCAGTGAGTGCCATTCACTTAAGCAAATCAGTACATTAAGAAAAAAATTGATGATGCAATATCAACTCTATTTGGCCGCTCATAGTTTCACACCTGCATACTCACAATTTACCTTTGACCCTTTAAATGCAACCTTCTGTGCGCCAGCTATAACCTTTTAGTGCACCATTAGTGGAAACACATCTGTCAGGGTTGACAGCCTACCGTTGATGGCAGCAGAAACAAGACAGAAAGAGACAAATGCTGAGCAGAGAGCGACAGACGGGCGAACGGCAGGGAAAAGGAGGATGATGGAAAGATGTAGAGACGAATAGACAAAATGAAAAGGAGGTTTCACCGAGGCTGTTTGGATTAAATGCTTTTTCCTGTATGTATAATAATAACTGGTGACAGAGCAGATGGCAGTGGTGAGATAAACAGTTTAAAAAGTGTGCAAAAGTGCTTAATAGCGAGTAAAAGTGCTGAACATGTTTACTGTGCCAGGCATAAGTCAAAGCACTCTAGCAACGCTGTGCAGACGGCAAACAGAAGGCAGGGCAAAGGATTTGGAGTTATTTTTGTCAGAGGACACAAATGAAAACATTCTTACTAATCTGACATTGGAATCATCATTTTACTATTTTCACTTGTTGATGGATGCTGTATAACACATGAGTGATCCATTCTGTTAATGAATATTTCATTTTTACAAAAAGAATGAAGACATATCTTTTCTTGCTGCCTAGATTAGCTTATAAAGTCATCAGTTGAGAAGTGGGTTAAAAATTTGTTATTTTTCATCTGTGGGAGTCTGTAATGGTTCTTAAAATATCTAATCAACAGCTGCTAAACAGCATTCTGGGTTGCCGGGCATTTATTTTTTGGAAAAAATCTGCTCTGTGACTTCGGTGTAATGATAACACATGAGGCACAGACTGAAGCTACGAGCTGACTGTGCTGTTTGCTACAATCGAAGGAATGATTATTGATACAACACTTATTCATTCAACAGAGTGCTTGCTTTGTGACTGAACATTTCATGCATACAACAGGTTATTTTCACCAAATGCAGCCATTTTATTAATAACTTTCTAAAGGGACAGCGTGTTAGATTTAGGTAGATTTTGTGGCATCTAGTGGTGAGGATTACAAATTGCAACCAGCTGAATCTTCTCCCAGTAAGAATTCCCTAAGTGTTTATTGTTCAGGAGGTTTTTAACAGGAGCCGTACTATTTGCACAGGTCTCCTCCTCTCCAAAACAAACAGACCAGGTGATTAAAAAACGGTAAAACTCTGAATAAAGCAGTAACAAGTAACAAATCAGTGTTTCTCTGACACTGTTCAGCATTTCGCAGACGGGCTAGTCCACCACCTGCTAATATGTGCTTGCTTTTTTCCCCTCTGATAACCCAAATCTCCCTCACAACTCATACTTAAGTTACTTAAACCATGTGCCTTGTAAAAAAAGGAAGTGTTTACCTAAATTCTAAGTTTATTTTGAAAAAGACTGTAGGCATTTAATGAGCATTAAATAATGGAAGTGTATTTTGAAAAGACATAACATGTATAAAAAGTATAAATTGACTCACAATCCCAGAATGTCCAAAACAGATGCTGGAGGGTACCAAGTGCATCATATTTAGATTTGGAGGTCCACAGATTAAGTGGTGGTATTTGAAGAGTTGGGATGATCTGTTGGATAACTTGAGATCCAGATGTTCAGGGTTTTTTTATGAGACGAATTATCCGCAGAGGTCTCTTCCTCTCAAAAACTAACGGCACCGGTAATTTGGTAAAAACACTGAATAACGCAGTTCATGTTTAAAAAGCCAGTGTTTTGTTTATATAAACGGCTCATTCTAAGGTGACAAAACACAACAATTTTTATTTTCTGGAGATGATACACTAAAGAAAACATACTCATTATATTATATTCCATTTCTGCCAGTATCCTCTTAAATCCTACACACTGCACCTTTAATTTATTTAATTAAAAAATTAACTAATGTAAAACCTACTGTATGTTGAAGCTGAAATCTTATGGTAACTTGTCAGGTTTACATTTTAGATTTCAGGTGTTATTCTGAACTATAATGTAATTTATAGAGTTGTTGTAGGAAATACGTACATAAAACATCCCTTTCCTGAATTTACCATTGTTTTCAGAATTTAAAAAAATATGCATAATGATTACAGCTCCTGCAGCTGAATTAGAATGGAAATAGTGCACAGTCATTACCATGAGTAGTTTATATATAATCACGCATGGGATCCCATCCCTGGCTCAGCTAGACGAACCAACCCTGAACCCTAAGGCCTGCTGCCACTGCCAAAAAGCTGGATTTACAGCGAGCACAGCTTACCACTTGAAAATGTATCATTGCACTGGCTCGGGTCATCATTGAAGGCTATTTGAAAAGAAGTAATGTGGTTTACGAACAGACTCCAAGCCAGTATGCTGGGTATGGCAGGGTAGGGTGAAGAGGGAGGGAAGGATTCAGCAGGCAGTGGGATAAACAGGTTGATAGCAGAGGCCGTATCGCAGAGTTCCTGCTGTGCAGTCACACTCTTCAACTTAACATTTTTTTTCAAATACAGAGATCTAGATGTTATCCTGTGCAAAGAACATTTCGGGGTTTCCAACATGAAGTGGTTTTCCGTGGAGTGTGTTTATGGAGATTAGGCGGTGAATGAGTGTAATTAGGGAAGATCAGATGAGGTAAATCTTGGCCAGTGGGAAGAAAGCCACGGCGCTGATACTGGCAATCACAGCAGAACAGAACGGACACCCGGGGTCAGGTAGGGAAAAGATTGAAGAGGAATAATCAGAGAAAGGAGAGGGTTTGTAGGTGAGGTAGAGTGGGGAGACAGGAAAGATTTGGGGGATATAACAGAGAGCAAAGAAAGGAAAGGAGACTGGAACGCTCTCCAAAACTTGCCTTGACTTCTAGCTGGACATTACACACTCTGGCAACAGTGTGGAGATGTGTGAGAGCTTCTCCTCATACCGTTCTCTTTGATACTCCCAGATTAACAATAAACTGCCCAGACTGAGCTAATCTACTGTAGTCAGCGTGCAAGAAACACATTTGTTCAGCTCGGGAGCTTAGAGGCAAGGTGTTGTGATTCATTTCTTCCACTGCAGGCGACTGAAGAAGAGGTTTATCGAGAATGCACCTTGACATAAATAGGTTGCAGTACATGATACTAGTTCTAAAACTTTACAGTTTCATGTGATCTTATATGGTGCATCTTTCTATTGGCAACAAATGTGGCCACCTATAAAAAAAACTGTCGGACTACAGTAGGGGTACCACCTGTGGTCCTAGCAATGAAGTTCACCTTAAGGCTTATTTTTTCTTCCCTTTACATACGAAATTTGCAAATTTGCTCTTGCCATATTCTTTTTGATGAGTTTCATTGTTTATTTGTGCTGATTTCCCATTAGCTCTTATTAACAACAATAATTAATAAAGTAATAAATATAATAACTAGAAAAGAACTCTGCACAGTTACATCTATGCATTGTTTAACTTTAAATCTGAAATACATATATAACATTACTTCTTATTGTATTTTTGCAGGGTGGGGGGGCAGGAGCTTGCCTAGGGCCCCAAATGTGCTAGGTCTGGCACTGGCCCTTTTGAGAAATCAAGAACATCATTGATTAATCCTTCCAAGCTTTCAGCAACTCTATAAATGCTTTACTGTTTCAAAATGTTTTCATGATCAAGCTATTAATGAGGCCTTAATATATTTTAATATAGAGCACAAGGAAACACTCAGCTAGAGCTTCCTTATCTTTGAGCCTCCCCACTTCATTAATTCATAATAACACATTTGCAAACTAAATTTAAATTATTTTTGCCCTTTCAAAGAGTAATTTAAGATCGTATCTCTTTGTTGCAAAAATGAGACTCCTTAACCGTGGTTCACATCTTGAGTGTCGTCCGTGATAACATCACATTGAATAGCATAACCTTTCTGAATATTAGATGTGTGTCATTGCAGTGTACCAGTAAGATGGAGGCTGTTATCTGTGTGTACCTGAGCAAATTATGAAATGGGAAGCTAATTTAACTTGCTCAATGAGCGACACATTTCACAGTTCATTTGGTCGTTCACGAAACACTCAACAGCAAATCACTTTTACGCCCTCAATGCTTTGTTTTTAATTCCAACACTTGACAGTGCTGGGGCGGCTGAGGCAAGACATTTGTATAATGTGCTTTTTACCACACCGTAAAAAAACTGCGACTCAATGATCATATTAACATGAATAAGTTATTGTAAGTTCAAGTATCCTTGAAAATGCATGAAAGACGCCCTCACACTTGCGACAGACTCATTTAGTTTCTTCCCCCTCAGCTGAATAGATAAGCTTTCACAATAAGCAAGTCACTTATTGGTGTTTAAAACACTTATAAAAATGACTATCATTGACTTTCTTTGGATCTGTGTACTCTTTGGTCTCTGTGGAAAGCTATAATATCTCTGTCAATATTATGCTGTGTAGCATTGCTTATAATTTTCTGACTCCATGCACAAAAAGAACAGCACTTTTTGAACATTGTTGAGTTAATATTGAAGAAATAGTTGAATTTCCCTGAAAAATCACTGAAAATCCACTCTCTTTGTTCCAGCTTGAGCAGGTTTTGATACTCAGAAATACTGATTTAATGGACTTCGGAAGAACAAATAGCATGCAAAATCGTAAACTGAGTCATTTTGCTTTTAGGATATTGGCTCATATAATTCTGTCCAGCCGGAGAGAATCATAAACAAAGAGAGAGTTAATTAGAGGCAGACATAAACATGCATCTAAAAAACAACTCCATGCTGCACCAGCTTTGCGGTGCAGTACTCAGTTTCTCGTCTCATGTCTCTTTCTTGATGTCTTTCTCTTTTTTTCTTCCATGTTATTTATTATAGATGTTCTATCCTGAATGGCCACAGCTGCCCGCTCTGGGAACAGGAAACAGCCACTGAATTTCTGCTGAGGGGAAACAGTCTCAGTAATCTGAGTTTAGCAACAGGGCCCCAGTCTTGAGTCTTTGATAGACGAAGGCTAAACCTGAGTTGACAGGAGACATAATTGAGTCCATTTTGATGGCATAAGCCTCGCTGATTCCACTTAGTTGGGAATTTTCATGCCCTCTCTCTGTGTCGCCAGATTTTGATGTGAGGTCGGCTGGGATCTAGCCGCTAACCGTCAGCGCTCACCTGGCTCGACACCTGCTCTCTGTGCAGGCAGCATGTTCAATCGAGGCTCAGATCTCCACAGAGCTGGAGCTGGAATTCTGCCTCCTAGTCTCTGTGTGAATGTGTTTATAGTGTGTGTATGCATGGTGTTGCATCTGTATTTGTGATTGCTTTCCTTGTGTATGTGTGTGTCGCATTTGATATGCGTCCACCAGCACTCATGCGAGAAGACAGCGGGTTAGACTCCCTTCCCCCCAACCCTCTTGCTCAGTTGGATCTCACTCCCAGATCTGTCAGGCATCCACTGATGCGTCCTCGATGTGACATGCCACCCACGGTGAAGGAGAGGCACAAATCATCCTGCTTTTTCTCGTCGCTTTACCCGAGTACGTCCCCTAACCAGTCTGTGACCTCCGCCCTCAGGAGTTAAGCAGATAGCCTCGAGTCAAGGTAATCTCATCAAAAGGTTTTAGCCAGTCGTCCGCCCGTTATGTAAAGTGTTTGCCCAAAAGAAACGGACAGCTAAATCTGCCTCTTTTTTTTTTGCACTTATGTTGACTTTTTTTCTGCAAGCTTAATTATTTTCTGAGCTGGAGGGAGTTATTTCATTACAGAATTTATGCAAATCACAAATTATTGTTTGGTATTAGGCTTCGCTGGCACTTTGTTAATACAATATTTAATCTTTATTTAGCACATTTGTCTAATAAATGTTGAATGAATGGTTTGGCAAAGGACAGAAGTAGGTATTTAAACTGCCTCAGCTAAAAGCATATCAACACATTAGCTGTGCGCACTTAAGGTCAGCTCTGTTTCCTGACATGTAATTAACTGTAGAATCAGTTGCTTGAAATCACCTGACACTCAGGACGCCTCTGGCAGCAGTTTGATGCTAATGCTGCCTGGCAGTGGCAAGTGACTGTACTGTGCATACTGTACAATGCGCACAACCACACTGCTTATTCCAGCGGGGTATGTGGCTCCTTATGTTTTTCATAAAACAACATGAATGCCTTGCAAACCATGCGCAATGATGCATCATATTATTAGTGAGTGTGCAGAGGATTAAAAACACACAGTGAAGCAGCTGAATATACACAGGGTTTTTTTTTTGTAAAGTTTAATTGTCCATGTTCAGCTTTTTTGTGCAACTCACAAGCAACTGCGAGTCAAAATAGCAGCTGTAATGAAGCAGCAGCAGCAGTCTTATTATCAGCTACAAGTGTGCTAACACAAGAGAAATGCCACAGTTGTGAGCCTCACAGTGACATTAGCAGCATTAGCAACTTTTTCACATGTGGGTCATGGCCACGGCTGATGGATGAGGCTGCAGTGTGTTATGCAGAACATGCACAGAGATGCTCACACACATACAGCCTCACCCTCCAGGGTTCAATTTAGGTATCACCGTCACAGCACTATTCCACCGCTGCATAGTCCAGGATTAGGCGCCCCAGATTTCACAGCTCTTAAGAGAGAATATAAACATAACGGTTATTATTCTGCGTGAGCAACGATGGTAATATGCATATCCAAACAAATGCAGATGCTTTTTACCTGATGTTTTAATAGTTAGCGTTTTGAATGCTGCACTGTCCCACTTTGAGAGGAATTGTGATAAAATGCATATTAAGGAAAATGATTAAAGCACTTCATATTCATGCCATAGAAACTCATGATTAGAATTTTTCTCACTGGTATGCAACATCATGAAAAATAAAAGAATAATTTGGGAATTTTAAGTCCATCTATTACTTGTGTACAGATGGCTTACAAGTGTGTTAGTAAGGCACTTGGCCAAAAGTAGCCACCAAAACAGCTTCTGCTTTCCTTGACTCTACAAGTCTCTGGAACTCTGCTGAAGGTATGAAAGACTGTTCCTCCAAAAGAAATTTGTGCTTTTAATGATCTTGGTGTGGTGCTCTGTCTAAAAGTATTCACATAAAGAACCAGAATTCGTTGACGAGCCATCTGACCACGTCTGAACGCAAATGCGTTTATAGCTGGTCCAAACTGCCACTCAAGGAGGTGGGTTGAAAAACCTGCTGTCGTAGAGAGAGACGATGATTGTTGAAATGGGGATAACAGCCCACACTTTCAAGCAGTATTTCTTTGAAGGAAACAGTGATGGAAGTAATTGTGCACTTGTCATACTTTACATTTTTTTCACCCCGGGGGTGTGCTGGCCAGATTGTTGGTTAAGTCCGAACGTTGCAAAACTTGGTGGACACAGCCCCCCAATTCTTTTCACATTGAAAAACAACCCAGTAAGAGAATACGCATTACTATTTTGGATTTATTTGTTACAATATGCAGAGTAACAGACAATATGAATCTCCAACGCAGTTGCCAGAGACCATGTTGGCACCGTGCATTTCTGTAGATAATGGACAGGATAATATACTCACATGTTATTATGTAGGAACAGTAGCCAAAATTAGAACAATGCTGTGGCTTACATGTGGTCAGGATTTGGCCCCCAAACGACTTGGTTTAGTTAAAAAAGATCAGGTTTAAAAAATATCTGGCTTCAGGGGCCCAATCTTGGCAGACAAAGCAACATCACTGTAAAAATCATCCCCTTTTTGTGACTAAAAGTCAGCTGAAAATATTGCAAAGATTCGCTAAATCACAACTGGTTTTGTTGTCTGTTGGTCTCCAACAGTGGTTTGCAAATGTAATATATTTATGGTTTGCAGACACGTACAATGCCAACATTTTCGGAGAGAGGGGGTTACAGATGTGGTTCTGACACTGAGCATACTGACACCTTAACCAAAATCTTCTTTAAGTGTTAATGAAAGTTAAGGTCTTGTGGTCTCTAAATGCATAGCACTGGATTTACATAATTTTCATTCTATTCAGTGACCCCAGTGCCCTGTAGAACAGATCATTGTTATTCCTGATAAGACTTTAATCAAGATAAATGTGTTTTTATCATACTCAGAATAAGTTTGCATTAATTGTCAATGACCCCCTCTTCTAATGAGACCCAACACCATCCCATAAAAATACCTCCCACAACAAAACAGAGCCTCCAGCATCATTCATCAAGTTTCTCACTCATTTATTCAGATTTCTCCTCTTTTTTGTGACTTGACTTTTCTGTATGTAGGTTTTATTTTAAGTTATCAATCCATTTGTTCACACTGGACTTGTAGCTTTTTCTTTAAGTCCATCCAACTGTTCAGTGCAACTAACGGGGCACAAATCCAAGTTAAAAAAAGTATGTGAGCAGTGAGTATGACTTCACAAATTCTGTAGTACTCCTCTAAGTGATTTTATTTTTTACACAACATTTATCAAAGATAATAACTGTCTTTTACTAATTTTTTTCTAGTGTTCTCAGTCTCTCAATCAAAATTTCTGTCTTCTAAAACACAGATGATAAAACCAGGCTTTGGTCATTTTTCACTATTTCCTGGTTTGCCCTGCAGATACATGAAGACATAAAGCATAAGAAATGGTGACTTCAGTTTCTGTCCACACATATGATCACACAGTGGTCGCTACATATGAGTTCTCATTAGCTGGAGTGAAAACACATTGTTTTCCACCAGAAAATCCATTTGTTTCCATGGTGACACTGTCCTCCCTTGTCCAATTTCCTTGCCTGCTTTTTATTGATAGCTTTATTGAGCTTTATCTCTTTTTTGTCCGAATGTTTATTGGCTTTTTGCTCATATTAGATATAAAGAGAAACTTTAAAAATGTAACTAAAAATATGAATATTATTTAGTAAGTAGTTACAAAGGAAAAAACATGTTAATATTTACTCCAAGATACTCCAAGAAATGACATCACAATAAACAAAAATACCAGTGTAGAAAGACCATTTCTATTGCAGAGTCCAAAGGGTTAAGCTTATAACATAAGCATAGTGTAAGGGAGATGTTAAACTACCTTATTTAACCACAGTTTTTCATTTATACTACTTTCACACTTACCAGATAGCAAACCGTTGTGCATATAGTGTGAATTTTGAATTCAAATGGATCATTATGACTTGTGTGTGTGTGTGTGTTTGGTTTTTTTTTTTTACCACTTTTGAATAATGAATTTTTCTTTTGAATTTTAAATTAAGACTAGAAGGTATAAGGAACGCCAAGTGCTGTTCAGGGTAAAAGAGATACATTGCTTTGGTTTTTCTGGGTTTTGGTATCACATCTCTGTAAAAATTCCTCTGAGAGATCACATGCCTTATAAAAAAAACTTTATTATATCTAACAGTAAATGCTACCCTTTAAAGTGAACAGATATGGGCTGTCTTTTTCTTCTTTGACTCCCACTGTATGGCCATGATGGATTCAACCTTAAGCCCTACAATAGCCATCTCAGTGGAGTCGAGGCCTTTTGTTATGTGTCACAGTGTCAGATCTACTCAGTTCAATCTTATTCCTTCAAAGATCAAGGGATCCATGAATGAGTACATTCATTGTTATGAAAAATGGGAAAAGGCTTTTCAGCAATGCAATCTTATACTCTGAACTTTTCTAATAGATGATTGCAGCTAATGTATTCGTACATGCAGTGTCTGCATGAATCCATCACACAAGATGTCACTCAAGTAGTTATTTCCAGTAAATGACATGTTTTTGGTCTTTCATGGAAAAAAATGAAACAAAACAAAATGAAAGATGAATAAGCAAGTCTGAAAAAATTGTAATTTTGGACCACTGTTGCTGAGCTTTACATAGAAATGCACTTTCAAACCTCCTGACATAACTTTATTTTCTAATGCCATGTTGTTTGCCTCCAGTGCTGCATTTTCACCATTTTTTTTCTTGCTGAAATTTGTGAACAAACAGCACGAGCCTCGACGAAAGCTCTGCCTGAAACAAACCATACCGTCTTTCTCTAGACTTAATGCCTCTGTTAATTTGTTTACCTTGATCAAATAGACCTCATCACTTGAAGAATTTGTCTCCAGAATGTGCTTGGTGGGTACTGAGCTATAACTCAGCACAGTCAGTGCATTTGTCAGAGAGAGCCCTGACAGTCAGTCTAATTAGTTTGGTTGTGACAAAGGAGCTGTCTTGTGGAAACCGGGAACATCAATCCATCCACGGATGCATGTGCTCTCATAATGCAGACGATACAGTGTGCAGAAACATGCCTATTAGGTGTCGGATGAAACTGCATTCACGACGAGGTCTAATGATGCATTTGCTTAAAGATTATTATTTATTAGGTTATTTAGCATGTTTTGATAAGATGCCAAGCAGACATTTTTTTCCTGAGTGTTTTACATAAAAACTGCATATGAATTGAATTGGGAAGACACGGTGGTGGATGAAGTACTCTGATCTTAAACCCTTCAAAACCTGAGCAAATTGGCTTGATTACTTTCAAAAACATAGGGATGCGAAGAGTTACTTAGCAAGAAATGGCCAAAATAATAAACAAGAAATAAAAAAGTTACAAGAAAATTTGCGGAAAAATAAGTGAAATAATAATAATGATAATACATTTTCAAAAAGAAAGAAAATGACCTCAAGGAATGGCTAAAACAATGCGTAAGCTGTCATTTATTGATACAATGAAGATATAGTCACTGACTTCCTATCTTCTATGGTGTCCGTTTGAAACATCTTTGTATAAACCTGTCACTGCTGGAGGGTGAATGTGCCACTCCATGAAATACGAACACTGAAAGCATTTTTATTTCCATCAATTTCCCATTTTTTATCATGTCTGATATTACTTTTGTAGACATTCATGTATTTTATGAAGCACATATAAACTAAAAGCAGTAATTTGCAGTTTTTCCTCAAAATGTTGCCTCGCAGCAGCCAGACAGGACGGTCAAGGGAGACCGTCATCTATCATTTAAGAGTCATTTTAACAGTAAGACATTAAAGTTAGTGGTTCTCAGCCTCTCTTGACATCCCTAAAAGCCACTTCTACATAATCCGGAAACACAAAAAAAATACCAGTTCCCTCAACAGTTTTTCGGCCCCTGGCTGTCTTTAAAATGTTCAATGATGTCATTCTCCTGGGTATTTTTTTAAAGGTACTGTTCACACATTCACAATGAGAAACATCCTCTCTGTCACTGTTACTGCGTCTCTGCCAGCTGCAGCTCTCGTGTATGTGTGCGTTTCTTTTCAAGATATAAAACCGTCAAATATTCATGTACTTAAATATTAATAAATACGAGTGAGTTTTGTCAAAGTTGCTGTGCGTGTCTGTTAAAGTGCCTCCACAGAATCACTGAATATACCTCGTATGCTATGTCTGTCTTTAGCCGAGCATTTACTACTATTTTAGATCATTTTTATTTTCCGCTATATTGACTTCTTCCGCTCAGGAAAGCTTAATGCTGATTATCTTGTTTATCCAAGAACGTGCTGCTTAATTATCCTTTTGCTCTTCATTTTTAAAGGGTCAGTTCACCCAATTTTCAAAAAGTAATAAACGTGTTGGTGGCATCCCATCATGCAGATGATTTTGAGATACCCATGACTGAGGCTTCCGCTACTTTTATGTGGAAATTTCTGAGATTGTGACTCGGGAAAAAATAGGACATTTTACTTATGCAGGACCTCATCTTATTATACAGAAATGGAAGAAACCATTTGTAATCTGTAGCTGTTTTACACAGAGATCGTACTATAGAGACACTACAAAGTCCCATCTTTTTTTACACAGATCCAAACGATGGCGACATCATTCTGCTCCAGTGTGTGATTAGATACTGCATACCGCAATCAAAAGAGACATGATGGGTGTGACATGTACAACAGCGTCTACCTCTAGTGTGACATATATGAATCGGCAGTGCTTTCTGAACAACAACAAAGACATAACATGTCACTCACAATCATTTACCTTCTCTGTGATATGGCAGCTGATCTCGTTCTCTGTTCAGAGGACGAGAAATCATTGTTTTCCCTGTTTATAGACATTTACGGCAGCTGTTCTTTTTCTTTGAATTAGCGATTAATAGCTTATAGCTGCTCATTAAATCTTCCGTGGTGTGGCTGCCAACATAATCAAAACATCACACCTCCCCACCCATGGTCACATTTTTCTGGATTTAATTTTTACACAGACCCTGTCCCCACTTTCTGCGATTGGACATTATATACAAAACGATGAGATGGCATAATGGCATGATATACCTGCCTTGAACAGGCAGTGTAAAACTGGCTTCTGGGACTTAAATATTATCTGGATAAACACTGTGGACGTGCAAATTGGGGTTGAATCGGATCGTCAGTTATTTTCATTTAACTTTAACATATTGTATGTTATGTAAGTCCAGTTTCTCATCTTTTTTCCCCTTTTATCGACCAGTCTGATAAGGTTATGGTTTGCACGCTTGCTTCTGAAGAAAATTTGTGACTGTGGCTCAGGAGTTAGAGTGGGTCGTCCACTAATCAGAAGATCAGTGGTAAAGATACTGAACCCCAAATTGCTCCCAGTAGCTGTTCCATTAATGTGTGAGTGCATTTAAAACTGAGAAGCAGGTGGCAGCTTGTATGATAGCCTCGGCCACAGGTTTGTAAATGTGTGTGTGAATGGGTGTAGTCATGTAGTGTAAAAGCACTTGGAGTGATCATGGGACTGACTTGAGTCATGTATTAATTGAGGTTTACGCTCCTTATTTATGGTGTTCCACTATTGTTTTCGGTCCTGGGCGTCTTTTTACTCATACCTCAGCCGGTGTCACCAGCTGATGGTGTTCTTCTTGATTGTTATGGACACTCCTCCTATTTATGAGAGGCTAATGTTTCATGGTTCATTCATTCACAGATGGATCTTATCACTTAATTATGTATTCTCTATCCTGATTGTGGTTTGAACCTCACCTGTCTTTATATAATTTGCCATTCATTATTGTGTTGTCATGCTGATGATGGCTCTTTAACTGAAACACATCTGTGTCTGTTCTTTTTTGCCCATATTAAATAAGCAAAATTGGCTGTAAATTTTGAGTTGTGCGCACTGCTGTTTTTCATGGTCAGAAAACTAGAAAGATGCTATACAAGCAAAAGTCCATTTACCATCTACCAATAAAAAACCCTCAACTCACCAAAGTCTGTGGACTGTTCCAAAGAAAAGTCAACTTTAAATGCTTTGAATAACAGACAAAATTCTCATATTTAAGTGGCAGCAGAGACCTCAGAGGAAGATGACGTAAAAACGGACAAAATTACAGGAAAGACATCTACATGACTGGAAACCACCTGAAGTGAATAAATATTTCAGTTCATGTGTGTGCAAATATTGACCCAGAAGATGGGTAAAAGCTCCATATTAAAAAAAATTTGCATGTACATAACTCATGAAAAAACATAAGAACACAGTGTATGGTATAATATTTTTTCATCCAGCACATATGATTTGTAGAAAGTAGGCCACATCAATCAAGAAAGGCAGCATTGTGCAGGTTAATGAATTAGCATTTTTGTGTTTTCACAGTGAAATATTTAATGCTGAATGATAATTAAGCACGCAGGAATACATTGTTACCCCTTATTTAAGTGGTACAATGCAATAAACAATCACCAACTGCCATCCTCTACAGAGAAACATTGTTTGCAGGCTACAGTATCTTAACCCTCATACTCTGTCTGTGCAGTAATATCATGCAGTAGCCTCGGACTGCAAGCGTTTGTAGGATCAAAGGCAAAACTTCACTTGACCTGAAAAATGGAGGTAAAGTGCTGCTCTCTTTCGTCTGGTTCCCCCACACAAACACACAGACAAACACACACACATAAGATGAGCCATGTCCAGTGAGGTGATTTGACTCCCCGTGGAGAGCAGACTGGTAATGTTTTCAACCTTTGCAAAAGTCGTTGCCAGGTTTGAGCGAGAAGAAGAGACCTTTTGTAGCCTTGTGGTCTCTGAAGACCTCAAAGGAGCTCTGTAAGCCCTGAGCGCCGTCTTACAAACCAGCGTTTGATGTCGATTGAGGAGTATAGACTAACTGCGATCTGTACAGCAGCCTTTTATTTCTCCAGAAAGAGAAGCTGCAGCAGTCTTCTCACACTAAGGCATATTGATTTCACCACTTCCTACAAAGATGGTATGCAGTAAGTCGATGTTACTTTGCATTTTCATAGCACCGCTGTTTATTTGCTTTGGTAAGTCTCAAAGCTCAGGGTGGAGTAAGAAAGAAAATTAAGAGTAGATTTGACCACTGTGAGGCTGCGTCCAAGATTGGTTACCGTGTACTATGATAGAGAGGGAAAAATCTATTTTCCATTTATCTTACCTGAGCCCAAAGAAGCATGGCATCTAAATAGAATTTAGCCCGCTGTGCTGATGCAGTGCAGGTGTTAATGGGCATTAACATTCATAGGCTGCCTCGTTTTATCTGCTCCTGCATTTTGTTTGCACACCTTGCTGTTCGGCACACAATCACTTTAAATGTAATGAAGTCTCAGAGGTTTTCGGAGCCTGTTCACACAAAGTAAAAGGAGCAAGTTGTTTGGGTCGCCTTGATGTTTTGTATTTATTTGCTTGTTGTTTTTTGTGTTGTGGAAACAACGGATTCAAGCACCAAAGACTATGGAATTGTTGCACTACTGGGGGCTATTGCACAAAAGCAGAATTCAGAAATCCAGGATAACAGAAAAAGCAAGGCTAGACCAGATCTCATCAGTGCCTCCTGGCTTAATCCATTACAGCGGACTGACCACAAGTGCAAGTAGGGAAAAAATATACAATTAAGTATTCCTAAATTGTGGTGAAAATGGTGTAATGGTTAATGGTGCTGACTTACAGTCGAGGAGCTCAGGTTTTAGCCCCCTCTCATATGACCTATGTCTCTCCAGATCAAAATGTCTATTCAGAAACTCATTACTTTTAACTTAAGCTGCAGTGACACATCCCAATTACCATGCAAGGAGATAGTTGTTATTTTTACGAATCAGTCTCATCAGTTGCAATAACAGCCTACTGGTCTATGCTACATATTCACTGAACTTCTGAGAGCAATATGAATAAGAGTCTTGATGTAAATGACATATGAGGACAGGTGGTGTTGTGGATTGGAGTGCTAACTTTTAACTGATTGGAAGGTTCAAATGTCACTCATGGTGTGCAAATTACCTTTACCTTTACTTATGAAAATGATAACAGCAGGCCTACTTCACTGAATTACAGTGTAGAAACCTGTTTTAATGCAGGCTAATAAAAATGCATAGGCCAAGAAAACCATGGAAAAATAATAATAGAACATAACCTATAACATTAGTAATGTGGATATAATGAGTAAGTATAAAAAGGCAAATTACAGAACAGCTAAAGTAGTTTGGTAAGTTTAGAAAATTACATTATTTCCTGTAATGCAGCATTTAAAACCAGGAAAAGACAACCTGATATTGGAACATTTAAAATCTAAGATTATATTTAGTCTCATCTCACAATATCATTATGATATCAATATATTGTTTATAAAAGAGTCAGTTGAAACACTAAAACATGCACGAGATCTTGACAGAAATATTGTTTGGGTATTTCAGAGTTAGTGTACTATACTGAGGTTGGCTTGACCAGACAGGTAGAGACACAACTAGGTCAGTGGGCGACAATGGACATACAGCATAATACATAACCACAGCTGTCTATGAGCCTTCCTCATGTCACTGCAGTCCGTACCTGACAGACACGGCAGAACCAGCAGATCCTCTTCTTGTTGATAAACTGCACTTTACAAGCTAGCAGCATCAAAATTCAGCATAGATAAGCAGCCTGTCAGATACGCTATGTATTTGTGTGTCCGCGTGTGTGTATGTGTGGCTAGCAGGCAGAAAGCCAGCATGACCCAACTTCAGCTTTTCAGCTTTAGTGCAGTGCTGCAGACAGCTGTGCCACAAACACGCTGCTGTGGATCACCGCGAGGGCCTTTTATTTAGGTCACATTCTGTGCTTCAGCGGCCAACAGAAGGGATCTCTGTCAACTGCAATGAATACCTTTAGTTGGACACAGCCCACTTTTTAAGTGCCCTGCACGGAGCGGACACTGTGCGTGTCTGTGTGGCATGTAGTGTGCGCTTTGTGTGAGTTCACTCTTGTGAGTATATTGCAGATGGGGTTGGGGATTGACCACTCTACATTTTTTCTTTTTTTACTTCAACAATGCAAGTGTAACATATTGGCTTAATTCCCCCCCAGAGTGATTTGATACCCTGGTTTAATACACACAGGATGCATGAATAATTTCCCCAATTTTTCAATTAATCCAGCACCCAGTTTATAGCCACGTCCAAGAAAATAACAGATGTGACTCACTCTGTATATACACACATAAATACATCCTGCATGTGCCCTACACTGTGTCCTCTAGTTATGTAAAGAACTGACATGATATTTCATTACGCTGCTCTGTCTCCCTCATTTTCTCTTGTTATATTTCCTCTCATCGTTTCCTCTTCCCCCTCCTACTCCTCCTCCTCTTCCTTTTTTTGTTTTTTTTCTATTTACCACAGTGGCCTTTGGTAGTGCATTATAAATCGCAGTAATGAATTCCCCGCACAGACTCGGCCACACTGCTGTCACAGAGCTACACCAGAGTGCGTGGGCTCTTATTATTGTCTCGTTAGCTTCACCTCCAGTCCATTGGAAACAGTGTGGGTTCAGCAGCTAGCCAGCCGCAGCCCCAGATGGGTAAGGAAGGCAGTTTAAGGGCCCTGATGGATGCCATTGTTTTCATGTCACCATGTAAGGAAAGGTCGTTTATTGCCGCTTGCCTCGGCCGGCCCAGAAGCTGTCAGCTGGGTTTTACTGGCCAATTAGTTTGCCCTTAGAGGAGAACTAGAGGTATGGAGGAAAAAGTGTGGGATCTGGCTGTGATCATTTGTTGTGTTTGTGGGTAGGGGGGATGTGTGTGTGTGCACACTGAGCAGGTATTGTGGAGCAAAAATAAATGCACTTTTTGAGTACTATTCAATGTGTTACATCATCTCTGCAGAAGAGACGATGTTTCTGCATTCCCTTCACTGATTTCTTATTAGATTTTTTGTTGAGTTTAAACGATGCTTCATTTCTAACAGTACCCTTGAACAAATATAGCACACGCACAAGCTGGAAATAGATTTGAACTCTTCTTGATACCTCTTCTTCCTTTGTTTCTCTCTGTTTCCTCGATCCCCTGTCACTTGTTCACTGAAAACTCGCAGAGAGAACAGAGAAGTGGAAGAGGAAGCTTGAGGACAGATTTGGATGTCAGGGACCACATGCCAAGTGGCTGCTATATATAGAGACTCTCCTTTTGAAGTTTTGAAGGACAAAAATAAAAGAATAGGTCCAAGTCTCATCAACATCATCAAGTTTTCTCATCTGTGAAGGAGTGCCAGAAAGCATCTCCTTCAAATTAAAGCAGATGAAGTCGCCGTGCATCCAGTGTATGCAAATATGAGATATTTATAAATCTCTTTTCTGTCTCTCTCTTCTTGTTTGTTTGTCTGTTCTTCCTCATGGCTGTGTGTTTCTTTGTAGAGCCAGTTTTGGGGCCTGTGCAGACTTCCCGCGGCAGCAGTTGGATGTGCACATCGACGCTGCCACGATGACAATGAAAGGCCTGTCCAGCAGCCGTAGTCACCACCATGGAGTGACCTGCGACCCCTCTTACGACTCCATGACCCTGGGGCACTCGGATCGTCGGTCCTACTTCCTCAACCCTGGGGAGGCTCATTCTGCTGACCATCCCTGCCTCACCCAGCGCAACTCCTTCCAGTCTGAGTGCAGTGCCTACCCCGACCTGGCCAGCTGCACCTTCCCTCGCAGACATTACAGCTCTCATCATGAGCTGAAGGAGGAGTGTGGCGCTGTGGTGCCTTACACGGGGCCACCAGGGAGCAGTAAGGGAAGTGGAGGAGGTGGTGGAAACAACAACAACCGCATCCCTTCTAATCTGTTAGAGCAGTTTGAGCGGCAGGCACCGGTGCGGCGTGAAGGCTACCACACACTGCAGTACAAGCGCACTGCAGTAGAACACCAACGCAGTGACAGTCCTGGTCGAATCCGCCACCTTGTTCACTCCGTCCAGAAGCTTTTCACCAAGTCGCACTCCTTGGAGGGGCCCTCGGGGGCCAGTGGAGGAGGGAGTGGGAGGATGAACGGCAGCAAATCCAGTCCCGATGACCCGCCCTCCTCTTCTGGCACCCTGAAGCACAGTAAGCGCAGTAAGAGCAAAGACCGTTCCAAGTCGGAGCCAAAAATGCGCACAGCCATCTCAGGCTACTGGAGCTCAGATGACACACTCGACAGGGAGATGTGCCTCTACCACCATCACCACGGGGGCAGCAGTGGAGGCCTGCCTTCAGGGGTCATGACCATGGGGCGCCACCCGGACAAATCCCAGTCGCAGTACTTCATGGAGTCCTATAACACCATCAGCGCCCACTCCCTCAAGACGTCACGAAGCAACAACGACGTGAAGTGCTCGACGTGCTCCGGGGGCAGCAGCGGAGGTATGCCACTGGTAAGCGCCCTGGATAGCCAAGTGCAGCTGAAGAAGAGCTCGTGGTCTTCTACTCTGACAGTGAGCAGAGCAAGAGAGGTCTACCAGAAGGCCTCAGTCAACCTAGATAAGGCTCTAGTGAAAGCCGAGCAGGGACGCACCTGCCACTTCCTACAGGTAGGACAGATACATCAGCCCCACCTCTTGCATGTCATGCTTCATGCATTCAGCCGTGCCAGCTGCTCCTCCATGCCTCTGTGCTTCTGCATGACTGTTTGTGTGTGTGTGTGTGTGTGTGTGTGTGTGTGTGTGTGTGTGTGTGTGTGTGTGTGTGACTGGCAAAGCAGTGTCCTGTCATTCCCTGTGTCTCAAATAATTGCCACTCTCGTGTTGATTGTACTCATCATAAAACATCATGTCATCTGCTCCTCTGTGTTTGTTTCCATATGCATGGAAATATTCATATGTGAGCATGTGGATGTTTATTACTTATGTTCTGCACAGTATGTCAAAAGTGACATTGTGTCAGATGGTGCATTTATCTTCCACATTTACTCTATCCGAGGAATAATGCAGACAGCTGATTTTATATCTGTTTTCTTATAGGTCAGGTTCATGCAAACTGGTCTCACACTCACTTGTCAAATACCAACGTATGATCAGTGGCCCTCAGTTTCACACAGCAATGCACCAAGGCACCCTTTAGTGGCGGTATGAGACGCATCAGGCAGTGGCATTTTTTTGATGTTCTGGGCAACTATCATCAAAAAGAGATAAGCCAAAAATAAGCAAGAATTAGTAAAAACTATAAGAAGACTATGATAATTAGTTATAAGCATAGTTTTTTCCCCCCTCTGTTATTTCCAAGGCATTTTCCTCTTGCTTTTTTAATATTTTTTCTAAATCTACTAATTTCTTGCAGTTTTTGGAATGTCACACAAACATAATAATTCAGTGGGAAACACTGGAGACTGCGTGCACTTAACAGGCAGAAACTAAATTTCTTGTAAAAATGGACGTTTATCTAGAAAAGACACTGCATGTAGCATAAATTGGCACGCCGTTGCTGTGCAAATTGACGCAGGAGGGGCTTCTTACTGCTCATATTTTGACGCGAGGGTTGCTGATCAAGCGTCGGTTTTTGACAAGTTGGGAGTGAGAAGGTGCTGGTTCATGTACCATCACTTTGAAGCAGCATTTATTGTTTTACTGTAATATGTAAGCACAAGAGAGCAGACCAGAAACACCAGTCTAATCTATGTCAGAGCAAAAACGTCAGAATGCCACATGGAAATACATTTATTCGGACTGGTTGTGGCCATAGCAGCGTTATATGTGAGAGTGAGTATATCTTATTTTTAGGGTGCTACTATGAGATTGGAGAGAGCCAGAGGTGAGAACACAAAGAAACACACACACACACACACACACACACACACAGAAACATCAACCCACCCGCTACTGTTAAAAGATAAAAGTGTTTCAGATTGCATGCACTTCCTCACATCGGGGTGAGCTTCAAATATAAGCCAGAAGAGAGAAATGGAGAGACAAGGAAGTGAGAATAAAGAGGAGTGTATATGTGTATGTGTATGTGTGTGTGTGTGTGTGTGTGTGTGTGTGTGTGTGTGTGTGTGTGCAGTAGGAAAAGGACAAAAAAAGAGTAAGTAAGGGCAAGAGGAGGGCGTGAATGGTAAAAGTAAAAGGCAGAGAGCGGGAGTGAGGAGCGAGCATAAAAGACAGAGAGAAACTTCTGTGTGGCCTTGCATTTTAACAGCCTGGAAAACGGAGCGAGCAGATCAAGGAAGGATGTTGTCACTGCAGTACAGCAACATTTCTCCCAGCCTAAAAGAGCCATTGCTTTTTTTTTCTTCTTGAAAGGGAGACGGAAGGGAAAAACGGGCTTTAAAAAAAACAGCCTGACAAGTCAGTCTGCAGACGTTGTTTGAATCCTTAAAACAAGACGTGCTATTTGCTTCACTTCCCATGATGGAATCTAATCACATCTAATTTTTAGGTGTGAAAATTAACACATTTGCACACATTATATTTAAAAATGACACAATCATAAAAATAAAAGAAACATTGACATCCACTTCAGTAGTATATAGCTAAACCTGTCATTCAGAACAAATAAATAAATACATTTAAAAGTACTGAAAAATTAGTACAAGTGCAAAATTTATCCCATGCACTGTGACATTAAATGTATGCATGCAGGGAATATAAAAGTAAGAGTTGAGCAGAGCCCAACTTGATGATAAAACCTCGTTGTAAACTGGATTGATAACACAGAAAACTTAAACGAGTATTTAAACCTTTAATCTAATTAAGTAGTTTGATTTTCTTTCAAAAATATGGGGAAAGGGGAAAGATAAGCAAGAAATTAGTTGATTTCTTGAAATGTTCTACTTGTTAATTTTCTAGTTGATTTTTGTTAAAGCTAGGAAAAATGTCCAGAAAACTATATTTGTTATCATAGTCATACATTTAAAATTATTCTACAGAATTATTATAATTTTTAATCACTTTTTAGGGTTTTTTTGTACTTTCCCATTGGCTAGTTTTGTTGTTGTTGTGTGTGTGTTTTGTTTGTTTATTTTGTTCATTTTCAGGTAATTTTCTTGATTTTTTTTCTGAAAACAAATGTCTTTTGGGGTCATTTCTTCATACCTTGCTCATTGATTTCTTTCCATGTTTATGAAAGAAATCCCGTTTTAAAGGGTTTATCAAGCCATACCGGGACCCTATCGCAAAACAAGTAGATTTTTGCAGTCTCAGTGAGTATGTAATTTATTCTCCCTGATAAAGGTCCCAGACTTTTTGAATCCGTATGGGGGAGGGTCTGGTTACAGCCACCTGATGGTTGCACATCTGAAAGCTGCTTTAAGTAAAATATGTAAAAGGTATTATTTTTTCATCCCTGTCATTCAGACTTTCAGAAATTAAACCCATTAGTACTACTGCAGGGTCTTGTGGGGTTTTATGACCTTTCCAAATAACATTAAATTATTTTGACACCATTACAGACTGAGAGTTTCCCAAGGTGTTAGCCAGAGTCTCTAGTTGCCCCTGACATTGAAGTCTGCTTGGTTTCCTAGTTACGCACCAGTCTGTTGAATGATTTTGCTCTGTATCTCATTTCTTTCACTTCAGAGCTAGTGCCCTAACAGCCACTCACATTGGGACTGCAGTGGTTTTGCTGAACAAAACCCCCTTTGTTTTCCCTCTCTCTCCACGTCTGCTGTCTTTGACTCTCTCTCTCTCTCTTTTAGATTAGAGATGGGAGATAGCTTTGCCTCCTTTTATTTTACCTTCATTAGTGTGTGTGAAAAGTCAGGAGAGCAGACAGAGTTCAGGGTGCTGCAACGTTTTGTCAAAACAATTAATGCCCTGCTCTTAATATGCTGCATGCATCACAGGACAGACAAAAGAAGGCCTCCGGCACTCACAAGCTTATGGTATGATCAAGTGGGACCCTGCATTGATACAGTAACTATTGAATCTTTTAAAACACTGTGTGATGCGGGTATCTATAACAGGTCAGGGTAGAAAATGTTCCAGACTCACTTTTATTCATGTCTAAGTGCATCTGTGTGAGTTCTCATGTCTGGAGGGAGACCTGTGTTCGCTCCTTCTTTACCTTATCTCACCTCGTCTCTACAGGTGCCTCAGGACGACTGGAGCGGTTTTTCTCCACTGGGGAAGGATGACGAGATCCCTTGCCGGCGGATGCGCAGCGGCAGCTACATCAAGGCGATGGCAGAAGAGGACAGCGGCGACTCGGACTGCAGCCCCAAACCTTCACCCAAGGTCCAGGCACGGCGAGCCAGCTACCTGAAGGCCACACAGCCGTCCCTCACAGAGATGACCACACTCAAGTAAGTGTTTGTTTGGACTGAAGCAATTATTTTCTTCACCAATTACCCTGTCCAATCTGGACTCTACCACGCGTTTGTGTACACAACAGGCTGCGTTGTGAGTGTAGCTGTTCACATACTTGCTTATGTGCTATCCGTGTTGGAGGACTACATTAGAGGGCACAACAAAAAAAATCAGACTTTTCCAGATCTGCGTGATGTATTGTTTATTCTGAGATCACAGCAGAAACATAAACAGCAGCGCCATCACCAATGCCACGTAAAAGGCCTGTAAATCAAGCATCTTGTGACTATAGTGAGTATGTGTGTAACACTGCCCCTACTCTTTTGTGTCTGTATTGCATCTCACATATACTTGTGTGTTAATTTCTGAAGAGGTGCACAACTAACGCTCCAAACAGACGCAGCATACACAAGACAGCCATCATGTGCACATGACTGTGTACTTATAGGCAAGCAGATCTTCCTCAGCCTCCAGATTGCTTGTTGTTTCAAACCAATAAACAAAATATTTAAATTTACATTTACATAAAATGGCAGACCTTCATATTTGAGAAGCTCAGCGTAGTCCACGTTTGCCATTTTTTTGTGAAGAATCAAAAGTGTTGTTAGTTTTCTTCAGTCTACCTAATCACTAAATGACTAACCAATTCAGTATTTATGTATGTTTGTGTGTGGCGTGACTGTATGGCAGCCTGTATACAATGTTCGAGGGTGTATGCAGTACATGCTTCTGAACATTATGTTCAAGTGCTCACTGTGGTCATGCTGTGCACTTTCAGTGAAACAGACGGGAGAGATAAAGGGAATGAAAGAGAGAAGTCGACAAACAGAAGGAGATGAAGGCAGTCAGTGTTACTCGAGCGTCTGCCTGGCAGCAGTCTGGCTTACGTGTGAGTCCCTGACTCTCAGTGGCCGCAGCTTAATTACCTGCTCGGTGTTTATATCTCAGACACACACTTCTATCTTCATAGCTGGCCTCTGTTTCTCTACTGTGACACAAACGCAGAAAAGACTAAGCCTTAATTGAAAATACATGATGCCTGTTCATGTCCTGAAGTCTCTTCAAAAATTGATGCCATGTTCTCAAGAAAAGCACTGCGGGTTGAGAACATGCAAAGGACATTTTCCCTTTCTCTTTGAAAGAGCTGCGGTTAAAAGCCGAGCTTCATCATTTAAAGATTTTCATGAAGTTGTTTCTTGTTGCATAAGGCATTCTCTGCTCAGCTGCATGTTTCTGACAGTGTGAGCTCATAAAGTATTCAGCAATATAAGAGTCTATCAAGAAAATTTCTGTCCTGAAACACATCAAGCTGACTTTATTGTTCACAATTCAGTCCACATAAGTTATCTTGAGCTAACACAAGGAGCTCAGTTTTCTGACTTCGTGTCTCTTTCTGAAGGAATGTACTATTCAAATTTTAGAGTTAGAAATTTGGGAGAATAATTAGTGTCATCCATAATAAATTAATTGGAAAATTTTGCATCATTCAACTTGATTTTTTGTTCTATTAATATTACTCATATGTCAATGGGTAATAAAATTGTACTGAACAAATTCATTGCTGATTTTTGGCAGTGCTGCACATTGCCAAACAAAGTCTACTGGGACAAGAGCCAATCATATGGGTAAAAAGTACAAAATCCTAAGTCCTGTTTTATAGACCAACCTGTCCTGAGGTTTTGTGCAACAAAGGTTGAGATTGCAGGTGAGCTCACTTTTGGTTTAAATAAAGTAACAGAAGTGATGGCTATAACTAAAAAGACACAAGTTGGAACAAACCTAAAATGTCCCTTAAGGGAGCACTGTGCAGGATTTTGTGGCATCTGGTGGTGAGGATTGCAGATTGCAACCAGCTGAAACTTCTGTGTGCCAAGCGTGAAGTGTCAGTTAAGACTCCTTCAGTGTTTGGGAGGTTTTTACTAGAAGCCGTGTTATTTGCAGAAGTCTCTTTCTCTCCAGAACAAACAGACCGGGTGATAAAACCATTGAATAAAGCATTTTCATGTTACAAATCAGTGTCTCTCCGACGCTGCTCGGCTGGCATTGATGGGCTACTAGCCCAGCACCAGCTAATGTGTGCTCGTCGCTCTCTGATAACTTAAGATGTAGATATTTAGCAAGTTTTTACTGGGAGTTGAATTATCCGCAGAGGTGATTTAAACCAGCTGAAACTCGTAATAAAGCAATTTCACACAAAAAAATCAGTGTTTTTTCTGCCGCTATCATCACAGAGGGGCTGCTAACTACGGTGGCCGACATGAAAATGTGAACAGTGAGGCGCTCAGTAGCTCAGTTGGTTGAGCAGGTGCTCCATGTACAGAGGTTACATCCTCACCGCAGTGGTCACGGGTTCGATTCTGACCTCGGCCCTTTGCTGCACGTCATCCCCTCTTTCTCCCCCTTCCACGCTTAAGCTGTCCTATCAAATGAAGGCAAAAAAAGAAACCCAAAATAATCTTAGAAATGCCTCTTTCGAAAGTGATGAAAAGTCAACAATTCTTATTTTCGGGTGATTATACTTTAAAGAAAACATCCTTATTATATTATATTCAATTTCTGCCTATTTATCCACCTAAATCCTATACATTGAACCTTAAATTTGTCATCATAATGGCATAGGCCCTTTCACTATTTTATTACTAACTGTATTAATATAATATTAACTCATACCCAAGAAAATATTTTTCATTATACTACCTTGAAGAACTGAACAAAATGGGGACACGCATGTTATATTGCAGCACAGGGCTGTGACTGATTAGCTGTGTAATATACAGAGATGAAAGGAACACCAGTGGGTGCTCAGTCATTGTTACTGGTTGCACAAACACAAGCGCGCACATACACAACCTTATGTAAGTGCAAGCGGCGCAGCTTGGGGCCCACTAATGACTTGAATTTGGCCCGGGGATTGCCATCATCATCTGATGGAACCCAGTGGAACAAACCAAGCTGCAGAGCTGCAGGTCGGAGATAGAGAACGAGGAGGGAGCAGCTGACGTCTTGTTTTCACACTGTGCTTTTGGGAGCTGGCACAAGTCTGTTACACTCCATGATGATTCAATAATCAGCTTTGTTGTTCCATATGTTTCAGAGCCCATTCTGTGACCATTGTGTCCTTGACTAGTGAAGAATTGCTCTTGAGAAGTTGTGAGATTTGTCTGTTCTCGCACAGTGCTAACCTTCCTCCTTATTAAAACACGCAGCGCTCAGATAAAGCATGCATTTAAACAGCTGGGATTATTCCTGGCAGACAAACAAGCTCAGGAGAAATGACATCCTTTCTTGTCTCCCTCAGTCACTAACAGTCGTCTTTCTTTTTGCTGCAAATTCATTTATTCGTGGCCTAGATTTTATCGTGTTTATTTTCTTTTTTTATGTCTCAGCGAGAACAGACATCCTGTATAATGGGTTGCAGTAATCACATTTCTTTCTTTCTGTCCCTCCAACCACAGTCATCACTCTGATGATTTTTATTCAGACAGTGACTAACAGGAAGAGGAGACGGTAAAAGGAAATGGAGGATAGGGAAATTGGACAGAGAAAACTCCCCAAATGATGAAGCAGAAAGAAGCGACTGTCCTCTCGCTTACTTCTCCTCTTCTTTTCTGCCAGAGTGAGATGATGGGGAAGAACTCAGACAAAAAAAGTACATGAACAGTCTGTAATGCAGTGCAAATCAACAGTCGGCTTTAGCCAGCCCTGATCTCTGACTGCCAGAGAAACATGTGTTCATTAATGTCACTTGTTCCATGGAGGGACACCCTGGGACAAGCTGAACTTCCCCCCTTAGGTGGTACTGATTACAGGCTAGGGCTGCCATTCAAGTTGCCACAAAAGACATCATTGGCTCTGCCGATAATCAGCCCCACAGGGAAATCAAGTGGAGATGTGGATAGAGATAATGGTGTGGGTAGATTCTTACTTGATTCCTCTGTGTGCCGTGCACAGTCACACGCTACAGGCGGCTGATATGGATGATTCATAGCCAACTCGGAGGTTTAAGATGTATAGTTTGATGTTTTTTTATATCCTTGGGTTGAATTATGTACTTTTTCATTTCTCAATTGACCCAGAGGAGTATGGAGCCCCAGAAAGAAAATTGCAAATATTGTGAAACACTGTCTTAAATGTGCATTTAAAGCACAGTGTTACTATGGACCATTACGCTGGGAAACCTCAAACTAAAAATGAATGAACTGTGTTGACAAAACAAACTGGCAAGCTTGAGTCACCACTGAAAGCAGAAAGAAAGAAAGAGAAAAAGGTCCAGTATAAATGATACAGGGGGATATATTGGCAGAAGTGAAATAATATAAGATATGAATAATCGCTCATTTGGGGAAACAACTTGAAAGCTTGCACTGAACATTTCACTACCAGCATTACACTGTTAGCATCAATGGATGTTGACAATCAAGTTTGTGCAAATTACTTTTATTAATTTACCACGAAGCAATTGGTAGTTTGCCCCCCTTTTTTTTATCAGAGTCACAACAAATGGTTTAATTACGTAAGAATACAACAAATGTGAGTGAAATTGCACCAACAATCGAATGCATTATATCGATTCATGAGCAGGACAGTTTGCCTACAGGAGTCTGTAGTTTTGCCAACTCTTTTCAATGAAAGTAGCTAGTACTAGCACCAAATTACTTCATATGCTTATTTGCTTATTGGTGCCGTCATCGTTCATTAATGGAAAAATTGATTTTGCTGAATATGGTTCAGTAGAAAAAAACTCAACAAATCGTTTGAATAGCATGAAAGCAATGACACTTATACCATAATGTACCATTTTGTTGTGTTTTTAAATCACTAAACCTATCGAGAAAGCCACCAAGTTGGCAATACTAGATGGGCTTCCATTAACCCTCAAACAGCACAAATTTGAATTGCTTATTTAAAAATACACCTAATGGAAGTTACCAATTTGTTGCAAAAAAGTTTTTACTCTCGCATGAGGTGGTATTTCAGGCAATTCAAAAAAGCCATATATCGCAAAACTGCTATGGAAACACTTTTTTTTTTTTTGCTTTAATAGGTCACATGATGCTATGGCTCTGCACTTGTCAGTAGGACCTGGCTCCCTCAGGCATGATGCAGCAGAGGATACAAGAGGCGATATTTGCTTTTCCATTATCGCACGCCTACAATGACTTCGATTGGAAATAATGACGGCTAGTGCAGTGGCTGCAATAGAAATAAACCTGCTTATCTTTTGGACATCCATCGTTATACCTCTTTGAATGTTATTGTGGAGAAGTATTGAGGAGAAGTCCATCACATCAGGAGAAAAGTCGATTAACATCACTCAGTGGAAACACAGTCGTCTCGCAATTGTCTTTTATTGACATTTCTAAAAAATAACACTTAAATTTTGCGCAACTCTGTAATGGAAACTCGCCTACTGAGTCAGTAATGTTACCTGTCAACAAAAAAACAAGGCAGTCAATAGATAGCTACCAGGCATTCCTGTCCTACTGTATGTAAACTAATGATCTACGTGGGCATTCGACAGGTGACTTCTCGACTTCTGCAGCTTTAAGTAGATTGTGGTCAGTATTTATGAAGCCTCGAGGACGGTTTGGTTATATGAGGATGTATTTTAAAATTAGTAACTAATCTTCTATAATTATCACCTTTATTCCCATCTCAGTAGCTCATCTGTCCTTTCATTACCCTTTCTGTCTCAACTGTCCTGTCCCCTCCGTTCTACCATCCAAGAATGAGTAATCTAGTTTGCTTTGCTTTGGTAGACACGCTCTATTTTAAGGAGGAAATACATAATTAAAGCAGACCTGACCGGCAGAGAGTCATAAGAATTTCATGTGTATGTGTACAGTATGTGTCGGTGCGTATAGAAATATTTTTTATATACTCACAGGTGAACATGAGAGACAGAGTGTGAAATAAAGGGGATAGTTGGATCTTAGTCGTCACAGTAAGTTTGAGAACTGACTTCTTAATCATTTCTCTCTGTGCACTTTGTTTTCTGAAAGTTGGTTTAGTAGGCCACGATGTTCATCAAGAGGAAAGCGAGTCAGCTTTTTAGGTTTCTTTTCCCCTGATTAATGAATTGTTTAGCTGGCATCCAACTGCTATGTAACTTACACACACACACACACACACACACTTTTTCACATCTACACACACAGGCACATAGGCGTGATGCATGCTGAGTGATCAGATTGGAGGCAGGTGAGAGCTAATGAGACACCTACTCATCTTCCTTGGAGATGGGGATGTGCTTGTGCATGTATGTGTGTATTTTTGCGTTGATTATGTTTCTGCGTTACATCTGTTTTTATGTGAAAGTCGTTAGGCGAAGTATACCTCAGAGACACACACACACACAGTTCCTCTTCCCTCCTCTGACACAGAATGTGAATGTTTTCAGCATTAAGTGTTTTAGAGCGTGCTTACAAGGTGCTTCAAGGACACACCACCTGAGCTACTGCGAGTATGTCTCAATACTACTGCGCGTGTTGATTAGATAAAGGTGTCTCCTGAAGCATTTGTGGATTGATCCGTATCTTTGGGTTCATACACACTGCAAGGTACTTTGCAAATACCTTCCCTCACTCTCTTTTCATCACTTTATCTCTCCGTCTTTTTGTCTTGCTCCTTTATCTTGGTTTGCTTCCTACCTTTTTACCAAGCTCCCTTTTTCTTTGTTTTGACTTTTTCCTCTTATTATGTCCCTCCTCGTTTCTCTTCTTCGTTCTCTCATGGCAGGATTTCCACAGAGCACTCTCCCAAGCTGCAGATCCGGAGTCACAGCTACCTGCGGGCGGTGAGTGAGGTTTCCATCAATAGGAGTCTGGACAGCTTGGACCCGGCAGGGCTGCTGGCCTCGCCTAAATTCCGTTCGCGAAACGAGAGCTACATGAGAGCCATGAGCACCATCAGCCAGGTTAGTGGCACCCAGGGGCCCGTGCCTCTCTGCCGTCAGCCTCTACACCCCCTGTACCTCCACTGCTATGTCCAATAAGGTCGTGCAGGGGGGAGGAAATCCCATCCGTAGCTCTCCTAAGGCCTGAATTAACAATCAGGTCACCATCCGGCAAAGTATGAAAAGTACGAAAACCCCCAATCTCCCAATTAGTGTATACGTCTGCGTGCTGTTTTCTGGCGCTCAGATGATTACAGGCGTATTCAGATTGGCTAATTACCATGCAAAACCCCCCCCCACAATCCTTTACCCTAATATGCTCCTTCTGCCTTGGAATACTTTGTGATGCAAAATGACGGGCTAAAAATGTTCTCTTCAATTTGGCATCTGCTATGTAAGAGATGAAAAACAAGAATTAAAATGCAGCCGTACGAATTTTATGAATAATTGAGATTGGGATTGGTTCCAAATGATGATGGGCATTTGCCTGGATTTGATAGTTATTGAAAATATTGAAGAATTGGCCTCAAATCACTCAACAAGGGAGGTCTGTTATTGTCACAGCTGCTGCAAAATAAGATGTTAGTCATTTTGGATTTTGAGCACGGCTTCATACTCTACATTATTTGGAGTGACAGGGGAGCTTAGCTTACCTTTTCGCCTCGGGTAACGGGGATATGTACTCCCATCCAAAGCCCAGGGGCAACACTTTGCCTCACCGGCTGAATGATGGACCCTTGAGACGTCCCTTCAAGTCCTGGCAGGGAGCAGGCCCAGAGGAGAATGACACACTGGACCTGGCATCTACAAAAATGCCACTGAATAAAGAGGTGCTGGTAGGCTCTCTATCTCACTCACTCACTCTCATATTTGACATGTATGCGCATTGAGTGTGAACTGACACACACAAAGCAGAAGCTCAACATCAGTGGAATGAATCAAGGTCCACAAACCTTTCTGATTCCAAGCTTTACAGTTTTGTACTCACACCTGTCTGACTGTACGCTGTCTTCACTGACAAAACCAAGCGCTGTAGTCCCCAGCCACATCCCATTCCTACTTCTTGCTGCAACCCAGTTGCCAGAAAAAATGTTGGTCTTGTACATGTTTTCAAATCAACGATATGTTACATTTGTTTATTCTTTATGAGAAATTTTGAAAATTTCAATTTTATGTTTTGACAACATTGTGGTCAATGTGTGCTAAGGTTTCGGTAAAAAAAAAAGCCACTAGGTTAGGGTTGAGAAGCACATCTTGTCTTAAAATACCAACTTTCACTATGTCACTACAAATATGGATGCATGTGAAATAAAGTCCCAATTCTTGTTTTTACCCTACAATCACAGCTGAATGTGTACTGAACTGTCGCTAAAAATCAACAGCTTTTTTCGCCACAAACACGGCTGGACACCAAACTCTCTTTCAAAAATCCAAAACAAAACACTAGTCTTGTGGCTACAATCATGGCTGGACATGTACTGAACTATCATTAAAACATGTGCTGTTGTCGCTACAAACATGACTGGAAATGTACCGCACACTTGTTAAAAAACACCCATTTTGTTGCTACAACTGTGGCTGGACATTTATCAAGCTCCCGTTCAAAAACATCTATTTTGTTGCTACAAACAAGTCTGAAAATGTACAAAATTTGTGAAAAATCACTTGCTTTTGTCAATACAAACATAGCTGGACATGTCCTGAACTGCTCATACAAAAACACTCGTTTTGTTGCTACAAACAGGGCTTGACATATGCCAAACTCTCATTAAATCAGACCCATTTTGTCACTACAAACAAAGATGGACATGTGCCTGCTTAATTTACATACAGGCAATCTGAACTACATCATACAAATTACAAATATAGCATATCTGGGGTTTGCAGAAATGTACAATGCCAACATTTATTCTGGTGACCGGGCACTTTACTTTATATTTTTGGACTGTCTGAACAAGAGAAACCCGAAGGAATGGAATGTAGCTTTGTGTTATCTGCCCTCACACAACCCAGTCTGTATCACACACCCATGTCACAAGTCTGTAGCAAGACCTTTCTACGTTTTTCTTCCCTTTAGATCGTGTTTTGAAACCCGAACTGCAATAGCTGATGATGCAGATGTAGTTAGATTTCCTCGAGTCACATTTCAACTCCCAGTAGTCTTAGCTTTAACACTTCCTATTTCTCACCTTTAATAACAACACTTGTAGTATTTCACTTGGTTGTGCGGCCCTTTGAAGTTGTATCCTACAGTGATTCCTCCCCCTCTGCACTCCTTGGACTTTTTTTTATTTTTCGAGAATCTATTCCCCTTTTTATGCACATGTAAATTTTTATATATGAGTTAAAGCTTCACAAGGCAGTGTGGAAGTAAAATATGCATTAACATACTCAGCATTATGTGATGTGCTTAATGTGAACACAGCATGCTGATGTTTAACAGCTTGACTCGTCTGTGATGCCTAACCAAAGGGGACCCAATTGCACTTGTCTGACAATGTTGTTTACTTTAAATTCATATTCTGATTGCTTTTTATTAATGGATTTGAGTCGAAAGCACATTTTTCTGGAAGAGGTTTCTCAGGCTAAAAGACCAATCGTGCATTTGTAAGTTTTCTGTGAGCAGACAACTGTCAATATCAAATAACAGAATTCATTTTTGGCGAATGTGGTGAATCAGCCTGCCTCAAAGTATGAGAACATTGTCTTCTGCCGTAGCACCAATTTATGATTAAAGTGTGTTTGTACATAAAACTGCTGCCTTCTGAAACTTTAATCAGTGAAATAGCTCTGTAACATTGAATCTTGCAGCACAGCGATGCTTCCCTGGCTTTTGCTTCTGTAATATATTGTCCCTACCCCTTTGTCTTGCACTATGCTGGGGTGCGCCTGTGCATTTTGATTTTTCCCCTGTGCTCGGGCGCACCCACTCCTATGTATGTTTTTTCGTCTGTGCATGTACTGTATGTCTGCGTGTGTCCCCTCTTCCACAGGTGAGCGAGGTGGAGGTGAACGGGCAGATCGAGGCAGTGTGTGAGTCAGTGTTCAGTGAGATGGAGTCGCAGGCGGTGGATGCCCTGGACCTGCCCATGCCCGGCTGCTTCCGCATGCGGAGCCACAGCTACGTGCGTGCCATAGAGAAAGGCTGCTCACAGGAGGAAGAGGAGGGAGGCGTTACGGTGGCCATCAGGAGGACCAACTCACCCCCGCGCACCACCACCACCGTCAGAACCATCCAGAGCAGCACAGGTTGGTGGGAACATGAACCCAACACACACACTCATGTACTCATGAACATGAGTGAATATACATAATCCATGACGCATTATAAATTGATACATGTGCATAGAAAGTATGTATTATAGATGTGCTGTGAGTCTAAGTTATGCAGCATGTATGTAGTGTTAACAGCAACAAAATTAAATGAATTATTACTGCAGTTAGCGCAGAGAGAGATTTATCTTTAACTTCGGAGCAAGAGCCGTCAAATCAAATTCTCTCATTTCTCTTCTGTTGAAAAATAGTCAAGTGTTTTTCACAAAGGAAAGTTTCCTCTGTTAGCTGACCGGGGAGTATTTCACTTTGCAAACGCAGACCCAAACCCTCCGCATTATTATCCATCTGACCCAGTTTTCTTCTCAGATACAATTTGATGAATGCAGAACTGTTTTTTCCCACATAAGAGCTTATTCGAGCTGTAAAGCTCACTGGCTGCTGGGTCTTATTTTAGCCCTCTTGTGTGCCTCATGGTCTGGAGCGCTTGGCTTTCCAGCATTACTGCATGCAGTATTGATGCTGAGTGGTGCTGGCACCCAGCACTGGGTGCTTCTATGTTTCCCACTGCAAATCCAAACGTCATTCCCTTACATTGTGCATGTTGAGTCACCACTGCCTGACGCACACTGGCTCTCTCTTCCATTCCTTTTTAATTATGCCAATTAAAAGACAGCATTTCCCCAAACCTAGCCGACAAGGTTACAGTCTAATCAAACACATTTACTGCAAATTGGAGGAATGGCAAAACTACTTCAATCAATTCAAGGTGCTTGAAATTGATTCTCAGCAAACATTTATTTAATGCTGTTTAAGACTCCCTGTGTTCCTCCAAAATTAGAATTTATTTCAGTAGTCAATAAAAATTGGTCAAAATATGCAGTTGCATCCCTGCATTTTTATTATTTTACATCTGTTGACAGTTCTGGATAACAGCACAGTTAAAGGCAATAGAGGATTCAGTTGATTGTTTTATTGTGTGGTGGAAGTTATTGATCTATAAAGGGAGACTGATAAGATCAGGAGAGGAACGTTCGGAGTTCCTTCCCCTAAGGAAGGGAAAGATAATGAAGACCATCTATCAGGTGAGATGTTGTAGGGACTAAACTCTGGTTTTCAAGCCAGACAGCTGCTCTGTAGTGCTACAAATGGTGCTCCTACGCACGATACAAGAGGCCTCTTTTCCTCTTCATTCCAGTCTAGTGTCTCTCACACTGTCTTGATCTGTAATCATTTGTTGATGATGTAAATATATTAAATGCCTCTCAGGTAAAAAGTGACTAAGCAGAAGTGTGTGCATGTGTGTTATGAAGCCCACATGTCTGCAGCAGTTGCCTCACAGCTGTTGGCAATTTAATGAACATCCATTTTTGGCACCTGAGTTTGTCACATGATGAATGGCATAGTGGAAGTACAGATATATTAATGGCGTGTATTTGCTGATAATCCTACATTATGCGGCTGCTTCCAATAGAGAGTGATCCTTTTGTATTGCTTGCATAGTTCTCTGTGATTGGCTGTTGACTTCCTGCGACCCTGGACCTTTACTGTTTTGAGATTAACCGCGGCTGAGGCTCAAACAATCGTGACAGGGAGAGTGGGTTCGAGTGATATATTATGAGGCAATGTGGAGAGCAGTTCACACCGTGGTTGGTAGTGAAGGTAGGGGATAGCCGCAGATTACTGTCATAGTTGTACGACTGCACAATTCATCACCTCCTTAGATCTTCACCACGGAGTCGTCAGTCACTGTAATTAATTAGCTACCTCTCCTTTTTTCTCCTCCTGGGGAAAGGCTGTGATTGAAGAGGAGAGGAAGAGAGGGAGATTGGAAGGAGAAGTCTGACTACATTTTGCCTGTCTCACTCTTTCGGTACGCGCACTGCCGCCACGTTCGTGTCATGTGGGAGTTAGCATAATTACCATTTTCAGACTTTTACACGCTGTTCATTCACGTGTGTGAAATACAGGGCTCACAGGTGGTCTCGGACCCTTTAATTAACACCACAAAACATTAATTAACGTTCCTTGAAAATCAGTTTTTTTTTGGCTTCAAAGTTAAGTTTATAATTTTATATTTATCTTTAAAGGGTTTTGCATGTTGAAAAGGCAAGGAGCTGTACAGAAAATGTGCCTGGCAGTAAACAAGTAATGTATACTCGACTTACACTGCAACTGAAAGTATGTACATAAAGTAATGCTAATTAATACAGTCCTGCTCTCCTCCTGCATAGTCGCAGCCTCATTCACATCCAATAAACATATGATATGATTTATTTATGGACCGCAGGCACGGCACCAGTGTGAGAAAAGAAAAAAAAACAGAAGTTAACATTTTGCATATGGGATAAACAAGTCCATATGCAAAATAAAAAGCCTTATTTATCCAGTGGAAATAATAATAACAGTGCTTAGACTGTCCTTATCTCACTAAAATTATGGCATGTAAGATATTTCATGATGTGGTGTTGGTGTGTAGTTGTTTTGCTTGTGAGTGCAGGTACCACGCAGTCCCCCGTTGTCATGTCATAGGGTATTTTGCATACTGTGTTCACACCAACAAGTCATAACTATGACTTCTGAATGTTCCTACTGTATACATCAGACTCTGCACTAAATATTACAAAAGTACCTAAAAAAGCAAACACACTTTGATCCTGTCAGCCAGCCAGGTATTGAAGTTAATTAGATACTAATTTAATGGATATAGGGCTATATTGACCATGCACAGTATGTTTTAACTCACATTCAGATTCAGAATACTTCATTGATCGCCAGGGGGGAATCAGAAGACGTTACAGTTGCTCTTATACTATATGAACCGAAAATATAAGAAAAGATATATAGAATAAAGAGTATGCAAGAAAAATGTGCATTCTGCTACAAGATATAACATAACATAACACATGTAGATGTGAAAAAAATAGGAGAATATTTTTATAAATATTTTAAAAAATTACAAATATGTGCACAAGAAATAAAAGAAATATGTACTAATGTGCATTGTACTAAAAGTGTGGATTGATTATCGATTGCTTTTTCAGTTCACTAGAAAACTTTTGCTGCAATAAAAATGATTGAAGTGAGATGAAAAGACTGAAAACTGTATCTTATCATATATAAGAACATTGTTTTTTCCTTTGGGGACATAATGTTTGTTTTTAAAAAAAAAAGACAATGAATTGCAGTTTATCACGATACAATATTATTGTGATTTTAAATGTTTCGCAATATGTCAAGTTTTGCAATAAAATGTATCGTGATAATTTGCAGTTTGTTGCCTTTTTTTTTTTAACAAACATTATGTCCCCAAAGGAAACAATGTTGAACTGAAAAAGCTAATTAATGAACTGAAAAAGCAATCGATTATATGATACTTTTAGGCTGCCAAAAGTACATTTTATTTGTAATATTAATAATTAATATAATGAAAAGTTCATACATGGAGTCCCTGTAACGATACGATATGGCCACACAAAAGTATTGTAATACAATATTGAATTTTTCCCACCTCTAGTTGGTGATGAGGTAATCTTACTTTGAATATACATTTAGTAATGGTAGTTTCGCTTACTATTTTGTCTGTGCTTATTGATGTAAATTTGAGTCTGCTTTGGGATCAGAACAGAAAAGGTGCAGTAATATTCCTAAAAATACAGACTGGCAGCATGAAAAAAATAGCCCTTTTGTATAGGCAAGGCAAGTTTATTTGTATAGCACCTTATCATACACAAATGTTATTCGGGTGCTTTCCAGTCAAAAGACGGGGAAGGAAATAATAACATTTATTAATAATAATAATAATAAAAAAAAATGAAATGAATGACTGAAAAATGAAGAATAAAATAAGAAAAAAACAGGACAGGCAGGTCTAATAATAGTACAGACAAATTTAAAAACTAATTTGTTGGTTAATTGGCTTGAATTGTATGCATTACATAATCCCCCTTATTTCTAAAAGACATTTGAAACATTGTCTTTGCATACTCTCACATATATAAGCTCGTAAACAAACACATAACTGATGACATGTCGACTTCCTGCCAAGTAAACAGTCACAGCTTTTTCCTGTTGTTCCACGATGCAGGAGACACATGGATGCAGACGCTCACATGCACTAACGCACACGTACACACATGCATTCATACATTTCACAGGGAATCTTTTGAGAGCCCAAAGTGAGAAGTGAAGACGTTGTTGTGGTGAATATTGCATGATGTTTCCGAGGGATGGTTCAGGCAGCAGTCCCAGAAAAACAGCTCTACGCTTATGGTTTCTGCTCCCACTTGTCCCCGCGGCAAACCACCAAGATATCAGACACACACACACACACACACACACACACAAACAGGTGAGAGACCTATCAGCTTCCGCTCATGCTCCGTCCAGTTTGCCCACTGCGCTGCCCCAGCCCATTATTATTGATGATCGTTTTAATCCTGAGGTAGGAGACCGAAGTGCGGGCCCGTCCTTTGATCTCTTCTCTTTGAACGTCAAGTGGCTGTGGCTGGGTTTTCCTGCCTCTGCACCCACTCAAACTGGCACAGACACACACGTGCAGTCGCTTACACACACATATTACTATTGCATCGGACAGACATGTTGGCCTAGACATCAGCTCCTTTGGATCGGTTTAACGAAATCTGGAGCAGATCCTCTTTTACAGCTTGGGAAAATCCATAGCAATCGGTTAATGTGAGGATTTTACTGCCTCTAAGCCCTGGCTCCTCCACCCTGCGTCGTCTCCAGTTAACATATTCATCACCCCTTCACTCTGCTTTGTCTTTCCTTTCCTTGGCCTCTTACACAACAGCTAGATCCCCTGCTGTTTCACAACAGCAGTTAGGTGTGTGTGTGGGTAAATCAACCTGTTGTTTCGCTGGAAGACGAATTGACCTTCAATTAGAAAGAGTATACACACAGATCTTAAGTCTGGGAAATGTGCCATAGTTTCTGTTTCTCTTCCTCTCACCCTCGGTCTCCCTGGCTCACTGACCTGCTGTCAATTATACAGCCTCATTTTCCCAGCATCTATTTTTCAGAGGTGCTGAGGGATTGGCTGAAAAGAGTGGCTTTGCTCCCTTTGCTCCTGTAATAGGCTTGCAGGACAATGTTTAATTTAATGGCTGTGAATTTCCTGCGGCTCCGGAACAGAGGCGTTGCGCTCAATAAAGCATTCCTTAAGTAAGCATTTGAGGCATGCTTGTGGCTCATTTTGCTGATGGTCTTGTCATACACTCGGTGGAATACCACCTCTTCATTTGGTTTTCTGACGCAGCTCTGGGCTCGCTTCTCTATCTGTGGTGTAGCTGAAGCTCATGAATAATGATTGGAGGAGCATTCACATTCTGTGCTTTGTCCGATATTTCTTTATCATTCAAGCCAGGTATCCCACTTCAAGCATCAATAGTAAACAACAAATTTATCTCTCGAGCTACAAACCAGGGAATCCAATGATATTTAAAATATGTAATAACTAACTAAATGAATACATATAATTGAATTTGAATTGAATATACTTTATTCTGAACATTTAAAAAAGAAAAAGAAAATGAATAAATCAGATAAACATAATAGAGAACATATATAACAAATTTTCAAAAAAGCAACATAAATTAACATTTCAAAGCAAAAAAAGTCCTAGCCCTGTTCTTTTCTAATCCATTTATACACAGTCATACACCAACTCTCCACCAAAAGCTCCATTCCCACACCTAAACCACTCTGTTCATGCTCTTCATATATATATAATTATTAACACTATCCCAATAACAACCATTAACAACACTGTCATCATAGCGTGCTTTACATTCCCAACCCTCATATCTGTATCTTGCAAAAATTCTCTCTTTTTGAACATATTTTGAAACTAAATGAATAAATGAAATGTTTTCCAGTTTCAGTCTCACGTTTTTCATGTAACTTTAAAACCATCATAAGGAACAAGAAGAGGTGTAAAGAAACACTTAGGAAGAATCCAACTACAAACATTAAGCTCATAACAATAAGACTGCAAGAAAATTCACATTTCATGTCAGCTTATCACACTTATAACATATATCAAAGTTCTCATTTATACATTTATTACGCCCTGGCTGTAGTGCTAATTACTCAGGCAAAACTGCATGTTGCCTTATTAACAGAACAGAATTTTTTTTTGACATTTAGGGAATTCAGTTTTATAATTTTATCGAAAGATAATTACAACAAAGCTATAAAATGACAGCAATGACTTTTATTGTCTTCTCTAGTAGCCGAGAACAGCAGAATTTAATGTACTAAAAATTAACAATAATTCATATTTAATTAGTTATTTGGATTTAAAATGAATGAAAACAACGATTTTCTTGAGGTAGTGCTCAAAAGCGTCTGAGATATTCAAGTAAAAAAAGACACAAAAGCGACAAAAGAAGACAAAACTGTGCCATCTTGTTCTCTTTTTTTCCTTCATGTAATTTTTCAAGCGACAAATGAGTCACAAAACAATCCAGTGGATGTTATTATGATTCTTAGACTATGACAAAATCTGCAAATTATTATATAAAACCAGAGGGAATAAGACGAGTGAAGAGAAGAAAAACCAAGAAAACATATTAAACCATACCACACTTTGTTCCCGTTCCAGCCTGGTGCTTATTTCAGCAAGAAACAGTTAGATACACAGTAAAAACAGTTCGGTGTTTCCCTGCATTTTACTCTGAGTCGAAATGACCTGTTTTGCCCCTGGGACTTTCAAATTAAGAGGCGTCAGGAGGTTAATTCAACTTTAGTTTCACCTTACTTACAGAAATGCTTTGTCTTTTTAAAAGTCGCTAACAAGCGTCATCAGAAAAAGTACAGAATCTTTTTTTCTTTATTCTTTTTTTTATTTCCCACTGAATTTCTGAGATATTGTGTGAATAAACCACAATATTCTCTATTCAGCCTTGAACAGTAACCTTATAAAATCAAATTAATCCTTACAGTAGTGAGATGACATGGGGTTCCTGTGTATTCCCAGCTGTATCTACAGTAGAGCAGGCTAAAGAAACGGCTGTACAACACTGCCCCCAGGGGCTCAGTGTAACGCAGCACCGCACCTCTGCCCTTTATTCCTACAGTAGCTGTGTGAGTGGGTGGACGTAAAACTAGTAGACAGCTTGACCCAATTAACAACAATCGCTGCCATCACTGGCACTTTTCCAAGAGTTCTGAGAGAACGTGTGAGAATGAATATTTTTGGACCTCTGTGTGTGCTAAATTTACGTGGCAGTGATCCACACCACTAAAGTCTGGTGGAATCAAAATCAAGTCCCAGCGTTTTGTCCGGATCTCCCCTCACTCACACCTTCACCAGCCCACGCAGATTTCCAAGAGCAAGCCTGAAATTTGTTTTTCATATGTCACGATGACTCATGTGTTAGAAAAGCAAAGAAAATAGCTGCTTGAGGGTTTCCTGTGTTTGTTTGTTTTTTTGGGAGAAGGTCCCTTCTCAAAGTGGGTTTTTGAGGAGGGCCTCAGGTGAAAGGTCGCTGTGGTAGCGTTAGCTCCCGAGAACTCGGATCTTTGCTCCATGCTGCTGCAGTCACTTACTGTGGATTTGGCCATCTGCTCGCCTGTTGTGTCCGTGAACAGAGTGATGAGTTCAGTGCAAGGTCACCAAGGCAAATAACCTCTACACCTGTGTGGATAAAGTGCAGTCAAGTTATTACTGTTTTTTGGTGTGTAATCTGCTGATTGTTCTGCATGTTCATTTCTTCACCACAAGATAAAAAGGATTAGATGCAGATCTAAATTGGTGTCATAAAGTGTTTTATGTAATGTCAGTACACAGTGACTCAAACAAGAAGATCACAACCCCAACAACAGCCATTGTAAAAACTTCAATATAACCATAAATGCAATAACAAGGAGTAATCCTGCATTAAATCCCCGCCTCCTGGGTATGGAAATGCTCAGCTACACGTCACTTTACCAGACCTGTTGTGGCAGTCGTGAGATTATCTGAGTTCATGAATCACGTCTTATTTTTGGCTGGATACTTTTTCATGTGTGGCTTTAATTGGTGAAACTTTAAGCTGTATATATTGTACTGAAAATCAAAAAGACCAGATATATCAGAATAATAATTGTGCGCTTTTAAACGTAATTTTGAATTTTCTCGTAGGTAGATCAACTCACTGGGTGAGTTCAGGAAGTACCTCAACTTGAAATTGATTTACAGAGCAGCAACAAACACAACATAAAAATAAAAAAAGCACTTTAAAAAGTAAGATTAATATGTTGTGTACTCCTGGCTTTTCAGACAATAAGTTGAGTTGTTTATTAAGCAGGGTTACTGAGTGGGGTGCTGAGGTCATACCCTCTGTAACATTACCTACAGTTGTTTTTATCTGTAGTTTTTAAAGACTAGATCTGGTGTTTGTTATACTAAATATCTTAGAATTGTATTTTAGAAACTAATACATAAATGCATTTTTAATAAAGATATAGTATTCATCACCAGGTTTACACAACTGTAACTACATAAAAAAAAGCTTTCAAAAATAATAATATAAACTATGCTTTTTTGTTCTTATGTTATTTATGAGCAACCTCTGGCATATAATTTAATTCAGGATTAAAAAGTTATATTGTATATTATTTCATTTTATCTCATAAGAAATATAATTGACAATTTGAATGAATGTTGGGGGAATTAGAATTCATGACCTGAGTCTGAATCTATGGAGAGAAATGGTAAATTGTTTTTTTCTCAAATCTTTTCTTTTTTTTCTGTTTTCCATCAAGTGTTGAACAGATGGTTGAACTGGTGATAAAAAAGAAATACTACTACTACTGCTAATACTAATATTAATATTACTATTATTAATAAGTAAATGCCTAGTCAGTTTTTTTTTGCACTGATTTGTTTTTATGAACTGATGCTCATGTTATAGTACAATTACAAATTCAAAAATATATTAGTTTCCATTTGAAAGAAAATAAAAATAATAATACTAATTTTAAAAAAGTAAGAAGATGAAGGTGCCTATAGAATAGTAAAAATACCAAAAATAAAATTAAATACATTTTCCCTTTTTTAAAAGGGAGAAAAAGAGGCACAACATAACGAGACATAGACAAAAACAGCTGAACAAAAAAGAGGAAACACTAACTTAAGAGACATTTAGAGGTACAAACATATGTGTATAAAGTCACAAATGGATCAGAGATGATCATTGAGTAGTCAGTTATTTTTTAAAATCATTTTTGAAATGATACATTTCACAGAGATGCGACATTAATATATATCTAATGTATTTTTTTTTAAAAATTGCAAATCTTAAATTTAATTCAAAGCGGAATTAAAAAGTCTTTCAAAGTCTTAAATCTATCTTGTCTCAGGCTGTAGGATCATTGTCGAATATCAGAGAAAATACAGTAGCTCTGTTGAAAATCTCTACTGAGCAACACAGATGCTTCAGGAGTCAGAGGGGAAAGTTATAGATATATTAGTCTCGTTTTTCTGGATGTCAGTGAACGGGACTGTCCCAGTGACCGGGACTGTCCCGCCCGGTGCTGAATGAGCTATAAAGTGTTTGTCCGGGGCGGGGGGTGCGATTAAGGCGCGTCCACATCCTGACATTAGATCCAATATCGTCAGAGTGAAGAAGGGAAAGAGGCAGAGAGGACTCCTCCCGCCACCTCCTGCCGCTCTGCGTGACGGACCCGCAGCGTTCATGAGGCTCCTTCAGTGTTTGTACAGCGCGCTGCTCGGCATGTGTGATTACTGGATTCGTCTTTGTGAGTAAAAGCCGCTGCTGCTGTGTTTCTGTGTGGTTTGGGAGTGAGACATGATGATGGCGAGCTGCTTCTTCTGGTGCACCACGTCTAGCCAGGCAGGGGCAGGAAGTTGGGTTTGTGTGCCTTCAAAATAAAGGTTGGATTTGTCCTACAAAGGGGCAAGAAACAAGAGTTCAGACATAAGATATTTGGCTTAACCCTTTAAAACCACAGCAATGGGCTTGATTTCTTTCCAACCAAAAATTAATAATAAAAAAAAAAAAATATGAGAAGATTTCTTGTTAAGCAGCTTAACAAGAAATGGCCCCAAAAGTAATAGTACAAAGTCATAAAAAATTACCTGTAAAAGAAGCGATAAAAAAACAAACAAATCAACAAAGAAAATGAAAGAGCTAACAAAAAATAAATAAATACATTCAATTATTTTCTTACTGTCACATAATTTTAATTACATTAACAGAATTATGAATAGCCATAGTTTACGGGGCATTTTCCCTCAGCTTTTAGACATTTTTTTGCAATTTGTGGGACATTTTTTGCCAAGTTGCTTATTGTGTTTTAAAAAAAACAACCAAAAAGCAGTAAATTGGAGGTATCAAAATCTCACAATTAAACACATGTAGTTTTAGCACCTCATATTAAGTCCGATTTCGACACAAAAGCACAAAAGACAATAATTTAGTACCTTAACAGCAAAAATAATTTAAACTTAAGTACGTCACTGACTTTTACTTTGAAAGAAATGACCGGAAGTTATATCTATTGTGAGTTGCTTGACCCTTAAAAACTATCAGCGCCTGTCCCATGCTTTCTGCTTATTCATGCTTCACGAAAATGGACGAAGTTGTTCATATTAAATGAAAATAAAAATATGAACAAGCCTAAGATTATATTTAATAAATAAATTTGGGTTTAGTCATGATATGTCTACATTAAATATAAACTAGTTGGATTCTTAAAAAATACATCAAATGGATCAATCAAATGTAAATTACAAACTACATTTAAAATATATAGATTTGCCAATTTGTGGAGTCATACACACTCTGTGACTGACACTGCTAATAGATAAACTTTACGTCATTTCCCAGCACCTCTGCAGCTGGTTTTACCTCCAAACTGGACACCATGTGAGCATACTGAAATTAACCTGCCTGCTGTTTGCTTTCCCCTCCACTCACGGTACCCAGGAAACGCTGAACACCTTCCAGCTCCTGGTCTATTTCGGTATCATATCTCTGACTGGAGGACGACAGGTGTGGCCTGCATCACACAGAGCAATGCCTGGCACAGCATCACAAACACACCCTCTGCAGGGTCTAGTTATTTAGGTCAGACTCCGAGGCCCCTCGGGAATTGGAGTTCACAGGGGTTCATCTTCTGTGCTTGTTAAAGTGAGCATCCAGAGGGCAGTGGAGAGAGAGATGCTGAGCCCCACAGGCCTTATGGGAAAAGAGATCACTGGTGCCACTTAGTGGTTTGAGGCCTGCTAGGGTCGACAGAGGGCCCCTAACACCCTACTGTGTGACAGACGAGCAGTCTTTTACCCCATGCCTCCGACCGTCCATCTGTGTTTCAGTGAGTCATGCACACATGCCATTCTCGCTACTGATGCCAGCTATGCTGCCTACCCGCTCACCTACCAGCTTTCCGCTTTCTATTTTGGGACGAGGCTCCAAGACCCTCCTGAGCCCAACATGCAATGGACACACACATACTACACACATTATGCTTCCAGTGATCCAAGTAGGCCGCAGTCGTGTGGGATTATGTATCATGTGAAGCTGTTCATCCAGGAAGGTTAATCGCACACAATTATCAAGCTGTAAATAAAACTTGAAGAGTAAGTTAGTAGAACACAATAGTCATCAACATCTGTATTTAACTAGTTTTTGTAACATTTTAATCAAAACGATATTTAAAATGAGCTTAAATTGTCTACACTCTATACAATCGATTTTTTCGTTTTGCTGTTTTTATTATATTTTTGGCTTACTTTCTGCTTTGTTCTCATACCTTACAGTCAGTTTTCCCCGCTGAATGGCATTTCTTTCTTCTCTGTACCGCCTTCACCCTGAGGGATCATTAGTTTCCCTCAGTTCATTCACATATTGCTCCATCCCATCAGTACTGGCTCAAAATTCATCCTGAAAAAGTGTTTTCTCGAGGGCGCACTTACACAACCATATTTTGAAGTGCCAGCTGCTTCAATGTATTGACATTTAAACTGATAGCGCAGTAAACGCTTTCAAGAATGACCGTTCCCAGCAGGCAAGTTCATTTTAAAGAGCAGAATCACTGCTTATTCAACTGTTTCAGTACAAAGAGGAATGTGTTTGGTAACATTTTACCTTCTGGCTTGACATTGTTATGTGGATCTCTATCAACCAGTTGATAAACCAGGTGCATTTGTGGTTTAGTTCTGGACAAAAAAAATATTTTATGTGAGTTTAATGGAGCAAGAACCTTTTTTTGACTGCTCGCTGAGTGAGAGAGTCGGCATAGGGTGGGTGGGAAACAGTTATTTTATCAACAACATAATGTGGTGCTATGCGTTGTATACTATGCTTGTGACATGGGCGTGACATGTGTGACATTATGTAACATCTTTTTAAGCCAAACCATGACGCTTTTTTATTTTTACCTTACCTAAACACACGCTTTGTTTTCTAAACCCTAAAGAAGTAAGCGTAAAACAAAAAGAAATGGTGCATTTAACTGAAACCGTGTACTTCTGTGAAAACAGGAGTTTATTTTGAAAAGACACAATGCATGTAGAAAATGTGATTGACGCACTGTCCCTTAGTGTCCCAAAGGTGATGCTGAAGGTATGATCAAAACAATTATCTTAAAATCTTAGTTTACTTAATATTTTAACATAACCATGCAGCAGTTTTATGTTTGCTTGATTTCAGACCCAACTATCGTATCTCATTTGTAATGTTTAACAAAAAAGACCCCTCAACATTTGCTTTATTACTGAAAATTGCCAATTATCAAGTTAAGTTGCCATGGCTCTTCTAATGTGCAAGCCCCTAACACAGCAGGTCATAATGTATGTTTGGAAAAGCCTTTTACTGTAACTGACGGGTCTGAAGTGTTGGATGTGTACTTAGAGCTGTGAGCTCTTTGCTGACATCATGTTTTAGTTTATGAGTTTGAAGCTGAGGTGGATAACACTTTGTAAAGTATATCCAGTCGTCGCAGGTTTGTTGTCCCCTTGTGTGACTGTCGGGACTAACAGAGTCAGTCACAGCTTGCAATATCCCCCCTCTCTCTGTCTTGTAAACTTACATCGCTCCGTCTCTATCTCTCACTTCATTTAAGTGAGGTGTTATTGCAGTGAGACCGTATTGCCAAAGCACACTCCCGTGAGTCTCTCGAGTACTTTCTCTGTCTCTCGATCATGTACTGTCACTTATCCGGTCATACTGTATTTTCTCAGCAACTCTCACTTTTAACAGGTGCTAAGACTTCAGCTGCCCCCTTCTGTCTTTCACCGTGTCTTTTAAGAAGCAATTATCATGTTGAAGTTGAGTTTATGAAGTACTTGCCAGGGAAAGGCAGACTCGTTTACTTCAGTCATCCAGTGAAGGTATGAGGCATCCACATTTACAGTAGCTTTGGATAGAGATGTGATGACAGGCGACTCATAAACACAGTCTCCCTGGCTCTGGGGTGTACTAAACGGACCAAAGTGTCTTTGGATCAAATGTCTTTCATTAAATGTCCCTGCATTTTTTTATTGTCTCTCTCACTCGCTGACTTTTTTTTTTAAACTCACTTTCAACTTCTCTCTTTCATCCACCTCCTAATTCCTCTACACTGTAGGTGAAGTTAATTCCAGGTTTCTAGTAATCCACACAAAAACAGAACAGAGACAGAAGAAAAAAGGTAAACAGGGCAGGTGAAAATTCGGTTGTTAATTAAAACAGCTACATGTTTAGCTTTGACGCACTATAGAGGCTCAAAGAGGCGGCTGTCATTACTTATCAACTCCTCATAAACATGTTATTGTCTTCTGTCCATGAATATGCATTACGTATTTTTACCTAGGTTGAACTTTTTGAAATGCATGCATGCAACATAAACCCCAGTTATTCAATAATATCATTAAAGTAAGAAAGGCAAAATAAAATACAGGATGATGCTTGCTAAGCTGCTATCGTGGATAAATATGAGCATTTTATGTTTATGAATTCTCACTTCCCCTTAGGTGTTAGTTTTAAGTCTTGACTCAGTTAAAAAATCAGTGGGTATGAATCAGTGGATTTTTAAAGCATTTAGTGATTTGTAACATTGTTAAATCAGATTTAATTGAATATAATAATAATAATAATAATAATAATAATAATAATAATAATAATAATAATAATAATAATAGTAATAGTAAAATGTGAATTCTATTCTAAAAAAAAAAACAAACATTTTTTAAAATATGTAAAAAAAAAGTAATACATTTGCCTTGTACTTTTCAATTTTGGTTTATCACCACTAGAGGGAGCTGTATTCCCAGTTTTACAATAAACCTGGTTTGCCTTCTGATGTTTTGACACAGCAGTGGCTCTCTGTATATGGGCCAACTCACAAGTTTCATCTTGTGATATTGCTGTTGGACATTATTTTAGACACACTGTGGGTCTTATCAGCAGCTCCACTGTGTTTATGTGCGTGTCAAAAAAAACAAAAGAAGATAACAGAAAAGAGGGAGGAAATGAGTGATCAGTGTGTGAGATAATCACGAGTGACATTCATGCTTTGCTTGATGTATATGTGCCTGAGAGACATGGAGATCAAACGATTTACATTGAAGAGGAATGCTCCTTTGAGCTCCATCATCCCCTCCTGCCATGTTCCTCACACACACACACACACACACACACACACACACACACACACACACATATACAGATAGTTCTCCATGCTCCGGTGTTAATTACAGGGACAGATAAAGCCCTGCCTTAGCAACGTATGCCGCTGCATGTGAAATACACCTGTGTGTCAGCGGATCAAAGCCACCATCCTCCAAGGTGGAATTATTATTCAAAGAGAAGCTGTAAATTAAACACTACTCCGGTGTCATCTGTCTCTCCGATTCTCTCCCTTGCTCCCTCACACACACACACACCTGCATAATGCTGTCATCCCACATGCTTTGATGGTGCAAGTAGGTGCGTTTGACAGGAAACAAGGGCTGGGTCGAGACATGTGGTGACACACTAGTACACGCACTGCATACATGTGGAGTAAAGAGGAGAAACACACCACTTGTGGTGGTTGTGAGCTGCACATTGATGGCGCTTCTGAGCATGTGCACACATGAGAGTGTCATAGTGTCTGTGTGTGGCTTCTCCGTTTGCAGCTGCGGGGATCAAGCCCGAACTGGGAGCCTCGATGTGGGTAAACTGTGATTTGGCTATCTCTCTTCCTGGAGGAGATAAATCCTAACCATGCTGGTGTGTCAGCCACTCAGTAATTACTTCATCCTGTCACGACTGTCTGAGAATGCAAGCCAGTGGGAACTTGCACTGTCGCTCTTTCATTGACAAGAGGCGAAAACACTCAGCATCGCTTTTATACCGCTCGATGTTAGTTTAAGGGTGTCAGTCGTCAGATTAACAGATGCAGAGGGACTGATTTAGTTCAAAAGTTTTTCAATCTGTGTAATACTACCTGTTAAAATGTCATTTTGGCTTAAATCATCCTGCTGAACTTAATCTAAATTGAGAAAGTGTCTGACTTCAAATTTGATTTAAGCCACTGAAACCTGAGCAAATTATTTTGATTTATTTCAAAATAAAAGGGAAACGATAATGAACAATATAGCAAGACCTGGCTCAAAAGATTAGCAAGAATGACCCCTAAAAGTGATTAAATGACAAAAGAAATAGATAAATGTCTACGTTTTTGCTCTGTGACAAAATTGTAAATATATAATTATAATAATTATAGCTATTGTTTTATGAACTTTTTCTTTCTTTTTTTTCTTTTTTGTTTATTTCCTTTGTAATTTTCTAATAATCCTACCTCCCTTTTGTAAAAACAAATCTTCACGTCATTTTCTCGTCACCTTTTACTAAATTCTCCCCAAGTTGGTCTTTGACTCTGTTTTGATTGTTTTTTTTAGAGAAATCAGACCAATTTGCTTGGGTTTCAAAGGCTTATACAGCTTGTGAAAGGTGTTTGAATGCAGCACAAATAAACTGATGCTGTTCCAGGTTTCAGACGTTTAAGTATTATGTTCTTGTGATCCATATGTAAGCATGAAAAGAGAAAATTCCTGACTTGTAATATCAAATCTCTCACTAGATGTCATCATAACCTCAGCTGCTCTTCAGCTGCTCTGAAGCATGTCACCAGTCCAGTTTATTTTAGTCAGGAGAAGTATGGCCCAAATAATGCTTAACATGATGCTCTGATGCAACATGCAGATTGCACCTGTAAGCACTTGCTGAATATTTGTGCAGAAATTGCTGCATCATAGTATCAATCATGTGTAATTATTGTGTGTTTCCATGAGCTGAATCGATGGTGATTTCCTGCCTGGACACGCTCTATAGCGGAATAAGAGTCAATAGGATTAATCTGCGGGACTTAAAGCTTTTGTTAGTGGCTGTTAGGTGTTCATGTTTACTTACGACTTAATTGGTCCCAGCTTGTTATGGCCCGGAATGCTTTGATTATAGCTTTCAGGGAGGACGAGTGGCGTTTGGATATCTTTTGACACAGGAAGAGAATGTCATTCATTCCTGTCCTTCTGCTCTCAGTTTGAGAAAAAGACTGGAGAATTGAGAAAGGGGCTAAGGGAGGAGCTGACGGGGCTACAACAAACACAAAGAATGGCTGCGGCATTGGACCCCTGCTGTCCCCACACTCTGCAGAAACACCACATGCACCAGCTTCCTGCTCAAAGGGTTTTACTTTGAGGATTACTTCCCGAATGTCGAGATGTAAACAGCACATTTTGTCTGATCTGGTGGACAGGAGCTACTCTGTCAGGTAGGGGCTATCCTCCCTTTTTGCTCTTCCTGTCTGTGTTTTGGCATCGGAAAGAGCAAAGGAAAAGCCCCGAAAGGATTTCCTCAGTGTTTACTGAGGATGATCCTCATGGCTCCTGCATGCTAAAGCTGGGCAAGGCAGGGCCCGCAAAGCTGTGGCTGAATGAAAAGCAGAAGAGGGGGTCGGGATATAGAGTTAAATCTCCTCCTAAAGTCAAAACATGCTTTTTGCTCTGTTCTCTTGACAGAATGTTGAAAGTTTTTTCGACTTCACTTGACAGCTAAATTGCGTGGTTCATGTTGCTTTCACTGTACAGGAGTGGAGGGAGGGAGGATGTTGGAGTAGCTCTGAGGAATGGTGCATGGCTGTAAGTGGGTGGTTTGGGCTGTGCAGTGTGGGAGGCCAGGCCTCAGTGCAAATTAAAGACTTCTCTGTGAAAGTCCCAGACTCGGCTACAGTAATGTGAGTGTGTATGTGTGTGTGTCTGAGTGAGTGAGCCTGTGTGTAAGCGGCCGGCGGGGAAGAGACCCAGCCCTCCCTCTTTTTTATTTTTTTTAACCAGTCATTAAAAATAAGCCACAACTCGGCCCGGTGCACACTGAGAGACAGCGAGAGGGAGAGAAAGAATGCATCTCCTCTTTCTCCTCCCTTTCTTTGAGCTTTGCTGCTTCACTAACCAAGTAAAACGGGGAGGAAAAGGGGGGAGGATGTGTTCAAGGGGTACTGACTCCACTCAGAGGTTTTTTAAGACGCACACTCAGACCCCTCCCCCGTGTAAAGAGTTTTTTTTCTATCCAGGAGGGGAGAGAGAGAAAGAGATGAATGGGGAAAGGAATGCAGGAGACAAACGAGTGCTCTCGGCAGGAGAGTGGGAATGTTGGAGACTATTGTTCCTCCCCCACAAGATTCTGCAGGGAGTGGATGTAAACACATAGGAAGAGAGGAAAGAGGGGTGTGAAAAATCACACCTGAGAGACGCAAATCTGTAGTCTGATATTCATATTAACCCTGATACATGCCGTCTGCAATCATGGCTTCTCTGGACGCACACAGTTGCACATACATGCAGCCGGTGCCTATAGCTGCCATCTCGTCTTTCTCTCCGCCCCCCTCCTCCGCTTCAACAGGATGTATAGGGTCAGAGGGTCAGGACTGGAAACCACAAAAGACAGTATGCGTCAGTGTAGCCTGGTTCTTGTTCCAAATCCCCCCCAAAGCCCCTCTTGTACCTCCTACCTTTTCTCTTTTTTTTCCTCTCATTTTCCTCTTTCTCTAACTTAACTTTCCGTCTCTCCATCCGTCCTCCCCCTGTTCCTCCCCTCATATAGGAGACGCAGAAGGCCTTACGTTTGGTTTTGGGCCCAGATGGCTTTAGCATGCCTCTGGCGGTGGATTAAGCCCGCCAGTGTCTCCTTTCCCCTCCATGTGCAAGTGGTCAGGACAAAGAACGTCAAACAGGGGGAAAAGAGGAAGGAATGCGAGGAGAGAAAAAAAAAACAGGACTGTGAAACAACACCCGACGCTGATGTTTCACAGCATTCCTGGAAGAGTAAACTCAAACGCTTGTAAAAAAAAAAAAAAAAAATAGCAGCCAGCTTTCCTGTTACTCTTCGTGCCCAGTTATTTTATGAATCAAGTTATGGCTCTCTGTTTTGCCTCTTGGATTTAATCCCCAGAGTGCTTGTTACATGCAAACCATGGAAAGAAAAAAGTGAACTTTTGACCACATTCTGCTGCATTTATATGTAAATAGCAGCTGCAGCAAGCAGTGATCCTTCATGTAATGACATGACATCGGCATTGTGTTTCAGCCCACTCACTTAAGGCTGATTCCTGTGTGTGTGTGTGTGTGTGTGTGTGTGTCAACCCCTTTTCTTTCTTGCTGCCTTGCTGTGTGTTTGCTATTTTTTAACCCGGAGTCCATTACTCCCCAGGCTTGCGGTTATGTTTTCCGGTACTCGGCCGTAACTCCATGGACTTCCAGTTCTTGTGGACAGTCTGTCATGTTTTATCAGGGAGCTGTGTTTAGCGCTGTGGTGGTAACATTGCTGTGTTGTTGTGAGTATTTTTAGTTTAACAGACATTGGCCTAAGTGGGCTGTATTATCCACTTAGCATCACAAAAATGCCATCATTAAAGGGGCAGTTCACCTCCAAATCAAAAATACATATGTTTCCTATTTCCTCTGGTGCTATTTATCAGTCTAGATTGTTTCGATGTGAATTGATGAATGTTGGAGATATTTGCTGTAGAGATTTCTGCCTTCTCTTCAGTGTAATTGAAATAGATGGCACTTGACTTTTGGTGTGCACCAAAATTACATTTGAAAAACTCAGCAGCAATGTCTCTATCAAGAATTTACTCAAGATAATCTTAAGCAGTTCTTCAAATGGCCAATTGAGGCTGGCTCAAAAAGTCAGTAAATCCCCAGAGACCCTATGTTTTAATGCCCAACTTTACAGCAGAAATTAAAATGTTTACAGCATAGTACAAAAAACATTTTGGTCTCCACAGCTAATTTCCCCCCTAATGACAACTGTGCAGGTTGAATGTGTATATAATTCACCTGTTTAGATTTTATTAAGGCCTAAAGTTAGATATGCAGGCTGCTTTGAGTGACACGTCTGATAGTGTTCTCGGCTCTTTAGTCAGATCCAGCCTCTCGCCCAAATATATTCACCTCTGGCTCCAAAAGGAACAAGATGGTGATGACCGGTATGCCAAACTCAAGGCTTCAGAACGGGAGTCCATAAACCAATGGATGACGTCACGGTAGCTACATCCACTACTTTTACAGTCTATGGTTAATTCACTGGCTTTATTTTGAGTAGCTTAATCTAGGAACTATATATTTCTACCGAACTACACCTACCAGCTACATCACATTAATGTTTGCATCTTGTGCTGTCACAAACACAAACGTCTCATCCATAAGTAGATGTACGTTTCCTTCTGCAAAGTGATGGGGTTGGCTTCTGGAAAGAGACATTGCTGTTGAGTTTTTCATATGTATTTTTATGCCATCTGGTCCCATTATATTTGAGAGAAGGCAGACATCTTTACAGCAACTCACACCAAAACACTCAGATACTCAGATAAATAGCATAACAGGTAGGAAGGAAAATATGCGTTTTTGATTTTAAGTTGAAGTACCCCTTTAAAACCGCCCTCTCTTCTTTTACTCAATCTTTGTGTGTTTGATTTTAACAAGCTCCATATTCTGAGATTTATGTAGACGTAGTCACAGCTCAATCACAAAGCCAGTTTCATTTAAATGACTAACTGATCTCCCCCAGCTACATGATTCTGGTTTAAGGTATGCCACGACTTGCTACAGTTGCCTGTGCTGTCATTGCCGGCACACGCGATGTGTCACTGCGCACAGCGAGCAAGTCTACTCTTAAAGTCTCAGTCAGTCGGTGAGCAATGCTGTGGGAAATGAATGTAGTGAAAGCATGCGTGAGATGTGTGGGCGTGTTAGCTTTAGCGCTGGGGCTAATGCTCAGGTTTATGCCCCACATAGCAGCTGGAATGTACAGGAACTGAAGGAAACAGCGCAGCAAACTTATCCCCCCGTTCTCTCCTCCTTTTTTCTCACTTCTCTGTCTGTTGTTCTTTCTTTATCTCTCCCCCTCTCCTCTTTCGTTGAGTGACTATGCTCTCTCTTTCAGCGCCCTGCAGGCAGGTCTTTTTGTCAGAAACATAAGACTAATGTGTCACTTCATGTGGTTGTTGACTAGTCAGGGTAAAGCCCTCGCCAAGGAGCAGCAGAGAACAATGGGAACAGCCTGGAGCCGTCACAGGGCCGGTCTGATGAGAAAACTGCCATCATGTAGGAAAAGTCTTCAGGAGATTAGCTCACATGCTTCATCACTGTACAGGGAGGAACTTTGGGATTACATATTTATCCTAGGGGTGTCCAGATCGGATCTGAAGGATCATTATCGGGCCCAATCAACATATTTTTTTAATCACTCAGGATTGGTTTATTTTAGCCTGATGCTTTGTTTACATCAGTGTGAGGGACACAGGTGATATAAACAGAGAGCATGATTTTTGGCAGATATTCAGTGTTTATTGTAATGCTGCTGCTCCAGTAAGGAGAGAATGATTTTTTTCATGTTCAACTCAAGCTGCTACATCAATTTAAAGACATATTTTGCTTTGTTTACTTTATTTTGTTGAAAAAACAAATTCTGCATTAAATGGATTTAAGAGCAATTTCTAAAGACATTATAGTTTGTTTACTTGGTTATTTAAAAAACAAAAACAATTGCTGCACTACATGGAAATGTGATAAGAGCCATGTATAAAAAGAAAAAAAAACTTAAGGAACTGTTTGTATGCAGACATTTTTTTGTATATTGCTTTGCAGAGCTATTAACCTGTCAAGCATACACAATGGATTGATTTGAATAACTCTAAAGTAGCTGAAGCGTGCGCTCTGCAGCTGTATTATCCAGGTAAAAGCAAGTATCAAATCAGGACTTGGTGTCGTAGATACTATCAAATGACTCAGATCGGGATCAGGGGCAAAAAATTTGATTGGGACTTCCCTAGTTTATATAAAATCCTGGATGATTATACCTGACAGAATGACAAATATCATCTAGCTTCTATTTACAGTGTCAATGTTGATGATACAGTTAGAGTGAATGTTGGTAATTTTTAAATTTTAGAGGAATATAAAACAATCAGATACATATTTTGAAGTGTCACTTCCCCCACATGACTTTTAAATACTAGATCTTCAAGGCAGCAGGGATCCTAAATAAATGTGATCACTGCAGGTCAACTGTTGATATTTATTTCACCGCCACATTGTTTTTTTTGTTTAGTTTTGTAACGCTCAGCATGTCTCTCCCTGCCTGTCACTGATTGACAGGGCGAAGAGAGCGACAGGCCATAAAAGTAGGAATGCAGGTAACCAGGCTTTCCATTTGAACTTGAAGCTCAGGAAAGTGGGTTAAGTGAAGTGAATGTATTGCCTAACAGCCAGCAGCTGCCTGCCAGATTTAGCTGTGTGGCTGACAGTTGTAAACACACTCTTATCTAGTGATTCAGGAGACACAAGCCTGCCAGAGCAGTTACCCGCTGTTGACACGGGTTTCTGTCAAAAGGGGCACACTGAGCACACGGCATTGTTGATAGCAGTGTTGGTCTGAGGACACCGGAGGCATAGTTAACAAATGTTTTGTGCTGATATGCACGCTTATGTTTAACTCAAGACAGAAACTTAAAATGCTGCAGTGAGTGCAGGATGTTTACGACCATTTGCACTGAGAACTTCGTCCCTGACAAGCACCCACACATGCTAAATATACTTTTTAAAGGGCGCTTGCAGACTGCCACCTTCACCTCTTATAGGCGCACACAGTGAGCTATTGTGTCTGAGAGAGTTCAGGCATCTGGAGAGCAGAAACCTCTGTGGCGACCTTTGACCTTTGGTGGCTGAGAGGCGCAGACTGACATGAGGGTCTCTGGGAGACTTTCAGGTGAGAGGGCTGTTAGAGGACTTTTTAAAGAGTCATTGTATGCGATGTATGCGATAACCTGTGGTGGAATGTAACTAAGTACATTTACTCAAGTACTTCAGCACAAATTTAAATTACTACGTGATTCACTTGAGTATTTTCTCCACTGCATTTCAGAGGGAATGTTGTACGTTTTACTTCACTTTATTTATGTGAAAGCTGAAGTTACTTGTTACTTTATAAATTATGATTTTTTCATTAAAAAAAGAAGAAGAAGAAAATATATGGTTTTGTTAGAAATTAAACTACCCAATAGTTCATACAAGTACAGCTGAAATGATTAATTAGCTGAAAATGAATTGAAATGAAAATGAAACTATTTTTATAAATATTTAAGCTATTTTCTTTTCTTTTTTTTCCCCAAGATTTTTAATACTTTTTTGTGAGTTTTTTTATTTATCTGAATTGGGTACTTTGGCAAGTATTTTGATAAACACTTACTTTATTTTCTTTTTTAATTTTATGAATAGTTTTGAGTTTTTTGGGCTTTTTTTTTTTTTACCTAAATTGGGTACTATAGCAATTATTTTAATAAACAATTAAATCATTTTCTTTTTTTGTTGTTTTGAATGTTTCTGAATGGGGTACTTTTACTTTTCATGCTTAGTAGTACATTTTCCTGATTATATTTACTTACTTTTACTTAAGTAACATTTTTAATAAAGGACTTTTCACAAGTTGAGTGACTGAATACTTTTGCCATCCCTGATTTTAACACATCAAAACACTTTTCATTTTTTTCAGTAACTCGTAAGAGCCTGTAGAGGCCATCGTGAGTCATCCTGACTGTGCCTTGTAGTGCAGCATTGTTGTTCACAACAGTAATGTAATGTCAACCTGTGTGAACCTTCCAGGTTATTGTCATCTCATGACACTGTCCCGGAAACGCAGTGACAAGCTTTTATAACAAGAATCCAAGACAAACTGGTTGGTAGAGTTCAGCGCTCAGCTGCACAAAGCCCACGCCTCAGGGCTGGAACATTATTGGATATTCATTTGCAACACAGTGGCACCCACTTGTTCTCTCTGTGCTGTTATCCTGGTGTTTATTTGATTTTTAATTTACGCTAGCTGCGACCCATTATTCCTGCTGTGTGTTCTTGTTGGCTGGTGTTGAGGTGGGTATCAGTGCAGCTGCAGTGTACCCTGTCAAGGTAAACAAATGGCCAACAGAAGCTCTCCTCTGCTCGCTGCTGGTAAAGCGCCAAGCCTCCCGGCAAACTTCATGTTGCTATGTGTCGCCATGGTGACGCCATCACAAAGGACTCCAGCTGGTTCTCTGTGAATGTGTGTGTCTGTGTGCGTGTTTGTGTACAACAGAGAGGGAGATGGACAAATGGACAGAGAGCAGCAGACAGAGCTGGGCAGTAACTCTCAGATTTACCCTCCTCCTCCTCCTCCTTATCCTCCTCCTCCTCAGACTTGTTCAGCTCCTCTTCTCTGTTCACAATTCTCTCCCCTCTCCCCTCTGGCGGACCCTCATCCCAAGCACAGTGCAGCTGGGCTCAGCTGTCAATGTTCCCCCATACTGACCGCCCCCTTTCCGGGCCTTTGTATTTGTTTGGATGGTGGTGGATTTGCCCTTGGCCCCCGCGTGGGGGAGCCCGTTCCTGTTAGCTCGCCTCTTAAACCAAACCATCTGCTCTTTGAAGTGGCCTATCACACAGATACACAGATTGGAGATTACAAGGCAGCTGCCTGCCTTCAATCTGTCCGGTAACATGAACATGATGATTAAACAAAGGAAACACCTATGCAGACACACAAATGGGACACGGTGATCAGCAGAGCCAAAAACAGAGGTGGCTAGCAAGTCTGTTTTTGTTCTGCAGGCTGAAGAAATGAATGGAGACTTTGCTTTGTCTCCGGGGAGGCAAGAGGGCTTTCTTTGATATTATCAGGCCCAGAGGTGGGGGAGTGCTCTGCCAAGAAGAACCGCTATTCACACCAACTTGTCGGCATGGGACTTTTGAAGTATTTGTCAAAAGAGGGATTTGGCAGAGAGCCACTAGAGTTTTGTCATTCACAAACTCTTCTCTTTGGGATGACAATGCTCGCAGCAGGCTGTGCTCACCTCTGTGAGGGAAGAGAGATGAAATTCCACAATTCCTTTTCCATTAAGTGAGGAAGTTGTCCTCGGTTGACAAGACAATATGGATTGTCTTTCTTTTTCTGCAATCAAAGCTCCACTAACCAGATATTATGGGGTGACATGAAAACCTTTTGTGAGTGTGTATGCTCGTCAGTGTTTATTGGTGAAGAGAGTTTTCCACATTCCTTCTTAAGGGTCTGATGGAATCCTGCGTCACATTCCTACTTCAATCCGTCCTTGACTGTCTGTGTGTGTGGGAGGTCTCGGGCAGTGTGGCTGTCTAATGCCTTCATGGCTGCAAGAGGATTAAATGGTTTTCTTGTCATTTTTGTGCAAACTTGGCTGCTGTTTTATCAGGACAGCTGTTTTGGTCAGATGCTTTCCCCTGAGTATTGTCTGACAGGCAAGAATTAGAAGTTTATTTTGAGAGTTGTTTTTATTTTTATTAAACCTTTATTTAAAAAGGGGAAGGCCCACTGTGAGCAAGCTCCCTTTTACAAGGATGCCCTGATTACATTACACAAAATGAACAGAGGCACACAAAAAAATGTTACAGTATACATCAACAAGTTATAAAACAATAGGAGAATCCAGTGGTTACGATATATAAGGACAAGAATATCAGCACAACATAAATTCACCAGAAACACCTGCATTCACACTGTTTAAGTCAGTCAAAAGGGATTTAAATTCATTAAACGAGATTAAGTTATCTAATTTTACACGGTTCTGCAGATTGTTCCACTTGTGTGATGCATAGTATCTAAGAGCCAATTTCCCGGTCTCTATATTTACATGATGATTTCCTAGAATCAAATAATCTTGGGACAGTTTGACTTTGTTCTCTAGGTTACAAGACACATTAGATACTTGCTTAGTTTGTTAAGAAGTGCTTTATAAATATATAGTATGCAGTGCTGTTCTCTTCTCACTGCCAACAACTGCCAGCCAACTTTCTCATACATTAAACAATAATGCGCTCTAAAGCCATCCAACACAGGAACATAAATCTGTTTTGCGAAATGTTTGATGACACATAAGTCACAGGAATGGGCCAAGTCACTGCTGACAACGGATCCTGATGAATGGAGAGCATATCAGTGGCAGGAAGCCTGTGGTCTCCCTTGATGTGGAGAGGTTGAAACATTGAGCTGGGTTGTGTCAATGTTATTTGTGCGCCTGCGTGTGCATGTCTGCAGGCCTGTGCGGCGCATCCATGTGTGCGTGGGCATGTTCCGACTCCTGAGTGTGTTTACTTAACCTGTCTCGGCATTCAAAAACCCCCCTGTCATTCTCCAGCATGTCTGGCTCTCGCAGTGACAGCTAGGTGGGACACGGCGCGTCGTCTCCTGTTTCATACGGTGCTTTATTGAGCGGATGAAAACCCTGTGTTCTTTAACCCTTCTCTGGGGCTGATGGGAGCGTGCACACACAGACACACACATATGCAGTCATCCAACATGTGCACACACACACACACACAAGTGTGACTTTTAGATGACTTCAGGGGATAGAAGCTCTGAAAGGGGCTGACATTCGATCCTTTGAACCTCCATGCCTGATAGGGGCAGGACCTCGCCCTCTCCCTCTGTGCGAGTGCATGTGAATGTTCACTGTGTATTTTTTGTTCCCTTGTGAGTCTGTACTCTGTGACCTTTCTGAAGATTAGCCCTGATGTCAGTCATATTCCCTAGACATCTGTTAAAAGTTGAGACAGTGCTGCATATCGCGGCATGCTCAGATGATTCCTGCTAAGATGTCTTTGGCAGGAATTCCTGCATATACAGTTTCTCTCAAAACACATTTGGCTGTAAAAGGAAATACAGTAAGTCATCTTCTTTTGTCTCTCTTGTGGGTTGTTACCCCGCCATCAAAGGCGCTCGTATTAGCAACTGTGATCTCATCTCAACGCAGCATTCATACCGTCTGAGGACTTTCCAGCTTGTCAAAACCTGACCGAAATCTCTGTCTGGGATCATCCAATCACTGCCGACGAGGCAGGAGGCAGGAGGAGGGCGGCGGATGACTCTGACAAACCAAGAGGATGAAGTCAGCCCTCTGTTCACCTCCAATATGTTAGAGCCTCTCTGTAGCTGTCAGTGAGATGGCAAGACACAAAGCAAACAACATAATAGTTTTAGACATGGCTGCTTGTGCTGGGTGTGGTTGGCAACAGTTGTCTGCCGCTCGCAGAGCAGCCATCTCGCCACGGTAGGATGTTTGTCTTTTGTAGGGATTAAAAGGGATCCAGGAAACCCTGTGTCCTAGTTTTGCAGCAGAGCAGAGAGAGAGAGCGACCTACTTTTGATGATAGCACCGGCCAGGAAGGAGATTCCAAGGCATAAAGTAGTTAGGAGGTGGCTGTTTTTGTCTGTCATGAGAGTATGTTTTTAAATCTGTTGGCATGTTTCTATGCACAGGCTCCTGAATCGGTGCGTGTGAGAAGCTCCATTGTCTGTGCACAACCTGTAGCTGTAACCTAAGAGCACTGACAGAAAGAGGGAGAGTGTTACTGAGCATCACTATGATGCTTTTTAATATCTATTTGCTTGGATTTAATACAAAGTGTTTGCACTTCCCTGAGCTCTATGTCCTCGACATTGTCATTTAACATCTGGGCTTTTTTTGATAATTATCTCTTAACTTGCGTGCTAACAACAGCGAGTCACACAAGCTCACAGGGCTATATCCAGCACCATCAAAGTGTTCTGGATGTGTACAGTAAGTGCGCAGAGGGCTTAACCATCTAGATCAGTGGGTCAAGTGGCTAAAATACTAATCCTATTAGTAGACGGGGCTCTGATTTGTTAAACTTGCCCCTAATCTACTGTCCATTTTGACTCCAACACAGAGACCTGAGACCTCTGGGGAAACTTTCAAGGTGTCAGCTGTCACCAAAGTCATTTTTCCTTCGGGCAGTGATTAATTTATGTTTTATAATATTAAAATTTTAATATCCTCAAAATCATATTTTCTGTGTTGTATAACATGCTAGCATGCTGTATTTTCATACTTTCATTCACAAATGTCTACAATTCATATTGTAGTGCAGTAGTCGCTGGATTTTGTGATAATTAGTAATATTGATATATTACTTATTTTATTACTTACTTGTGGTTGAAACTATGGGAATGAGAATAGTTGAAATTGTTGTAGCAGAGGCTGAGATATCCTGAGTTTTAGTCTCTATTATGGCTCTCATTTCAAAAACACTATATCCTACATTTCCCACAATGCCACTCAAATCTGCCTCCTAAATGCACACGTATTACAGAAACCCCCCACCTCCAGTTTGTAATACAGAGAACTGAGATAACCCGAGCTGCTTTTACACTGCCTATTCAAGGTGGGAATATTGTGCCGTCATGTCCCCTTAATGTGCTGTAAACAAGGTACGAATGCAAAATGGGGAGACAGAGTTGTCTTGCTTTTCAGCCGGCAGTAGAGGTAGTAACAGCACTGTATCAACTTCCGTGAAAGGGAAAGCCGGCAGGACGGTCCCACAGGCGGGACAGGTGTGACGTTTTGACAACGTGTTATATGTGCGACCCACTGCGTTGGATTTTAAAAGAAGCTAGCAGCTAGATGTGTATTTTCGTTCATACTTTCTTTCTCTGTCTCCTCCCTGCAGTGTCATCATGCATCACCACCTACAAGAAGACACCTCCCCCAGTCCCACCACGGACCACCCCGTCCAAACCTTTCATATCCATCACGGCACAGAGCAGCACCGAGTCGGCTCAGGACGCCTACATGGACGGGGGTTCCGGGGCACGGACGGGCATCAGCTCCCAGCCAGGCCTGTCCAACTCCACGGAGAGCATCGACAGCATGAAGGCCCTGACGGCAGCCATAGAAGCGGCTAACGCTCAGGTGCACGGCCCCGCCAGCCAGCACGTCACCAACAGCACCATCACCATCACTGCCACCGCCACCACCTCTGCCGTCGCGCACGTCTCCGCGGACAGCAAGGCGCAGAGGGAAGCGCTCCGCAAGTGCCTCTCCATAGGGATCCAGGTTTGTGGATGAGTTCCTGCTTATGATCTGACATAAAACTTTGGCCTGCAGTTTGACAGTTTCTCCCCTCCTCTTAGGTGGACCCAGAAGAAGGAGGGCAGACGGAGGAGCAGTCTAAATTCCAGTCGATAGGAATTCAGGTGGAGGATGAGCGATGGTGAGTAGAGAGACAGAAAGAGAAAGAGCAGGAGGCTGTAAAAGTGAAACTGGATAAGTCTGATTGGAGGGATGAGGCAGAGATAACATGACCAGGAAGAGGACTTGTAGAGACAGAGAGAGGTTTGTAGTGTGCAGTGCAAGCTTTTGCCCCCCTGCACTGGCTTTCCTACAGCAGCTGTCTCCAGATCAGGGGAGGTTGGCGTCAGAGCACCCTCAGTAAGGGGGCCCCAAGTGACAGCTGGGCCAGAGGATGTGGTGCAGGGAGCTGGGAAGGTGGAGGGGGTGAGTTGACAGCCATCTGTTGCTCCAGTCATTGTGATTCAGGCTACTTTGAGTCTGTTTGTGTGGGAGGGAGAAAAAGGGAGGGAGTTTTATTGGGTTTGTTTAGTTCTGAGAGCACTGAGAGACTGCTGTGCTGTCAGCTCCAGCCTCATTCTGCAACAGTTTGAGGAGAAGCAGCCTAGTGTGCACACTGTTTCAGTATCTCGCATTGCAGCGGGTTTATCGAGGCCTCTGGTTGGACACGCAGGCATTTATGGCTTCTTTGTCTGCTTTCGTTCATCCTGTCAAAACAGTGACCTTCTGTTTAGTGAGGGAAGTTGACAAATATAGCCGTGGTGCTGGTTTCGTGCCGTAGCCAAGGCATGCTTCAGGAATTCAAAGCGACATCACCTTTAATCAAAGGTCACAGCGAGGGCTGAGTCCAGCACTTTAAAACACACACTTCCACAGTGTCAGGGAATGTGAGGGGCTTTCTGAAAGGGGCGGTCTCAGCTGACTGACCAAGCTCTGAGTTCCTGGAGTTGCCAAGTCAAATATTAACTCACCCAGACACCTTCTCGTCTGCTGAGGCGTAGATGTTATGCAGCACTGCAGCTTGTGCATTACCCTGGTTAATGTTTGGAGTAGGAGGAAGGGTGTTTTTGTTGGTGCATTTTTGATTGTTTACCTGTTGGCATGCATGTGTGTGTGTTGGTCCATGCATGTGTATATGTGTGTGTGTGTACCTGGGAGGTCTGGGCATTCTGCCCCCTACGTTAGATTCCCAGACAGTGAGAGTGCCAAACTCCTACAGCCTTGCTCCAGTGCTTAAACTGCCTCATTTGTGTCTGTGTGTGTGTGTGTGTGTGTGTGAGAGAGAGAGAGAGAGAGAGAGAGAGAGAGAGAGTCTGTGTGTTTATATGCAGCAGTCGCAGGTCATAACCTCACCTCGCTGTTTGAACTGGGATTAAATGAGAGGGAGTGGAAAAGAGCAAGGAGATGAACACAACCAGCAACATGCTTGTGTACACAGACTTCTTTATGTACAGAAACTTTGGAAAATAACATTGATTTTTAGTCATGTATCATATTCATTCCCTCAAAAAACAACTTTGAAAGAGTCTTTTCTATATGTGTAAGACACTGTGCTTAAAAAAATGAAAAAAAAACTGCAAGTGTATGATCACAAATACATGATAAAAGTACAAAATAACTTTGGATAACATGTATTTTTATCAAAAATAACATTGATTTCGATTCATGTTTCATATTTATTCCCTCAAAAATCCACTTTAAAGGGTTTTTTTTCTATAGGTGTAAGACACTGTGCTTATCAAATGAAGAAAACTGCAAGTATCTGATCACGAACATGCAAAAAAAAATAATAATAAATTGAAGTATAAATGAGAAAGAATTTTTAGGGCCTTGTAGGTTTAGGGTCTGGGGTTGGTGGTCACCAGATGGTTTTGCAGTCACAGGGCTTATGGTCCTAGTTACTAAACCATATGAACAACCATCTTGAAAAGGCAAGTTAAGCGGCAGCTAGACCCCCCCTGCCTTTTTATTTTTGTCCTAATTGACTGAAGGTTTGTTATTACTGGCAGAAAATAAACAGCAAAAAATATAGCATGTGTGGCAGTGTAGTGTTGTGTTTTCTGTTATCCTACATATCTCTCTGTGCTTGATCTGGTGTTTCTTTCTATGGGTAGGTAAGGCATTAGGCTGTTTTTGTTTATAGGAGCTTCAATATTTCCTCAGGTTTGTGGTTTGAGCCACGTTCTGTGCAAATGAGAGGAAAATTATTAAGATTTAATACAGAGAGCACCATTTTTGCGACAGATATTCAGGTTTTTTTTGTAATACTGCAACTCCAAAGAGTAGAATTGGATTTTTATGTTCAGCTTAAGCTGCTACACTACTTTAAGGGGAACTGAAATTTTTGTTGTTCATTTTTAGTGAACTAGTTTTTACTATAATGCTGTAATAAGTGGAATTGTGACTGACTTTTATTTTGGAATGTTTAAGTTCAGCTAAAACACTACTTTGAAGTGGAATTGTCATTGTAGTACTCATGTACAGTGCTCTGCACTTTTATTACGTATTATATAAGTGTTTTTGAGAGCAATTCCTGAAGACACATTTTAATTTATTTTATTTTGTTGAAAAAACAAATTTTGCCCTAAGTTGAATTGTGATGAGATTCACATAAAAACATTTTGAGTTTATTGTAAAAATAATAAGAAAAAAAACTTAACGAACTATTTGGATGCAGACTTTTTTTCTTGTATTTCATTGCATTGAGCTATTAACCTGTCAAGCATATACACTGGGTTGATTAATAACTTTAAAGTACTTAAAGTGTGCACTGTGCAGCTGCATTATCCAGTATTATATTGGTACTTGGTATCTGCAGATACTGAATATCAAATGACTTGGATTTGGTTCTGGGGCAAGAAAACTTGATTGGGAACTCCCTAGCAGAAACCTAGAGGTTAAGAGGCGCTTTAAAAGCGGTAGCATATGGAATGCAGGACTCCACCTCTGTTGTGATTTACAACTTTCCGTCATGTTAACCACATGAATGTTATGAGAACATGGACTTTCTGCCCTTTTTTCTCTTGCATACCTTCCTGATCTTTTCTCCCTCACACTGACTTTTCTCTTTAAAAGCACCTTCCTTGTTCTTTTGCCTCCTGTCTATAGATATGTCTGTCTTTCTGTCTGGGCTGTGTTTGGCCTTGCCCGTCTCTGCCCCTGCAGGAAGTTGTTAGAAGGCTGATAGAAAGCAGGCTGAGGTCATTAGAACTGAACACCTGCTCGGAGGAGTTACTCTTTAACTGCTCTTCACACTCACGGGCTGCTTGCACGTACACATGAAGCACATACACGTTGTGTTTGATCTAGCTGAGGCCACTCCCTTGTTCTTGCGCTCTCTTTTTCTGTTCATGGAAGAGGGGAGATGAATGAGAAAAGGGGAGGTGAGAGATGAATGGGTAGCTTCGAGGAGGAGTGTGCGTCCGGAGACGGGCCAAGGCAGACGTGATGGAGCTATGATCATTTGTGTGTGTCGAGCTGCAGGCAGGTCAAGCTGGGGTTCATGTGTGAGAGGACTGTAGGGCATGTTTGGATCAGAGTACAGCTAGCAGTCTAGCAAATCAGTCTTTTTTCTGGCTTGGCAAAGTTGTTTCTTCTTACACTGTAAAATCTGACAAGTTGATCTCGCTTAAAATAATCTTGGAAACCGATTGCCTTGAAAAAGGAAAGTAAATATAACTGTTAATCTTAATTTATGGTTACCTTATATCTAATTAAAGTTTACTTAAATACTAGCTGTATTTACTTATTTTTTTAAGATAGTTTCAACTTAAAAATGACAATTGAAATGACCTTGTTCTTTCTTAGTGTTAGCAACTTCTGTAAACCAAGTTAGTCTGACTTAACTTGGTCATGATGAAGAGGATTGTGCCAAAGATGAAGTTAGGAGATCAGGAGTTTGGAGTCAGTGGAATACAGATATATAAACCAGATATATAGATCACAGTAAACGTGGTTTAGCCCACTGAACTTGCTAAAACTTGAAAAGATGGATTTTTTTTTCAACTTCTCATGTTTTCTTCTTCTCACAACAACTTCTCAAAATTAAGTAAATACAACTAAACTTTAAGATAACTTTAAACATTATGGCTGTCAGCGTTGACACCTTAATCATGATGCGATTAAAGTTTGTACATAACTGCTTATTTTTTGTTAAATTGCGTTAATCGCTTGCCAACATTCCCATCTTTTAAGAGGCTGTACTTGGCTGAGTTTTGGAGCTTGAGTGATGATACTCTTGTCATCCAAAATTAGAAGACAATAGAAATCCAGTGTACCAACCATTTCATGCTAGCTTCTCTAAGGGGGTAGAATGACACTCAAAAGTTAAGATACATTTAGGTGATGGAAAAATGGCATGGTCATTCTCTCCTCTGACCTCAAGATATCGTAATGAAAATGAATTCTATGGGTACCCATGAGTGTCCCCTTTACAGATGTATGTCCCATGCAGTTTTTTGCAGTCATTTGACTCCTAATCAAGATAATCTGTTAGGATGACTTTATCTTGTAAATATAGACTTCATTACTGTTTTGAAATGCAAAATAATGGCATTGAAAATATGCCATTAATAATGCAATTAATCCAGATTTTTTAAAGTAAAATCAACTTGTCAGATTTTACAGTGCTCTTATTTAAGATATCTAACAGCAGGATAAGCTTGCATGCTTATATACCAGGATTTAAGTTTGCATTTGTAAGTTTGCACATTTATTCACTGTATCTTTGGAGTCCCTGTCCGTGTGGGGCCTTATTTATGCTCATCAAAGTGCATCTCTTGTTTGCACCCTGGTGTATTTTTGTCTGTGTTAATAAAAGATGTGCTTTGAGTCATGTACCACTTTGAGTTGTAATCTTGCAGTGATTAGACTGCTGGCTGCTCCAATCACTGCACAGTTAGCTGGCAGGTTTCCCCCCTCAACACCCTCGTCTCTCCGGCGTCCCATTCATTACTGGGGTGGTGAGCTGCTCTATAGAACGTAGCCAAATTTGTGTGTGTGTTGATTTAATCTCTGCACACAAGTGTGTGCGTCTGCTGTTGCACATAGTGTGGAGGGACTTGGCAAAGGCTGCCTGACGGCGGCACGAAGCCTCTGAGCCAAATATGACATGGCACACCCAGCTGTAGAGAGGGGTCCCAGGTGTGTGTGTGTGTGTGTGTGTGTGTCTGTCTGTCTGTCTGTCTGTGTGTGTGTGTGTATCAACCCCAGAGCAGGGCTTGTGGCGTGACAGACGGCTGCACACTCTGTTGCTCCTGAATGGGCCAGGTGACAAAACACACACACAAAAGACGTTCCAAACTACAAAAGCTATTCATTGCTATCAGTGATGAGATTGCTGTGATCATTTTCAATTTTTCATACTGGGATCACCTCCAAGAACTGTGTGTAAACAATATTATCATAATTAGTGCTAAAATACAGACACTAATGTGGTATTACTGCACAAATTTAGTATAATCAATTGCATAAAATAAGATCTTCTTTGCTTCCTCTTCCAGTTATCGCAGGATGACCCGCTCCAACAGTGTAACCACGGCGGTACAGGCTGACCTTGATGACCCAACAGATGCCCCAGAGCTGCTGCCACGTCACTGTGCCACCATGCCACGCCAACACTCCCGTGACGCTGCCTCTTCTACCGTCAGCATCCAGGGCTCCGGGAACCATTACCATGCTTGTGCTGCTGACGACTACGGGGAGGTGGGGTTTGACCCTTCCATCCTGCCTCCTCCAGACCCGTGGATGGACAGCGTGGCCGAGCCAGAGGTGGAGGCTCTGGAGGCTGTCGGACGATCGGTGTGCCCCCGAGACGGCCGCTGGTTCCTCAAGTTGCTGCAGGCCGAGACGGAGCGTATGGAGGGCTGGTGTCGACAGATGGAGCATGATGAGGCGGAGAATGAGCTACCTGATGAGAGTGAGTTGAGTCATTGAGAGTAAATGTGGAGACACAAGACACTGATACCAGGTCTGTTTTTCATCCTCTCTGCTCCTCTCTGATTTGGACGGAGCTGGTATTCATGGTATTGGACCACAATAGCTGCTTGTTCCTGTCTCAGGCCCTCTGGCCTCCACAGACATACCGTGCATACTTATCAATATGCCGCTGCTGGCCCCAGCCACACATCTGTCCTTTAGACACACTGTATAATGAAGTCTCACAAACACAGTGAAGGGATTTCTCTCAGCGCTCCTCCAGGCAACTATTTGATCTTGACGTAACACACACACACTCTGCAGAGCATGTCTGTATACACACACTTCTAAATATGTTTTCTGCACATGCACACACAAGACTGAGCAAACAAGCCTCAGGCAGCAGGCACTGTATCTCTACCTGTCCTGACTGCGCAGCTGATTTCATGTCTTACCGAAAATGTCATTGTTTATGCAGCCAGCATGGTGTTATGGTTCCAGGCAAGTTATTCTCTCACAGAACGTGCTGAGCAGGAGGGCTGTCTCAAGGTTATGTTTTCCCAGATCCCACGCTGCCATGTGCGCACACACACATGTACACGCACATCCTGAGGGAGCTGAAGACGTTGTATCTGTAGTGCAGATTCATTACTCCCCCTCTCTCAGTGTCTGATCCCATTTTTTCTTCATGTTGACAAATGTATGCACTGACATTTCCTCTCCATTGGGATATGTGAGTCAATAGGACTGACATTGGGAGTCAGGTTGTGCAGAACAACCTTGTTTATCTCCTGTATCATTCTGACAAACAGGCATTGTGAGACAAATTTAAAAACACATTCTTTTAGGACCACATGCATGATGATTTTAATTTTTGATACATATCAGCAGCTGAAACATTTATTATGTGATGTAAACATGGCGTTTTTAATTGTATGTCCATATAGGGTTGCCATTTTTGCATTTCTTTTGATTTGGAATTTTAGTGCAATCCAGTTATTATTTCACTACCCTAAATGACTTTAGTTTCTGAGATGGAAGAGGATTCTGGCGTATCCTTTTCTGTGTTAAATGCACCATCTCTGTTAGTGCTGCAACATGCCTGCAGTATGCGGTTCTGTGAGTAATTGCATTGTGAATTGTGTGCGTGTCTGTGTGTGTGTGTGTGTGTGTGTGCATGCATGTGCGTCTGTGTCTTTCTGCAGTCCTAGGGAAAATACGCAGTGCAGTGGGGAGTGCCCAGCTGCTGATGTCCCAGAAGTTCCAGCAGTTCCGGGAGCTGTGTGAGGAGAATCTGGTATGTGTCACCTCATCCTCTGCATGCTTCCCCAGCCGCCTCCGTCCCCACCCCCCAACACTGACATCATCCTGCACAAATCATCCTGACAGGCCAGGCCAGCGCTCATTTACTATGCATCTAGTGTAGAGTGTGCATCTGCACACCCTTACTGTCTTTCACATCCAAAAAAATAAAACTTGCTGTAGAAACAAGAACCTCACAAACAAGAATTTTAGATGCTAGTAACAATATACATATATCTATGAATTGAAGCAGCAAAGAGCCTTTTCTTGTGCAGATATTCACACTGATTTTTTCAAATATGCATATTCAAATATTACAGTTACCTGCATTGCACAATGTGCACATTATATAACCATAACTGCGTTAACATTCACAAAATTTTCATTTTTTTTATTCTGAAAATGACAATATTCCTACGAAGCTGTTAACAGGGCAAATGAACATTAATATTCCACTCACACCCCCATTTACATGCCACCAAGCATTCTCCAATTAATGCGCCCTGACATGTCATTTATCACGTCAAAATTTGGCCAAAAGTGTCATCACCAATGATTACCTTGTATACTGTCTGTCATACTGATGTTATTTTGATGGACTTGTATGTATTATGTATTGTTATGTATGTTTTATGTGGTGAAATGTTTGTATAATGGACTTTTATGTATTCTCATGTTTTAGGTAGTGCAGGCGACATGCTGTTTTGTGTGTTTGTTTTTTTGTCTACCTGCCCAGGGACAACAGATGCAAATTAGCTGCTAACTAACTCTGGCGAAATTACTTTTAATTCTACGCCGTCTCTGTAAAAATTATCAGTAAAATTGAAAATTAAATTAAATATAGAAAAGTGGAGTGGCTGGAGCAGCTTGTCATTTTGCTTCTTTGCCTCAAAATAGGTTCTTTCAAAGTTTCCGACCAGTGGCGGATTTGTTCAACAGTGCGAACACAGCCTCCTTCTTTCATTCCTTCAACCACCTTCTTAAAATTGTCAATGTTTTGATATTTGCAAGTATCCAAAAACTTAATATCCAAGTCTTTCATAATATTTAAAAGAAGGTGTGTATCTTCTTTCAACCAGAAATGCTGCCTTTACTTTTAGCCATGCATCTCTACACCAACCTTGAAAACTTTTGCCAAGCTGGTTTTTATGCAACAAAAATATGATAATGCACACAGCTAACCGTAGACAGGCAAGAGGCCGCTTGTTGCAAACTGCGGTAAAAACCCCAATTGAGACACATGTTCCAAATGTGCTGAATACTTTCCCAAATAATGCTATTTAAACCCGAATAATACCGCATATGTCTTAATTGGAAACTACTAAATTTGGAAAAAGGAATAATTCAAAATATCTAAACACAATGTGGAGTTTACATGATTGTCATATTTGGAATAATAATGGGATATTAGTGTGCATGTAAACGTAGCCATGAAGACCTGACGTTTGGAAACAGAGAAATTTTGCCTCTGTAGGAGAGCGTAACAAATTAATCACTGTTAAATAGTGTTTATGTAACTTATACTGATGGGTATTTTACAGGTAGATTGGTTTAACCACAGTCGATGTATGATTTAAAATAAAGTGTAATGAAGAAGTCAAAGGCATATTTTGTATACAAGCCCAGCACTCCCACATATTTACAGTGTGGTGCCTGATTTATATAAAAAATGTGTCATTCCAATTCCAAAATAATTTGTGCATCAATATGCATTTGGCTCACGTTAGGGCCAATTCTGTGATCAATTTAGTTGCTGTGAAAAATGAATCATCACTTTTCCAAAAATAATAATGTAATGCACATATAAATAAAATGTGTTTGTAAGAAGGTGTTCATGTGAATGTGCCTGTGTTTATATGAAATTTTTGTGTGTTATCAGAACCCAAATGCACACCCACGGCCCATCTCCCAGGACCTGGCAGGTTTCTGGGACATGCTCCAGCTGTCTATCGAGAACATTAGCCTGAAGTTTGATGAACTCCACCAACTCAAAGCCAACAACTGGAAACCTCTGACCCCACCAGAAATTCAGGTGCAGGCACACAAATATCAAATTCATCTCACCTTAATTCTGTTTGGGAATGCTCTACTAACTCGCATGCTATCTGCTGTCATTACTGTGTACTTTAAATTTGTACAGATTCACAGCTAAGCTTTGTTTTAGCATGCAGATATGTGTTTCATACTGTCACGTTGCCTGCCTGACGTCACCACTTGTATTTGTGTTTGTTCTGTCTTGTTGTCGACAGTGAGCTGCTTTTGAGAAGCTACTGTACCTGCCATGCACCGTTGGGGCCTGTCCGTCTCCAATGGTCACTTTTACCTCACGCAATGGCCACCACCGTGCTCTCTTACCCCACACAAATGGCTGCCACTGTAAACCATAACCTCATTCAAAAACTGCATGCTCTGACATTATGCCGACAACAGCTCCGCCGCTCTCTCTAACCCTTACGCCAGCTGGCTGCAGTTGTGTTGCTCCTTACTGTGTTTAGCTGCAGCTTGCCATGAGGACTCAGTGGTCAATAGTGTCATTAAGACTATTTATCATTCCTGTCCAGGAGAGAAGGATGCCCCCTCCCGTGCCAAAGAAGCCCCTGAAGGGCCACCACCCTTCCCTGGCTAGGGACCGCTCGCTGGAGAGCTCTGAGCGCCAGCGTCTGGAGGCTCGCAAACGCCTGCTAGCTGCCAAACGTGCCGCGTCAGTTCGGCAGAGCTCTGCTACCGAGAGTGCAGACAGTATTGAGATCTATATCCCGGAGGCTCAGACCAGACTATGAGACAAATGCATGTACCCACACACATGCCCAATACACACTAAAGCACTGAATGGTAAGACTAGGGTGCTAACATAAAATAACCACATTTTTTGCGGACTTCCCAGATCACTGTGGGGTCAGTCACAATGGAAGAAAAACAGGAAATGTACATTTTCAGTATTTATTTATTTATTTATTAACCCACCCTCCCTCATTTCCTTCTCCCAGCTTTGATGTAGCAGTACCCTCTTCCTCCTAAACCCCCACCCGCCCCTCACGAGTATCTTATAAATCCTTTTTTTTAAAGTGGCCTAATATTACAAAGTAAGCCAGGTGTAGCACAGCAGTGATGCTTCACGTTATTATGTTTCATGTGCCGAGAATCAGAGGATAACAGGGAGGGAGCATGCACGTGCATGTGGACTGTGTGTGTGTATACATGCACACAAGTGATGCATTTGATCTGCTCAGATCAAAGGTGTCAAATCAAATTGAGAGGTCAGACCGAATGACTCATATTTTTATATTTGTATAAAATCCCATGATCTGATTCTAAAAACACTACACGCTGGGAAGTTTCTGATTTGTATAATGACGTCAGTCTTCTAAAAATTGCGTTGAAAAGACCAGACAAGGAAACTATAGTGTCAGTTAGCGACACAATCCATCCTCTGTCTGGAAATAGGTCTTTCCAGCAGCGAGAGGCCGACCCTCGTAGGAAAGGTCAAGAGGTCAGATGTTGCTCCTCCAGGTGAGCTAAACTGGCTGTCGAGCCGGGAGCTGATTTTGTGGTTCTGCAGAGAGTGCAATTGAAAGAATCACTGTTCAGAAAATGCCACAAACCTAATCTGCGTGTGTGTAAGTGAGGCAAAGAGCGTGTGTGTGTGTTTGTATTCAGATGTTCATCTCAAAAGTGCTTCCTATTTTTCTAGGTCTAAAGGGTCCTAGCTGTAATTGAAGATTAAGGTAGCAGTATCAACAAACTGTAAACAAGCCGCCCATCTTGACTCATTTTAAACTGAGCAAAACACGTTTGTATAAAGAACATACAGTATAACAACATGACGTGCATGCTGACACACGATTACTGATATTCTTGTCTTTTTTAAACAGGTTTAATCCTTTCTCATGTTGAGTTGAAACTCTTCGGTGTTACAGGCGATGCTAAAATACTGATATTTGGTACAATACTGGTAGTTGTACTATATTTTATTATGTCATTTTTAGACAAGAGAGGTTTATCGACAGTATTGAGACTAAAGGACTGATAAGGGACTATTTTCTCCTCACTGTGTGTGCACTATCTCTGCCTCCAAATGAAGCAATTATTTGAAGGTCATACTAAAAAAATCCGATTTGTAATATTTTGTATTCATGTTTAATTTATTGATTAGGAGAACAATGACTGTTTATTGACATTGTGATTATTATTATGCACTGACAACAAGGCCCTTATACTGTGTTTTATTTATGTTGATTCTTTAGCATGACAGGCACCGTTTTTCGTCTTTTCTGTTTCAGTGATCAGCCTTAATTTCTAATATGATAGTCGAGCACAACAGCAGTCTCAGGGGAAGAAGTGTGCGTGCGTGAGTGCATGTGTGTGAGAGAGTGCGACTGACTTCATGTGACTTTATGTGACCCATGGCTTCATCACTACTTGTATATAACCCCATGTCACCAGGAGAGGCCATGATCTTGAACAAGGGAGTAGTATCCATGCCATCTTTTGAGTGATGTTCCTGTTTGAGCATCTCCGCCCTACTTACTTCAATGTAACAAGGTATTTCTGTCAGCTGCTTGAATGTGGAGACAATCCTGAGCCAGTTTACCGTCACATCATTGTTTTGATGAGAGCAGGACTTTGGTGTGTAGTCCGACTCTCTGTATTGATCTGACAACATTTTGTGCCATTGGATAACTGTAGGTAAGGATATATTCCTGCTATTTGTCCCTGTTGAACAGAAGTTTTGGCTGAGAGATGTTTGTGAAGGAACTCAAGTGATGAAGTAACCGTACAGTTTGATTTGTATTTCCTTTAGTTGGTTGATATGAAGTTTAGAGAGGATGCATAAAAGTAACAATAGTTCAAACTTAATGCCATTTTATGTAGAAGAAGCTCATTTTAGTATTTTTTACTTTGGAACTTGTATTTGAATTGAATTGTCTGTCAAATAATTGACTTCTTATTTATGTTTATTATATTAACATATCAATATATCACTCCTGGTATAGCAGGGAGTTAGAAACCAGAATGTTGGATTGTGATTAATTACTTAATTCAAAAGACACTCCAGCAATTCTGAAGCTTGTGATGTAGTTATATTAAGAGATCAAATAAACATTTGTACATAAATGAATGTTTCCCTATGTAAATGTAAACTAAAAAACCCAATCAAATAACATATTAAGCAGATATACATTTTGTAATTAATGTTATTACACTGTTGATGTTATGGCACGTGTATGAGCTCTTATCGGCATTAAAAAATATATATCATTGCCATAATAATGTTGCGTTCATTTTTTTTTCCTGCCTCCACATGTGTTTTCAATTGGAATATAATTAAGCAGATTACAAGGCCAGCATGGTGTGTTTTTAGGGCATTCCCCTTCCGCAGGGGCGGGTCCCCATAATTAGACAGCACTTTTGGCCTTGGCTTAGCCCCGACGCTCCTGTACATGCAGAATCGAGTGATTCGTCATTCACACATCAGTCATGCTGAGGGGAGACATGCTGACCTCGGTGGCCAGAGTTCAGGAGAGGGTGGGGGTGAAAGAGGGGGTTGCGGAAATGGGTGTCTTCTTTGTATAAAGCCTGGCCCAGGGTCAGTCTACCTTTCTAAAGGCCCACCATGGTTGGCTACAACTGCCCACTGTGTGCCTGGAGGTCTGTTTAAACTCTTATGAGTGATTACATCCCCAAGTTTCAAACTAACCTCCACCGCATGAGCTGTCACTGCATTTGACAAAAGGTGGAAAACTTGCAATACATTTGTAACATTTGTTGATGACTTAAGGTGCAATGTTCCAGCCACTTACTAACCAATAAAATGATAATTATTTAAAGGAATACTTAACTCCCCAAATGATCATATGTACATCAGTCACTTACCCCGTGGTACGTTTAATTTGAGAAGAAAACTTTGTTTTTCTCGCAAGCCCCCACCGTGAAAGAATCCAAACGCAGAAAAAAGTCTTGATGAAGTGAAGTCTTTGGGGTTTGTGTTTAACAACAGTAAATGTGTGTTGACACATATGCTCACAGTTTCTCGTAAGCAGAGTGACTTAGCCGAATTCAAGTTTCACTTTTTATTCAGTTCCCTTTGGAGAGGGCTGTTTGTTTGGGAAGCACTGAGCATACAACTGAAAAAAATAGACTTGTATTATTCTGTGTTGAGAGAGGTGTGAGAATTTATTTGAAAACAGATGTTTTACATAATAATGCTGTTATAAAACGTGGACCCCTATGACTTCCATTCATCACAGATTTTCTCCGTTTTTGGATTACTCATTCACCGTGAAGACGTGCTAAAAACAAAATTTCTTCAGAAATTTCACAAAACGCAGGGTGAGTAACTGATATACCAATTGTTATTTGGGGGATGAAGTATTCCTTTAAGTGATTACCTCGCCATTTCCTTTTAGATCAAACAGCCTATTCGAGCTCGCTGATTAGTGAAGATGTAGTTCTGATTGTTTTTCTTAATGAAACTAAAAGCAACGTCAGCGAGGTTTTTTTTTTATTCCTTTCAAATCGGAAAAATAGATTGTTGTTGAGCTTTAGAGAAGATCATGTAATAAATGAAAGGGTGGCTGTCTCTGTAAATATAGACAACAAATCCTATTGAGGCCAATAGAGAAGCTTTAGCAGGACCAGAAGGGAACAGCTGTCCTCCTAGCCTTGAACGAGCCAGCGCACTCAGTTGTAAGCTGACTTACATTGACTCTATTGAGATGCAGGCACACATAAAGCCCCGCTGGCAAGAAACTGTTGACGTCTGCCGTTTGCTCGTGTTAATTTATGCAGGATTATGCTAATTGGCAGGAGCTGTTGTAAACCTCTCACACACAGGAATGTCTCTGAATGCCTAACGGTAGCCTGTGAAAAGACATGAGCGCTATACTATTTCTGTCCTCCTGCTCTCTCTCCTTTTATTTACTGAACGTTCTGACTCAATATGCTCTCCTCATCCTTAAGGGATGAATCAGTAATCTTCAGAAAGTTCAGTGGGATTTACAAGAACACAGCCTGTATAAATGCGCGTGATCCGAGGGACCTGCAGCAGGGGAAAATACCAAATGATCAATTCTGAGATGTAGAAAAACAAAACTTTATTTGAATCCCATGTGACCCCTATTTGCCACAAACATTGCACAGTATGAAAAGAAATCACATCATTGGGCATCATGTCACATTAACTATACACATGGTCCTATTATACATGAAAATGCTTCTTTTTTTTTTTTTTTGGTGATTTCAAAAATGCCGTTTTTGTCGGGTCGTAAAACAGCACATTCAGAAAAGACATCTGTAGTGTTTAATTTTCCAGTCCACTGGCCGTCGTTTTCGCTGAGTGATGGGATGAAGGCTCAGACTAAGAACCTGCTACATTGGTCATCTGAAATATCCCTTGGTGGGGGAAAAAAAAGTAAAAAAAAAAAAAACAAAAGCAAAGAGGGTTTTTTTTTCTTTTAAAATAGCTAAAAGTAAAATTACAAAATCAAAACTATACTTATACTCATGAAAACACATAACATTTACTACAGTAGTGAATAAGTTTGTCATAGATGTTGAGAGCAAAGTATGTTTAAGACACTGAGATGACCTTCCTCTGCCTTTAGTGTGCAAACAAACGAGGCAGACCAATCATGAACTGATCTCTGAAATGTTTAGCAGTAAACGTGTGTGGACGCGAACAATCTGATCGGTCTCTGAAAGGAGGGCCGACTCTACCTCTTCTCTAAAATGATAAACAGTATAATGAAAAGACATAAGACAGGCAGCATTTCTCTGATAACATTTTTGGTCCCTGTGTGCAAATAAGATACACATGTAGATACATACGCATGTATGTGAAATGAATAAACAACTTACAGCCAAGGCACCTTGATACAGTTTTTTTTTCTCAATAAAAAAAACATCCTCATCAATTTGATTGGTATACCAAAAATAGAAATGATCAGGCTTTCGTGTGGATTTGTTCTCTGTTGCGTGCAGATGAGTCACTGAACTCAGGGGGAGGTCCACAGTCGAGACACAAAGTCAGTCTCTGTTCACTCTTCTTCTTCTGTCACTTTTAGGAGACCAGCTGTTTGGCTTGCAGCTCCATCTCTGCAGCCCGTTTGAGGGCCACGTCCACCAGGAGCTGGAAGCCGCTGAAGTCTTGTGTGAGGTCTGGAGGGGTGGGGGGAGGGGTGTTGAAGAGCCCGCTGCGGGGGCTCAGGTTGCCCTCCATGCCGGCGCTGCTGAGGATGGTGGTAGTGGTGGGGAGCTGCTGGCTGCCGGGCCCTTCATCCTGGCACCTGAGCAGCGCCTGGACCTGCGCAGCCTGCAGCAGCTCTGCCGCCCTGTCGCAGTTCATTCCTGGCACAGAGGGGTGGGCGGCTGTCGGGCTGGCCTGCATTGCTGTGGTGACAGTGGTGTGACAGATGACAGAAGGGCGGGTGGGCAGGAGACCCGGAGAAGGAGACAAGGAGGTTGGAGAAGGTATGGAGGGAGACGCCGCCTTCCTCAGGACACCGGGCATGGTGGGCTCGAAGCTGGAAGGGTGGAGAACACGTTTGTCGTAGCTCTCCTCTGTAACGGCTGCAGGACTGCTGTGTTTTGGGGACTGAGAGCTGTCAGAGAAGCTGTCGCCTGCTTTGCTGCCTTTTCTGGAGATGGTAAACTGGTTCGGGTCTTTGCCGTCTTTTCTCAGCATCTCTGGAAGAAGTCGCCGCCGGGCGTTTATGAACCAGTTGCACACCTGGAGAAGACAACAACAAAAAACCATGCTTTGAGAAAACTGCCTCACTTCCGTTCTGCCATGCAATTTAAAAGAAAATCTGCGGGTACACTTATCCCCAGGTGCAGATTGCACATGTGTTTTCAACAGAGAAATCAAAACGAAAAAAAGCAAACAGCACACACTATTTCACACAAAAGGCTGTGGATTTCACATTATTGGCATCTTCTGTGTGTCATGCAGACATGAAAAAGCAGACCAAAGATTGTGATGTCAAAGTATGAGCAACAAAACATTACATTTCAGCAAAAAAAGTTTGGAATTCTTGACCCTGTATTTATAAATAGTCTTTAATAAAAAGTAATCTCCTTTGTCACAGCACTAATCACAGTCATCTCTCCTCTTTTTTCCCTCCCTCCTCCAGGCTAGTCGTAACTGGCTCAGGGAGACTTGCAGCTCTAACCATGTAAATGACTCTGCATTGTTCCCAGACAGCTGGGATGGAAAGGGGCTGGAGGGAGGGAAATTCCTGTCCAAGTGCCTCAGCCAAGCCCTCAGCTCAGGGAGTGAGTTTACTCACGTTGTCTCAGACTTTAATGTTGCAACATCAAGCTGGTTTGGATGACCTTCAATTCACTGTTTATGTGTCATGTTTTGTTTGTCATCTAGGCAGGAAATGATTCAGTCAAGCTCACGCTTGCTTCCTCTTGACTTTAAAAATGGTCTGTTTACACTCTGACGGTTTAATAGTGGAAAAAAGGTTAAGTAATCTAATCTTTTCTGTCATATCCGTGTCCGTACCTGTAGTGTAGAGAGCTGAGTCTGCTTGGACAGGAGTGCTTTCTCCTGCTCAGAGGGGTACGCGTTGTAACGGTGTTCATACAGCCAGTCCCTGAGGATCTGAACGGACTCCTTGGGCAGATTACCCCGCCGTTTCCTCTTCCCGTTGCTCCCAGAGCTGGACGACAGATCCAGAGGGGCGTCCACGCTGTCCTCATCATCCGTCTCACTCCCCGACAGCATCATCAAACCTGCGCAGGCGAGTGCAAGAGTGTGTGAGGACAGGACAAAAGAATATGCACCCTCTTATGTCAGCCACCCCGTCGTCAGCCGCTCTGCCGCAGCCGTTCACCAAACACAAGCTGTCTGGGAGGCAGCTGATGTGTCAGAAGCAAGCTGTCAAGTTCAGCCATGTGATTCATATAAGGAGTGAGGGAGGGTGTGTGGAGTGAGAGGAGGAGGGGGGAGGGAGGGATGGAGGGGCGGGGGACGTCACAAAGGCTGGTCTGATGCTGTGTCAGTTATAAAACCTGCCTCAACAAATACAAACCAGGTCTATTGCACAGACGGGCAGCACACCTTGCATGCTTGGATGTTTAAAGTACACTGTGCCGACCACAAGAACAATCCCGGTATAAAGGGAGATTTTGTTTTGAAGAGAGGCAGCAGTGTATTTGTGAAGATTAGAGGGCTGCTTTCTTATTTAAGTTGGTGTTTTTAGGCATGTCTAATCAAAGTCAATCATGATCAAACAGGATTTGGGCCTTTGAATTACACAGAATGAAGGGAAAACAAACCTGCTGTTAAACTTAAATCAGATTTTTAGTCAGAAATTAGTTTTTTTTAAGCATATGTTAAATTGTGTAAAAAGTGGGGTCCATTTGACACAAGTCGCATATATAAAAGTACTTTTTTTATGCTGTTATGATGTTTAGGTCACTGTTTACACAAAGACATGCAGCTTTCTGAGCAGGCAGCCCAGACTCCATTAAGAAAATGCTGATTTAAGTTTCAGAGGATATTTAATCCACTCCCCAATACTGCCCACTCTGAGGCAAAGTAGTGGGAAAGGAGTAAGAAAGTTCCCAAGTCTGTGCGGCCAACAGGATGAGGTAATTACGTAGGCTGGAGAGAGGGGAAGGGGGAGGGGAGACCTGTTGCAAATCAGCGTCTCCAGACTAAACAAAAGAATCTAGGGCTGCGTGGTTCTTTGTATGCAATTCAAAAGTTTCTACATACAAACAGTGAGTTCGCCATAAACTTAACTCCCTCTGAAATATCTTAGCTGAACATAGAAGGCAGGAAATGGGTTTTAGAGCCATTAAGACGCTGGTTTTGTAAGTTTAAACAACTTGTAAGGGGGTTTCTATTGTGTGTGTGCGCGCTGCACCACGAGGTCCATGAATGTAACAAGGCAGCAGCAACTTCCCACAATGAGGTCAGGATGAACATTAGCCTACATTTGGATTTTGATACATTCAAAAGGTGCTGAGCGTGTTTCCGCTCGTGTTTGATGGATAAAATGTGCTAAGTGTGTGTTTTGGTTGAGACTTCGCGGTTGTGAAAATGTAACTTCAGCTCACAATAGTCGCCAAACTTTTGTCAAACTTCGACACAAATGTAGCGTCCGTCACTTCAATTAGCTTGTTTTCAAACTAAAAGAAACCCTTTTCGTTGGGTTTTGACGTTTTATACCAGATGTAAAGTTAGCGGAATTAGACTGTGACAAGAAACAAACAACACACATGGCGAAACAGTTATGTATTATTGTGTGTTTAACTCGATTAAAACGTATTTCGAAACAACACATTTTTTTGTTAAACCCTAGCTATATCGACTTTTGACATCGCGCCAGCACATGGCAGAAAAAGCCCCCTGTCATGTCTGGAAAGGAAACAATAGACTGCATGGTTTGCATATGAGGGGAAATCGCTCTGTTAATCGCTCTGTCTCCGCTCATCTAAACTCATTTTGACTTTATTTATCTCAAAAGCAATCCAACATACCTTTTTTCGTCTTCATCTCCGTGCGAAAATGCCCACTTTTCCCTCGTCAAGCGCAGAAGAAAATTGTCTTTGTGTTGTGTTTCTTTTCTCCAGATATTCCCAGCGTGTATCCGAATACCCGAAAAATCCTTATTCATCAAAACTTATTCTTCCTCCCCCTTTTTTTGGATTGTTTCTCTGCTCGTCCTTATCGGTAGATGTAAAGGGGGTTACCTGAGATCTCCGCGTCCCTTCGGCTCAAAGCCCTTTTCTCATTGACTGTGTGTTTGATCCTGAAACTGGGTGACAGCTATCTTTGACAGCTGCGTGACTCAACGCACAGAGATCCTCCCACCGCGGAGGGCAGAGGAAAAATCTCTGACATCAGCATGGCTTGTTCCACTGACATGGATACAGTCTCGCAAAGCTAATACTGCTGCAGACCCCCCCCCCCCCCTAACAAAAGCCAAAATAAACAACAACACCTTGTTTATTAAATCATAAAGCGCGGGGAGGCGTTGATTTGAGCGCGCGGTCAGAGTGACAACAACAGGCTCGCGTAGAGCACTGCGGACCTCGTGGTAACATCTCATGTAAATAACAACCTCGATGAAAAATCACAACATTATTTCTACAGGATTTATTTATTTATTTTTGCACATTGTGGTTTGTGTGGTATTTGGCACTAAGTTTGGCGCAATTTGTTTCATCCTCACACCGTGCGGAATAATCTGTGGCATTCAGTTGCTGTCTATAAATGCACTTGTGAGCTCATCATATAAGCATATTATCGTGTGTAACCACAAGTGACCCATATTGTGTTTAGTAATAGCGGATGTGTTCATGCACTCTCTCCACTCCAGTGTCGTCACTGTTGCAGCTTATTATTTTGCAACACCGACTGACGTTTTTCTTGTCATTTATGCGTCTTCCCCCCAAAATATTAACATTATCGCAATGAGTGTCGCTCTAATTTCTCACAAAAATGAGAATATGTGTAAAAACAATATATATGTTGGTGTAAAACAGGGAGGATGTTGAGCCAAGCTCGTCCCAGCTGGAGGTTAGTGCACCAGTTCAGGTTACTAAAGACAACAGTACGGCGTAGGAAGCGATCAATGCGCTCATTTGTATGCGCTGCACAACCTTGCGACAGCTGCTGTAGCATCGCCTCTTTGCATGCATTTGTTCCAGACAGGCGTCCATGTCTCTCAGTGAAGCTAAATGTCGCCTCCGTGTGTGAATTTGTGGTACTTTATGTCAACATAACAACACTTTGCAGGACATAAGGTCATCGGACTCCCTCTGATGGTTAATGGGCTGCTGTGCAACTCAACATGACTTTTTTCCCCCCCCCTTTAACCCTTTGAGACCTGAACAAATTGGCTTAAAATCTTCGAAAACATGGTAAGAAGGCAATGAGCAAGTTAAGATGAAATTATCCAAGAAATAACAATTGTTCCAAAAAAGTACAAGGAAATAACCTGAAAATTAGCACAAAAAACTAAAAAACGAAACAAAAAACAGGTAAATGACCTAAAAAGGTGATTCAAAAATAGTAATATTTTTTTTTTTACCATAATTTCAAATATACAATTATGGTGATTCTAAATATAGTTCTAATGTTGTTATAGCTATAGTATATATTTTTTTCCCTTTTCCCTAGATATTTTTCCTATGATTTAAAAATATATATATATTCATAAATCTACCAGTATCTTGTGATCTGTGAAACATGTCTTACCAAGCTGCTCAATGCCTTTTTAAAAAAAATTAAAAAATAAATTAAAAAAAAAATCTTGTTTTTGGGTAACCTGTAAAATGCTTTGGAAACATAACCAAATCACCCCATATTATATTTTATTACTTGATTACGCTACACAAAGTGTTAGGAGGCCTTTTTGCGAAACAATCACATCACTATAATAATGTCAATGATGCACATATATATAATAGGTAAGGATGTCAAATTTTTCAAAATTCTTATCATTTTCAAGATTTTAGATTGATGTGATCTATCCACGAGGGACTCAGCTCTCTAATATTTTAGTACGCGTTGACAGAGTTTTTAGAAATTAAAATTGGAAACCCACGGCAGTCTAACATAATTGTGTATATTAATTTTTTTTTGTTTTTTTTTTTTTTTTAGGTTTTTCTCTACAGCTGCATTTTTGACTGATTCCACTGAGGTAATATCTTCTATATTAAGCCACTCACATTCTTCCCAAAATGCTGGTACTCTGATTCTGTTTCAAGTGATCAAGCTGAAACAGTCAATGTGTTAAAAATAGAAACTGAGCAGGTTTGGCATGTAGCAGTCTGCTGCTGCTGGTAAGTCAACATCAGCCACTTCCGTTATTTTACACTGTGTGTCATACTCTATTATTTATATAATAATAATAATCAGCATCCATTACCCACAAAAATTAAAATCCAAAAATGATGTTAGTAATTGTAATAATACTAATAGATCCAATTGTAGTGCTGGTAGAAGTTCATTATTTTATTTGGCAGGCCTTTTAAAACAGCACACTGGTAGTTTTGAAAAAAAAAAAAAAAATCATTATTCATTTATGTAATACAATAAACTTATTTACATTTTTGTCTTTTTTGTGAGTTTTTGTTAAGTTCAGTTTTAATTATAGGCTATAAAAATGACATATTTTATTTAATGGCGTATAAAGGAGAGGTGTTGTATATATTCAAAAAATGTTCAATGTTCTTGTCATACTTATTAAACCTCGATAATATATCTGCCAACATCCAGCTTGGCTTGGAAATAACTTTAATTCTAGCCTGCTCCTATACATGAGCTAGGAGTCAAGGGGGTTTGTTTCGACTAAACAGAGTAAAAAGAAAATGTGTCTACTTTAACACGTTACTATTTTACACATCATCGCTCAAGAGCTGTGACTGTGACAAATGTTTTACATTTGTCGACTTGTGGTCAAACACTGATCCACTGACACAGTCGGGACGTGAAAGTGGAGAAATGCGTCAAGCCGCATACCAGCAGCGTGAACAACACCGGACACAGCCGATGTTGCCTTCAAAATAATAGTCTCATTCTCGTTATCATTTTGGTACCACTCATCCGCTCTCGGTAACGAGGCCTTACTAAAAATAGTCACGTTGCGTCGTGACGTCACTCACGTGCGACCACGTACCAGTTAACGTTTACTGCTCGCCGCCGTCAAAACTACCTAGTAGTTAGCTAAACGAATTTAAGTTTGGAAATTGAAATGTCAAAATGGACGTTTGGTTTTTCAAACGCCCACGGACAGAAAATGTGCCGGACATGTTGGATAGTTGTTCATACACACCTGACGAGGAACAGGACAGGGAGGGCCCTCTTTCTCTACCTGCCAGAGCCAGTGAGTTAAAAGTTATTTAAATTTCTTTATAAATTACTCTCTCTCTCTCTCTCTCTTCTCTCATATATATATATATATGTATATATATATATGTATATATATATATATATATATATATATATACACACACACACACACGCACCCGGTTCAGATATGATATAATTACAATTATAACATAAGAAGGGACAGGCAGATGAGGACAGAAACAATTATGTTCAGAAAAAGAAGAAAAAAACAACAAAATCATGTTATAGCAGGATAGTTTTTCACGTTTTTTAAACGGTAAAAAAAAGTTCGCAATAAGAATTTTATTTTGAAAGCATATCGACGGAAGACGTATTGGTGTCATGCGGTCTGACTTGACCCCGTTAAAGCAGCCCGTGTCTTGTTTCAGCTCGAAGTCTAAAATTAGGGAGGCACCCCAACAGCAAATGACGCAAGAAGTCTAAATTGGACAGTCTGCTCGTCTCCGTGTGTCAATGATATGAGGACCGAGGACCGTGGAAACGTCCCCTACAACTCCGCTGTTGTTGATGACATGGGGCGTATTTTTAGACGTTGTTGTCATCTCTCCGTAAGAGCCCGGCTGCGGCGTTCAGTATAAAGGACTCCTTCAAAATGCAGCTGTACAACAGTGTGCTGACACACTACCCGAGGTCGTCTCGCAAAGTTACAATAACTTTATCGACCGGATCTGAGCGCGTGAACGGGACAACACCGAGCTCCTCTGACGCCCCTAAAGCAGGATTTCCACAACCAGGCGCAACTTCAACAGCCAACGGGGATCCGGAGAGAGAGACTGCTTCTTCCGCAAACATGCCTGCCTTTTCGTGTTACGAAGCTCCGTCTATAAGGCCAGTTTACTTCACATCGACTGCTGAGATATTAATCCGCAGACCTGATGGGGTGGAGAGGTCTGTCCCTGTCCATGTTTTGAGGGAGTCCAAGACAAAACCGCCTTCTCCCGTCTCCCATAATAGTGAAAGTATCCTCTGTGATGACTCTGATGTGATTGTGGACTTGATTGATCATCTGAGAAATGGGACGGATGAGCTTTTTGACTGTCCAGAGCTGGTTGAAAATCGTATTTTCAACAGTATGAACATGTGTAGACCCAGAACAGAAGAAAACAAGAGGGTGTTTGGAGATTCAAGTGAGGACGATACAGTTTCAGTGACTAACGCCTCCTTCAGAAGCAATGGATGGGCCCCATTACACCAAGAGGAGCTAGATCCTTCCAGAGACCAGCCCGATGACCTCATAAAGGAAGATTTTCGGGATGTGAGCACCGGCGAAGCTGCTCCAGCATCAGATGAGAGACGGGCCTTTGAGCTCAGCGTTCTTCAGGAGGCACCGCCACAGAGATGCCAAGAGAGAGAAGATATCAACAACAAAGTGACCCGGTACTTGGCTGAAGTGGAGAAACAGAACAAGTACCTCCAGGAGAGGCACAAATATCGGTACCACATCATTCCAGATGGCAACTGTCTGTACAGAGCTGTGTGCAAAGCCACGTACGGGGACCAGGCGAGACACGGCGAGCTGAGGGAGCAGACGGTGCACCACATTGCTGACCACTTGGATGAGTTCAATCCCATCATCGAAGGGGATGTAGGAGAGTTCCTGATCAACGCAGCCCAGGATGGTGCCTGGGCCGGCTATCCTGAACTCCTCGCCATGAGCCAGATGCTGAACATCAACATCCACCTGACAACAGGGGGGAGCCTGGAGAGCCCCACCGTCTCCACCATGGTGCACTATCTCGGGGAGGAGGATGCTTCCAAGGCGGCGATCTGGCTGAGCTGGCTGAGTAACGGTCACTACGACGTCCTTCTGGACAAGTGTCTCCCCAACCCGGACTACGAGGACTGGTGCAGACACTCCCAGATGCAGAGGAAAAGAGATGAGGAGCTGGCAAAGTCTATGGCTGCGTCTTTATCCAAAATGTACATTGAGCAAAACGGATCTGCGTGAAAGAAACACTGAATATCGAGAATAAAATGATACATACTGACACAGTAGAAGGCAGAACCACAGATTCTGCTTGGTTTCTACATGCTTGAAATTATTTTTATAAGATTTATATTGTGTGAGAAAGGACGTGCAGTGCACATACTTTGGTTTTTCTATACCAGTGTTGCCAAATATACGGCAGTGGTTTCTGAAAGTGTTTGAAAGTGTGTGTGAGCTTGTTCTTTTTGATGGTTTGGATGATGTTGACATGACTGTTGCTGATCTGTTTCTTTATATGGAAGTGCCTTTGAGTATTTATTTGCCTTTTTATCGGCAGATCTGTTATTTTTCTATAATGTTTGTGCTTTGTAGGCCGTTGCCAATTACAGAGCAACTTCATTTGTCTCTATGGCTACTGTTGATATCTGTACAGCTGCTCTCTTTTGCACAAACGTCCTATCAGAGGAGGCCAGAGAGTTTGATTTCTGTCTTATAGAACAATGCAAAGGTTCCTCTTCTGTTATTCCAGTTCTTTTTAAGGCTTTTGACAAATTATTTCAAATAAAGCTTTAAAGAAACCTGATGTGGAGTGATTTCATGTCTAATTTATGTTCATCGCCTCATATGAAGTGTCCTGTGTACATTTCCACAGAAATCTTTATTCAGTATCACAATGATAACATCAGCAACATCTTCGTGGGTGCAATATTTTAAGTTCCTGTATGGCTGCAATAGTGCCAGTTTTAAGGTATACTGCTGTATGACAATTGATGATTATCATACACTGTAACAAATTGCTTTAAAAAATGCAGCCAAATTCTAACAGTAATCTACAGTTTTTTCAAAATACAGTAAAACACTGTACATCTTGATGCTCTTTGGAGCCAATATTAGATTGTAAACATAACAATCTACTTTAGAATACTGTAATACGTTTAAGGGTAATATACTGTTAAAGTAATTTAGGGTATTGACAGTGTGAAATAATAATAGGATGCTGGCGACTACAAAAATCTAAATTGTGGAAAAATATTACCAAATTCTGGCAGTATTGTACTCTTTTTTTCAAAATACAGTAAAACACTGTTTATCTGGTTAGATGAAGTGATGTGTTAACTATTCATCTTTCACCCCCTGCTGTCTGAAATAAAAAGTGGTGTTTGGAATTTATTACATGCAGTGACTCAGGAGCCTGCGGCCTCCCAGTCAGGTCAGGCGGCAGGACATAGTGTATAAAGTGACTGTGGTCTCAGTACACGATCACAAGGGGCCTGTGTTGTGTCAAAGCTATGTGGAAGCTGAAAGCCGTAGAGTTCAATGTCACTGTGTAGCGCTAAAGTACATTGTCACTGTAATTTGTGGATTTATGTGGTTTTGTTTCAAGCTGTTTTTTTATAAGTGATTTTATAACAGTTGGAGGCAGAAGAAACAAGCTGTTGTAACGACACTGAAATATCCCCTTTGAGTTCATATGATGGATTTGTTAGGAACCAGCTGCTTATTTGTAAATTCAGCAGTTACAAAACAACATTATCATTAATTTAGTGTCCTGTTTCTGGTGAATGTAAGTCCAATATTTTCTGTCTTTCAGCTCTGTTTTTGGTCTCCAAGGGGATATGGCTAACCAGCTGGACTCTGTCCGTCTGCTGAGCAGGTACTGTACTCTTTTTTAATATTTATACAAAAATGTTTCATGTAAAAATTCAGAAAATTGATTTTAATCTTTTACAAAAGATTATGTCCACAAGTGAAGTGTCTTTTTCTAGTACTAAGGCATTGTTTAGTGGATTCATACACCACACCGCCATTCAAAAGTTTGGAATGACGTGTTATGTTGATGTTTTTCTTCTAATGGCTATATTGATATTGCCTCAATATAAACTGTATAATTCAGACATGAATAATGCATTATTTCATATTTGCAATAGTTTTGGACCCCCAAAAAGTGAAATGATTCAAACTACCCCTTTCACTTGTGAGTCTATTGTAGAACTATTGTACAGCATTTTATTCTCCATGTGTAAAACATGAATGTTTTGTGTGCAAACCTTCATACAAAATAACATATTTGTAAAGAGGACTCTTTTACAACCTAAAAGCATGAAAGACCACTCAAAAACTGACTGTAGCCTTCCTAGTCAAGCTTTTTTATGAGGCGATCACAAACTTGTGAACAGCAGAGCACGTCACAAAATACCCCTCAACAAATAATGAAAATGTTTGTGAGAGATAAATTAAACACTACAGGCAAGCAAAAGAGTTATACTTAACCCTTTGAAACCTTGGAAAATATGATTTCTTTCAAAATCATGTGAAGAAGACAAAGAGCAACTTGAGAAGAAATGACCCAAAAATCTGCAAGAAATTAGGGAAAAACCCAATAAAAACCAAACCAAAGATCTGAAAAAAGTGCTTAAAATCTAAATAATTATGTAAGTTATTATTAATACTTAATTATAAATTAAGTTAATTAAAAACATAGTTTTCTAACGCTTTTATTGGCATTTTAGAAAATATTTTCTAATCTACAAATTTCTTGCAATATGTAGTTGCTCGGGGTTTAAAGGTTTAAATATGTGTGAAAGGTGTCTAAATGCAGCACAAGAAAACTGATGTTGATCCAGGTTTCAGAGGATTAAAAAAGAATATAGCATGTTTTAGTGGCTGCCTTTAACTTTGATCATCAGCAGGTCTACAGTTTTATATAATAGCCTGTTGAGATTTTGCCAGAGAGGAAATGATTCAGCTCTTTGGTTCAGTTTTGAAACTGCATGTGTCATTTCTGACACAGTAGTTTGTTCAGCAGCTGTGCCAAATTGCATAATATTGTTGGTTTCCCATGCTTTATGATGCATCAGCCCGCCGAAGGCTTTACTTCTTTCTTCCATTAGATGGCATTATAGCCCCCCATATACATTTTGACAGTTACTTTATTATAAAAAGGAATTTGTGTCTCTTTCAAAACAGATTACAATGAGGGATTATCAAACCTACTGGATTGAGTGAATGGACTCCACAGAGTTCAGTTTTTAAAAAAAATATTTTGGAAATAAGTAATGGTCAGCTAAGCAATTTAATGTTGAAAAGACGCTTAGTAAATGTCTATTATCAGTCGATTTTTCAAGGTTTAAAAATGAAACTTTTGACGTCGTCTAGTGTTAGCCTAGATAAAAGAGTAATGTGTTTGTTTGACAAAAAAAACAAAACAAAAAAAACATTCATAATGTAAACGCAGCACTTTTGTTAGGTATTTACAGGTTTATAATGTATTTTAAATACATTAAATGATTTTAAAATATGGTCTAAATCCGCTCTGTAGGCTATGTAGCTGACAAAACCTGGTCTATGATAGGGCTAAAGCTTGGAGACGATTTTTAAACGACATCTATTGCTAATTAATGAATTAATTAATAGTTGCCGAGCTAATTAAAACGTAAAACTTTGTCTCAACTTCCTGATTAAGGTAACTGGAAAATATATTTCCCACGTGGTCCCACAATAGTCTCTTATATCCTAAATCATCAGTATATTCAGCTTCCTATGAAACTTTATTATGTATCTTTTCCCCAGAAACCTTCACAGTGATGACGTAACCATGCAGTCATGTGGACATTAGGGATAAAAAAAAAAGTTTTTATGTTTCTGAATGCGGGAGGAGAGATAGTGGCTCTCTGTGGAGCAGAAAGTGTTGGTGCACCTGGCAGTGGGCAGGTGAGAGTTGGACCGAGCGGACTGTTTCACCGCAGTACTGGCACACACTCAGCTCAGGGCGCGCAGGGAGCACAGCGAAAGTCAATGACAGACGCTCCCCGCCGGTGTGGAGTGTGTCCGTGTGTGATTCCCACGCGCACAACGCACGGGGACGCGTTCACCTCAACGCAGTTCAGCCCGCGTGCTCGGAAGTTAGCGGATACTTTGAAACAGAGAAGACGGTCGGCGGTCGCGTGGGTCTGACCTGAGAGGTTTTGGACGGACAATGTCGGGGCACCGGGTGCAGTTTGCGGACCTCCCTCCGAGTGAGCACAAAGGAAGTCCCAAAATTCACAGTAAGGAAAAATATTGAGTTTTATAATCTCATCTGACGTTCATTTCACCACTAATGTATGTGGAAAACTCGTGAAGTTTTTGTCTTATTTTGGGGGTCCGCTTGTTAGCTGTCAGAATTTCATACGCTAGTTAATATTTAGTGTTTTGTAGTAAAATGAGTCAAGAAGAGTTGGAATGTGCTTTCCCTTTTCTTTCATATACGGCTTATTGGGTTGTTGCAGTCATAATGCAAGTACTTATATACCGCAGCCCAGCTGTCTTGAGGGGGACACAGTTTTGCTTCATAAACCTTGGATTACATGACGATACCTCTCTGCTTGCCAAAAATAATTTTGCATTGTATTATAGGTAACAAATTAAAGTTTTTTAAATAGTTTTTTATCATGCCTCCCAATTTTCAAGCAAAACTTTTAATTGCGGTCTTATTAGGGATGCATGGATTTTTTGTGGATATCCAATTCGGCAACATATGACAACTTATTTGGCCAATATTGATATATACACTTTTTCCTCCCACCTACTTCTGGTGATAATTAAGTCTCTCTTTAATGGAATTAAAATCATATTAATCATAGCTTTATTCTGATGGGCCACCAGTAGGCAGAGACATGAAATACAGTGTGTTTTAGTGCCTGTAATATTTATTCAGTGTGCAAAATATGATAAATACTCTTCAATTTATAATTGGTGTTTTGTACATGTTGACTTTGTCAATAGTAATTTAAAAAAAAATTGGTTTGTACTATCAGCAGGTTGGCCGATTGCAATGTTTTATTTCAAAGCCAATATCGGCTGATACCGATGACATGCCGATATTATCGTGCATCCATGTGTCTTCTGTCTTTGATGTAATGTAAATATGTGAGCCATGCAAATGTATGTCGCTTGTTATATTGCACGTGTTCCCTATGCGTGACTGGTTTGTGGAGGTTGTGATGACCTCTCACCTGCATTGCACTCCCCATCGGTGGTGTGATCCCACTTACTACACTTATCTGAAGTGGCAGTTGCCCTTTACGTGCTGCTGCTAACTTTTTATCCACAGCGAGTGTAACACTCCTCATGCTGTCTCAGAAAGGTGACGCTCACCTTGAGATGCATTTAAGGATCACTTCACTTGAGTGTGAAGAGTGTAACACATTAGTGGTGGTTTTTATATATATATATATATATACATATATATATACACATATATATATATATATATGTATATATATATATATATATATATATATATATATATATATATATATATATATATATATATATATATATATATATATATGTATAGAGACAATGCATTCAGGGCATTCGTGCTTTCAGCACACAAGTGGATGCTTTAAAGATGTGATTGCATGTGAGGCGCGACAGAGTCAGCTGTGCCTGCCTCTGCTGCTGCAGTGTGTGCACTACAGCATGAGACACGGAGAAGCTGAGCTCATCTCCATGGTGACAGGTTGAGTGACAAGACACGTGAGCAAAGACGCAATGGAAAATTGCCAGTTTACTGCAAAGCCCTCCAGAGGTGCATCCACAGCACACTCATGACAGCGCATGTGCAAGTTTGTGATGTATTTATATCAGCTGTGATGGCAGCTGTTCTGGCAGTTTGTTGTGTTTCTTTTGTGTTTTGTCACAGTCAGTTACTGACATACATGTGGGAATCAGGATGAAAAGTGCTGATGTTGTGTGCAGGTTAAGCTCAGGTTGTATGCGGGGCATGCCAGGTCGGTGCATGGAGGGACAGAATGGCAGCTTCAGCAGCAAACTGCACATTCTGACTCAGCCCATCCGTTTCTTCTGCTGTCCAGATGCAAGTGACAGTGGGGTCAAGTTTCAGCGTCTTCTCTTTCTCTGATGGACACACTAGCAAACACGCACACACACTACTCTCACGTCCACTACCTCACAACTATTCCTGGTTCACGGCCAAGTTTCTGGCCATATTGTCCACTCAGGCACAGATGGTTTACCAAACAGGCCTACCAGGCACAGACCCAGGGGCCCAAAGTGTCAGGAGCCCTCCTGACCTTCACCTGCAAAAGGTCACTCACATTAATATGTACTGACAAGGAATAGATTTAAAATGACCACAAAGGCAAAAAAGACCATAAAAGGCAAAATAACTCAAAACGACTACAAAGAGACAAAGAGTAGCACAAAATTGACACAGAGAGAAAAATAAAGTGAGTCAAAACCACCACAAAGTTGGTGTATTTTGCATTTATGGATGAGAGGTGGTGGGGCCTTTTGCATATCTGTGCCAAGGGGTCCGGTGGCTCGTAATCAGCCCATGCTATAAGGGATGCATCGTCAAGTTTTAATACCCACTCACTTCTCATATTAGACATGTGAAACACAAATAGCACCTGGATGGATAGCAGCAGAACAGTGGCTCCTCCATTCATTTTAAGATTGCTGTGATGTTGCTAATGATGTTGCTGTGACCTAGAGGGAATACTATAGCAGATGTGAATAGTTTGTTAGTCAAAGCAGCTTTGATGGAGACCTGATGGTAATTTTGTTCATATAACACGAGTTAAAGCAGTAATCTGCAACATCTACATTTTTTAGGAGACATGGTCATAACTTCTGTCTTAAACAACAGAAGGCACTGTGACATCCCTTTTCCACCTCAGGTCATTTTAGAACTGATGAAGTCAGCATTTTTAGCTGTGGTACTCATAATTAGCCATGGTGGTTATTTTGAATCTCTTTGTAGTTGTTTTGTGTCTCTTTGAGGTAATTTTGAGTCTCTTTGTAGTTGTTTGGGATCTCTTTGTAGTTGTTTGGCACCTCTCTGCAGTTATTCGTGTATCCTTGTGGTTGTTCAGCTATTCATAGTTGTTTAGAGCCTCTTTCTGTTTCTTTGTAACAGCATCTCTGTGTGGTCTGTGTGTGGTGTCTCCAAGTGTAGTCTTTTTGATGCTCTTTGTAGTCATGTTAGACTCTGTAGTTGTTTTGTGTGTCTTTGTAGTCATTTGGCATGTTTAGTAGTTTTATGTTTCTTTGTAGTCATTTTGAGTGTCATTGTAGTCATTTGACATCTCTTAGTAGTCATTTTGAGTGTCTTTGTAGTCTATATAAGTCTCTTTCTAGTTGTTTTACACCTGTTTGTATGTGTTGTGTTGTGTTGTGTCTCCTAATAGGTGTAGCTATTCATAAATGTTGTGAGTCTCTCTGTTTCTTTGCAGCTGCGTCTCTTTGTGGTCTTTTTGTGTCTCTTTCTGGATAGTACATGCTAATTTGAGCGGCATTTTGTGAAGTTCAGTGGCCCCTGACACTTTGGGCCCCTGGGCCTGTCTCCAGTAGGCCTTTTAAGTAATCTATCCATGCTACCAACTTTTCCTTGTAGTTGCTAATGCTGGCTGACAGGAAAAACACAATAATTGTGCCAAAGGATGTTTTCCAGGAAAATCCTCGTAAAAGCTTTCATGAACAGGTCATATGTTTAATCTTGTGTTGTACCAGTTGCATAGCAACTAGATATAAATGTGCTAGATTATTACTTTAACCTTTCTCCTTTTGCACTGCATTAAGGTGAATTTGTAAAATTATAGAGAGAAAGTCTGAGCAATAGTGTCCATTGTCTTAATTGTTGCTACATGGAAATGCTAACATGTCTATGAAAGGTTCTCATAGTGAGTTAAATATGGGCTTCATCATGCAGTAGAATGGCTGACAGTAGTGCTGCACATTCAATGAGTAAAACAATGATACGTCTTTCAGTAAGCTGCTTTACATCCTGGACAGCTGCACTCCGAGCTGTGATGTTTATCGTCTCAGGTTTCCAGCCATATATGAAGATTATGTCAACCGTTTCTGGAGGGGGATACGCAGCCTTGATTGGATGGCAGAATTGCAGATATCGCCTTCTCTATTCCCATCAGTCTGGTAACAATTCTCATGAGGAGAGGGTGGAGCACTTCAACATCCAACTCAATCACCAAGTCGATCTTCAGAAGAAACAGCTTCAAGCTCTCTGCCAAGAAGTTTTGTTAACTGATGTTGTTAGTGGAGTTCATTCCATTGGTCTTTCTCCATTAATTCAAGTCTGTCATGTCTCTTTGTCCACAGGCCAATTTAATCAAATTGACTTGTTGTGAGTCCAAATTTTCTGTCATCCCATGACTCCCTTTCAAGAGCCATCTGCTTCTGCTGTCATTTCACTGTGGGATGGGACGTCACTTTGCCCTCAATAGGCTATACATTCATTTTCTTTGTATGAGAAATGTTACTGCTTAAAAGATTAGTAATTAGCAGCAATTAGGGCTGGATTTGATGTCACTGTAATTACAGCCTCAACGATTCGTGAATGGATTGTTCAACAGATAAAAGGAACCCCCAACTATTTTGATCATCCATTGATTTAATAAATAATTTATTCAGTCATTTATCGAGCAAAACTACTAAACCTCAGCTAGCCTCAGCTTGTTATTTGTAAGGATTTTCTGTCTTTTTACTCATGTGATAGTAGACATACATTTGTGTTATGAACTTATGAACAGACAAAACATGCAATTTAAAGATGTAATCTTGAGTTGTAAGGAAATTGTTGTGGATATGTCACTCTCTTCAAGATCAAATAATTCATCTGTTAATTCTTTGATATAACATGGAACAAAGTCATCTCCTGCAGTCGAACCAGAGATGCTGCAGTTATATTTTATGCGTTTTAACCATAAACTGTATGTTCAAGTGTTTGTTTTTTTTTCATAAGTTTGGCTATAATTAGGTATTTAATGCTAGAAAAATGGTTTTACGTCATGATTGACAGCTCTGTGTGTGCTCGTGACCAATGGCACTGCTTGCAATTGGTTGAACAATTGTATGGGTGGTAACTTGATACCACAGAGAATGGTACTTAGCTGATGTTGGCTCCAAATGATTTCACCAGTTTAAGATGGCATTAGCCAAATCCAGGATATTTTGGCGTCATTTTTGCAGTGGGAGTAAATGGAGACGTGTCAATCAAGTTTACAAAAGGTCTATGGATTTGACCACAGGCTACCTGAGAGCCCTGATTATGGAAATAATTGCTAGTTGCAGACTTAAATTGAATTATTGTAACAGATAAAAGGATTAAGCAGAAACAAATGACAAATACTAAGCACATGAGATAAAATGTGATAAAAGGACACCTGACTTAGATATGTGACCATAATTGTGAACATGTTTAAACATCAAAACCCACACATTTACTGTGGTATGTCTCAAATTCCAAGCATGTGGTTTGGTATTTAGAGGTGTTGTTGACTGGGAGTGTCGGGTCACACCTGTCCAGTAAACAACTCTAGTGCCCTCTTACCTCATCACAGCCATAAATTAGATATTTGCACGCATGTTATGTGTAGCACAATAACAACAAGCAGAAATCACATGCTCTGCTTTAGCTTTAGCAAAGATACAGATTGCAGCTTTCAGTTAACACAGCTGGGTGGTATCTTTGGTGTATTAAAGATGAATGGTGTTTGCATATTTGGATGCAATACCTTGTTTGACCTGACTATAATGAGCAGCTCTTAAATAACACAAAATTTGTTACATGTCTATTATAAAACGCTTAGCAAAACAAAAGGGTCCAAACAAACCATCGCAGCAACAGTCTATCATAATAAATAGACACTTTGCAATGCTGCTGACTCAACTGGCCCTGTAATACTTGGAGCTGAGTTTCCACTTTGCTCTTGTTAAAAATGCTGTAATCACATATCAGTGCCCTTATGTCAGGATGTCCAGGAGAAACATAAACATGGCTCCGTGCTATCATACTCGCAGTCCCTATGTGATTTCCTGGAAATGGTGAATGCTGTGTTGGAGTCGCACAGAACGTGCTTCTTTACCAGCAGCTCAGGAATGCAGGTGGCGTCTGTGCCAGTGTCAAGCCTTAGAAATCGGGGGCAGGCGCTGTCTTTTCAGCTTATAATTCTCTTTGAAAACACATCAAAATAGTAGTGAAGGTGAGGAGAAAGCATGGCCTTAATTTCTTAAGACATATTTTCTATACATAGTTCACTCACTGCTATTAATGTAATCATTTTAGTGAGTGCCTGTCCACTCGGATGAGGTGTGAAATGCCACGCTGGGTATGCTGTCCTGTTGAAGATGCTGATCACATTCGATAGGCACTTGAGATGATCCTTCTGGAAATAGCCAGGCCCCTGAGACGCTAAACAGCTGTTTTCACAGCGGATTAAAAGCCTGTCCCTTAAGGGCTCTTAAGTTCCCCTTAGAGAGTAGATTTAAGGGCACCCTGTGGCCTTGTGTGCCCGAGAGTAATATGCGGTTGTTTTTCTAGCTTTAAATGGGGATGTTGCTCTGATATAAGGCAGTAACCTTGAGTTGATATCCACTTTGTTTTTTGTTGCTTGAATACTGAGCGTACTTTCCTGTACTGTAGGGAATCACACAGCTTGTCCGCATGAGGTTTGTTTTCAAAGATATTTTCAATGCAATAAGCTCACCAATATTTCTTTCAGCTTTTTCATGAAGCTGGAGTTGACACATTATTATACTCTGTCTTTGAATTTGTCAAGACTGTTATGCTGAAAAGGTCAGAGTGAAAATAGAAATCAAGAGGCTCACAGACATTGCAGAAGAGCCTAATGTACTGTAGGTCCGTCTTTTAAAAGACATTAGTGTGTATTTAATCTCCGGCACTCTCACATTTCATCCGTTTTCTGCTGACCTTTTCATATCTTTGCAGCCACTTTATTCACTGTATCCGGCTTTAATGTTACGTACTCACAAGTGAAAGTGCTCTCTGTTTCTTTTTGGCCTACTCTTAAAAAAAAAGAAGAAAAAACAAATGGCATACTATTTTCTGACTTCTGACATTTTATTCCGTCATCAAGCGTCTGTGAGAAAGGACTTAACATAAAGGTCGTTCTCGAGAACGGAACTCAAAGGGACATGATATTTTGAAAAGACAAAAAAACCCCAACATATTTACAATAGGAGTGTAACATACAGCGCAGTATCTTATGGCTGGAATCACTCCTGGTTGAGTCATTATCTCTGTCTCACTGAGTGGCTATGCATCATGAAACTTTGCGTGCCTCATGAATTATCCGTCCTCCCCTGACTTCTCTTGTATCTTCAGCAGCGGGATGCCCGTGCTTTGTGGAGAGGAACCAGATGTTTTCCTCTTTTTTTATACAGTTTTTTTTCTCATTGATTCCCCCTCTTGACTTCCTTCCTGAAGAAGATGTGATGAAGTATCTATAGTGTCCTCAAAACTGCAGCAGAATGAACTCAGTGCATGATGTCAGTGCGAAACTTCACCACCTGTTATGTGAAGAAAAGGGAAATAATGAAGTTCACCTGTTCGGCAACAACAATTGACACGGTCCTCTCAGCACCAGGCTCTTAAAGCTTCTTATTGGCTGCTGAAGCTGAGCTAGAACTCACTCACATCGCCACTAGACACCACGCCATTGTCTTTCCTACTCTTCGTCTATTGTCGCCTGTGGAATCAGCTGAGGAGTAAACAAACACTTCTATCTTGTTTATAGTCCTCTTAAGTCTGGAAGGATCTAAGGCCTGATAATACACAGATGGAAATGTACAATGTTAAAATGATGACTCCCAAAGGGTGCCACAGCTCTCTGCACTGTTGTCATTCATCCGCCCAGAGCAGCGCTCTTGAAATATCTGTGCTCCTTTATTGGTGATTAGAGACAATCTGGCTGTATTTCTGTGCTGTTGGGACACAGGGTGTAATAACTTTCTCTGCACGCTCTCCCTGAGCACTAATGATGCATGATGCCAGTCTCGATGACATTGTTTTCTCAGAGGTGCAACGGGACCAAAAAATTGACTTGGACACAGATGAGTGAGAAGTCAAATAGCCTCTCCTTTGATGTTGCGGCGAGGTCATGTTCAAAGGAAAATATCAAATAGGTATGTGGGGGAGAAAATGAGACAGTGTTTATGTGAGTAAAGTTGTTCGCCGATGCTTAATATTAAGTTTGTGTCTGTGTGTGTATGTGTGTGTGTGGGCACCTGATAATTAGGTTTATCTTTAAACTCCATGCTGACGACAAGTCTTTTATTCACTAGCTGAGATTTTAATGACTTAACAAATCAATCAAAAGATCTGGGTCACTGCCACAGAGGTCGGCAAACACACACACACACACACACACACACACACACACACACACACACACACACACTTAAACAAAGGAACTTCTCTGTCTGCAGTCCTCATTGTTCGTTGTGAAAGACACTTTTAACCTTGTTTGATGAGATGAGAAGATTGATGCCACTTTCATACCTGCATGGTAAATATGAGGCCACAGCCCTTTAGCTTAGCTTAGCACAAAGAAAACTGAACAGCTCATCTGGCTTTGTCACTGGCCATTTTGCAAAAGAAAGAGTTGGCATTTAGAGTTTCTGCAAACCATGGATGAATTAACTTTCTACATTTCATACAAAATATATAAACATTACCAAAATGAAATAGCCGGGATTACATATATATATGCAGATTGGGAGGCGGAGGCGGAGATGGTAGATGGCGTGACACCTTGACAAGACGACTGCCAAACTGCTGACCACTGCAGACTGCAGAGACGTCTGTGATATTTCCAGCAGCGATTGTGCCACTCAAAGCAGTTGTTTTTTAGAAAGACATAAACAGAATTTCCAGTGGTGATTTCCAGTGGCAAAAATGGTTGTTTTTACGAGACATCTGTGGCATTTTTAGTGGCGATTGTGCCACCAAAAGTGATTGTTCTAGCGAGACATCTGTGGCATTTCTTGTGCCAATTTTGCCACCAAAAGTGGTTGTTTTTAGCATGGCAGCAGCAGCATTCTAGTGGGGATTGTGCCATCAAAAGAGTTTTTCTTAGTAAGACTTTGGCTATGTTTCCAGTTGCGATTGTGCCACTAAAAGCGGTTGGTTTTTTGGCGGACATCTGCAGCATTTCCAGCTATAATTGTGCCACCATAAACATATTTTGAGCCAAAAATGAACTTTTCTTAACCATAACCAAGTGGTTGTTGTGCCTAGGAATAACCACACGTATCCACAGCATTTTTAGAACATAAAACTGAAAACTGAAACATAAAGAAATGTTTAGTTCGTTTGTTAATATTAAAATGCTGACATTTATTCTGGTCACTTTGGTGGCAAAATCTACCCAGCCAGCCCCTCTAAGCTCACTAATTAATACATTTATGTTGTTTGTTTAATCCATAAACAATGTTTTGGTGTCTTATATAGAGCTATGTTTTGTTTTACCCTTATGGTGACGACGAAGCTCTTGGCAAGAAAGCGCATCTCCCTAAATATTCCTTTAAGTTGTAAGAAATGTGTATAACCACCACAACATCTGCATGTATGTCTGTGACTGTATGTAGGTGTGTGTGTGTGTGTGTTGTCAGTTTGCCATTGAGTAATATTTTGTGTGAAGCTTGGGTTGCTCAGACACATCATCTGTACAAACGCGGACACAATTATTTCAACATAACTGATAGAGAACCCAAAAGCATACAAGCCTGAACACATTTTCCCAGTAACGCACTGTATTTAATAAGCTCCTCCTGATTTAAAGTCATTTACGCTCACTTAGGTAAAAACAAGCCATCTGACACCACTCATTAAACATTCCAAACATTTTGCTTCAGTATCTAATTCGATAAGTGAGCTTGTGGATGGGAAAAGAATCCACTCCCAGTCAATACCCACAAGCCGCTGCTGTCAATGTGATGAATGGGAGGTTTATTGCGAGGATACAAGTGGGTGTTTATAAGAGGATGGGACGCCACTGATTGGGTGCGGTCGCAGCGAGGGGCCTGTAGGAGGAAAGCATACATCTTGAAAACGCTGAGAAGTTCTGTGATTACCCGACAACACGTTTTCCTCCAGAACACCCTCAGCTGCAGTCACACAGCAGTTATCCGTTCCAAGTGGTCGCAACTTCTATTTTTGATGATAACAGAGAAAAATGAGTGGCAGAACAAGCGGCGACCTATTGCTTTATCAGCAAACTTCCTATGGAAAACTTTATCAGCAACATTATTTGAAAATGAGGAAATGAATACAGGCGGTGCAGTGTGAAAGAAATTCTTTGGCACTTCCTGTGAATTTTCAGGTCAAGTTGGACTAATCCATTTTGCTCCCTGGAAAGTCTTTGAAGCATGCCAATAAGTGTGGTGCTGGCATCAGCAAACGGCTGTTGATCCTTTGATCCAAACTTTAATCTGAAGACAAAGGATTTTTTAATTAAGAGCCTTTTCTATTATGTCGAGCCACCTACATTTTAATCCAGTCATTCTCTGTAGGTCAATCTTTTTGATTTAAAGAACATGGCACTGACAGAAATTTGGTCTCTTTTTTCCAGAAATGTTACCAATTACACTGTTAATTATTTCCAGCATTTTACAGGATGTTGCTCTAATATTTCACAATAGATTACTATAAAAAATGCTACAGAAATTTACTGTTAAACTAATGCAACAAGTAGCTAGTAATTTATTGTAAATGTACAGTGAAACATTTTACTGTGTATCTATATCACTATCATTTTTGCAGTAGTTTATTGTGAAAAATTACACTTGCATCCCATAAAACCCTGGAAATAATCATAGCATCTTTATGTCCATATCAGTGTCATTTCTCCCATAATTTACTGTTTATTACATTTGCATCCTGTAAAACTCTGTAAATAGTCACTGTATCTTTGTATCTATATCACTGTATTATTTTTACAGTAATTTATTGTTTACAGTTGTGTCTTGTAAAACCTTGGAAATAATCACATTTTACAGTAACTGTGAAATATTACACTTAAATCCTGAAAAACCCTGGAAATGTCAAAGTATCTTTATATCCATATTACATTTACATCCTGTAAAATCCTGATAATAAACACAACAACTTTCTACACTATTAATTATTTCCAGGATTTAACTGTAATCTTCTACAATAAATTACTGTCAAATGATACAGTAACTTACTGTGACCCTAATGCAACTAGTAGCAAGTTATTCATTAGAAATATTCAGTTAAACATTTTACAGTGTAGATACAGTGTAGAAAATCATATGTACATAGTCTGTTCCTTACTTTGATTGATTACTGCGATGATTTTGTCGCATCGTCTCCTTCCCCAGCCCTTCGCTTAACATACCTTTCCATTTAGCTTATCAGAGCTCTTCCAGCTGCTGTGGCGGAGGAGGCGAGACTCAGTGATATTTAACAATCAAATATGATGTGCCGCCTCTCTGTTATGTATGAGAAGCTAAACACCACGGATGATGCAGACTTGGCTGTCAGGAGCCACTGCAAAGGCCAGCAGTTGTGTAAGAGATTTAATGGCCGAGCCTGGCCGTCTAAAGAGGGGCAGCAATCATCGGACCTTTTTGGCAAGGTCAGCAAGGTCCTTTACTCTCCGCTTCTCTTGTTCAATCGCTCTAATAGTCAGCCTAAAAGATACTTTCCCAACCTCCAGATGAAACACTCTGTGGTTTCTGTTGTCTTCTATTTTGATTCATAGTGCTTATGTTGCGAGTAATCTTGGAACACAATGAATAAAACAATGGCAAGATGATATTTTTGACATTTCAGTTTGTTATTAGGATGAATTAGAGCGTGAGTTTTGTCTGCTGTCCTCTGTTTGAACCGTCACTTCGAACCACAGCATAACTGCTTGTAAACTTAGATAATGACAGACAGATGCATGTGTCTATTTGCGTGTAAGCGTCCTGCGCTCTGATGAAGTTTATTGAACGTTTTTGCACTTTGCTAATTCTCAAGCCATTGGGTTCATGTCCCAGCACGGCCAGATGAAAGCGGAGCTATCGGTGTGTGTTTGATGCCTGCTGCGTCCGTGATAGAAACAGCCCCTTCAGTCATCCTGTGCTGTTGTGACCTGAGTCTAACCAGCTGTATATTTTAGACCACCAGGGTGGAATGTATACTCAGCATTTATAGTCTCCCTAAGACACAGCCATGCGATGTGAACTCTTCATAGTTTCCTAGATGCCTCTCTTGAGAAAAGGTTAAGAGCACATTTGTACAGGGAGTTGACAGTCTTAGCTAATCAGCTCCAGGGTGAGCAGAGGGCTTTAATAGTGCAACTACAGAAAACTGAGTGGAGATTTACTCGGTTTTCTTTTCTTATAATGCAGGTTTCTGCTTTCTCTTTCTACGGTTTTCTCACAAAGGTAAACATTTTTTTTAATATAATGTAAGATATTAAAACTGTTAGATCATCCTGCACTGGAAAAAACGTTTTTAATAGTATAAATAACTTTACCTTGAACTTAAAGCTGCACCAATCAGTTTTTTCTTGTAAACAATGACTCAAATGTGCAAAGTGAAGGGCATCTGTCGTCATGAAGAGGGCCAATGATTTTTGGGGCCGATGATGATACCGATTTTTGGGAGTGAAAAAATTAACCCAAAAAAAGAATACTTCAATCGTCAAATATTTGGGTATATTTATTGTATATGCCATTACATGAATATCAGATTTTTTATTGACCTGCGATATGTGTCAACAAGCAACTGTTTGCTAACAATTTTGCCACAATAACTATTTCATATTGTGATATTATATCAGTGTTGTGTTAACTGCTTGTTCCACTGCACCCAGGTGACCAAAAAATATTTTAAAAAATCAACGAATCCCCTTTAAAGTTATTGTCAATATTGAGTCAAGACGACTTAAAAGTTCTAGTCATCATTTTTAGACTTTTGTATCATAATTTGTTCATTGTGTCTTATTTTAAATATTCAAACATTGGTGTAAACTCACCAAATTATGTTTTTTGAGAAACATTGTAAATGTATTTCTCTATTTCTCAGCATCCCTTATTTTATGGTTGACTATTTAGGGGATGTCATGTCTCATGTCTTTTCTCTGGTAAATATTTAAGCAGACATAACCATGATAAAGATTAGTATGCACTTCACTCCCTGTGCACATGCTGCTTACTTTTACAGCCACTGAGAGTAGCCTTAGATGCTCTACCTTTATATTAGCATGAACAACGTTTGAAAGTGGCTCTTAACTTAACTGGAGGAGCTGAAAGGACCATGTGGCACATGAAGAACTGACTTTGATTCAGCTTCAAAGTGAGAGAATAAATGTGACTGGAACGCAAAGCTGACCAGTGAGCCCTGCAAATATGAATTAACAGTTGTTGATCAAACTCAGTTTGTTGAGATTATGAGACTGATTTGTTTAAAAGTGGTTTTACATTACTGAACAATGTTTCGCACCAGTTCAGTCAGCTCCCATTTTTAGGTCATGTGTTTTCAAGTTTAAAATGCTTTTAAGTGTCTCACAGCTGTTAGTGACCATTATCTACCCACAGCTGCTAGTTATTATCCGTCCAGCAGAAAGCTTATTCAGCAGCAGCAGCCAATCACTGAGGTGAGGAGAAGTTAGCGCAAACTTTCCATTGACCTTTGGGACCTTAAAGTCCCTCAACCCCTGAGTCACCCGAGCCCCTGCGCCTGCCTCAGAACTTGACACTAAATGGCGCCTGGGAGTTTTAATATCACGGGGATTGTGGGTGCTCCTGACTGATAGAGGTTTGGGGTTGGTCTTTGATGTTCTTTGTGCTTCTTAATGAAGATCAGACTTTTTTTGTTGAGTTTTTGGCCAAAGCCCCCTCCTTTTTCCACTCAGAGCAGAGGGGCAGCAGAGATTGAAGGACCAGTTTTACCTCAAGAGAGGAAGATTTTTTTTCTCTCTCCTCTTCCCTTCTATACATTTCTCTTTCTCCCCCACTCTTCTTCCTCTCCCTCCCCTTCTTTCTTTAATCAGCCTCCCCGGCACCCGGAGCGTCTCTGCGTCTCTGAGTGAGTTCATCAGTTCAATGAGGACGCCTTAGCCCAGATGAATCAGGCCTCTGAAGTCTTTTCATCAGCACCTTGGGGAAGCGGGAGGTGTGCTGAGGGAGACCGCACAGCACAGGAAACACACCAAAGGGGGTCCAGCTCAGTCCCGACTGGATACAAACACTGAAACGTGTGTACACAAACCTGTGACATGGCAAAGGGTCAGGGCAGATTTCAGACAGGGGGTGGGCCAGACCAACCTCTGACCCAAGTTCTGAAATTGAAAGCCAATCAGAAACATGTGTGCCAGTGCTCTAATTAGGTTGCTTTTCCTGCTGAAAAGACACGTTTGATGAATTAACTCAGGGAGACACAGACCCACAGTTGTGTCATTGCACTTTGGAGTTGCTCAGCAGTTTTGGGGCCAGATGCATTAACAATGTGTACACACAAAAACCATGCATACGCCTTTTCCCAAACATAAACTGCTATTTATATTGGAGGAATATACAGTGAGAATGTGCAAACTTGAGAACTTGAGATTTATAAAACAGAATCTGGCGTACACACTGCTTTGGAAATCTGATGAAAAGAATGCGTATGCACATTTCTGCCTCGGTTTGTACACACAATTTCAGTGATGAACAGACAGTTTTTTGCATCTGGCCCCTGGTGGATGTGATTGACTCTTGTCAAGTGAGACCTTTTACTCTTGTCAGTAAGAAGTTGTGGAAACTTTTGCTTCTAAATGACACTTACAGAATCCCTCTTCTTCCCAACGTGGGCCTGAAATTTAGTGGATAAACAGCAGATGTTGTGTCATGAGAATACCCTTATCCTCCAGTAAAAATAGAGATAACTCTCTGTTTCCCATAAGCTGGGCTGTCTGCAATTGCCTGCAGTTATTTTTTGTGCAATTTATTACAATTAGCCTCAAGTCAATGCTATTTCTAGCTGAGGAACAGGACTGTTAATTCGTATTATTGCCATAGAGGAAAGCCATAAAGATTTGAGCTCATTATTCCCGTTGGAGCATTTGGGCCATAGCATAATGAAGAGAAGTGAAGCTAAAGAATATCTTTTGTCTTGAGACCACCAGAGCCATAAAGCATGGCTTCATATCTTGCAGACTAGCTCCTTCAACACTGTCTTTCATCTATGGTCTTGCATCTTTGCCTCCATCATTAACAGCGTGGTAGCTCTGATTTATTTTTACCCCCCCTCTATCTCCAGCTTCATATTTAGTGCCCTCATGCGCCCTTCTCTGTGTCTCCATCACTTTGTGTCCCTTTGCGTCAGATCCTTATCTCTGTCCTGTGTTTGTCCCGGCTGTGGCCCGTGCTGTTGGTTCAGCAGATCTGTGCTGCTGACTGAAGCTTCGTGTGTTTGTGTGGCTGTGCACGTGTGTCTGTGTGCCTGCCTGCTTGCATTTATGTGTGCAGTTGGAGGACTTCCTGTTGTGTTGTGACATGGATGCTGATGTTTGCTGTCACTGCAGTTCAGTTGTAGCTGTTTTTCGTTCACTACTGACACTTTTCGTAGTGCACACACAAAGCTTGGTTATTTCACGATTTTTTCAAGATTCTTTTTAAGTGTTAGTCTGCTTCTCAGTAGTCTGAAGTGGATGCAGGTATGGAACCTGCGTCTGAGCACCATTCATTTTTATTTAGCCACCATCAACTGTTAATGATTATTACTTTGTTCTTTTTTTTTTAAAAGTTTATGTCTATTTACAGCTGTTTTGCATCACTTTTTAGCAATTTTGTGTCTCTTTGCATATAAAATGTAATATCTGTTGGGTTTGTTCTGCTCTTTTTTTCTATCTTTACCTTTTTGGTGGTCTTTCTATCTTTCTAAATAGTTCCTAACCCCCCCCCCCCTCCCACAAGCTATTTTCCGCCCACTCAAGTACATGGCACTGTCACTTGCTTTAAACTCATCCCTACAACCGTTCTCATGACTTGGAGTTTGGAAAAAGCATTCATATTCATATGTGATTTCCCATCCAAGCACTTGGCCAAGCCTCCTGCCGTGCAGCCGAGGAACTCAAGAGATGCTCAACGAGGAATGAAAGAAATTCCACATTAATGAAGATCTGTGGAGCGTTGCATGGCTGACTGGCCTAATCTGTCTTGCCTGTGCAGACATTGGCTATAAAGATGTAGAGATTAAAGTGAGTTTTTAAATTACTGGTTTTAATAGACAGAATGCATTTGGGATGAGGTCATGCTTTGGATAAACTTTTGTTAGGTTTCATATTCTGTGAGTTATGAGTGACATATTTTGCCACTGTAAAATTCCCACCATGTGTCCCACATGGCTCAACTAGTTGGATTTACAACGCATGATATAATTGTAATGATTTGTGCATTCGTGATGTTGAGTGGAATGATACTCACCGGTAAAAGTATGTAAATTTATGGGGACGCTAATATGTCATTTGAGAGCTGTCAGTTTGATTTAGACACTCAAGCGGTGAAAACCTCCAACGAAAATCTACTTTCTTGGCAAGCTCGTGTACACACAGACATGCACACATGCAGATATAAACGCAGACACACACAGATTATTCACAATCCCCCTGAGAGCGCTTAGACAAATGGCATTTTGACATGTTAAAGGTCAAAAATGAAATAGTCGTTTTGAGCATAAATTTGGGCACTGTGCAGCTTATATGGCAGAGAGGGAGTCATCAGTATAACACATTACTTTCTATAGGTTGAAATACCACCAGATTTACTGCAGGGAATTTGTGCTTGACCACATTAAGCTTCACATCCTTCAGTGAGCAGATTCTTGAGCAGCATGTTTCAGACAGGATGGATGGTTTCTCTTTGATTAAAGGTCTCGTGTAGGATTCAGTGGTGTCTACAGGTGAGTGTGAGTGCAGATTGCAACCAACCGAAACTTGCTGTGTGCTAAGCATGTAGGTAGTTGATGTGAAAACGCAAATGGTCCTCTCTAAAGTGAATGCTTGATTTGTCCATTCTGGGCTACTGTAGAACGTCATGGTGGCTCCGTGGAAGAGGACATGCTCTGTATGTAGACATAAAAAGCTCACTCCGAACCAACTGGGCTCACAGATCATTTGTGCCTATCAGTATTGATCTACTGAACAAACTATGAACAAGCTATGAAAAATAATTGAACCTCTGTGTGTGAGGATGCAGCACCTTATGCTATGATATGGATAGCACTTAAAAGTGTTGATGATTTTGTCTTTTGGTGTTATCATAGTTGTCTGCCGAAAAAAATCCAAATATAGCGGACAAGAGAGACTTTAAGTTGGCTTTCACTTTTGCTGGCAATATTGTTTACAAATTTACAATCCCTGCATAGTAAACCTTTAAACACGTTGTTTGCATCATATCACATCTGTCTCATTAAGAAGCATCTGGACTTGAATTCTGCACGGGTATGTTTTTATTAAGTGCATGCAGGGACATTATAATGTATATTTTGGACATTTACTTTTTACCCATTTTTAAGAGAGCCAACAGCAGAAGGAAACCAAGGTTGAAGCTGTTCCAGCACAGCAAACATGATCGTTCCTCGTCCATAATATATGAGTCACCAAAAGGCTCCTTTAGCTCCTCAAGCTGTTTTCATGATGCCAGCAACAAGATCTTGCAAGTCCTTACTGTGTGCCATGAATGCATGCTCAAATGTGTTTGTGTTTTGTGTTCATGTCAAATTGATCTCTTCTGAAGATGAACAGGTGGGAGATAAAATTACAGATTTTCAGACGTCTCATCTTGGAGATATTCCCTTTCATCGCATGCATGGAAAAACTTCAGCATTTATTTGAATACATTAACCTTTCTCTTTTCCTTGAGCTGATGTAAATATTTTGGTGGTGAATGTTTTGGCTATGTGTTTGTGCCAAAAGCAGCTTTTTCACTTGACTGCCAAATCAAAAACAGCCCAGACCTGACTCTGGAAATATCATCTTCTTAATTCCTTCACTGTAATACTAGAATATTGTCCAGTCAGCATGTGAAAAAGTTAATTGTGTTTTCTCACCACATCTGACAGAAAGATTTCACCCTCTTTTGTTTAGATTTTTGCTGTTTTTGTTAACAGAGTACACCGTGTCACAACAAAAATCTATTCATTACCATAAAAATCCAGACAATATAATTATCACAGTACTTGTCTTAATTGTGTTTTATAGGGGCTCTGATTTTTGAGACATACTGTGCAGCTTTTGTTTGTGTTTTTCACGGTATTCTCTTAAGAGTCAGTAATGATTTTGGGTCCCAGAAAAATGCTGCTGTTTCAGAATTTGGTAACTTCTCCTCTCCGCCTTTCTTTCTATCTCTCCCTCCCTCTTTCCTGTGTTTCCGTCTGCAGCCAGCCATCGAACTAAAAATCAATAAGCCATAAAGAGAAAGGAGAAGCCTCTTATTTACATCAGTCTGAATGGAGCGGTGGCTTGTCTCTCCTCTTTTCCTCTTTATACACCTTAGGCAGAAGCATTCAGTTTGCCTCCAATAACACACTTGACAGGCTGTCCAGATAAGAAGCTAAACTCTTCTAAAATGCTGAAGCGTAAAGGATAGGACGAGGGCTGTGAGCCTAATGCGTAGCCACAGCCTCAGGGGATGAAAATATGAGTTTAGAGGTAGATGTTTCCAAGCAGTGTGTATGTGGGGTTTTGAGCAAGTGAATGCTCACACGTCCCATTGAGGGTAAAGAGCAGGAGTGATTCATGAGGCCACAGGGGGGCCCCAGAGACAGGACGTAAGGAGGAACAATTCATGATGACACAGACTGTGAGACTTCATGCAGAACCCATCTCACTGAAAGCTGTAAAACAACTTGAAACTGACTCTTTGTTTATGATCATTTCAGCTGTTTGCTTTCTCATGTCATGTGAATCATGAGAACATTTAAGGTAAACATTTTCTATTTCAGCGTCTGTTGCAATAATCCTCTTATGGGTCCACGTTAAGAAGGGGTTCTACTTATTTCTGGGGACTAGAGCTCACCAAAATGAGATGACATGACAGTTTTTCAGAGACTTTTTTCCTCCATTTGTATAGCGACTTCATGGGGACCCTGCATCTAGTGTCCTGTCCCCTGTTTTCTGCATGTTCTGGCTCGTTAATGAAAATTTTCATTTGTTTTATATCACTGTGAATTATTATAAGCCATCACATATATGTTTTAAATAGGTTTCCTAGCCATAGATGCATTACTGAATAGGGGTGCTGGACACGAAGGGGCCCAAAGGGTCTGCGACAATGTCTGTAAAAAACAGCTGCTTTTCATGGCACTATCTACCTGAACAAACAGCAATGCGCCACCTAAAAACACCTGTGTTTGCTGCCTTAAAAAATGTAAAATGTAAAGCAGTGATGGGTTGCTAAAATACAGCCAGTTTTGTAGTTCGTTGATTTTGAACCTTCAGCTGCAAAATGTCGCTCAAAATACCAGGTAACTACCAGACAGAGGCGCATAATGACCCCTAAGAGATGCCAAAGTACTTTAAAGAGAAATGACTACAATGAGATTTAAAACTACAAAAAAGAAGCAAACCCACCACAATGTCTGTGTTTCCTGCTCCTTCTAGGAGAGGTGATGGGGCCTTTTGCATATCCAGTGGTCCATTGTCTCAAAATCTGCCCATGTTCCCACCTCATAGTCAGCCACTTATTTTTGAGAAATGACCCCATAGTTTCATGATGCTGCAGTTTCTTTGAAGCACAGTCTTGCCTCTCAACATTGATGTCTTTGATAATGCTCACAATCCAGGTGATGCAAGAAATGAAACTCCCATTTCCCCTTGCAAAAACATCCATCTTTGCTTATTGCCTCTGCCAAGGGGTTGCAAGTTCTCTGTTGTGTTTGTTCATCTTTTTCTTCCTATAGTAGCTCAAACATTGGAAAATAGATTTTTTTCAAGTGACATTTGGAGGAAAGTAAAGCCATGGGCTAAGGCCCAAGTGATCACTTTTTGGTGTGTTGTAATATGTCTTAAAGTATTTGTTAACACTGTGAGATGGTATTTTTTTCTTTTTAAGAGCTACTTACTTCAATAAAACAAAATCCTAGCATCCTGTTATTATCTGTCACTCGAAACAGACTAAACATTTCTAAACATTCTCTATTGTTGGATATTGCAGCCTTGGCGGAGACATGCACTCACTTAATGTGTCTAGATTAGTTTGATTGTCTGACATAGTTTGTCAGTGTTGTGCTTTTTGGCAGCCTATTATCAATTCTTTGACTTGGGAGCATTCTTCAAATCTTTCAAAGCTGATTTGCATAACATATTAAAATGAATGTAGGAACACCTCTGGCATGTTTTTGCAAAACCTATTAATTGTCTGTAATGAATATTTGAATTTCAAAGCACAAAAAAAAATGCACTAAAAAAAGAGAATTGTTAACCTTAACTTAAACTTAAACTTCTTCTTACTAACACAACTACTTGGAAATCGGCCTGAGAAAACTTAATTCATTTATGTTACTGATTTAAGTAATGATTTTAAATTGGTTAACAATTCTCTTTTTTCAGTATGGAATGATGCTAAGTTTCAAACTTCCAGCTACGTTGTTCTGTTTATTTAGCTCGCAGGTGAGTCAACAATACTGTAGACACCTCAATCAATCGTGGTTGTTTAAGCGACAGTTGATGATAATGGCAGAGACAGCACTTCTCCTCACTGCTCCACTGTCTCCTCTAACCTGCTGACTGAGTGGCAGCACCTCCACCACCTCCGCCATGATCAGAGCTGCATTTACTGTGACCTAAAGCAGCAGATAATGTGACTGGCTGGGTGGCTTTCCCCGGGGAGCAGCTGAGTGTTAGGACTAATTGGTCCCAACTGTCAGCGAGTCTCATCGTCTTATAGACTCCTTTTTCCGCCTTTGAAATGCTTTTCCTCGCCCGGGAGTCGAGAACAGGCGGCAGCTAAGACGAAAGAGTAAAGTAAAGGGATTCATATTGAAAAGGAAAAGAACAGTTTGTTGATGCTGTTGACTAATATAAGATACAGTATGTGTTCCAGATAGAGACTCAGATGTTCATTTCATGAGTCTGTGAACTACTAAAAAATCTCTGATGAAATATTGATTGTTTGCTAGGGTGAGAAATTGTTATTCTGAGGAACACTCAAGTTTTACTGTAGCCTGGGTGCAACTTTGACCAAATTTGCCTCTCACTGATATGCTTTTCTAGTTAAAATTGACAAAAATCTATCTAAGTTGTACATTATTTTATATCATTTCTTTCCTAACATTCAATATGTAATGGATGATGACAGGAAAGAGTTGCAGCCTGGTCTCAAACCTGTGTTTTGTGCACGTGGTAGGGACCCCAACCTGCTGCAGCGCCCGTCCCCACACACTCAGTGCTACTGTTGTGCGTGTGTGCATTTCTGTAGAGCTTGTGCGCCTTCAGTAACTGATTCAGCGGCTGATATTGAGTGAATGTTACAGTCAGTAATGACTCATGATATGGTTGGGAGGGAGCTCTGAGATGGAATGTAGGAAAAGAAACAACCATCCCCGGAGGGCTTGGAAAACATACTCAACCTTAATCCTCAGCAGAGAGGTACACAGCTCACCCATCCCCCTATTGCTTCCCAAATCCCCCAACCTTGTAGCCTGCCACTAGTTCTGTGTAAACTTGGCCTTTGTGCTTATTCTGCTGCATAAAGAGATAGTCACTGGGGAGTTAAAGCTGCTTTAGTCCTTTTTTTATATAAACAATGAATCAAATAATTATGTGTTTGCAAAAGCGGTCACTCGTGGTGATGAATCCACAGATAATTACCACCCCGGTCTTATGGTTCTTGACTTAACTGTTTTGGTTCACTCTCATCAGTGCTGCATCCAGCTGCAGCAGACAGATGTTTCCAGTGAAAAAGCTCTGATAAGCCCACTGTACACCACCTGCCCATCATGAAATGGCAGATGGACATAGTAAGCAACTAGCTCATGAACATAGTGGAGCATTTAACAGCTGAAGAGACAAATGTTTTCCTGAAGAGTTGTTGAAGAAGTGAATGAATATTAAACTATGAATGTTTACCCCCAGAAACTCCAAATGCATTCTTATTTTGCTCCGTATTTGCCAGATGCTGGATAACAACTGTTTGCAAACAAGTCCATAATATGTCATTGTTGGTGGCCACATTTGGTGGCCACATTTTATTGAGGAACCTGCTATAACTGATCTTGAAAACCCTTTAAGTCGATATGGGGACTTGAAAGTATTCGCTTTAGTTATTCAGCTCTGTTTTTGGTCTCCACCAAATGCTCCACTATGTTCGTCAGCTAAATGCTAACCTCGACTGCTGTTTAGTGCGGGGCAGGGAGTGTACAATCATTTTTTAGAGCTTCTTTGATTAAAATGTCTGCTGCTGAAAACAAAATTGTGGGATTGAGGAGAGTGGACAAAAACAGCAGCTTGGTCTCACTCCCAGGGTGTCAAAATATGCCACTTGGACAGTGTCACTATAGTGATGCCAGGGGCACTCTTTTAGGTGTAGGAGACACTTTTAACCAACTCCAATTTAAACCCATTTGCATTGTTTTTAAACATTCAGAGTAACAAACTTAATATGAATAGCGTGAAAAGTGCACTTACGGCAGGTGGGAGGTAGACGGCTCCAGCAAGCACAGGACTTTAACCAGGGAGACCAGTGTTTGTGTCTTGTGTGAAACTAAGAGTCAAAGTTCAGTTCTTCTGTCATGTGAGTCATTCGTCATGTCATTTACGATCTTTTCCTAACCCTAACCAAGTAGTTTTGTTGCCTAAACCTAAACCGCCAAGCACTGACCCCTTCGTATTTATTGACGCAACTGATGTGAGTAAACTGATAGGACTAATCTCAACCACCATCTTTTCCCAACCCTAACCAAGTGATTTTGTTGCTTCAATCTAACCACCAACTCTTTCTTGGTCATATAAGTCAGCTCCGTGATATACCGCCAACACTTCTGTGTCAAAATACAGCTTAAAAGGCTACCAGCATCTATCCAAGCCTTGAAATATGACAAATAGAGTGAAATCTCATTGAAAACAATGAAGTTTTGGGCTCAGAAACCAAAACAATGAGCTCAAAAGGTGATGATTCTCTTTACCTTCATCACTACAAGCAACCCTATTCCAATAAAAGTGTCCTGTTGTTGGTGGAAATATATTGATTACATCAGCTTTAAACTAGGTCACATTTATTAAATATATTTTATATCTCCAGGTTTGAGTGACTGCAAATGCTCTTGTGCACATTGAAATATATATTTTGGAAAAATTAAGGCAGATTCTGCATGAAGACAACATACAGCAAGCCCAACTTCCACTGGCCTGAGCTCAGTTCGTGAGAGTCATTTGTAACCTCTGCCCCCCAGTTTAATAATAACCCTCAGACAGAAAAGTCAGTTAATTAGAGAAATACCACAGAGGCACTCGGACAACTCTTGCTGAGCTCGCCATCCTTCTTAGATACGTCCAACAGCCCCTCCTTCACACGCTTATGGGCCATAAGCTTAACCAGAACTTGTGGGATTTTCTGCACCATCATATTTCCATAACCGCTGATCCCATACTGCTCCTTGGCACTTGAAAGCACGGTGCTAGCCAGGGATAGCTGCTTAAACAGCTGTGTGTGGCAGTTTTGTCATTCAGATCTTTATTGTCAGAGCCAATTTCAACTCCTCAGATAATCATCTTTCACAAGTTTTTTTTTTTTGTAGATGAAATACTTGTGGTGGTTTGTTTTCCACTTCTAGTTTGAAATGCAAATTGATGCCATGCCTGGATAGAACGCCAACTTTGGGGTTTGTTATTTGATACATGGACGTACTTTATGATCTATCACATTGCACAAAATCACAGGCTTAATGAGGAAAGTCAAATTATATCCATCTCTAAATGCTATGTTATTTAAAGCCTTTGAACCAAGTTCCCGCCGTTTACCCACTGTACAGTTAGAACTGGCTTAAAAACCTGGGAGGCATCCAATCCACACAGAGGGCTTTCATTTACTCCCAGCATGTACACACACACACACACACACACACACACACACACACACACACACACAAATAGCCATAAAACCATAGTATGAGAGAACTCTCTTACTCACTGAAACTTATATGGAGTCTGTGTTTTTTCATGGTCAGCCTTTTTTAGGTTTGACGTAATCCTCCGTACTACGATGCTGTAAACATAGTAAAACTCAGCCAAACTGGTGACGCACAGACATAATCTGGCACAATTCTAATATTTAATCTTATGGAAATGTCTCTATCTCCTTTACTTTTCTCTCTCTTTCAAAAATCCATCAGACATGCAGCGGTTCCCATGAGCTCTAGCCTTCCGATTTTGTCAGCGAACTATTCATTGGGAAAGTATGTAGGTCAATCTGCTTTGCTCTTTATCTAAAGCCATACAGATATGTAGCAATACGATGAATATTTCATTCATATCTATACAATCAGTGATGGCTGTCATCGTGTTCAGAGGGGCTTAGTTGTCTAAAAGGCAATCACGGGGCTTGGTATGGAGGAATTGATCAAATCTTCCATGCAGATAGCGCACATGTGAGTGTGTTTTTCCACGCTAAATCCCTATGTAAACTTCTAACAGTGTATAATCAGGCCATGCAGGTTCCAAACAGCGCAGTAGATAAAACATGGCACCATGTGAAACATTAAATCTGGCTTTTTTGACTTCTAACTGGGACGTTTTGTGATATCTGAGCTCCCCAGTTCAGAGAGAAAAATCGTCCCAGTGTAACGCTAAGCCTGTAGTCGCGTCCATGTGGATTGTTGCTCTTTTATAATGTGTTGCCTGGACACGGTTGATCCTTTTGCTCACTGTAATCCATTTTCTGGTGTTTAGTCAGTAAGCACGGAATGGCGTCCCCGTGCATTTTATATCACATGTCCATTTCGCATGCTTGGGCATATTACACAAGTGTCACAGGACAGGCTAGGAGCTCAAAATAGGGTGACCTGTGTGCAGAGTTAATGAATTAGACAAGTTTATAGGACTGTGGTTTGCTTTCTAGAGTCGCTGTGTGTCAGCAAAGTGTGCTTTTACACCAAGAAACAGACTCAGTTTGGCCATAAAATCTTTCTTCAATGCTTCAAAGTTATTTTTTTTGCTCTCTTTGTGTGCCCTACTAACAATGATTCATGCTTTATTGTGCTTGTCTGGCAATGATCAGTGTGTGCTGAGGAAATTTCTGTGGGTCAGACAATTGTTCCGAGCACTTTGTCAAAAAGAGAAGAAATATTTTTGCTTGGTGAGAGAAATTGAGTGTTTCTGAGGATTTCTCTTTCTGGACAGAGAGTAAGAGGGAAGGGAAGTGTCTGAAAAGCTGTGATCTTCTCCCCCAGCCAACTTCTGCTGTATTTTTTTTCATGTCACAGCTGATGTCTTCGGCGCAGGAGATCAGAACAGCTCCACTGTGTGTCTCTTGTATACACACACATGCTGTAGCACTCCCCTCCTTTGCGCTCTTTAATTCTCTGTAAATTCCACCAGCGAGTGAAGGGCTTGTTGTGTTGTGCATTCCTGCCTCTGGTTGCCCCGAACATCTCATCACATGTGAGGCTGTCTGAAGTAGGGGGACAAGAGACGGACAGAGAAAAAGGGGGAAAATAGGACGAGGTGATTGTACCAGAGGGTGGCTCTGAGCGGTCGGCTGATGACGTGAAGCGCTGCACACACATCTGGAACAGCTTGTCCAGCTGCACCTGAAGAGAAGGGGCTCCTCCGCAAAGCCTCTGCCGGCACTTTCTCTATCTTTCTCGTGCCCTTTTTTTTTTTTTTTTCTCTTGCTGTCTCTAAATCTTCCCCTCTCTGGTCTCCGTCTGCCGGAGCGCTGGAATGGTTACCCGCTGAGCATCAGCAAAGAAGAGCGAGTGAACCGAAGCGAAAGAGAAGAGGAGAGAGGAGGCACTAGAGGACAGAAACATGGAAAAGAATTATTAGGCATGAGGTAGGAGAGAGAAGTTGACAACCATAGTATGAGAGCAAGTGAAGGAGCGAGGGAGCGCGGGAAATTTACAAGAAAAGAGAAGGATGGAGAGAGTGTGAAAGAGAGGCAGAGAGGGGATTAAAAAGCCGGAATGCGCTGACACTGGAGACCTGAGTTTCTGTTTGCATTTGGCACAGCACGTCCTGTCACTCCACAGGTTTATCCACACACACACCAATCTACTAGCGCACACACACTCAAACACACACTGTTTGCTTTGGAGGGTGATCCCAGGAGGCCACGCCAGGAGAAGAGAACACCTTCCAAGGATCTCTTAACCCTCCACCCCTCACCCTCAGCTTCCCAAAAGTGCCCTCCCTCTGGCCCTCGCAGCCTACCTGCACCAGTCACAACACGCTGGAGCCGCAGAGTCACACTCACTGAGAGCTCAGAAACCCTGGATTGTCCACGGGACACGGCTGCAGTCACACTGGCTGAAAAAGACTGAGGAGCATTACTGATCCGCTGACCTGCAGGATGTCCAAAGCCTCCAGGCTGGCCCGGCCCCCGTCCATAGTGGCCGGATCCAAGCTGCCCTCCCCCAGGAAGGAATGCCCTGGCACGGCCGGTCGAGCCCGCGTGCTGAGCGTGGGGGAAAAGCTGATGAGGGCAGGTAGCGATGGTATTCTGAGCAGACAGAAGTCTTTAAAGGCCGCTGCGCCACAAGACAAACAGCAGCGCGAGACCCCGGCTGAGACTCAGGCCCCCAGCCAGAGTCCAGGTGAGAAGGGCCAAAACATGGAGATGGTCCCACCTAAGAGCAGGATCAGCCCACCTAAAGCATCAAATCAGCCACAAGCCTCTGTGCAAAGTAAGTAATGGACCAAACTTCATAATCTGAACTCTAGTGATCTTTTGGAACTTTATCAGTTTACATGAGAATCTTTGATTTTAAATCAATACAAGAGTCCATAAAGTGATTTCACTTTGCTCTCTTTCTGCTCATCCATCATCATTTGTCAGTCGGTTTAGCATGCAGTGGATTAAGCTTTTTCTACTCCTTTTGTGTCCCCTCTAATGCTACTTCATTGCACTGTGTGCTGTATTGATGAGGTCGTCCTGGGTTATCTGTGATCTCCCTCCTGCCCCGGGGCAAAGGATGCTCCTGTCGAGCAGCCAACGATTAACAGGGTTTCAGGCCAAAAATAGCACAGCGTTAAAAAATGCAATGGTCTGCTTAAGGGGGGTGGGCATGTTGCTGCAGATACCAATGAGAAGTTGATTCAGGAAGTCCTTTTGGAGCAATGCATCTTCGAGTTTGGACGTTTATCAGATATAAAAACATCGCACAGTTTATACTTTGTGACAAAATTTTGCATCGCAGTGGCAGTCATTTTGTTTTACGTCTTGACATGAGAATGATAAACTGAATTGCAATGCGTATTTTAAAAGGTACTCTATCAGCATTTTTTGCAGGATGATCCTGCATTTCCCCCCCGTGCCTTTTGCATCCGTAATCCTGCTGCGCCTATGCATCGCTCTCATTGAAATGAATGAGAAGGCTTAATTTCCCAACGCAGTGCTTTTGTCTGTGTGAACGCAGCCTTGATAGAGGAGAGAGGAATGACTGCTCATGGGATCTCTGTCACTATCCCACTGCCTCAGTCTCTGTGGGGTGCAGATTAAGAAATGAAGGGGGCCAAGAGGTCGAGGAAAGTGGTCTTATCATTCCCTTTTGGCCTTCTCACCAGATTCCCAACTCTGCGTGGCACCAGCTTTCATGGTTTTGTCAGGTCACAGTCATCTCCCACTCTCTGAGGCAACTTGAACAAGATTGTTCAGAGGATGATGTCTGCATGTACTGTTAGCAGCTGTTAAGAGTCTGGTTGATGCAGCATCTATTTTTTTTTTTCATTTGTTAAAAGGTTTCCTGTCAGTCACACTTGGCTGTTCAGTTTGTACTCAAAGACAGCGGTTTGGGAGAGTAAGAGGGGGTTTGAGTGTGGGGGTGACGTAGATGTAAGCAACAGGGGTAAGTCAAGTAAGAGAGTGACAGAAGGAGGTCAGGAATGTGAGCAGGGCATGCTGGGAAATCAACAGGTCTTGAGCTGCGTCTGCTTGTGAGTCCCTCCCCGCAGTAAAGACAGGTTATGGGTTATAAGAGGGCAGGTTCGTACTGGAAACCAGATGTTCTCGTCTGTGCAGCTTCCATTCTCTTCTTTACACAAATAAAAGGGTCTTTATGCAGAGATGATTCACTTCTCAGGGGTCAGGGTCAGTCTGCCTACAGTTCATTTGCTCATAAATGTGCATTGAAACAACACAGATAGAGTTAAGTAAAGATGACTTTTTTTAAACTTTATTTTATTTTAGGTTTTTTATGAAACATATGTCTTTGTATGAGGGCAACCCCTCTTTTTACACTGTGGTTTGGTTGCTAACAAGGACTAATTTAATCTAAAAGAAGCTCTAATCAGAGTTTCGTAAAACTTGGTTTCAAGTGAGTGAATCCAGTTTTAAAATTAAGCAGAGCTCTGTTGCATCATTAAAAAATGAATCTCAGTAATCAATCTCAGTAAATCCAAGCTTATTCATTTAAGCAGAATTTAAACTCAGTTTAATCAATAGGGACAAGCGTCACATTGAAATTAAAATAATAAATAAATAGATAAATATCAGCATGTTGTTTGCACCTTGTAAGTAAGATAGGTGAAGGAGGGCTGTAACTATTTGAATAGTTACTGCTTTTTCACAACAACAAATGTTACATTGTTGCTAGCCAGCTAAAAAAGTTGCTTGTAATGGTTCTGCAGAGAGGCTCAAATTTTTCCTCCTTTTAGAAAAACTTAAAAAAGTCCATTGGGTTGAGTCTGTCACTCACCTTTCTTGAGGAACTTGATTATTTTGCTCAGTCCTTCTCAAAAAGGAAGCCATTGTAAAAGATAATCCTCCTCAACTGTAGGTTTAAAGTTAACCCGGAATCGAAGTTGAAATTGGAGTTTAAAGTTTTAGTACAACAGAATTTAATTTAATCTATTATTAGAGTAAAAGCTAAACTGAGATTTAAAGATGGGTTTAAATTTAATCTTTCTTAAGTATAAACAAGTTTGAAAGTTTACTGCATGGGGATTAAAATTTAAGCCAAGATTTAATCTGGTTTAAAAGTTAATCCTTGTAGGTGCAATCCAGCCTATATTTTTTATTCTTTCTACTCTTGTCTTCTTTTCTCACGTCCTCCCTCGCTCATCAATTCTCATGCGTTTCTTTGTCTTTCCTCTGCTAACAGCCTCTCTACTTTTGTTTCTCTCTGTGCTTTTGTCCTCCTCGTTCCTTTTCTTCCTGTCATGTTTTGACAGCAGTTGAATCGGTTATTGAAAGATGCCATCGCCGCCCATACACACACACATGCAACGCAGACTATCAAAAAGAATAGATGAACTGTGTGAATTCTCTGCATTTCTCCGCTGTCTCAGTGTGCGTTTTTCGAGACGGCGAGAACTGTAGATTTCTTGTTATGGACAGTAACTTTGAAGTTCCTCATTGAAGAGGGAGTGCTCCAACAGTCCAGTCTGGCTAGAAACTAGACTGATCCCACAGCCCTTTGATATATAACACTTGCAAGGTCTTCACTTTAGGGAGCTGCTGTTGGCTACATGGAGCCATGTGCTGCTTAAGTATTTGGATTTTAAATAGGCCAGCACAATTAAATACCCTTTCGCTGCAGGCTAATGGGGAGCTCTTCATATTCCCTATTCACTTATGGCTTGTTTACAAACAAGGCTGGTTAATGTAGGGGGGTTCAGACCATGCCAGGTCCTCGTCTCCCCCGCTAATGCCAGTTACAGGGCATGACGGCAGCTAAAGCGCAGACCCACAGGGTCAGACAGAACTGATGCACACCTCACTGGCAGACGATAAGTGCGTGTGACAGGTGACATTTCCACTGTGTGAAAGCTTCAGAGCTGACTGCTGCTCGCCAAAGGGCCCAATTTCAGCCTTAAAGTGGCAGCTTCCACCGAAAGCGAAATCCGTTTGACATTTTCTGTCCAGAGAGGATATAATACGAGTCTCAAGTACAGGTTCAAGTTCAGCTTTCTTTTGATACTGTGTGACATTGCATCAAACCACAGTACAGCAACATTTTGCCTGACTCCTTAAGGCATCTCTCATCCTGGATGTACATCTGTATTCTGGATTCTTGTACACTACATGAACACCAAAATGTTAAAACCCATATGTGATTTTTGAACATCTCATTCAAAAATCTTAACAGCCTCCACCCTGTGAGAAAGCTTTCAACAAGATGTGAAACGTGGCTGCTGGGATTTGCTCCCATTCAGCAATACGAGCGTTAATGAGGTCAGGCAACGATGTTGACCGATGAGGGATGGATTGCAAAATTCTTTCCATAGGTGTTTGATGAGGTTGAGGTCAGGGCTCTGTGTAGCCCTGTCATGTAACACCTAACTCTGAAAACTGTGTCTTCATGAAGCTGGCTTTGTGCACAGGTCCTGTTTGTCCACATACTGTTAGTCACATAGTTTACACTTTGATTTTCTTCCATGCACAATGCAAATCAGCGCTCTTTAGAAATAATCAAGTTTATCAGTCAGTGTAGAAGTTTTCCTCTTTCCTCTGCTCTTTAGTTTAGTTACTTTTTTAAGTGGTATGCATCTTAATTTAATACTGATCTGTCTCTCTATGATCTCCATAGCTGTACAAGAACATCAGTAAGAAGATTGAATGCTTCTGTGTATTTATTCTGAATGCCTGTCCCCATGTGCAAACTTTGGCAATGAATAGTGTCTTTGCCAGTTAAAAGGAAGCTGGAGGAGCTTCTTCCTTATATATATAATATGTACTGGTATATTTTGGTTATGGCTGATACTGGGGCAGAATCAGCAACAAAAGAAAGAAAAGAAAAGGCTGAAGGATAAAAAGGGAAAAGGCTAGCCGAGTTATTAGCCTTCTTCCTCCTTGACAGATATTTAATATATCTGTTTATGAAATACATTGCAAGATGTATTACATTAATATATGAATTTATGTCAGTGACTAACACTCACTTCAGTTATTTCCACCACATCATATAACAGTCATTTATCTGAGATGCATGGTCACAAATAGATAAATTACCACATTGCTATGCATTCTGCAAACAGCTGTGAAGAGAAAAAATTAAATTAAAAGTAAGTTGTGTCTTTCTTTTACACACTTCCAAAATAGATGCAGGCGCTAGCCAGATCAAAGTCATTGCAACACAAAGCGGTGGTGCTCATGGAAACATTACATGACAGAAATGGCAGATTTTACAGGTCCATCTTTTTGGATCTTTCCAAAAAAAAAAAATCGCAATTTTTGCAATCGTATGTTCTTGACATTAATAATATGCTCCTCTGTATTTTGTATTGTCATCAAGAATATCATTATTGCAAAAATACCCTGAAAAATCATGATTTTATTTTAGGGCCATAGCACCCACCCCTAATCAGTTGATAAAAACATCTGGAGACAGAGTATAAAGGTCTGGAAAGACTTAAATTTAACCTCTCTCCTGCTCTCCTATCAATCTTTGCTATCTCCAGGCCTCCCAGACTCTTTTCACTCTTTGTGTCAAGATCAGCTTGAAAGTATTTCACCTCTTTTGTAACCAAGAGGGTCTTTGATCCCGTGCCCCCATCGTGCAGGGATTTGTTTCAAGAGGCTCTTGAGATAAAGTCATTTTTGTATGACCTCACCTTTTGGTGATTGAGAAGGTTAGTCACTAAAAAAAACAGAACACGGTGTGATTTAGGACTTCATCACCTTCGTCTGAATTTTTCTTTACTCAGTCAGACACCAGTGTTTGTGATGTGTTGTTTCTTGTCTGATATTGTTTTGCAAGATTTGTTGCCACATCAGTGCGTACCGAGTTGCTTCAGCTCATTTACGAGTGATGGAGGTTATTAAGACATTTCGGTGTTGCTCCAGGTGTAACAATGTACATGTGCTCTTCAACCTGTTGACAAAAGCACTAACAGCATATGGATGTGAATCATTGGCGAGATGCATGCTTCTACATGCGCGCTACACACTGTGTCAGTTTTGTTCACTGTTGATAGTCTGAGTTGTGTGTATCCATGACAGACTTTTTTCACAGCTTCAGTTCCTTTTTCCGGAAAAAAAAGTTGAAAAAAGAGCTTAGTATAACGGGAATGAGTTTGAGGATTGGGATGTGATCACCCTTTTCTTTGACACTGGAGCCAAGAGTAGGGATTACATTAATTGCAGCCTCTCGTGACTCTTTAAGCCCCCAGTTGTTTCTCTTGATTTTTTTTCTTCTTTGACAACTATCAGGCAGACTGCAAGTATTATTAAGACTACAAAAAACTTTCCCTCCACATCAATTGGGTGACTAAAACGGATATGTAATTCTGATTCTTCAGAAATCCATTTTAATTACCATTTTATGTACATATTTGTGTCAGAATTGGATGGTTTACAAGTTTCTGACACACTGTTCAGTGTCTTTTCACTCTTCCAAAAGGGAATTTGAGAGAGTGAGTTCCTTTGTATTATCCAGGCCTTCCTTTTTTAGCTGACAAATTGAAGCGTGTAAGTAGGGGGTTGATTTTAAGCAAACCCCCCCACGCTCACTTTGAATTGAGCAATCACAAACAGTCACTGTATGGATTCATGTGATTTACTCAATATGATGTCACGCTGCTCTTGTTCCTTTGCATATTATTGAGGAAAAACGTCATATTTTTCACACCTGTTGCAAGAGAAGTTTACAGGACTTCCTCAGTGGTCATTGAAAGTAGGGCGTTCTCAGTGAAGGAATTTCCCCTGTTGTGATTAAGGATGGCTCAACAGCGTGATATGTCGTATAACCAGCATTTACTTTTTTTTGTTGTTATTGCAAATTGCTTAATTTATCCTGATTTTAATGCTTTGTAAATAAGCTTTATTGTTAGGCAATAATTAGCAAAGTTTTAAAACATTAAATATTTATTCATTGTTAAAGGTAGAACACAGAAGGGCATGAGGTGCAATGAGGGGAGCAGCGATTTTTTGAAGCTGAGACACATCACACATCATGTGGAACCACAGTCTGTGCAGGAGCTATCTCCCCATCATTTAGTTCCTGCCAACACGTCCATCAGACCAATCCTGAGCAGCAATACTAACCACAAGCACACTGATTGGCACACATAACTGTCAGTTGTGATGTCAGACACTCTTTGTATACCAGTAAATAAAACCAAACTTATCAGAAAAACGAACACCTGAACAAATATAAGCATGATAAGAACTGTGTAAAATGACAGGAACTGAGCTTTGATTTTGAGTTTGGCCCATTTCCCACACACCAACATTGGAGGGGACGGGGTTTATAACCTATACCGCAGCCTCCAGGTGGCAATCAAGATGTTTTTGCTCCACATTTAGGGAGATGTAATTTTATTCATTGTTATTATACAGTCTTTTAAAAAAAAATTTTGGCGGGGGAGTTAACATGCAGAGCTCCAATGAAAAGAGAAAAATCGTGAACATAGCAGTTGTGGCGGTTGCTGCCATCGACTGCTCATCAATCGCAGTATTGCAATATTGCGATCATTGTAACAGCACTTTCTGAAAGAGGATCACTCTCTGAAAAACATAGCAGCAAAACAGCAGAATTTTAACATTTGGAAACATCAGTCTGAACAGAGAGGGAAAGTATTTATTATCCATTTACGTCAATTCCTCTAACCCACTCAGATATCTATTTTTGTAAAGGTTTTGACCATTATTTTGTTCCTCTATTATAGTATTTCCGTTAGGAGAGTCTCAAAAAGTTTTTAAATACATTTTCCTCTAAATGCCACAAGACAGGAAGTGACAATACCTTGATGTTTTCTCAGCTGTGGGAGACAGCTCACTTTTGTCTTTGGCTTGTCAATATGTACCCAAAGCCTGTAGAGAAGTCCAATGAGTCATTAGAGGAAAGAAGAGTAGGTGAGTTAATGGTGTGTTCATGAACCTGGGGTGTGCGTTCAGAAAAAGAGTGGATGTGACTCATCCGTCAAACAGAAACAGATAATAATCGGGCCACTGAGCAAGAAGAAAGAGCCTTGGTTATGTGACTAGTCATGAGTGTGTATTGTAAATCCCCCTGTTGTCTCTGGTGTGTTTTTCTTTGGGGGTGTAGCTCGGGGCGATGTTGCTTCTTCCTGATTCCTGAGGCTGCGCAGTGCTCAAAGACAGACAGCAGAGTGGATAGGCTTTCTCTCTGTGTCAGATTAAGGATAAAACTAAAGCCTTAATTTGTGTGTTTTCCCAGCCCTGACTTTAATTCCCAAGGTTTTCACTTGTTGAAGTTAACATGTCTACATCTTTACTTTACTTTCCAGTGTGGCCTTTAAGTTTGGCTTGATTACACAGCAAAGTCTTCAAAGCTAATACTGCAAATGTGCCATGAAAATTCCTTCAAACGAGACATCTCACTACTACTTTTTTTTTCAATTAAATGCAATATGTGTGTGTGTTCTGGCCCAAAGCACGAATGTGGTTAATTCACCCAACTGAGGGGTGTAAGCGGATGCAAAGCCTCCCTCAGGGTTTACTCTCAAAGACTCGACAGAGAAATCAATATGTCTCCACCTCCCCTCTTACATCCTTTTGCCCTTCAGGCAGCAAACGTGATGTAGTGTGTGTGTGTGTGTGTGTGTGTGCGCGCGTGCGTGTGCGTGAGTGTGCATGCGTGTGCGCGTGCGCACGTGTGTGTGTGTGTGTCTGACTGTCTGCGTGGGAATTAGTGAATGTGCAAAAATGGCCGTACGCAAAAACTGCTAAATATTCACACACTTTTATCTCCGTAGTTCAGATGATACAAATTGAATCTCCCGCTGTGTTTGTTTCTTTCACACCGACAAGTTGTTTCAGGGGAATGAAGTTTTCATTAATATTACATTAATATTTAGTGTTGCTGGCGGTACCCATCTGCGATCATTTAAGAGAAGAATATTTGGCTGAGGTCCTTCAAATATTTTGTGTCCATGCAGCATACAGATTAGGAGAGATTTTCTACCAAAACTGAGTGCGAGATTAGGTTGAAATTGAAGGAGTAGTTTGGCATTTTGGGAAACATACTAATTCACTTTCTTGCCGTGAGTTAGACAAGAAGATCGATGGTATGGAGCTGAAGCAGTTGATTAATGTAGTTAGCATAAAAGCTGGAAGCAGGTGGAATATCAGGCTGGCAACACACACAACTACATTTGTTGAATGAGTACACACACAAACAAAAGTATTAAGCAAAAAGGAAACCCACAAAATGTCTAATTCAATATTACTAACTTTTTCCAGTGACTTTATGGTGCAAACAAAACAGTGAAGCTAAAGTCAGGTTAACTTAGTTAACACAGTGTTTAAATTACTGTGTTGAAATTCCATTACTTTTGGGGGCAACTAGAAATGTAACGGCAGGACGGCAAAATGAAACATGTATGACAATGTGTTGCTGTGATGCTGTTGTAATGTTTATAGAAATTGTAATAAAATATACAAAGTTAAATAATTCCTAGCTATTATTTTAAAGACAGAGAGTAAAAAAAGAGTATTAAAATGGACTTTTCTTGCCTGTAACTTGCTGGGTCAGCATAAAAACTAGAAGCAGAGAGAAACTGTTTGCCTGGTTGTATGTATTTTTCAGCTTGGGTTTTATTTAATTTAAAACCTTTTATCTGCGGAAAGTTGTGGTCCTGTTGAAATAGTTAGAACCTGTAGCCCCAGACTAGCTGTTTGTGCTAGCTCTGTGCTTTAAGTCTTTATGCTAAGCTAACTGCCTCCCGGCTCCAGCTCTACATTTGCGCACAGACATAAGAGTGGTAACGATCTTTTCACCTAACTTTGCAAGAAAACAAACAAGTGCATGTCCCTAAAATGTTGAAATGTTCCTTTGAATAAAGCAACGCTGACAATGAACTTAATAGCTGAGTAATAAACCTCTGTGTGGGTGTGTAGCTGTGGATCACATGATTCGTCATGTGGAAGTTACCTCCTACTGTACACTATCAGATGATGCGGACATGTGATGTGGATGAGTACAGGGATGAATATGGGATAAAGACAAAGTGCAGGTTTCACCATGATATTACAATAAGTGATTTCTACATTGCTGGTATCAATATCTAAAGATCACATTACTGAGATTACAGCACTGTTGCTGCTTTCAATTTCGTTCCTTTTGCTTTGACTGATGGTGTGTTTTCATTACCCCAAGCCATGGCAGGCATGAAAGTGAAACTCTGAGGTTCTGGGTTTCAAAAGTTTAAGACCTACTGACCTTTAGCTGACGCCCTGCGGCTAAATGTCCTCATATAAATCATATCAAAGATAACAATGAAAAGAGATATCAATCCCCACCCTAAAATGTGTCCGGAGATTTGTGTGACACCACATTCTTTCTCCAGCTGTTTATGAGCTTCCACTTGGCCATAAACACTATAAATCCAACTGTTTCTTGTCTTTCATAAACTGGAGCTTTTAAGGGCATTACTTGAAAGCATAGTTGTGGTTTTTGGTCAGGAAAAGGAACAAGTAGCAACACAAAAAAAAGTCATGTCATTGTTGAGGACAGGAAGGGCACACTCTGTGTTTACTTCTCGGTTGATCCTTGAACTTTGGAAAGGGTTTCAGAATCTCTGCTCAGTAAATGCTGGTTGTAAATTCAAAAATAGAAGCGTCATGCATATCTGAAGCACCGTGGTAATTTTTAGATTTTCCTCTCGACTTTAGCCTGTTGTCTTTTTGTGCCGCTTTAGCAGCTTTTACTGCTTCAAAACTGCCCTCATCTGTCCCAGTTTCCAACACCTAAAGTGACAACAGACTGTGAACATACAGTATCTGGTTTGACAGTCACACAGCTCAGCAAAGGAGCAGGATAAAAGGAAACTTTCATTTCTCACGATGCACCTTGTTGATCTGTGATCCGATTATAGGACTGCACATGCAAAAACAGCTTATATCTGATACATTTCTCATCTTAAGGTCAGTCTGTGTCAAAAATTAACCTTATTCTGTCTGCCAGAGACAGATCTCTTAACCATCATCCTTTCTTTGAATATCACTTTTCAGCTGGAGGGGCCTTTTAAATTCTCAGTGCCCATGTTTTAATGTTGTGGTGCACTTACATGCAGAAAACAAAGATGGAAAATAAGCTCTGAGACGCCTGGGTTGGGAATTTGCGGATCCAGCAGGAGCAACACATTACCCTTGTGTTTTAGCCAAGGCAGTGGCTCGTAAAGATTATTGATGATGTACACCATGTGATACGAGTGCTGAGCAGGATGAGGCGGCATTAAATCTCACTGATGTATAGACCTCTTTTTCTCTCTCTCTCTCCGTCCAGGGAGAGGGAGAGGCTGACAGATGAAGAAGAGAAATTAAAAAGTTGCAAGAGGAGAAATTGCCAGACAAAGCTGCTCCATACTTTTGTATTTTTCTTTTCTCTCTCTCTTTTTTTTTTTTTTTTTTAAATCTTGGCTGCATCAGTGGCATTTTTGGTTCAACTGTGTGTCAGTGTGTGTGCGGACTTGCAGCTACAGTGCTGAGAGTGCAATATGCACTTCAGACAGGTGCATGTTTGAACGTGTATTTAATAACGGTGCACATGGAATGTGATATGCTAAAAGCGTGTTTATCTGCAGTTGTAGTTACCTTTGTGGTTGTTATGGAGGTTTTATCGACCCTTCTTTCTGTACCCAGCAGCAACTTAGCTCTGCCTCTACATTATGGCTGCTAAACCTGCTGCAATAATGAATAATGGCTCAAGTGAATGAGCATCTCTTTTGGCAAAGGGCGTCATGTTTGCAAGACAGACACATAAATTGTATTCACTCTAAGCAACTGTTGCCATGAGGGAGAGAAGCCCCACCTGTTTTCAGTGTCTGTCTAAATATGAAACTGATAACTCAGGCATTCCCCTCTGTCGGAGAAGTGTGTCAGTGTTTGCTCACTTAAAAAAACTCTGCATTTATTTGCAAAGACAAACTGTTCCAGTTTCTGCACAAACTCAGTAGCTTGTGTGTGGTTTTGCTTTTAGAAATGGATGCCAGGAGTCAAGAGAGGCTTTTTTTTGTAGGAGTCTGTAAATGTTTATGAGCTGTGCTGCTTCAGGCCTTCAGTAGCGAGCGTGATGAGAAGAATATTCATAACAAGGAGAAGTCAAAAAGACTTTTCATTGCCAGAGTGAAATATAGATTGTATAGTATTTGGATTTTAATAACCGTTTGTTTACAGTGAGACCTCATCTATGCCTATCTCTGCACCAATGAGGGCCTAAAGCCAAAGTTGTTGCATTCATTATAAATTAATTAGAAAGATAGAGAGTTAGGGTGTATATCATGGTGCTCCCAATCAGCAGCGGAGCAGCAGTGCACCGTGCTTGTTCTTAAAGGGCGCAGTACTGATATCAGATGCTGCAACATCCTACTGGTTAATAACTGTGTGCACAGGCAAATTCAGCCTTATCCAAAAATAATTGAGACAATTTTAAATGTACCTCGTTTGCCAGCAGAGCAGAGAGACATTGTGCTATAATTGTCGAGTGCTCAGCAGGGTCTCGGCCTGTCGTAGTTAACATAATGACTGTCAGATACGGAGAACACCCTCGCTCCTGCTCTGAAGCCATTAAGAACCCCTGTGTCCCATGTGTACTGAATTATGAAGTGTTGTGCTATCGTTTTATCTCAATTATTTGTCTGACTTTGCTTTTTTATTCCTCTTGTGCCTCTGATCTGGCAACAGCTAGTTTTATTCTAACTTATTTTTTTGAAATCATGCTTCAGGCCCAGTTGTTCACGAATATGAAATCTGGATAACAGCTGATCAAAATCGTACAGTACAAAGTACAAATCCCAATGTAGGTTACTTGCCATGTAAGGAATAGCCAGCATGGGGTCACATGAAATGTTTTTATTTGTAGAAACAGAAAACAGCATGAGGGATTCAATTGTTAGAAAGTACTTTTGACTACTGTCATTGTATTTACTATAAAGTTATAAAAGAAAGTTTAAAATTAAGTAACTTTGTTTCATTTTGACAGCTGTTTGAGCCATATAAAAAACATTTTTGTTTTACTCAAGTGAAAGGCTTAATAGAAAGCATTATGTCTGCTTTGTCTACTCTTTCACTGTAATAGGGAAACAAATCAAGTGCAAAATCTATACATATTTGACCAATGTAAAGTTTTCATTTGCATTTTGTCCCTGATATCCACCCTGAATCTACCCCTCTGCTGGAATCTGTATTTTTTTGGATCAAAGCTATCATAAAAAAAAGTTTTGAACAAGACATACTAAAGGGTGTCAGCATCAAACAAAAAATACTTTATTTTAACTTTCATCTATCACCCTATAATAATGACAATGACACAGTCAGAAGTGGTTTTTAACAAACAAACAAGTGACTCCACATTGGCTTTTCTTCATTTTATTTATATCCTACATTTGGATATGTAGTCCCATTTAGATGACATTTACAACAAAGGTTTGTATCTGGATGAAGGTGTTCAAATCCAAAGTGATTTTGAATAAACGGCACAAAATTAAGATGGATGATTTTATCCTTGATTGCAAAACATGGGATTTTCAAATTCAGATCACTCTGAACCAGATTCAATCTTTTGAACAACTGAGCCCTGAATTTAGATATTCAGACTGCCTGTTTTGTAGGTTGACATGTCGGCGCAAGATGTGCAACAGCGGAGATGTAAAACATAGTGTGCTGTTCAATACAAAAGAGGTAAGATTTATTCCTGCTGCTCTGCATTTATTGCAACTTGAAATAAAACAGACTTCCTGGCCACATATGGAATCTCTCATCTTTTGATAGTGAGCAGGTTTCCTACCACTTCACATAATTACACCTCACAACACTTAAGTCTTTGACATCAGTGAGAGTGTGGTGAGTTTCTTCCGCTCCACATTGCAGAGTTCAATGGCTCCTGGCATGTAGCGCCCCCAGCTGTACAGCTAATAGGATTTCAGGTTGAACCTGATTCATTATGCCCACACTGGAGTCTCTGTCCCGGTGAGGGTTTGTGCCTCTCATGCGGTTTTGTCAGAGTTTAATTTGACGTTTATTCATTTGATCCCTGCTAGCACAGCTTGTTCAATTAGACTGAGACTAGAAACTTTTGGCAACTTACTTTCCCCTGAAATCTGAAGCGCTGAGATGGGTTTGACAGCCACCCTGTGCCTCTGAGCATCTTTGGTACATTCTTACAGTATTAAATACTAGAAACATTCAATCAGGGATCAAATGTACTCGCCTCCACCCCCATCCTCTCTTAAATCTGGGGATTTTTCTAAAGGGGAATAATACAGTTTGGCTGCATGATGAAGTCATTGGTAAGACATGCTTTCCAACTAGGCAGCTAAAGCCATCATGAGACTGACGCAGCATTTTAGCCTGAGCTGCGGGGAGAGAATGACGGGGATTTCTGCTAAACTGATGTCAACAGCTGGAGGTTTAATACTTCACAGAAAACTGGGATGCACGCAGAATATTGTGACAGCATTTGCTCCCAATTTTTTTTTTTTGGTTTCACTTTTATCTCCAATCCTGCCACGCTTATTCCGGTTCATCATAAGAATTAAATCAAAAAAGGGGTGAATGTGTTATCAGTTTAGGAGCAGTGGTAGCTGGATGGGAGCAAATTTAATAGACCATTCAAGCGAGTGACAGGATAAAAAGATTTAATCCCTTTTTGCTATACTTTTGATACTGCGCTGAGTGTAACAGTGAAAATACATTTTAAATCTGATTATTTTGACTGTGCAAAAGTCAATTGTTTGCATCCATTATTTGCAGAGTTTGTTTCTCTGCTTCGATTGTCTCCTTGAATTAAACTCAGCCAAATAACCATCTGTCATGATCTTTCCCAGCCAATAGTTTTGCAAGACGCCCAACAGAAGAATGTAGATGGGTTTTGATAGGCATCAGAAACTCTTATCTAACATCCCCTCTGTTATATAATGTTTGATTTCTTATGGCCAAGGAGACTGAAGAAAAAGACAATGTAAGGCAGAACAGGCAGGATGCATTCTGGCATTACAAAACCGGCGGTGAAACAAGGATAAAAATCAAACATCATTTTAGAAGCGTGGCAGTGTGGGGTTTTTTTGCATGGGAAGAAAGCCTTGTAATATCTTTCATCTGTGTCCCACCTTGGTAATATCATAGCTACACAAATACATTAACACATGCACAGGTGTTTGCTATCAGGACAGATGATGCATGGAAGTTTGTGGTTGGTGACACTGTGTGGATGTGTGTCTGTCCCTGCAGGCTTGTTGTTTTCTGAGAACAGATGCTGGGCTGCTGGGATTCGGTGATGGCACTGACCTGTGCAGCTTACTGCAGACTGTGTGTCTAAACTTTGTTTGAGCATCCTGAAAGTTTCAGCACTCCGTACTGGCCAAGTTTATTTTGTCCTCGAGGCTCCGAACGGCCACTGCAGACCTTTCTCTAACTCAGTGGTTGACTCAGAAAAATGTTCCTTGCGTTGGAAAACATGCAATAAAAAAGCAGTATTTTATTATAATTTGAAGATGATGAATTCTAAATTTGCCTCCAACATTTGACCAATAAGAGATTCATAGTTTTACTTCACGACAACATTGTTTTTTGATTGTTGTGATGATCGCTGGGCCGTGCAGAGATGTTTAGAGAGGCAGTTGCTTGAAGGTCAAAAGGGTTAGAACAATATTTTAAAACCAACATAATTTATAGAATAGCCTGTTCAATTTCAGCAACTCATATTGAAACAAATTGTAACATGGGAATGTTACACCATACTGCATCATACAATTGTCATTGTCCTCCATATGATCAAATCAGAGGGGTCATGATAAATAGATGAAGATTAGAGGAAATTATGAATTTTGTAATGTCTTTCAAGCTGGTTTTCACTTAGAATTTCTCAAAAACTGCAAAGTAAAAATAACTGAAAATAGAAAGAGACAAAGTCATTGTCACCTTGAACAGAAATCCTTTTGAAATTTAATAAAAACCTATAAAGGATTTTTTAACATGAAATTATGAATATGTTATAATGCAATTTCAGGTGGCTTTAGCTTTATATCTTTCCAAAACTGCACATTAAAACCATATAAACCTTTGTCTGGTCATAGGCAGGGTCATCCTTTCAGTTAACCCATGAAGGAGAAGTTTTAATAATAATAATAATAATATTACTACTACTATTGGATTTCATATAATGTGTGATATAATTTTGTTTTACCATATATATAAAATGTAAAATATATTGCTGAGATACAGATCTTTTTTCATGCTTTCTGGCTACTTTAAGCACCCATTACATTATAGACAAGCATCAAAATTCAAGTGGCAGCTGGTTAATGGGATGCTCACAAACATGATAATGGCTCACTTGAACCCAGTAGGAACCAGTAGTCAACTCTTCTATTAAACTTTTATCGTACAATTAATACATAATTTGAAAATAATGCTGATATTATAAATATAATGTGATAATCAATCATACATATAAATGAACCATCTAAATGTCGCTGCTCAGTCTCGGCGTTGTCCTGTGTCACCACAGAAGGCAGGTCATTGATGACATTTCACCTGCAGCAGGTCAAAGGTCATCAGCTGACTCAAACTGTCTAACTGCAGCCAGGTCATTTTATTTATAGCTAAATTATTATCAGTTGTTAAATGTTCTTCTCAATAAGGGCAACGGGTCAAAAAAGTAGCCTCAACAAAAGGGCACTTTGGACATCAAGCAGCAAAAGGGCAGGTGCTTCAACACCCCTCTGCACATGCCTGCATGATGAGAGCGTTATGTGTTCCTCACATTAATTTGCACTAACCTGCTTATTAGTAGATGCACTTTAGAATAATTCGAGTTAATTTAGTTAACTGTTGCCGGAAATGATAATTGAAATGGATTAAAAAGTGTAATTTGGGCATGAGACATTCTGATAATTAGATTACAGAGTTGGACGTTGAATGATGGGTTAATATCAGCAGACTAAAAGCAGAATTATTGTGAATTTCACAGATTCATTGTAGATGTATAGACAGCTTCCCACTGTGAGCATATGGAGCCATAGAAATGCTGCATGAAGCTAATTTTTCTTTTTACTCTCCTCGCTTGCTCTCTTTATGCTCTTGGAGACAGAATATTAATTGTGATCGGGACCAAATGCTTCTCAGCGCCGCCTATTTCATAACACATTTGTTTGTTGTTGTGTGATCCCCTGAAATCCTTTGACAGGCAGGCAGGGAGCGTCTCATATCAACGGGAAGTCAAGAAAGGTATGCTAAGTTGCTGATTGAGACCCACAGTTCACAACGCGACAGCTGGCAGTTAATTTGTTGTGCAACCAGCAATCATCAATTATTCATTGTTGGAACATTTTCCAGAGTAGCAATAAAGGATGCTTTTAACGATAGGCAAATTACTTATATCTTTAGGGCCGCTTTAACTCCAGATTCCTTGCAGACATGTTTTGCATAATAAATATTTTGAAAGGCAGATGCAGCACTGCAGTGAGCTATAAAACCCTTGCTTATGGGGAAAGCATATTTGTTCATTTTTCTTGGGACATTGCATAAAACATCTTATTAATATTTTAGTGTCATTATTCTTGCCCATTCTTAATGCATTATAGTAAGACCAATAATTCTTATGTTGCTCCAGGAGGCATTGAAGTGCACTTATGAGAAACACAATTAAGCTAAATGCTTTGTATTACTCTATAAACCCGATTAGGAATCACATTTCTATGACAACACCAAAAATTTCTTTACAGTTATTGTTTGCTCGGCTGCACTCGCAATCATTTGAAAGTGTTACATAATAGCGTACGAGAGACAGAGATGAAGTGATGGACAGATGTGGAGCCAGGTGGGAGCGGAGACGAGCCTGACCTGACGGGTTCACTGCCCAAACCAGCTGGTGGCTTGGCATTATTGTCAACTGTTTCACACACGCTCACTGTCGAGGGGTTATTGACAGTTAAAATGATCCTACTAAGCACTCTAGTCTTCAAACACAGTTGTTAATAGAAGCATGAAATGCTGGAAAGCCAAAGTGCACAGAGGGCATGTAAGTATTCATAACAGAATCAGGACCCAGCTGTTAGAGGTAAGATTCTTGAGGATTAAAGGCTTCAGTGTTCAGGTTTTGCATCACTGTCTAGTATCTATTAATACTTTGACCTAGCTGGTGTGGTATTATTTTAGATCTAGTAATCGTAATTATCTAAAAATTGCACAACAGTAAAGCTTCTCAAACTCTGCAGTCAGAGATTATGTCATACAGCAAACTGTTCATCCGACATCCGTTTACCTTGGCTCTCTGCAATATTCTGTGGTCAAGTAACCTACAATAGGCTTTTGTGGACATGTTGGCCAAGAATGGATGTCCATGATTTTAAGGACTACAGTAAGAACCGCAAAGGCTCGACATATGGGCCATTGAACCAATAATGACTTAAACACCAGTGTGTTGTTTCACAGTAGTACTAGCCTTTACTGTTTCACATAATGAATGAGTGAGCATGTGTGTGCATGAATGTTTCTGTGTGTTTATATAATTTGATCACATTGGTGACATTCAGTAGGCATTTTCTGCATTTGTAATCTGGGATTAAATCACTGCGATCTGACAACTAGCTGTCTCACATAATTCCCAGTTGGTTTTCTTTGAAATCTTTGACTTTCTCAAATGCCTCCACGGTGAATGAATAATCAAGTGTGTTATATACTCAGGTTTTAGTGAAAATGCATGTGTTTGGGAAGTACTGAGCATACAAGTGGATAAATGGGACTTGGATTATAGTGCATGAATTGTGTTCGATCTGTTAATGTTTGATTTAGGTTTGCTGTTGTTAAATGGAGTCCCTCGTGACTTAAATTCATCAAGAATTCTCTCCATTTTTGGGTTGTTTGTTTCCTACAGAGGCATGTGAAAAAACAAATTTTTCTTCACACTTCGTGAAACGTGAAAAAGTGAAGCTAATTCTAGAAAACTGCACATTGTGTGTGATGGTTGCAGGCAGTGTGAGGGCATTTTATCTGCATTTTGGGTCCTTTTGTTCTCCCTTTAATTTCATTCTTGTAGTAACTGATAGCTTTACTCTGGGACGTCCTGAAAGTAGGTGTTGAGTGAGAAAAGCACTTTTCTGATTTATTTTAGTGAGATACGTCTTTTCTAATGTGTTTCTGCTCAGTTTGGGATTCAGACCTCTGAATTTTCAGATTGCTCTGCAGCCTAACTGACTCTGAAGCTGGCACTCAGCCTCTACTTGTTCATCTCTGATACCTTTGTTGATACCCAGTCTTGCCTGTCATGGTTTTTGCTTTACATCTCTGAGATTGTCTGACTGGAAGACCATCATTCTGTGGGTATTATACACATCACATTCTGTCAAGGACGTAATCTGTCTAACCACATCTTCACGGATGCTGCCACTTGCATTCAGGCATGTGTGTGTGCGCCCATCCAGAGACGGAGAGCCCAACAGTCAGACAGACAGGAAACACAGTCATGTGACCCCTCTGACCCTCTGTGCTATGTTCCCCGGGTGAGTTATGTCTCATTGTTCCTTTCTGTCACTGTTGCAGCGAGCCACGGGACAATCAGACTGGCCTCATAGTGCCACATTCACTTCTCCAACCCAGCTCTGATCTCACACCTCTCACTTCACATTCTCATTACTTCAGGCTGTTATTAATTTATTTAATCAATATCTGTTCAACTTCTCCTACACAGAAACCCATAATGGCAGTTTGATTCACACAGCTGTACATCAAGATACGAGCATGAGCGGTGGTATCTCTGCAGACTCAGATGTGTTTGTGACGGGTTAAATACAGGGTGTAACTCACAGTGTTGTGCATATTTACATAATATATGCACCGTCATCATCTTTCATCTGAAATGGGTAAAGTCATTAAATCAAATCTCCAGTGAGATTTCTCTTCATGCACTTTCAGAGTGTTTGACGCTGACTCAGAGATCATACTAGACCAGTGGCTCCATTGTGGCCATCGGCTAAACTCTCCAGCGTCCCTGCTGAAGATTATGAAACTGGCTTTAAAATAGAGAGCAGCAGCTCACCAGGGCTTTGGATGATTTGAGGCTAAATATATGAAAAGGCAGCTTGGTCCAGGGGCTAGAGTGGGATCTGGGTGGATGGCAGCCAAGGCCTTTGGTGTCTCTTTTTTTTTTTTTTTTTTTAACTCTGTATCACTTTGGTAGTAAGATGCCCTGTAAACCAAAACCTTATGTGAGCCAGTGAGACACTGGATCCAAGGTTCTGAGTACTAAAGTGAAAATGACTCTGCAGAAATACATTTAAGCGTTAAAACTACCAAAAAACTAGCCTTTCTTTATTTATAATGCATTTTTTAATCAAATGAGCAAACTCCATTCACTGATCAAGGCCATGAGATGTGGTTTAATGGTCTGAAAAATATCTATTAAAAATTGACCCTTTTTGTAAACTTTAATTTTATGCAACGCATAAACCAAAGACTGTACAAAGAACACACAACATAGAGGAGATCTTAACAAAAATATCACATACTTATGCTTCACATCTTTTTCGTGAGTAGCTTTTTTTTCTCTTGTTACCAGACCATTTCTTAGATCAAGACTAATCTTCAAACTCAACAGAATTAAGTAGTTTTTTTAATGCATGTATAAATATTTCGAAACCCTTCCATGAATAACTTATACAAATGTATTAAAAGTTAATACATGCCTGATAATACACTGTGAGGATGTATTATGTTTTACTTTATATCAATTATTCATAACTGCTTATATACAGTTAAAGAGACATTGCGAGTTTTTCAAAAGTATTTTGGGGGATTTTGAGAACCATAAGATGAGAGAAATATATTTCCGCTATTTTGGAGAGAAGGCAGATATCTTTATCTCCGATATGTCCAACGCTCAACCACTCACACCAAAACAATCTTGATTAATAAATAGCACGACAGGTAATAGAAAAAAAATGTGTATTTTTCTTACTTTGAGGTGAACTGTCCCTTTAATGATATCAAGATTGTGATAACTGCTGAACCTTAATGTTTTCTGTATGTGGATTTCAGCAGCATATCCCGATAGACATGTCAGCATTACAGTCTTTTTCAGCACACCCAGCAACAATGTAACAGCTGGATTAAAGTGGCCATATGACAAGCTGTCATGTTGGATAACAGAAGCTGTCGCAACTCATCCGGCTCTTTTCTTATGTGATATGACTCATCTTTACTGAATTCCACCAATGTGCCTCGCACAATTTTTTTCTCCCAGTCTTTCAAAAAGTTTTTTTTTTTTTGAAAAACTGTCTTTGATCCCATGAAGCTACTGAATCTCTTTTCCTGAATCTGTTGGCATTCGTGTTACTGAAAGCAAACTGCCTGTCATTTCACTCTCTCTTTACTCAAGTCGCATTAAACAAGCGCAGTCGAGTTTGGTGTCGTCCAAGGCGCACAGGTGGCTCATTCACTGAATGACTGCAGGATCGCTTCCTCAGTAGTAGACTGGCACAGGCTGAGGGTGCAAACTGAAAGGCTTCTGGTGTAATCCTCACCTGCTCCCTCACTGTTAAATCCCAAGTGTTTTGATTTATTTTGTCTCACCCTCTCCATTTGTTTGGGTCTCTTTCAGCAATGGAAGGATTTAGCACTAAGGGATTAGTCAAAGTGTGCCTTGTTTATACTGTTCATGCAGGTGATGTCAAGGCATTTCCACTTTCACATGGCATCATGAGTTCATGAGCACATACAGTTTCACATATGCACAACTGTATAAATATTGCGCTGTATACAGTTCACTGCACCTGCCTGCTGTTATCTGTTCCATAAAAGACTCTTTGCTCTGAGTCAACATCTCTTTCTCATTCTTTATTATGTGACTAAAGCAGCATAAGAAATGGATGCTGATGCACAAAGCCTTCATGCTGACACACCTGAGCTGCAGAGGGAGTGCGCATTTTCTTTTTTCATGTTCGTGCTGTTTTGTGGCAACCGCTGCTTTGAAGTTTCGTTGTTTTGTGCATCTGAGCCCCTGAACAATGAGCCACAGAAGTGAATGTCCACATTGTGTCTGTCAGTGCGGGGCTTTTCTGTGCTTGTGTGCACAAGAGGAGGGGTCTGCGGAGGAGAGCGGCCTCCCAGCTTCAACACATGGTGCCCAGACTAAACAACAAGATGAATGTTTCCTGAGTCCAACCTGGCACGGAGACACTCCAATCTGCCTGTGTGGCTTGACGGAGTGACTGAATGAATCGTATTCAGAGTGGAAGAAAAGATAGGTTATACAGGAGGAGAGAAGAAATGAGTGGATAACAAAGTTGAGGAGAAAGGTTTGGTTTGCTTATTTGAAGCTTTAATTCCAGGACAGCAGCACCAGTTTAAATAACCCCAGTTTATTAAAAATCAGCTCTGTGGTTTTGATCTGCAATAAAAACATTGTAGTCACTAAATTAATGGTTGAGCTCTTGGAACGCAGCTTTGTCGCTAAAAAGAAGTCAGACCAGGCAAGTTATATAACTACTCAGACCGTTTTTCAGGATTTAAAGGGATACTCCACCAATTTTATCACGTTCAGTGTACTTGTCATGAGGACTACCACTCAGCATGTAAAAACAGTTGTATGATGTCTTTTGTGGCTCTGAAGGGTGCTCTTTAAAGTCAGTAAAAATAACCCTTGATGATGTCATTTAAGTGATCTTGAAGTGGGCTTGGAAACTAGAAAATTTAGAATAGAAAGCCTGAATTGTAAACAGGAATTCATAAAATGTGGGTGTTAACCATGCATTAAGACAGATGGAAAATGCCTACAAGTAGCATTATGGGAAATGTAGGATCCACTGTTAGTAGAGATTGACTTATGCTGTAAGTGAGGATATCTCGGCTGTCGCTGCTTCAATTTTGGCCATTCTTTTTTTTAATTGGCCTCTTTTTAAGTACCCCAATGGTAAGCGCAATACTGAACCAATGGAGTGCTCCTTTGTCACATTTCCATATCAGCCAGTACAGTGAAATTATTACTAAATTGTGAATGCACATTGGTTCAATGTTGACCTACAGAACTTACTGTGTTTGTGTAGTTTTCTTGCATATTTAGGAATTATTTCCAATATTTTAGGTGCTCTCACTTTTAGTTTTATCACCAAATTAACTAAATTAACTGTTGGCTTATCTAGAACCTTTTTTTCAGCTGTTTGCGCATCCAATTCCTGCTACACTAGCAATGTCACTATGTTCATAGATCTCAGTAATTAGTTTGGTGAGTACAGTGGTATAGTAGCCAGAAAAGCCCAATACGCCAGAATTTTCCTTTGTTAAGAACTATTGTGTAGGATGTAGTGACATCTAGAGGTGAGGCTGCAGATTGTAAATAACTGAAACTTCTCCCATTTACCAAGCATGAAGGAAAACTACGAACAAATTTGGCACTATGTAGTGTGTTTGTTTGTTTTTCCATACTGGGCTACTGTACATACAACATTGCAGACTCTATAGAAGAGGACTCGCTCAAGATATAAACGGCTCTTTCTAAGATGAAAACTCAACAATTCTAACAACATAATATATTATACGTACTTTTTACCAATATATCTGACTAAATCTTATACACCAGACCTTTAAGCTTCTCCTTAGACTGTCTGTATTAGCATTTTAATCCACTTCACTTCAATTTTGAACATGTTTTTTGCTCCCTAAAGCTTTATCTTAAAAGCAAAACATGTGTTTCAAGTTAAACCACCTGAGTGTCTCATGGTCTTAACTCACAAGGTGTCACCCCCATGTGATGATGGAACTGTTAACAACACCAACAAAAGCTCAGTGTGCTGCTGTCAACCTGTCTCCTCCCACACGTCACCTTTCACCTTGCTACTCTGCACCCCCACATCACACCTCCACCCTTTTTTTATTTCACTCAAAGCCTGGAAAGAGCTGGCCTGGCTGTGTTTGGCTTTAGTCAAACAGTGAATTAGAGGCTGGGGGCTTTGGGAGAAGGGGTTTAGGTATCGTGGTGAAAACCTTTGGCAGACTATGGGGAAAGCGCCTTGTTTTTTTGAGACAGAGCTCTGGGGCTCTCTGGGGGCTGCGATGGGCTGAGCCTTGCTGCGGTTTGTAACAACAAGCTGTTGGATTTGGAGAGAAAGTTCCAGACACACCCCCAACCCTTACTACTACCCCCCTTTTCCTACTGAAAAAGTGTATCTCTCTCAGTAGAGACACTCAAGCAGGAAGCCCCCTCCATGTTCAGCCTACCAGCTTTGCTCCCATCCTCCGTCTTCAGCTCGTAGTTTGCTCCTTCCTCACTCTTCTTCTCCTGATTGAGGAGTGCCAGTTCCTGTAGCGGCAAGAGGTTCCCTCCTGGTTTAGAGGGAACACACATAAACGTCTACATGTGACAAGCTCCAGCTAAACAATGGCTGTTGGTTGACGGAGAGGAGGGGGGCAGAGGGGCAGCGGCAGTTTCTTGGATGGCCTGATTGGAGCATAAACAGCAGCCCAGGAAGTGCTGAAGTAAGAGAGAGAGAGAGAGAGAGACAGGGAGGGGGAGCAGGGGAAGAGTGCAGATCTGCCGGGAGAGAGCAAAAAGTTTGGGACTGCGACGGTGTATTGGTTAGTTTGTGTCACTCTGGTTGTGTCCAAGACTTTTTTTTCTATCAGGACGTACTGAATTAGGTGAGTAGCTGCACACAATAACACACTCACGCTTTCTCACACAGATGTGAACGTAAAACAGACAGATGCTCAGTCACACACTTAGTATTTACTACACCCATTTTCTTCACTTTCTCTTCCCCCTTTAAGTTCAAACTATATTCCGAAGCAAATATTCTTGTGTGACTTGACAAGAGACTAGTTGTTAATGCACGCGATGTCATTTTTACATTCTTGGTTTTTGAATGGCAGTCAGCGTGCTGTTGTTAACGTGTGTGCTGTTTGCTGATGGTTTCCCCTGCCTCTGAAAGCTGCTTGTTTTGCATAGCTGTTTTTGTGGTGTCTTGAACTGTAGCCAGCCATTCAGTGTGTGAAGCAAAAAAAAAAGGGGGACCATCTAATGTGTGTGTGTGGCTGTGTCTAATTAAGCTAATGGGGGAGACGAGTGGTGAGGGTCAGACCATGAGAGGCTGAACTTGAAAACATCTCGGTCATTTCAACAAAACACAGTCCTCTACTATCTGACATGAATCGTCTCAGACTCAAGCACCCTTTAGAACTTTTCTTAATCTTTTTCACCGCCTCTGAATCTCCCCTTTTTTATACATCACAGAGTGGTGACATTTGTAGATGAAAGTAGCTGATTGCAGATCAGATTGACTGTAGATTTGGCCATGTATGGCGCTGTTTGCTCTCTGGATCAAATGGATTGTTAAATTTTCCCACTAGGGGAGATGCTGCATTCCTCCTCTGAAAGTGAACATCAATGTCAATTTTCAGCTTCAAAGACGCTGTGTTACTCACATCGCAAGCAGAGCAGTAAACAGTTGTAAATAATGATCTCTTTTTATCTGAGAGCTATGCCTACCAGTGACTACTATTTCACTAGTTTGTCACCACACTGCCAATAAAATAGCATTTTAAGCATTTTAACTGCCTTAACAAGCCATTTTTCCTGTCTGGAGCTCTCCAGCACTGCTGGAATTGCTTTAGCTTTTTCCGCTGTTGAGTAGATTTACATCTGGAAAAGACTGGCCTGCCCAAGCACAAGCAAATGGAAAAAATGAAGGTTAATTTCACATTCATTCACATGCAGTGTTTGATATAAATCTCATTTAAAGTGCAGGTAAAGCAAAAATAAATATGTGTAATGAGTGTGTCACACCACAGAAAAATGTGTCAATTGAAATTTTGATTTAAAAAAAGTTTATAAAATTGGTTTCAAAGTCATGAAAAAAATTAACGCTATTCCCTGCTTGTTGCATTATATTATATTTTACTGTCAGTTCACCTCCTGTGTATGAGCGGGGAGTGTGTGACATTGCACAAGCCCTCTTAGCTGTTTCAGTCTAACTAATACATAAATAAACAAGTGTGCCAAATGCCACAGTCATATAAACACAAACAGAATATCCGTCACTGACTTACATTTCAGTCATTTTAGCCAAAATCAGCTACCTGGCTGCAAGCAGTTACTGCTCGCTGCTGTGTGTATGTGCATTGTGTTAATGTTAGCTGCTATAAGCTACTAAATCAGCATGTAGCATAAGGCACCATATTTATGTTTAACATACTTTACAGGCACATAGCACATTATCCATAGGCTATTATAATATAAATATTCACATATTAGTGCCAATTGTCTATTATTGTATTTCTTACATACTCAGCATACTATGCATATTTTATTTTTTAAATATTTACATACTGTGCGAATTGTTTACTATTACTGTATTTCCATTATACTGTTATAGAAAATTTAGTTATATTTTTATTTCTATATGCTTGTGCTTGTACTTATTTCTGCTTGCGATAATTCTCTATCAAATCAGAAATAAAATATTTCTGATTCTGATGCTGATTCTGATTATTAGCTGTTGAATGACAGTCTGTCTCTTTTTACTTCTGCTCTGGGTTTTTATGTTACTTAACTACTGATTTAGCTGCTAATGAAAGTCTGTAGCTGCTTGTTGGTTGCACTTTGGCTTTGAGGACATGTGTGCTTTGTGCCACTGAGTTAGCTGCTAACGAGAGTCTGTAGCTGTGCAGCGGCTTGCTTTTTGGCTCAGGCTATGTGTGCTTTGTGCCACTGAGTTAGCTGCTAAAGAGAGTCTGTCACCATGCAGCGCCTGTCTTTTTCTTTGGCTTGGGGTGTGTATGTTACTGTGCTACTGGATGTGTGTATTTTGTGCAAGTGAGTTAGCTGCTAGTAGTAGTAGCCTAGTAACAGCTCGTTTTTCATATTAATAGTGTGGAAGAGGGGCTAAGGATGGCTCCTGTGCATCCTCGAGCAGGCTTTTAGGTCTAACCAAAAAATCCTTGACACAGAAATGGTGATGAAAAACAGTTTATCAGTCGAACTCCTCTATGCAGTAGGACACAGTTCCCAGTCTTTTTTCCACACATTTTTATCAAGTAACATTTATAATTTGTTTATAAAAAAAAAATCACTCATTTTGTTTTACCTGGACTTAAATGTCAATCTCAGTATAAAAAGTCTTCTTCTGTTTTTTTTTTTTTTTTTAATTTACCATCAAAAAGTTTAAATGATTAGTAAACGCAACACCCTGACAGAAAAACTTGTTAAAATACAGATTTCTTTGTTAAATATTTTCTTTTTTTACTGGTGACAAAGTAACGCCCTCCAGCAGCCAACCAATTAGCCATTTTTTTGTATTTACTTCTGGTTTAGGACAGTAGAGTTTCCATAACTCTGCTTTTTGGTAGTCAGGTGTTCAGTGATAGGTGTGATTTGTTGTGTCTCCTTCAGCAATGAGTATATCAACCTCAGCTCCCCCGTTGGGAGGGAAGGTAAACTGGTTTGGAGAGGAGTGCCTCGTCAAAAAGACAAATGAGCTTGCACCCTTGCACCCCCTCCACGGCCCCCGGACCTCATCCTTCATCACTCGTTCCGGTGCTCTGACAGTGTTAGACTGTCTCTCACAAGTTTTCTCTGTGCTTTGCTGATGTAGCAAGTTGTCAGTTTCTCACAAGACCAGAGGAAACTGTTATTAACTCTAAGGCAGTGCTTTGGCTGCCAGTTTAATTCAGCTGAGCTATTTGTCTAAATGCTAGCATATGAGGTGCAGTGATTCTGGCAGTGTTTTTACAAGAAAAGGCAAACAGTAGCTCCTGACCATGTGCGTCCGTTTGTCTGATACCATTACGAGACGCTATGGTTACATGCCGATCACTTGATTAGCTTACTGGACCACGCTCTTGCGTCAGGATCCAGACATAAACGAATCATGTCTGGATCTGAGCAGGAGATCAAGCACTAACCTGGGCCATATGTATCAGCTGATGCAAATCTGTGGCTGTGGAGTTTGATGGCTGCCACGGGACATTGAGCTCGGTGGAAACACACCTGGGCCAGTGGCATGTGGCCGAGCAGCGCGGAGGCCAGGGGGAGTGGGGGGGCCCACCAGGTGTTTCTCTTGCAAGCTGTCTGCACTGTCATCCCTCATTGGGCCCCGAGCCAACTTGTGCCACGTCTCATTGAGCTTCAGGGTTTGATCAAACCTCATTACAGAGCTTTCATTTCAGCTCCTATTGGTGGTTGAGTTATGGATGTGATAAAACATTCCCACTGAATGAAGCTCCTCATAGTGCATTCGTGTTTCTGTTTGTAAAATAGATAAACAGAAAGAAAAACTTGCACAGAAAGAAGGAAAAATGCAATAAATGTGTATTTTGCTTTTGAGTTAAACAATATTAAAGAATAGCTTCACTCAAACTATACAAATAATGGAATTTCTTTATTTTATTTTATTTTTTTTAGAAGAATGTCCCAAAGAAAACTCATCAGTCGAGTATGTGAATTAACCAGAGCAACAGGGGCACTGATTCTGGAAAGAAATTGTCACTGTAGTGATGACGGTTGAAAGTGCTCGAAAAATAAAAAGAATAAGAGTTTTGTCAAACTACAATTTTTTAAGGTCAGCATTAATCTTGAAGCTGTGCTTTCTTTTATTCTTTTTTGTAATTTGGGTGAACTGATAAGGACCCCAGGGACAGTCTCTGGCTTTGAAGCCAATTTGACATAGTGGCCAAAGTGCTGAATCACAAATTGCAGGTCCATCACATGATGCCATGGAGTTCCAGAGGACTTTTTCCCATTGACTTACATTGTGAAATGACTTCTTTTACTCTGGGATTTGACCCATTCATTATGATAGTATTTTGAAAGTTTTATCCCTATTCAGGTTAGCAAAGGTGTAGACCAAAAGTTAGCTGCTCGGTCGGTGAAGGTCTCTGATGCACTTGCACTATAGGCTCCATGATGCAGAAGGGCTGGCAGATTTTATCGGAAAGTAACTTTTTTGGCTTTATGTGCCACTGAGCACCTTTCATAGAAATGAACAGGGCTCTAACACCAGTGCTGTATCCAGTTCTTTTTATTTATCCATGGAACTGACCATCACCCCATGGTTTGTGGACTTCCGTTTGGAAGCCTCAAATTTGGCATGTTGACAATCGCTATCTTGGCTTTTTGGAGCCAGAAGTGGCCATATTTAGATCAGAGGTTGGAGCAAGGGGTGGATTTGGGTCATACTGTAGACTGTAGCGTCTTGTGGACAGCCTTTTATTCAAACTTGCCCTTAAATATGAGTAACTTTAAGCCTTAATAAAAGTTAACAATAAGTTATATTTGAAAATTTCATCCCCCATACAGTTGTCATTACCTATAGAGACTCAAACTATTTTTGTACCAGGCTGTGAACATGTTAATTTCTGCTGTAAAGTTGAGCATTTTAACACAAGTGTCTATGGAGATGGACTCGCTTTAGGAGCCAGCCTCAAGTAGCTAGTGGAGGAACTGCAGTTTTTCAGTGTTGACTTCATTTTTCAGTCCTAGAAGTTGCTGCTTGGAACTGACCCTTTGTTGGTTTGAGGTTTATATAAACCATGACCTCCTTTACTGGGTCACCTCACAGCATTATGGCAGAGTAAAGTGTCCACTGCTGGTATCATTTTAACAGTGTTGTTGAATAAGCTTTTAAGACTTTTCCTGAGGTGAATTATATTCTCAATTAGCAGAGAAAAACTGATCTCGTCCTCTAGGAAGATTTTCAGCAGCTTAGACCAGAAGCTGTCCTCATGGCCAAAACAACTTGAGTCTAATAGAGGTGGAAATGATTGCAAGGTGTAATCAGACAAAATCTTTATCATATTAATTGACTTCTAGTCGTTGTAAATTGACCTCATTTTGAGCTAAATAATTTTTCATGGAACAGTAGAAGGAAGTCTTTGAAAATCTTTTATTCCTGCAATGACAGTAAGAGAGTACAGTATATGCCACCTTATCTTGGCACCCTTTAAAAAGGCAGAAGATAAGCTATTTCTATTATACACATAGGCTTTTTGCATTCCTCTTGGATGCAAGTGAAATGACTTTCAGTCGGCCGCTAATGTCAACATTTTAATGACTTGCACAGAGAAATGTGACAGACCAGCAGAAAATGATTTAATAAGGTGGCAATTTGTAGTTCAGCTAATAATGATTCATTACTGTCACTCCTCTGAGTTTTCCCAGGCTCTCTTTATTTGATATTCAAAACTGGTCTGGGTGGAATTGAATGATTGTTTCAAGATGAAATCTAAAGCAGAAAAGAACAAATTCAGCTCCAAATAAATATCTTGGGATGCAAGAAAATCTCTCCTGCAGAGTTCTAAATACCAAGTAGAGGAAGCAGTGATATTGCAAATGTGTTTTCCTGGTGTTGTCTTTTATTGTTGTGCTGTCGGGCAATGGTAGAGGCGTATGTTAGACCTCAGCAGTCGATTCTGTAGGCTTTACTGTGACAAGGATAATCCACAGAGGAAAATCATGCTTCCTGTTGTGATGTCGGATGCGGGTGGAGTTATTGGAGAATTTGCCAAGACAAAAAATTAGATTTTTTGTAGGCCTTGCTGCAAAGAGCATATTGGGAAAAGTCACTTTAGGTTAAACCTACAAATGGGTGGACCCAGGAAACTTTTTTTTGCATTCCGGAAATAAGTCTTTACTCCCTCTTGACGCTCATAAGTTTAACATACTTCATTGACTCCACCTATTCAGTGAAGTCATTTGTTTTGCCGACTCTTCTCTCTCTGGCAGGGATAAGAACAGGGGTACGACAAATGTTCCCCACCCACCAGCTCAGACGGAGGCGTGAGAGGTTCAAGCCGACACTGTTCTGACACTCTTCAGTCACTATTAACCCCCAGCTCTTTTCTCTCAGTGTAAACATCCCCCCGCCTCTCCCATCCATCCACTCCTTTAGGCATACGGTTTGACGTGGGGCCTCACACAACACACAACAACGTACCGGAGCTGTTTTTGTCTGGTGACAGACATGTTTTGTGTTCATGTTCACATGTTTTTGTCCACCTGTCTGCAACCGTCTCAGAGCAAATTGATCATTAGGCAAAATGGCAAATCTAATGAGGTTGATATTAGAGGGAAGATTAAATGCAGTATAAGTGCACCTGTAATTATGATTTGTCTCTACAAATCACAAATGCCCTTATGTGTCAGACCGGTAAAACTGTGTTTGCATACATCATTCTTTTAAAGCGTATAAAGCACTCAACTCAACTGTCCTCTAAGGCGTTGTTAATTAAGAAAAGTCTGAATTTGAGTATTAAAGCTGCCTAATCCCAATAAATATGGATGAGACTGCTGTCCTGAGCCCTATTTAACAACCTGCAATGTCCTGCCCTTTTCCCTTAGATGTTAGCATTTTTATATCCTTTATTGACCAAAATGACCGCTAGGTAATGAGTCATTATCGTGGCATATTGTCATAATTGCCCCCCTGCCTAACAAGCTCAATATACTCTCATTTAGCCACGGTTGAGATTATTTAAGTCCTATTTCTGAAAATATTCTGTAAAGCCTGTGACACACAGGATGTTTTCGTTAAGCCGGGTTATTCTGGGAACAGCGGCAGCTACCTGAGCTCTGGAGTTGGAAGTTTTGAGGAAACTGTTGTCTATTTCTACTCAGTCTGTTTTGGCTGTTTAGAGAGCTCCTTCCTGTTCTGACTGATAAATAGACTGGACTATGTAAATACTGGAAAGAGGCCCAGAAGAGTATCAAATAAAACCATTACGGGCTCAGTGTAATGACAGATATACAGGAGTTACCATTTTTTCACTGTGTATGGATATGTGAAGGCACAGAATCAAGTCTGTTTACTCTGAGGACTCTACTTAAGTCCGTAGGATTATACAAAAATGACACCTCTTAACTTTAAATCCATTCAGCATTTAATGAAAGATTTGGTTGAATATGATAGATGCAGATGAGAGTTTCTCAAACAGGAGTAAATTGTGTACTTTATTGGTAAATTGCATACCATTTTCATTTGTGGTGATAGTGTGCTTGGTAGTTTCTGTGGCGCCAGGATAGTATATGATGGACTGACTCAAAGTAGATGACCCGGTGTGTGGCTCATGTATGTGTTTCTGGACATTTTTTTTTTAAACCATGGAACTCAATAACAGTGGTTTCCAACCTTTTGGACAGGAGTACTTCTGACATTTCCAGGGGATATTGTGGTACAGCTCAACTAAATATGAAAGTATTTAGATAAGAATATGATGTCAAAATAATAATCAAATAATGATAAATAAAACATATATCCATGTATTTACTCAACTTTAACTTTTATAAGTTTTGCAGTTTAGAGTGTATGAAAGTACCTGGAATGCAAGCATTGAAGTCTAAATGGTTAGCTAAAATTTAATGTGTCAATAATAATAAATATACAATTTAAAAAGTTAACTGAGTAAAAGTAATAGATAAATGGCTGAAAGAGTTGACTAAAATCAGTAAAGTTGTTTCCTCAAATTAATTGCAAAATGGTTGAATTGGCCAATATCTAGCTTTTGCCTCTATAGAACAAATGCAAACTTGACCAAACTATCTTAACTGGACTCTGTAATAGTATAAAAAATACTGTAACAGTATTGCAAAATGTTGTAAAGACTGTATGATAAAAAACATTGTAAATAGTGTTAAATAATATCCAGTTGTGATAAATTCAAATGAACACATTTGGTGTTGATGAAGGGGTACTTGAGTTCATTTGAGAGGGCCGTGACACACCAGGCCGGCTGCTGGCCGGTGGTCAATGTTGGACCGTTCATGAGCACCTGCCGCCCTAGTTCTTGCAGTGTGCTCCGCACCGTTGGCACTTCTTGGCCTTTGTCGGTCCTTTTTGTCCTAATTCAGCACGTTGAATCACCATTGAACCCGCAGAGCGCTTCGATGAATGAAATCCCTCCAATTGGTAGTTCAGCTCTGTGCCATGAATACAAACTCAAGTGAGGAAATCAAACAAAATCATAAGGGCACGATATTAAAGCAAACTTGTTATATTAGGTAAGATCATTAATTGTTTTTTGTCCTTGAGCTCTTTAGTGGCTTGCTTGCTGGCACATGCAAAATATTATCTTTCATCACTGGGGTTGTATTGTTAATGTGCTAACTGGCTTATTAGTGTTTTGAATCACTCTTGTTGGTCCTTCAGTTTTCCCTTTTTTAATGACAAATACAGACTGCAGCCGTCTGATGTTACAGAGAGATATTTCCTCTCATGTAGGTGCAGAACAGTGTGCTATTTGGCCGTTGACTACATTCTTTGAGGTGTGTTTAAATGCAACTTTTTGGCCGATACATGAGCGATATGAGACGATGTTATAGTCAGTCTTCATTGCAACAAGTTTTTTTATATCTTCTTGTTGTGTTGAGCCCTTAAAGAAAAGCTGGGGAACCACTAATCTATGGGACAGAGTGAAAAACTAGATTTGGGCTAAATAAATTGTTGATAAGATCAGTTTGTGATCCATTTTATCATTGGTTTTGGTCTTTTGATTGGATTTGTTGACAATCATTAACCTTGTAGTAAATAACACAGTTATTGGAGGTTTTTTTATTATTATTTTTTTTTAAACCTTTTTTTTAACCTCTAGGTCTTCTGCTCCAGACTGTACTCATGTGCCAGTGAGCTATTTTCCCCCAGGCTCTTCTCAGAGTAATGAAAGCCATCTTGTAAAATCTGACATTTTCAATGTTGTAGGAAGTCTTTTACCTTTCTGTCCACCTCAAGACCTTGAATGGGTTTCATTAGCATTGCCAGTGTTAATAAAAGTTAAATATTTCCCTAGTGTGAAAACATTTTAGTAATATTTTAGCAGTCTCATAAGCTGAAAATGGAAATAAGGCCTTTCTAATAGGTATTTTCCATTTTAGCCTGCCCAGTAGTGACGCGGCTCTCCTCTGAGTTTTTGGCTTAAAAGCTCCTTCACAACATTATATTTTAAAGCAGATAATATCTATATTATGGGGCAGTCAGAGGGTTTACCAGTCTATCATTACATTTCCCATAAATGGGGGGAAACTATGGCAAGTAATTGGTTTGCTTAGAGTTTCCATTCCCCCAAGATCCCACTCTGCTCTACCTTAAAATTCAAGGCCACAGAACATTCCACGAAGTTCTGAACATTTCCATTAGTTTTTATAATGGCAGGAAGAGGGGAAACACACACATTCACCCTCACACCAACGCACAGTTCCGTCCCCTCGTGCCCTTTATCACCTTGTCTTAGCGCTTTGTTTTCGAGGTTTCCTTCCCGTCAGGTTTTCCTTTCACAAGACTGTGTATCCTTCCCCGGCAGCAACACAACAATGCCCCGCTTCATTTCAGCTCTCTGAGACCTGAGACCGCAGGAGCCAATGGGCTGCCAGGCACATGCTAAAGCCATTAGGTGGTGGATGACGGTGGTTTGCCACAGAGGCATCACAAAATAACCATCTCACTATGTATGAAGTCGAGGGGTACGGTATTAGCCGTCTGCATGTGTATGCACGTGCAGCCATTCCTGTCTGACCAGTGAGCTGCCAATCATGAAACAAGCCATTCAAAGGGAGAATGTGCTTCACGTGGTTTGTTCACATATTAAGATATCAATTCCTATTACCTTCTGTTAAGGCTTTCTGTGAATTTCACCAAAAGCTCCTCAGTATCTGCTCAGGCTGACAGATCCCAGCTATGGTTGAAGAGGCCTTTTATTATTAGACTCAGACACATCCCATTTGGTCTCTCAGTCAAGCTCAGACAGTTTGATGGAGGACTCTCTGTGGAGCTGGAGAATGACTTAATTACAGTCACTATCTCAATCTGAATTTACTGGGAGTGCATCCATAATGCATGTCTTACTTGGTATCAGCGGGCTCCAATTAGAGTCGACCAATAATCGTGACAGAACTCTAAAGCTGAGTTTCTTTGCAGATGTGCGGCAAGGCATTATGTGCAACAATCGCAAGCAGGGCTGTAACTAAAGACTGTTTTTATCTGTAATCTGTGGATTGTTTTCACTTTGTACTAGCACTTGTATAGACTATTATGTCAAAAGTTATGACAAATGCTCATCAGAATTTACAGGTGTAGTTGGCCTCTTGAGTGCAGCACAACAAGCTGGAAACACATTTACTTTATGACCTTAATATTGTGGAAGTTTAGCAAACAGTTGCTTCCTTACATATCCAGAAGATATGAGATAAGATATATGATAAGAGATTTTATTTTGAGTTTTGTCTATGGCTACCTGATGAATGACTTGAGATTTGCTTGACTAACACTGATAAGAGACTTCTCTTGACTTTGACTTGGTAATTTATGTCCTGAGTCTTAACTTAGACTTGAAACAGATATCTCAGAAGGACTTGATTTCCAAAATGATGGACAAGATTTTTGAATTGGGAATTATGTTGTCGATGACAACTGTAAGGAGAGAACAGTTGTATGCAAAATCTGCAGCTTAAAAATCAGTGATATCCACCAAGACATCCATCTTCATCTGTTACAAGGAAGTGTGTGAATATATACATTTTTAGCTAACTTGTTACCTGATCCAACGTTAGCTAGAAAACTAACATTTGGATCATCAGAATTTGACTTGTGACTTGTTTGACCGGCGCAATGACTTACATTGTCTCGCTTGACGTACAGCAGGGACTTGGCTTGCTTTATTCTTGCCACAGTGACTTGGGACTTTCATGTGACTTGCACATGTGTGACTTACTCCCACATCTGCCTTTAGCTCTGTTTTGGTCTCCACCAACTCCTGAGAGAACAGTCTGGCTCTTTAGCTGCTAAATTCTCCATTATTTTCGCCAGCTAGCCAATATCATCTCCTGTATGCTGGGAAAGTAGTGAAAAGCGGATTCATCCGAGTTTTTTCCCACCAAAGCTTCAAGTTGCTGCTGGAAACAGTTTTGATAGAAGAAGTGAGACGGGACCAAACAGTAAAGTTGTTAGTCACAAAATCAAAACAATGAGCTGAAAGACACTGAATCACTCCTTAGAGTTTAGGGGAGCTGGAGAGTCAGGTTATAATTCACTACAGATTTCTAACAACTCCTTTAACATGACTCATCGCCCTTCTATGATTTGTTGACATAAAATATCAACTGGAAGGCCCAGGTGAAACACAAATTACTGTGTCCAAAAAAACCTACTGCACTATAGACATTCTTATTCTCTTTTTGAGCAGCATGTGAAAATATTTTTCCTGCTGTATCTGAATTTTTGTTTTTGTGATTATGTTGTTGTAAATTCTGAACCAAAAATGTATCCATGTCAGGAGGAGAATCTCTACTGGCTGTTTTTGTTTTTTTTTTCCAGAAACAACCAGTACATTCTCTTTGGACTATTAACGAGTCCAGTTTCAATGGAGCAGCTGCATACTTCACACTTGATGATAGCTCTTAGTGTGAGTGTCGGTTCTTTGAATTTCAGCCTTAGGACAGAGGGGTTTTTTTCTGACCAGAATTTGCACAGGATTTGAAAGAAACAAATGTTAAACTCTTACCCTTTTAAGAGTCTATGCTGCATTGCAGTTGGAGCTATACAGCATGGGGTTTGCAGCATCTACAGTATCATTTCCAAGGGGGTTATGTGTTACACAGTATGTCCCAGTAAGCTGGATTCTGTGCTGCTTTGATCAGGGTAGAGTCCCCTCGCTAATCCGCTTGAGCTCTGGATGTTTGCCCAGGACACACGCATACACACACACACACACACTCTCACAAATTGTGATTAAAAAACAGATGTGAAGGCCTAGCCAAAAAGATGAAATGGTCTGAATAAATCAAATGGGAACGGGCTGACATAACACTCACATGTTGGACTTTATGTGCCACAGTTGGATTTTGTATCTGTAGTGTAAGTTGTCTTGAAGCTGCTCGTGCTCTTTATCCAGCTGCAACTTGATGACGTTATGCCTACCTGGATTTTCATGTCTATAGTCACACCTTGTGGGAAAAATGCGGTCATGATCTGTGATCCATATTTTAATTACAGCTGCAGGACACAGACAGGATTAGGAAAATCTAAATGCTCTCCTTTCGTCATTTCTCCTCGTCTTTTTAGGAGCCATTTAAGAGCTCCGGGCTTAACTGTACATCTCTGTGCCCTGTATTTGAGCGCTAATAAACAGGTGGGAGGGGATTTTTATTTTTTTTAATCTGGATGCAGCTGATGAGCGGAAAGGGCGTAATGAAAAGATGGAGATGGAGAGAGGAAAGGGAAAGAAGAAGCCGGAGGAGAGAAGAGAGGAGGGCAGGAGAAGAAAGAAGGGGTGCTGCTTGAGTACCTCCCTGCATTACATCACTGAGATGCTTCAGCACTGATGACATCGTGGGGCTGGGACGAGGGGGGGGGGGCTGGCCCTGGGGATGATGTCATTAATAACCAATCAGAGAACTCGGCCCGGTAGAGTCTGGCCAGCTCCTGAGGCTGAAATAGTAGAATCTCTGAAAATGTCTTTTCCCCCCTCTCAAATCGTGGAGCCTTTGTGTCTTGTGTGCTTTTTCCCTGAGGTTATTTTTAGGCTTGTGTTAAAACAAATATATTTCAGACAGTTCCTGCCTCTGCCATGGAGCAAAGGGTAAGCAGGACTTGCTCTCCCAAAGAGGAGAGAGACATAAATATAGCCCTAAGGGAATTATAATTTAACTAGCTTAATAACACTTGAAGGAGCTGCTTTGTGCCTGTCCACATGAATAGACCGGTTTCTGCTTTACCATGTTTGGTACAGACCATGCAGCGCTGAGCATCATTTTCAAGCCAGAGAGGTCATGCCACTGGGGAATTTTAAATTTGCTTTAACTGTTGTCTTTAAGGACTGTAACAGTGGCCTTTTCATCACTTTGCACAGCTGACATGTCAGTGCCCTACATGCAGACTACACTGTTAAAAAATGTGCTTGTGACTGTCTGGTAAACACCTGTTTAAAATATGTTTGTTGGTACTCTGTCAAATTATGAACATTTATTTACTCACCACAAAATCAAAAATACACATTTTACCCCCCTTCGCTGTAGTGCTATTTATTACTGTGGTTGATTTGGTGCGAGTGTTGGAGATATCAGCTGTAGAGATGTCTGCCTTCTCTTGAATATAGTGGGACTAGATGGCACTCAGCTAGTGGTGCTCAAAGCATAAAAAACAACAACAACATGAAAAAAACTCAACAGCAATGTCTCATGACTCGGTTACTCATGCAGGAACTATTTTCTTTATACCAAATTACACCTGCCAACCGTATCATTGTGCAGAAGGAAGCCTGCTTCCACTAATGGACGAGTGGCTCTCGTGGCAGAGCATGATAGATGTAAACATTAATGGCGTCCTCTTCAGCTGAGCTGTAATGTTAGCTAGCTCAGTGGTGCTTGGGTAAGCTAGCAGTAAATGCACACTACCGTCTGTGCAGTGATATGGTTTGGGGTGGAAAGACAAAACAAAAGCATTGATTAAAACAGCTTTAAAGTTGTAACTTTAGACGTCTCTGTAATAAGATCTCCAAACACCCTGCCTTGCCTGTTGCATTCCCTCTTAAATTTTTATAGTTGGGGCCATTAAATTAGCCTGCTGTGCAGCAAGGAGGAGGGGTTAATTACAGCACAGAGGCCAATAACACGGGAGGCAATATGATGCCAGGTAACTATTTCATGTACACAGAGTAAAATCAATCACTGGCACTGCTGTGCAGTTAGCATTGTGCCCACACACAGACACTCCTCTGCCATCCATGCACTGTGTGACCTGATCCCTGCCTGGCTGTGTGTTATGGCCCCTCTGTGGTGAAACTAAACTTTGCAGGCGCTCATTTTTTCTCCCCCTCTCCCATGGGAAAGCGGTAACATTTCCGTTACTGCAACCACACCAATAAAGCTGATGTTGTTTTCTTTCTTGCTTCAACTCAAGTCGATCACCTGAATTCTTGTGATTCCCCCTTTACAGTTCTTGAAAATGTATGCACACCATATATCCACAGCAGATCTATAGCATTCCCATTTGTACACAGAGCATTGAGGGGAAAGAATGCACTTAGCCTACACAGAGTTTATGCATGCATTTTCTCCTCCATCTGAAAAGGCCTGGCCAACGGTTCACATTCACCAACCTCGCAGCCCCTTCTGCTCCACAGAGCCTTAAGCTTGGATGCAGTCCACCCACTGACCCACACATACGCACACATCCATACGGCTGCAGACACACAGACAGCACGCAGCAGGTTTCACAGATAAAGACTGGGACAGAGGCACTAGTGTTCCCAGGATTCAGAGTGCCTCTCCCACAACAGGGCCTATTTCACATCCCTTACCACCTGCATTACTTATCAGCTCCAGCAGCACTCACCTCGCCAAAGCAGGACCTTATGGAGCCACTCGGTTTCATCAGCCATTTTACACTCACAGTTGTAGACACCTGGAGTACAAACGTGAACTGTTTTAATGTGTTTGAGCCAGGGTGTCTGCAGGTCCTTCAAAAGTCTTAAAATGTCTTGAATTTGATTTTAGAAATATTAGGCCTTAATAGTCATTAAATGGTCTCAAATTTGAATTTTTGAGTTCTTTTTAATTCCTATTTTTTTTCTAAGTTATGTATGTCTGATTTTCTTTGTCAAAAAGTGCACCTTTTTATGTTACAAGCCTTTAAACTTACCACTGTACCTAATATGTAACTTTACTTTACACTTACCTGTCAGCAAAATTTAGATCAACCTAACTCACTACTACTTTATACTTCCGTGCAGTGCTTGAATAAAAAAAAGAATAACTTGTCCAAAAATCATTGTTAAATTTGGTTAAAATTATCTTCAAAAGGTCTTAAAAAGCATTAAATTTAAGTGTCTTATACCTGTTGAAACCCTGGTTTGAACGCTTCACTGTTAAATCTGTTTATCTTACTTAAAATAATCTTGGAAACTGTATATATATGTATAACTGTATTTGCTTAATCTTGTGAAGTTGTTGCGACTTAAAAATGACAAGTGAAATAACCTTGTTCTTTCTAAGTACTAGCAGCTTCAATTGACCAAGTTAGTCTGACTTAACTTCATCATGACAAATAGGATTTTGCTAATGATGAAGTTTGGAGATCTGTGAGTTCTGTTTTCTTAACATGTGACTAAAAAGTATGCAACCGGCAGAATACAGATATATAGCTCAGCAAATGTGCTTTACTGAGGTTAGTAAAACTTTGAAAGATATATTTAACTAATCTTGGCATTTTTGACTTGCAACAACTTCACAAAATTAAGTAAATATAACTACATTTAAGTAAAAGTAACAATAAGATATAAAGTAAAAATAACTATAATATTTATTCTGACTTACATTTTTCCTAGATGTTTTCAGAGTAAAATCAACTTATCAGATTTTGCAGGGTACATTTTGAAATAATATACCTTTTGTTTTTAAACATATAACATCAAACAGCGAATTTACGATATGGCTTATTCTGTTTTGGTATTATTTCATTTCAGTGCATTCCCGAGCTGTTAATTAATATTAAGCTTTAGGTTCATGTTGGTTACATTGTTCTAGCATGCAGAGGAGAAAGTGAAGAACACATGATTGACTGGCTGGCAAAGTGTGGGACCTAAGCTGCTTATCACTATGAAGAGAGTCAATTGCAGCGCAATCACTTTTTAATAAACTTGTGTGAGAGCAGGCATATTGAAAGGCATATTTAAATGGAAGCCATGTGCACACTGAACGCATAGTTAACCCGCTGCAGTGAAGGGAACTAAAGTTGCTTCAATTTGCTTTGGACTTTGCTGTGATATCTCAAGTGCGTCTTCATAAACGTCTGTCTCTAAATGTGTCTTACTCCATTTAATTATCACAAGATAATGAGAGCAGGTGCTTCTTTGGTGTTTTAAGCCTGTTTATGCAGCGTAAGCCCTGTCTTTTATTTACTGGATGCATATGTGTTTCTGTATGTATTTTGATATCGCTGGTGAATTTCTGCTGGGTGTACTTGAATTTGTTGACAGAGAAAACTTAACAAAACAGATAAGAAATATCTTATCAACAGGCACACAGTTTGAGAGGCCTGAGAATTCCACTTTCTCTCACCTCATGCAGCTCCTGTTGCAATACCCAGGCAACAGTCTGCAGTAAAAGTCTGAATCGGCGAATCTAATGTCCACCATGAAATTATCATCACATAGCCAGAGTTCAGCGGAGGGATGATGGTTCTCTGGAGAGACACTGGGCAGAGATATGTTTTATGCGTCTTTTGTGGTTTTGTTTCTCTTGGTGGTAATGTGTTTTTTGGGGTCTCTGTGGTATATTTGTCTTTTTAGTTCATTTGGTGTCTCTTTAAGGGCATTTGTTGTCTCCCCAAGGTATATTTAAGTCTTTTTTTTGGTGGTCTTTTTATCACTTAGTACTTTTGTGTCTCTTTGTAGTTCCTTTGCATCACTTTGTGGTTGTTAGGTGTTTCCTTGAAGTAATTTTGTGTCTCTTCAAGGTGTATTTGTGTCTTTTTTAGTTGTGTTGCCACTTCTCAGTAATTGCATGTCTCTCTGTAGTTTCTTTTGCATCTCTTTGTGGTTGTTTAAGTCTCCTTGAGGTCACTTGTGTTTCTATGAGTACATTTTTTGTCTGTCTAAGGTGTTTTATGGTCTTTTGAGTCTCTTCCTGGTTGATACATGTTAATTTGAGTGACATTTTTCAAGTGAAGGCCGGGGGGGGCCCTGACACTCTGGGCCCCGGGGCCTGGACTCAGTTGACCTGTTTAGTAATCCATCCATGCTAGCCATAACAACTGAAATCTGCATGCAGACAGCAGCTCTGCATTAAGGTTACAGTGTTGAGTTTTTGTATCATAGCTAAGCTGAAGCCTGTGATTTTTGGCGCTGTTGAATTGCTGTCCTTGTTAAGTAGCAATTTTAGTATTTATTTATTATTTTTTTATTTCTGTCCCTTTTATCATTGTGGTTAGAGTACATTTAATATAACAACTCACTGGCTTGGCAAAAAGTATCATTTTAAACTCAGATATGGAATCGGCACTATTATCAAACATTCAAATAATACCCAGCAGTAGTCACACTTGGTGGGCTGTTAAACAGATGAGCCACTCACACGGGGGATTTGGTGTGAGTAAATTCACTGCAGTGAAGTATTTACTAGTCAGGTGCACTCTTATCTTTTATCCAGGGAGAGAGTTCAGGGTGGATCTCAGGAGATTCTCATCCCTCGGGAAGATTCAATGGTCAGTACCAGACAGAATCAGATTCCAAACAAACAAACAAAAAAGTTTCTCTTGGTGGAGGAGAAGCAGCATTCCTCCTCTCTGGCTCCTGGGTGGATATCCTCCTCCTCCCAGCTGCAGCTGTTCTGAGCATCTCCCCATCCCTCCCCCTCAGGACGCCACCGGCCTCACTGTTGGCCCAGAGACGGTTGTCAAGGGAGACCCGCAGACATCTGAGCCGGTGGCTAGGTTGACTTACACCTACTCTGGCCACGAGTTAATGAAGTGTACACACTGCTGGGGTTTACTGGCAAACACGTGGGCGCGCACACACACACACACACACACGCACACACACAAACACAATCGCACACAGAGACACACTAACAAACATAGCGGTTCATTAAGCAGCACTTAGTGTCTCAGTTAATAAATGACAAAGGAAATATGCTAGAGCTTGTTTCCTTGTGCAACATTGAGGATGCATACAAACACACCATTTCTCGGTAGCACACTCATACACAGAATTTCCCCCTCAGATCATTGCACATCATGCATCTTCAACAGCACCCCCTGGTGTGATGAAAGTGTGATACATCTCAGAAACTACATGTTGAGTGTGGAAAAGCTGGATAGTTGATTCAGATTGATCTGGTGCTGATGTGTGTCAGAGAGGGGGAGCCGACAGACACGAGGTTTGTGCTGATGGGTGAAGCCGGCCAATAAAAGTTGTTTGTTTGCGTTGTCTTCTGGCTGTCTTAGAGGGAAGTATCAGGCCTGTGCTGCCTCTGTCTGCTCCTCTTAGATTGTTTTTTGTTCAACAGCAGCAGAAAAAAAGAAGAGTAAGGAAGGAAAGAGCGAGATTACTGACTAGCAGACATGTCAATGGAGATTTCACCCAGGATTACGAACACTTAGTCAAACTTTGTCGAAGTCCATTCAGTTGGAAGGGCATTAACTATTCACTTGAGGTAAAGATCTACAAGTCTCACCCACTCAGAATAAGCAGTTCCACTTGGAGGTAAAGCAGCAGTGAAATCAATTTGCCTCACTGAGTCCAGCTACAGTAAAGAGCCGTACTTGAATATGTTGGGAGTCTTCTGTGTGATACATATGTATTTAACCTTTATTTTGCAATGTGAAGCTGTCAGATTCTCTGCTGGCTGTTTTGATATCACATCCGCTCACCCCACCATCAGTGCTACTATTCCCAGCGCTGACACACACACACAGACACACGCACACTAGACCACATGTCTGTAACTCATATCTTTTGGCCTGCTGCCTGTCAGTTTGGCAGCCCTGTCTGTTTATAAGGCTTCACCAGAGCGGAAAGTCTGGACAGGCCTTTGTATCTGACCACACACACACACACACACACACACACATATTCTCACTGTACGTATCCACTCTTACACACATGCATCCTAATTGAAAGGTGCATTGCAATCAGTCTATGTACCACAGAGTTGTGGTTATCTGAGCTGAGACAGATGTTGCAATGGTCTTTGCAGGTGGCCAGAGTAGGTGGGGACCAGTGTTCATTAACAGGAGCACAGCAGCAGCAGCAGGGAGATGTCGTGTTACGTGTGAGATAGAGAGGGAAGAATAAGGGGAAAATGCAAAAATAAGAGAAGGAGAGGAAAATCCGGTCATGTACTCACAAGCCAAAAGAGTACAGATCTTCAGGGGAGGAATCTGACATCTGAATTCACAGTGACGTTTTTAAGCCACTAATGAGATTTTTTTATTTGTCAGCTTCATATGTATAATTCATACGTGGTGCTTTATTTTATGGTATTTTATTTCTGAAGGAGGGGACACTTGTGTGTTTTAATGGGGAGAACAGCCGGAAAGGGCATAGTTGAGAAACAGTGTGTCAACTGTGCTGTAGTTTACAATTTCATGGTGTCCCAAATACAACGCAGCTTAGGGTTCGCCTTTGAATCAGTGGGTCATGTAAACACAGAGAGAGGAAAAGGATGTGGTTTAGTCATACGGAAAAATGTAAGAGCAGGTAATTTGGAAAGAATTAAAAAAATCGAGAGAAAAAAACAGAATTTCTGAATTATCTCAAAACTTGAAACCATATTGAATTTATATACGCCCGTTCTGATCAAATACAGCATAAAGAGAAAAAATAACAGGTTATTGTTCTTGAGGGATCTTGACATTGGGACCTGAATGTTGTGTAATCAACCTCCCAAATCAAAACAAAGCAGCACTGATCCACAGCCAATTGCAAGGAAAGACTTGGGGGTAAAGGTCGCCTCATTCACAATGGCCTCTCTGATTGGTGGATTTCTATGTGAAAAATTTTCTTTGGCAGTGAGCCTGAAGCTATACTGGTAGTGAAATCCCCCCCTATTTATGAAAAGTTTCTACTTCCCCTTTCTTTTTGTCAGGAATCACTTTCACACGAGGTGTGTTTTTCCCATTGTGTGCAAAATTCAAAAGTGTTGACATGCCTGAAACTTGTAGTTTTTATGACTTGACCATGCAAAGAGTGAAACAGACACGCAGATAGGAAGTCTGATATTTCCTGCAGTTGAGTGTAAGTACATGAATGTCCGTGTGTGTGAATGTCCGTGTGTGTGTGTGTGTGTGTGTGTGTGTGTGTGTGTGTGTGTGTGTAATTGGTGTGAAAAATGTGGTCAGGCTGCATTGCGGGGGCATTTGGAACTCCGGTGTGACTTACCTGCACGAAAGGGCTTATCTTATCTATCGGATCAGCCATCAGTGACAGGCCGGTGTAGAAATCAGCTGCTTATTCTGTGGGCTTTGAGCAGGTCACCTCCACGGACTCTGTCACATTAGCCTTTTACTGTAGCTTGGCAGGTTCAGCATGCAGCGTTGACTGTGAGCGGAAGAAAGTAACGTGATAGGTGAAGGGCACAGAATCAGGTGGTCTCGGTCTGACACTGGGAGGACGACAAACGGGGAAACAAAGGTTCTTTAGGCACAAGATGCAGAGGAGTGGGAAATATGTCAGGAGTTATTATCAGTTTTTAGCTATCATTCTAGTTCTGGGTCTTAAGATGTAACTGGGATTTGAAACAACTGAATAAGATTTTGGCATTTCACATTTTTAAGTTATTTCAAGATGTTTTTATGAATATTATTGTTGTTGTTGCTGTTAATTATACCTAAGATATTATCTATGTCACTTTAGGACATTGTCATTATAAAACAAGTCTACTGCCACACTAGCAGCTCTTTGTAGGCTGTACATGAGTGCTTCTAACTAAATGCTAACATCAACATGCTAATGTGCAGTTGGCTTTGCTTTTTAAAAAAAAAAAAAAAACAAGCAACAAATCTTTAAACTGATATGAATGAAAAGCTTCAAGTAAGAAAACTGAACTGTAATTTCCACCTCCAAAGTCCAGGGACTGCCTATAGTTCAGATGGCCTATTATTCTAAAACCCTAATTGCCTGATGAATCACCAAGAAGCTATACTGTCAGACCTCGCAGTCAGAAATGTAATCCAACAATCCCTCTTCCCTGGTTGGCATTGTGTAGCGTTCCATGTTGCATTGATATGATGAAGATAGACTGATTGCCAAATAATTACAGGCCCTGAGTCTTTCTAACTACAGGGAGAGTGTATGTTGTTGTAGCAGTAGATGTTCCCAGTGATGTGGGTTTGTTTTTGAGATGATGGCCTGTCGGACAAATGGGCTTTTGATCCAATGGGACATTTTTAGACTATTGGGATTTTGGAATAATAGACCATTGGAACAATCTCATGGCACCCACAGTCCATCCAATAGTTGTCAAGACATTTCGTTCAAAACTACAAATGTCAACCTCATGGTGGTACTGCACGAAAAGTCAGGGCATCACAAAAGTTTCATTGTTTAGAAACTATGAATATACTATATACTATAAACTATACTAAATTTCATAGCAATCCAATATTCATGGCGATATTTGGACTGAACTAATGGACCAACAGACTAGTATAGTTAGAAATCTTGTAATGGGTCATTATTGTTTCAGCCCACTGGCAGCGTTTTCCTAACAAGATTAAATGTCTCGGTCCAATTGACATGTTAAACTGGTTATTATTGCAGTGTATTAGAAGCTTAATTTATTCTAATCATATTTAAATAAGATCCATTTGTACACTAGGCTCAGTTCCACATGAAAGGATCATCAGATATCCCGACTCCGATAACTTCTACATAATAAAAATACTGTCAGATACTCAACAGTGGACCAGCGCTGTTATGTGTATTACCATTCATGGCTTCAGGGTATCGCTATGTGAGCCCTGCTTTTATTGCACACAACAGGGCTTTGTATCTAACTGCATAGTTATGGGACAGTAATAGTAGGGGAGAGTGGGAGGGTGCACAAGGATACATTCCTCCATAAATAAGTGACAACCAGAAAGTAACAGCAAACAGCAGGAGGCCCCGCTCCTCGTAAGACCTGGGTGCTCGTGGGCAAGTGTTCCACGTTGTCTTTCAATGAGGGGACCATCATTTACTCAACACTGGCAGCTGTAAAAGAGAGAGCAACATTCTTAAGCTATTGGAGCGAGACACAATTCACTTGCACATCCCTTGTGACACCCTGCTGAAGGAGGTCATTTTTTGGCTTGGAACGCTGACAGTAAAAGTGCAGCAAGGCAGGTTGTTCAGACCACAGGGTGTGACTTTTGGTTTGGAAGAGCCACTTTATTTGTGACTGAGGGTTGGCAGCTTTTTGACAGAAGAATTTTGACACAGAAACAGTGACACTAACTGCCATGGCCAAGATGAAAAGTATTTAGAAGTCTTTCATATTTCAGACCATATTTTTCAGTTGACATTGGATTATATATTTTCACATATAATGTAAGTGTTCAAACAAAAGAAAAAAACGTGAAAGTATATCAAAATTTATGTTGGCCATGTGTCAAATGTCATTCCCTCTGAAACAGTTTATCAAATGACTGTGCACAAAAATTCGACAATAAAACATTGTTAGTGGTGGCTTTGGGCTCATTTTGTTGCTGCCTGTCAGTCAATATATAATATAGGTATTTTCAAAGGAACCTTCAAAGTTTTGTAGCATGAAGACTAGAGTAAAGAAAGTTCATTTTAGTGGACTCACTTTTCCTGCTTTCAGCTATTTTACAGGGTGAAATCTATCAGAAATGGATGCAATACCATTTTTTACTATGCTATAGCTGCTGCTCTCACCATCTGCTCAACATGTTCAAGCCTGTTCTCCTGGGGGCTGTTGCATATGATTCTGGGAAACATAGGAAATCACTAATTTATGCAGGAGAGGCAGCTTTAGGTGACGTTTGTGTGCCAAAAAAGTCAATTACACTATTTCCTTACAAAGGGGTTCTTTGAATTTAATCAACATTAAGGATGAACAGGCCCTCAGACTTTGATACACAATGGCAATACTAGCAGGACGCCATTCCACATGGATGTGCATTTACGCAGCTGTTGGACGTTGCATGCATGATTTAGAATTTGTTTCCTGCGTGGTGCTGAAAATGACTTATTCTAAATGTTGCACCACTTCCTGTGTCCACTCTGTAGGACTAGAGAACCTACAGTAATTAATGACATCTTACGGTATATAATGTGTAGACCAGACCATGTAAATTTCATGTAAATCGGATGAGGTTTGATAAGCTTTTTCTTGTTGTCAGTAGGTGGGGCTATGACTATGACTCAATATGAACCTATAGATGTCCTTAGGCTGGGACTCTTATCCAATATGTGAAGTTTCTGGGCACATTTGACCAAGTGCAGCAGAGTTACAAACCACTTCCTGTTTCCTGGCAAAACTTGGAAATTTGACACCTTGCCATAGCCACAGCCATTTGACAAAACTCCAAATTTTAAGAACATTTAATCTCTTATGTCTTTTTTAATGGCACAGACAAAATTTGAAGTTGATCAGGTTAAATTTCTAGGAGGAGTTCATTGAAGTGCAATTCCTGTAAATGGCAAATTCACTTAAGATTTCACTCCAAGAGACTTTTGTGCCCCAAATTTTCGCACATTTAGGGGAAACATATATTGAAGGCAACGGTTAAAAGTTTGGAGGGAGCCACTTCATCATACCTGAGCACAAGATCCATAAAATATCACATTTTCCACCAGTTCTGATGCATGTGCAAAGTTCCATGACTTTTCAAGCACCTTTAGCCCCTCAAAAATGCAATTCATTGCACGAAATAATTAATAACGATTCCTTCAGTTTCAATAGGGTCCTTGCATCGATCAGTACTCTGCTCCCAAGTACAAATAACATTGTAAAGAGTGGAAGCACGGCACAAAGTTAACTCAGTTCCACAGTATAATGACATGATCCTTTTCCCATGGCCTGCTGACTGTCTGCCTATTGTGGCTGAGAGTCTGAGCACGTGAGCGGGTGAAAGCAGGGAGAGAGTGGGTGGATGCAGACTTGTCTCCATATGTTAGACATCATCCGTCAGCTGCGGTGTTGTGTTTGTTCATGCGCTTGCCCCACCACTTTCAATTACATGGCCCACAAACTGGGCCATTGATCCTCTCACGTTTTCTTGTTAAGGTATGTCAATTTGTGCCTCCTTCTTGCACATTTAGATCAGGTCACTTACATCAGCAGCTGCGAAGAAATGATCTCATGCCGACTAGCAGCCCTCCCCCCCTCGTCCTCTTTTTCATAAACACACATATACCGGCATCTGACGTGTTTGAACAGTATATGAAGCCGGCGAGCATGTTTGCTTACTGTCAGGCAAACAGGACAGTGTTGCTTTTAATAAACCACAGAGAAGGAACAAACATAAAGACTGGGGTGTCTCCTGTGTGGTCCCTAATTGGAAACAACACTGCTGGCAGGACACACGCTTGTCTTAGTGTGTCGCGTTGATCAGATAACTCGATCACATATTAGCTGGCTGCCGTGCACTGAGAGCAGTTTGGATGTGGCTCAGAAGTAGGTTATGACACATTTGGATGCGTGCTTGTGTCTGGTGGGCCTCTGTGCGGGGATAGAGAGTTAAACAAGAGACAGCTTGCAGACAAAGTCCTGATAAAGAACAGACTGTGCGTATATGTGTGTGTATATTTATATGTGAGTGTGTCAGACGGTTTGACTGACACCTGTTAGTATCAGCGTCCGGTTTTAAGAGGAGAAAATGTTCTTCTTGTCAGTATCTTCTTTACCAATACTCTGTCTTTCTCAGAGACATTTACATTCAGTCTATGACCACTCCATGGTAGCAGAAGCACTTTTAGCCTGAGGGCGAGGGGCTAGTCGCTCTGTGTCCTGGAATGCAGTTGACTTTCTAAATCCCCCACCAGTCTATCCTGGGGCTGCAGGGCAGGGCCTATCTCAAGCCCCCTTTTCCACGTGAGCTACGTCTGGAATCTCTAAGCAAGCAGTTAGTTGATTCTCCCAGCCTCACTCTTTCCACCGTCACTGTGTGTGTTGATCCAAAGTGCCATGGAGGAGGAAATAGCAGATGAAGACAAAGATCGTTCACTTGGGGAAGGTAATGAGCTTTCTGACATGCCACCCGCGAATAAATTGTGATCATCTGTGGGGTTTGACTGTATTCTGTCTGCTGAGTGTAATTTGGTTAGCAGTGGAGAAACTGTGTTTGGGAGTTAAAAATAGGATTGGAAGTACATGAGAGTACTGTGAACTTGAGCAGGGTGGGGGTTTGGGCTGATGGTGCTAGTGACGAGGGCTTGATCGTCACACACCACTTAGTATTTCGCAAAAATTAGGCCTGCTTATTATGAGATCTGCAGGTGAAAATGGAAAAAACAGTAGATTTGAAGACAGAAAGGAGAAATGTAGTTGAAGGGACTATCATGGCACAGTACATCAAATAGAAGTTTAACAACTGCAGCAGCTGCTAAGTGTGAGTTTTCCCAGGTTGTTGCACTAGTTAAATCTACTTTCGTCCCAACATGTCTTTGAGAAACAAACAAGAAACTCCTTTTTCATCCGTGGCTCACAGCGTGCTCTCAAGCCTTCAAAGAAGAGCAGAAAAGCCATATTAAACCACCCACAAAACAGGAGAAAATCACTTGAAATATCCATCCTCAACTGTTGAGGAGCTGAACTCAGTAAGAGGTCCTTTATTTTCCACCATTACCCTCTGAAAGGTACACATTATAGCTCTACCTCCTGTCTAGAAAACAAGGCAGCAGATCAGCCCGCTTTATTGCTTCTCTCCCCTCTGTTTTCACACTCGAGAAGCTCTCTCCCTTTGCTGCCATCTATGTTGTCTCCTCTTGTCTCTCCTCTTATAGAGTCTCATGAGGTAGCTTTCAGATTGATGGATTGTTTCTGTATATCTGAGGACCTGATGGATTTAGCAAAAGATAAGATTGCAAAGATGTTTATTTGCCTAAGGAGGCTGTATTTATTTAATCTATTTTCTGCCTAAACATCAAATGTTCATCTTGAGCGTCCACGTTTTTGTTTTAGAACAGATGTAGAACTAATTTATTGTTTTGCAAGTTACAAGGAAGTCTCAAGGTCCAATTCAAGCAAAGACTGACAAGTCCAAGTCAAGTTCCATTACCAAGTATTTGACTTTTGAGTCCTAAAAAAGTCATTATGTTCTTCAACAAAATTTTTGCTATTTTAGCAACCGATAATGATATGTTAAATTTACACAATTACTGAAAGTTTTTTTAGAAAAAGTATTTATTTGTGAAAACAAGTTTTTTTAAAACAAGTGCGACTGAACTTAATCATAAAATAATAGTGCTGAAATTGCACTTCATAGCATATCACACCATTAACCCTTTGCGACTTGAGCAAATTGGCTTGATTTCTTTCAAAAATAAATGCAATTTTTCCTTAGCTTTTTTTTTTCTTCTTTTTTTCCTGGACATTTTGCCCCTGTTTCTATCCTGTCTTTTGTAGTTAACTCACCTCATATTGAAAACACATTCTAAAACTCTCTTCCAGAATTGGCTTTGGGGAAGGTAACAAAGTCCTTTAAGTCAAGAGGTTCAAGATGTTTCATGTGTGATAAAAGGGAAACCATATCCAATAGCTGTTTAAGTAATGCTCAAGCTTTCTTTAAAAATGATCACTTATTCAGAAAGATGCGAAATGTCATATTAGTATAGATATAAACCACACATTCATAGTGTTCAGTGGAGAACAGCTGTGTCACACAGTCATCAAAAATAGAAAAAAAAACATTTCCTCTTAATATTTTTGAATTAAAATGTCAACCTTCAATGAAACTTATTGCATCTAGCCGTTTCTTCTCAAACTCACATTTTTTTGCCAGACTCTGGATGTATAAACAGATGCTCTGGAAATCATTTCAGAGTTTCTCCATTTCTGTCTCCTCACATTAATGGATATCCTTGGCTTTTTTATTAAGGAAAGAAGCCCGAACAGCTGTTTAAATTCTCTGCTTTCATCACCAATATTCTGTCTGTCACATAAAATTGTGGATTTATTGCTGAAATGTAAAACAGCATGAATATATAATGAACTGGGCCAACAATGTTTATTTCAGAGAAGTATCTGGAGAGAATATTAACAACCTTTTGCATATGAAGTTATTTGCTTTACTTGGTCACATGGAGCATGTTATGGTAAAAGAGAGGAGCTTACGGTCCTAATGATTTCCATTTAGCTGATTGAATTTGCAGTGACATGCCCTCTTCATGACCCATGGAAGCACAACACACACTCACGCACTTGCAGTTAATGTCAAAACACCAACACAGCTCATGTTTTGACCCTTTTCTTTCTGTTTCCCTTCAGAACAAACCAAAAGCAACCTGAAGGTAACCTCCCCAGAGGACGTGCAGCACCTAAGCCGCAGACAGGCCTCCCCAAATGGGACGTCCTCTTCAAGAGGGGACGCCAAAGGCAGTCGCACTGTCCCTCGAAGGCACACGTTAGGGGGAGCCCGCGGCTCCCGTGAGATCCTGGCTATGCAGCCGTCGGACATGGACAAGAAGAGGGAGGCCTTCCTAGAGCATCTGAAGCAGAAATACCCCCATCATGCCTCAGCGATCATGGGCCATCAGGAGAGGCTGCGAGAGCAGGTCAGTGAGCTGAGAGAGGCTCGGGTGTGCAAAGTTATTGTTTGTCTTGCATCACATTATCTGAGTTAAAAATCTTGTCTTGTTTAGGATCCCTCCTCAGTCGCTCTTCCAGAGGTTTCCACCTTTTTTGTTCTCCTCTTAGTCACAGTGAGTGTCCAAGAACAGAGGGATGACGTATGCTGTAAATCCCTCTGAGGCAAATTGTGATTTGTAATTATAGTCTTTAATTGACTTGAATTTAATTAACTTAAGAGATTGCAGATAATTTATTTAAAGTTGCGGCAAAAGGTATCACTTCCATTACCTAACTCTGCAGCGCTTTAGCGTCTGGCAGCGTGTTGTTTTTGTTTTCCGGCCGGCCAACCATTTTTGTTCCAGCAGGAGGCAGCTTTTTTTATCATAAAAAGTCTATTAAACTTTTTCTTTTTTTAAAGTCTGTACGTTACCTGCCCAGCACAGACTTTCTTTTAAAATGCATGACTATTACTTCGTTAACCCCCAATTTTCCACCCTTCTTTGGCTTTTTGGAACGACATACAAGAAAACCTTTGATAAGACTGCTGACTCTGTTTTAATTAGAAAATTCCAAGGTTGCATTTTAGGCTGAGCAGGCAGACTTTTGAAAATGATGTCGCCGACATCTATGTTTGCTTCCTGTTGGGGTCTTATTAGTTATGACATGTCAAATAGAAACATAATATCTATTGCCATGGCTTCCTTAAGTGATGGATAATGCTCCCGGTAATGTTACTGCTGTAATATGTCGCTGTATTTGCTTCGCAACGACCCCTAATCTGTTTTCTGCCACCTTGACCACCTCATATTTATATATTTCAGTAACAGTTCACCTTGTCGTCAGTTCACATTGTCGTCAGTCCAAGCAAAGAAATCTCTGGTCTTACTTTTCACTCTCTCTGTAGTATATTCTGTGACTAAGCAACCAACCTGAGATTAGACAATCTCCTTTGCATTTACACCGGCATGTGCAGTGTATGAGAATGGTCATATGATATACGGCATGTTTTCAAGAGTATTAGTATGGACAGAGATTATATCTGAAACAATGCTAGATCAGTAGTGTTAACAGAGCTTGTTTTTATTTTAAACTTCATTTTATAATGAAAATGTATCAGTGTGGATATGGCCATATTTGGCGGTTAGCTGATGAACAATGTATACAGCAGAAACATGACTCTGGATAAACGCTAATGTTGCTCAGTGTCCACTGGATGTGTAAATCTGCAACTAAAACACTCTCCATGTCAGCCTCATAAAGTGGTGTGAGAGTTTGTTATGTGTTTTTAGTTTCTCTGCCCCCAGAGCGGAAAAATATCTATAAATACATTTTTTATATTCATTTAGGACCTCCTGATATATTATTTAACATAATTCTATATCCTAGTTTAATTAAATTTTATATAGATGTATCCAGCATCTGGCAATTTAAATAAGTTAAAAGTTAGTTTGACCTTTTGGAAATACTAGAGTTGAGTAGATTGTGTAATTTGTCGTTTATGCACTTCAGTTTTTATCTCGATTAGACAAACAAAATGCAACATTTAATTAGTGAGCTTTTCATTTACTGCTATAGGGATTTCGTTACCTTTATGGACAAAGCCTAGCCAGCTGTTCCCTGTTTTCAGTCATTTTGCAAAGCTAACCAGCAGCTAAATATTTACTATTTACACTGGAGAGTGGTATTGATGTTTTCGTCCAACTCTCGGCAAAAAGCAAATAAAGAAAAAAATGTTGAACTGCTGGTAATTCTTTAGCATGACAACGAAGATAAAACTTGAATGACAGTATAGTTAATTACAGGATAAATCATGCTGTTTTTTGGACAGACAGAATCACGTGAACTTCTCGGTGCTCTTGCCTTCTCTTATATGGTCTCATTGGAGGCATTGTTATTTTCCTCTGCAGACTGAGGAAAAAGAGCTACTGCAAAACTATTTCCTCCACTCTTTTTGCCGCAGGTTAAATGCGAAGTCTATCCTATAAATCTGCCTGTCACGTTTCCCTCCCACAGCTGCTGTGAAACAGTAATGTGGTGTTTTTGAGAAGAAAACATGTGAACCACACACAATTTGAATCATCTATACACTCTAAACCCTTCTTTGATCACTGTAATTGGACTTGGTTATGTCTTCAGGCTGCTTTGTGTATCCCAGACTACAGAATGATGTATAAAGTATACATGTCTATAAGTTCTTTTGGAGCTTTTACTGATTATAGAGTCTCCTTATGCTTTCTGAAGCCAGTAGTTGATGAAGGAAGGCGACGTAGGGGAAGTCACGGCGAGGACATTTGGCTCACCTGGTCATTGTCTGTCTGTTTGCTCTGGGTCAGAGGAGACAAAGGGGAGGGGCAAGCTGGCTTTGTAGCCAAAACAATCGAGGTAATGGTGAGACTGGCACCGAGCCACAGGGGAGCTCGAGGCAGTGGTACGAGGCATTGTGCAAGAGGGATTTTTGTGTGCTGTTTTCAGACCAGCCCACACAGCCCTGCACACATGTAAAGTAAACTCTTTTCATGAGTTGCTTGAACTCTGAGAATTTGCATAGTTAATGTAAGTCAGCAGGGATGATGGTGTTTACTCTAAGAATATCAACTTGTGGGAGTGTTTTGGGGGTTCTTATGAAATGCATTATTTTATAGATCATGAACAGGTTATCTATCTATGAAGAATCTGTGTGCATCTACTGTTGTTGTCGAGTCCACGGGGAAAGGGAGGAAAGAGTTTGTTGTGAGGCTGAGGTAGTCAGACAGGTAAGTTCAGCTCCGGACTGGGGTGGAGTCAGAGTTGCCATAGTGACTCATGATGTCACCGCTGGAGGGGTTCAGTTTACGTGTAGGTGCCTGCTGGAGCGAACTGGCTGGCTGTGAGCGAGCTGTGTGTGAGTACAGGAGCGCGGCTCTGCAGAACAGGCGGTGGATCTGAAGCTTTTCTGGAGGCATGGCTCCGCCGAGGAATAGAAATAAACTTTTCACACAGACGGAATAAACTTGTCACATCGGCGCGCGGGCGGAGGCATTAAAGGTAGGAAACTATCAGATAATTGGCTGTTTTTTAGACAGCCAGTGCATTCCCAGACATATAAAACGAGCACTGCGTGCCATTTTGGGTGCCATTACATTAAAATGCATGGATTATTGCGCTTTTAAGCAAAGTGTAGTGCACTCGGGAGAGTGTGTGCTGCAGCAGAGTCCACAGCAGCGGGCTGTCAGGTGCTGCAAACTTCGAAGAGGCGATGCAAAACTTGGCGCACGAGTTTTATCGAGAGAGAAAAGGGGTCGAAAAAGTCTCTCCTTCACTTCAGCGATGTTTAGTTAGATGGACGCGGTGAGGCTGTCAGCAGTAAATCATCCTTAATGAACAGTGTGACCTACCTGCAGCTCCCCACAATCTTAAGGAGATGGCAATTGCATAGCCGTAATCGCAAAACAAATGATCTGTTGTGCTCGGAAGTTAAGGCTCATATCATGATAATCTTGCATGATATCGATGCTGGTTGAAGACAATATAGAGAGTATGAAATGATCGTTACGCTGTCGGTTTCTGCTATTACCACTGCACGATTTTGCTGTGGCGTCATTGTAGATTCTAAGATTTTATCGATGTGTTTATCGATTATGTCTTTAAAAATTTGTTTCCGTGCCAGTTGAGTTTATAAAAAGACCCAGAGTGACATATTTTTGTGTGTCCACAATATACCAATATAAAAACAACTAATTTGGCAGATACCGATCAATACTCTTGTGTAGCCTACTTAACATCATATTATGCATGCCCTTATGGCAAACCAGCAGATGGGGGCATGAAATACAATGATTTTTGGTGTATGTAATATTCATTCATTGTGCAAAATGACAAAAATACTTCACGTTATTGAATGTTCATTTTGTCATAAAAAAACATTTAGTGGATTGTGATACCAGCAGAAAATCAGCATGTTGGCCGATTCTGATACTTTATTTTTAAAGCCGATATCTGGTGATACAGATGTTGTGCCGATATTATCGTGCATCCCTAGTTTACACCATAAATTGATGCAGAAAAGGCACAAAATGGGTCCTGAAATATTACCAGAATGCAGAAAATTAAGTTTTTTAAGCTTAAAATTTTCTCAGAGGACCCCCAGACCCCCTGTTTCAAATGTTGAAACATAGCCTACACCCTTGCCTGTAGTAAATATTGCCATGGTTGTACTTAAGTATAACCTTATGGCTCCTGTTGAATTTTCAGTTTTTATGATATATTTTCTCACTCTTAGCAAGCAGTGATTGTGCTATTTTATTGACTAATTTAAATGGGCTTTTGAGGTTTGCTTTTTTTCTGGCATTAGATTCTATTATATTGCCTTTGATGTATTCAGGATTGCTTTATTTTTTTTCAAGAGAAAGACTATCTATATGTGCTTGCAATTGAATTTGTTTAGAAAATGCTGTTTTGGGTCATTCTTGGGTCATGGATAATTTTGTTTGGAACTTGCTGTCCTTATTAGCAGGGGATCATCTAACAGTGCTTTCTTATTGTAAGAAGTACTGTAAAGAAAATCTGAAGTTTGTGCAGTAAAAGTCTTTGAAGTTCCTCCTTCAGCTGCATAGAAATAAGACAAGCGAGAGATAAACTGATCTCTTGGGTTGGTTGTCAGTTTGTAAGACACTTTTACATTGATTTTGGAATAAAACTTCATATGTTATTCACATATTTCAAGTGAGATTTGAGCGTCGATGGCTCTTGAATTTATCACTTTGGGGAAGAAGATACAAGATGCTGTCACACAGCAGACTGGTTTGAGCATGAAGTTTTTGGCAAATGCACATAGAGCTGATAACAGAAAAAAGATGATTGAAGATTGGATTTGACGTAATCTAATTTAGGATGTCAAGAGAGATGCAATCATTCACTGCTAATACAAACAACGGAGAATTAAATGAAATAAAACGACACGATATGACAAGCTTTTGGAATCATTTGTCATTTGATGTGCTGGTATTCTGCTTTGAGGGAACATCAAGAAAACAAATCAAGTCGAGAATAACCTGCTGCGGTTCTCACGCAAAAAGTGCCGACCGTACAGGAAAGACAACATCAGTGGCAACAATGCGTGCTTCAGAGGTGAGAAAGAATTGTCCCCGGAGGTTTGAGTTACAAAGGCGGAGATTTATCAAGGTCAAACGAAGGTTGGGAAGATGATATCGCTTCAGTCTGAAAAGTAGATGACCCTTCTCCACCCACTGCACGCACGCACACACACACTGACTGACTCAGACTTATATAAGGTACCCCTCAATTCTTCCCTCGTCTCCTTCTGTGATCCTTAAACCCTCAACAAAAGCGAGTGGTTTAATTTCCTCCTCTCCTCATCAGGCCTGCAAAGACCTGGATCCCTACCAAGGGAGATGAGATAATATCCCACTGGTCTGACCGCCACCCATCCTCTCGCCTCTCTCTCTCTCTGCCCAGAGGCTTTGATGAGCACAAACTGAACTGCTTGGCCGATCACAGACACACATACACACACTAAATTCCCTCCTTCTGCCTCTGTGTCAGTGTCTGTGTGTGATGAGCTGTGACTCGCAGGGCCCCTGGTTTCTCTGCAGAGTTGAGCGGCCATGTTCGGGCAGCTGTGGGCCCCAGACAGACAGATAGACTGACAGACAGGTCTGTCACCCCAAACTGTGATAATCTACTGGTTGATGAGAGCACAGATTATGGTAACATGTGAGTGTTAGAAGGGGTAAACTGTTTTGCAGTGCATTTTTTGGGAGGTGCTTTCAGTAATTCACTCACAGTATATGTTTTGGTGTGTAAGTAGGCTGTTTTGGAAAAACTGTGACGTCATTTGTTTCTGTGCACCAGTCAGAATTGAACAATATGAGAATTCGATTCTGAAGGCAGTCCGTTTGCTTCTGATGCCGGAGCGATAATCAGATACGCCGAGTATTTGACTTAAAGAAATAATAATTTACAGCTAAGGATTTTTTTAAGTCCTGGCTTAGGGTGAAACAATTTTCAATATAACAAAATACAATTTCCTGTGATTTGATTATCACTTGAGTATCACTTTGTATTGCTGTGTGTAGTTAGATGAAGTTTCTCTCCAGATATTTTAACTTAATGGGCTCTTAGTCATTTCATTTTTTACCAGTTCATAGCTGTTTGTCATTTATTTGTTGTTTACATGCACTCTGATATTCCACTTTGATTCCAAATATGACAAAGTATTTTGTTTGGTTATTCTGTATTAGGGTGTGCGGCGCATTTGAAATATGCGTCTTTGTTGGGGGTTTTACTGCAATTTGCAACAGCTCGTGTGTTGTACACAAACCAACTACAGCTGACATTTTGCATGGCTGTGGGGTAGAGATGCATGGCCAAAATAGAAGCCCACATTTCTGGCTGGAAAGAGGACACATCTACTTTTAAACATTTTTTAAGACTTAGATGTTAACAGGTTTTTGGATTTACACAAATGTCACAGCGTCAGACTTTTCAAGATGGTGGCTGTGGAGTTCGCCACAGATGAAGACTTTGAAAAAGTCAGTTTTTAACGCAAAAAAGCACAATTACAAATGGCTCAAGCTTTTTCACTTTCCCATATTTTTATTTTATAAAGGGTAAGGACATTGACCCCTGTCAAACACAGCCATATACATCAGTGGAGTGTCCATTTTCATTGGACAGATTGTAGGAATGTTGTCTTTTTCTAAATAAGGGCAGAATATTTTGTGCATGTCAATGTAGACAATCTGAAAATGATTGCACACGTGTTAAACATGTTGCTGTTTGTGCATCCCAAAAAGCCAAGATGTTGTGCAACTCTTTAAACTGAAAGCACATGCATTGACTCAATATAACATGTTTGCATCCATATTTAACAAAAAGAAAAAAAAAACGTGGCATTTTAGAAGTGCGTTTTTCTCTCCATTTACACATGATCTATTGTAGGTAACTGTCACATAATAGTATTACATCATTGCTGTTTGTTTTTGTTGGCATGCACAATAGCAGTATTGTACCTTAAAAAGTAAAGTTATGATTTCTTAATCCATCAAAGTCAAACTTTACTAACATGTTGAAATAATAAATCTCTGATGTCAAAAGGCTTTTAGCCCTTAAGCCTTCAGTATCACAGAATTAAAGACGTAAAGGGGAAAGGGGTAGGCTATATGATTACAATAATAAAGCTTTTTATGTTATAATTCTTCCGTACTTTGGTTTAGATTTAGACATGATTAGAAAACTTTTAATGGAAACAAAAGAGTGAAAGAAGCCTTGATAAAGGATCACACAAGAAGAGACCCCTTGTCATAACCTGTAGTCAGGCAGCAAGTCAAAAGCAGATCAGTGAAATATTAATTAATCATGCTGCGTAAGATGGCAGAGTACACAAGATCTGCACCCTCCCACGAATTCATGTTGAACAAAGTCACATAAATAACGCCCATTTGTCATTATACACAGTAAATGTAGTGTAAACTCTCCCTCTGAGTCTTATTGAGGCGTTGCAACATTTGGCTGGTCCCCCACATACTTCTCTCTGTGGGCTCCTGGCCGCGCTACACTCTTGCTCCTCAGTACCAAGGTCGGCTAGATAACGCTGGCTCTGAGCTTGCATTACCTCCCTTCAAGAGATCTGACCATGATCAAAGAAACAAAGATTAGGGAGGGAGTTTCAGGGGAGTATTGTTCCTGTTTTTAACTAAACAGCACAAAGAATCACTCATTGTCTTGCACTCCTGGCACAGTCTTCACGCGGTATCACGAGAGCTGACAGAGATAAACTTGTAAGCACAGATGCAGATTATTGCCCACTGAAGCATTTATGCCCATGTGATATTTTCACAAAACACCTCTTTGTCATTGCACCTTGAAATCACACAATCAGATACTGTGTGCCGCAGGTCTGCAGCAAAACATCTGTTTTTAATCATCTGACCTCCTCCACTGACCACCAGGAGCTGGATTGTTTTTAATAGCATCTGCCTCCTCTGCATGAAGTGACACTTTGAGAGCTACTGAGGGTAACACAACTGAGAACTGCAAGGTTAATGACGGGCTTGCGTTGACCTGCCAGTTAATAGGGGTTATGTGGCGGGGGTTCGGGTTTTAGGGGTGCAGCTCCCCAACCGAGAGGACAAGTGGTCGGTGGAGTGGCGCCAAGGCCGTGTGTAATCCCGAGTGTTGTGGGGGAGGGTTAAGCCGCTCCGACAGAAGGCCCTGATGGACCTGCCTCTGATTGCTGCTGATAATGAGTCAAGCCAGACGAAATTTTACACACAAATGCAACGCCAGTGTGTTAATCAGACCAGCTAATCAGGTCTGAGCTCTTTTTAGTGTTCGGCTGCACAACAGAGCTGTATTAGCTCAGGCTTTAGTTAACAACAGGAGTCATCTTCAGTTATAGTGTTGCTCCTCTGGTTTAACGGGCAGGTAGTCGTTATGAGGATCCTAAAAAGTTCAGATTTTTCAGGCAGATTTGCAGAGAATGGAGGTGAAAAGTCTGAGACCTTTTTAACCTTACTCCCCTACATTCCTGTAAGAACAATTAAGACAGTTTGTCTGCACAGCAGATGCAGCCTGAGGAGCATTCCTTGACTTATTTTATCAGATTAGCTGTCGTCCCACTAAACCACCAATCAACAAATCTGTAATACTATAAAAAGGGCAAACTGGTTTATGACAATTTAAGGACAATTTTAATACATGATAACATCAGATACCAGACGGGTTAATTTTTTGCTGCTGTTTGTCAGCAGGATTATGTAAAAACTGCTGGCCTGTTTTTCGGGAATCTTAGAGGAAGAGTGTAGCAAGTGCCATGGGAGAATTCATTAAATTTTAGATGTGCAAAATATTTTTTGCTTTGGTTATCATTGCAAGATTGTGCATGTGGCCTTGACAGAATAGTTGCCATACATTTTAAAATCCAGTAGATGGTACTGATATTCAGTATTTACAAAAACTAGCCCATTGTGAAAATATGAATACTCCATATCACAATTCAAATTCACAGGTGCCATTAATCCTTTTGGGTTGCCTAAACATGTAGATGCTCAAACTTTATACAAACAGCAGTCGTTATGGGGCACTTGGGGATGGTGGTTTCTTGGGAGAACTGGAACAGCTTTAACACCATAACAAAGATGATAATACTTTTTCTCAAGCTGAGGAGTGGCTACTGAAACCTAAATACACATATATCATGCAGCTAATTATACTAGATAGATAGCCCATTTTTATAAGAAGACCATCTTTCCAAAAGTTAAATACGTCTTTAAAACAGCATCAATCAATGGACAGCATTTTTTTATCCATGTTTTTGCTGGTTAAGACTGCTTAAAGACTAGAAGTGCAGTATCTCCAGGTATTCCTTGTAGGCGTGTGCGTATGCATGGTCAGATCTGCACATCCATTCTTGTGCTCTGGTGTGAAATAATGACTGAAAACCCCTCTTACAGCAGTAGGTTTTAATGGCTGCTGTTGTTGCTTATGCAGCACTAATATGTAGTACTACACCAGCATCATGTAGTGCTGGGGAAAAGCACAGCTGAGGTTTTAATATATATACTAACTTTGACCAAAAATGATGTCCAGTGTATACAGACTGCCAACTAATAACAGATTAGGTTCACTGTCAGTTACTGAATCGCCTACAAGCTCTCCACCCTCAAATGTCACATCGTTCCCAGCTTTTTCTACCTGTTTGGTTGGTGATTTATGCTTGTTTGGTATTTAAAGAAAGAGAAAAGGCTACAGGCATCTTGGCATCCTTTCCATGCTTTTGTGAGCAAGATGATGCCAGTCATTAGACTACGGCGAGAAACTAATTGACTTTGATGAGCAGCTAAGCTAATGGACAAAATATGTTGTCACCAGTCAGGATGATGGAATGCACATGCTGTTGTGTTGATGCTTCAAATCTCTCCTGTGTATTATGAGTTGCTGATGTTCTGTCTTCAGATTTTCTGTTTGAAAATCTTTCATTTTGATGGATAGCCATTTCTGGCACCACTGTTCATCTTTTTCATATATTGGCAAAGAGATTCCAAGCTTTATGATCCCAATAACCAAGTGGGGAGCACGCAAGAGGAGTGTTTCCCCCTTGTTTTCACTTTTGCAAGTCTTTGCATGCAGCCTGACATCTGGACTCTACCTTGGGCCAAAGGTATGAGCCTAACTTCAAAAGGCAAATCAGACACAGAGGCACACCAGGACGATTTCACTACTGACAGGACCAGCTTCAAGCATCTGGCCCAAACCTTATTTTGATCTCCTGTGCTTTATTTCCACTTGGCCCTTCACCGAGGAGATAAAGGGGTGGAGTGTGGGTGTAGGATAGAGAAAGGCATGGCAGCAACTTGGCTCCAAGTCAGACTTGCTTTTCTAAATGTTTAAAATACATCTTCAACAGATAGACTGAGAAGGCAGGGTTCTCTTTCACTAAACAACATGACAGAGATGATCGGGAACACCTGGAATGTGAGTAAGTGTACAGTGGGAAAGTATATATTTAACACATCAGCAGCTAATGGAGTCAGTAATAAATTAGACTATTTGACAGAAGTAGAGCGTGGACTGCAGTTTATCATAGCACCTCCTCCTCAGCTTGACACCATAATCTACCTCAACTATGGCTCATGTTTTACAAATACAAGTACTCATGTGATAGCTCCTACAACTCAGCTCCTCCTACACTGATGTTAACATGGTAGCTAACAAAACAAGTCAGGTCGATGCAGAGAAAACATGCTGGTGACTTAAGCTTCAGTGGTTGCTGGTGTTTCTTAACAGCGAGAGTTTCGTGACTTGTCACGTGTGGTTGGCTGAGTCATCTCGAGCTGAGCGCTCAGGACTAAGTCTGTGTGTGAGCAGTGTGTCTTATTGTGTCTGTCAGAGGTCAAAAACGGGTCAAATGTGTGTTACTCCCGGTCAGTGAGAGGAAAAAAAACAAAAACAATGGACAGTAATATGAAACAGGATTTCCCACACATTCATTTATTTGTGGTGGTCTGAGCTCTGGTGGTGCGTGCTGTGCACTAAATACAATGGGTTTAATAGAAAGAGGAGCACCTATATTCATGACGTTATTGGAAAACATACCTTTTGGATGTCTAAATAACCTAGAATACCATAATATTGCAATGTCAACGGCTGATGCCACATATTGATTTTCTATTTTTGGAGCAGGACTGTTCATCAGGTGTGCTGCTGGAATATATTTTTGGTTATTGCACCACACTCGCGTGGAGTGTGCTTTGGGCACAGACGAAGAAGCCGAACACCATCCTCAATGAAAGTGAAACTTAATTGTTCATTGCGCTTGTTCTAAAAAGTTCTTTTTCACTTGCCTCTGCAGCAGCTGCCCCTCTCGTCCATCAATCTGATCAGCTCTGCTCCGATCGGATCGACTGGTGAATTATTCACTTACTAATCAAAATCAACACAGTCCCGGTGCTGCATTCAAAGAACCGCAGAAACCTTAGAACGTAGAGAGAGGACACAGAATAATAGAAAGGGACACACACAAAGAAATAAACAAACAAACAAACAAACAAAAAGATTGCTGATTACCACATATTGATTTTAATTCTGTCGGAAACACACAAAAAAAACCAAAATTAGCCTAACAGATAAGCATAGAAATAGTCATAATGTAACTTCAAAGAAACAATGTTTACTTGATCATGTGTTCAGGAAATGCAGAAACAGTGGAAGCATTTTTGTTGTGCTAAATTAAAACTTCAGTTTACTGCTGATGATCTGACTCTTTTTCTACAAACACGGACATACAGAGAGACTCTCCTCTGGGAGAGCTGGTATAATAAATCTTAGGCTCACCGGAGGAGCGTATGTGGTCCTCGGTGACTTGTTAATTAGGCATGAATAGCAAAGCCATTATCAGGGCTGGTTTCACAGGAGCAAAAAGGCGACTTGACACTTGACAAAACGCTGTGATTTAAAACCAGCAAAGACTTCTAATACATACGCCATTGAATAAAGGTGCAAAAATGTAGTTAAGTGTTAGCAGCATTAGATTAGGCCCCTGTGATCGCATTGGATTATATGTGCGTTTATGTGTGCAACATGATGTGGAGGATACAGGACTCCAGTTTCTCTTGGAAGAAGAAAGACCTTTTTGTTTTGGTGACTACAGGCTTGGAGCTGCACACACACATCCACACACTCTCAGATATACACCCAGAGAGGCTCAAATTAGACCTGGAAGGTCCAGGAGAGAAGCTCTCTGGAGACGGACCAGGTTCATCTGAGGACGTGTCAAATAAACGGCCCCTTCGAAATATGAGCACGACTTTGTCCTCTGTGTGTGTATGGATGGGTGCTCTTTGTCTTTCACTATAGAAGGATTGTGTGTGTGTGTGTGTGTGTCTGAGAGAGAGAGAGAGAGAGAGAGAGAGTTAATCAAACATTTATTGTGTTATTATTCTGGGATCCTCTTCAGATATGTAATATGTGCTTTCGCTCTTGATGAAATGATATTAAAGAACAAGTCCTGACAGATCATGGTTTTGCAGCCCCGTCGGCAAATAGTTTGCATGTATTTGTTTGGTAAGAGAGATGTGGAGTGAGAGGGGTGGAGGAGGGGACTTAATGTGTGCACACTTGTAGGTGTGTGCAAATCATGGCATGCAAGACTAGTAAATGATCTGCCAGTCTTGCTCTAAGTCTGGACCTGTAATCTTTTGTAACACCTTGACTTGTTACAAAAGCGTGGCTCAAACCAAAACACAGGACCTTGTCATTAAAAAACGTGAATACTTAGTGACACAAATTGCTCTTCTTGTAATGATCCTAATATTCATTATAGTGCAGTTTGTTCAGAAAGCAAACTTTGAGCATTGGTATTTGGATGATTGAGCATGTGTCCATGCATTGGGTGTGTGTTGAGTGTTGTGTAGGATGAGGTCTTGCTGAGAATATCTTGCATAAACTGGATCCTTGAGGGTAGAGCTGGGTCTTATCTCCTCAGGACACAAGTGTCATCTCTCCTTCTTCAGCTGCAGCTATAGGGCAGTGAGATGGAAGCAGAGATTGGACATGGGGATTAGTGTTAGAGCTGCCGTTTTAAGATAAAATGTCTTTTTTAGCGCTGAATGGAAACTTTATGGAGTTTTTAAGCTGTTTCAGGGATCAGATTTTCTCTAACTCAATCTCTGTCTGGCACGAATGGTGCATGAATGTATTACGCAGGCATACAAACAATGACTTTTCCCTGCTTTCCGCCGTGTGTGTATGTATTGTGCTTTTGGATAGTTTGGGATATGGGGCGGTGTGTGCATAGGATGGGGGGGGGCATCCGCTGTGAGTTAGACAGAAAGGGAAGGGAGCAGGATGGGGCAGTTGTACAGAGCAAGCGCCACAAGGGCTGAAATAACAGTGGAGGAAGTGACCCTCTTTCCAGTCTTTACATGAAAGTCACTGCTGGAAGGAGATCTCCACGGCTCTGAAATGGTAAATACAACACTCATGCTTTTTAAGATTATTTAGAAAGTGGTATTTTTGCTTAAAATGTTAGATGAGCGCAATATATATATGAATACATGCTATAACATCACTTTTAAAACTGGTGCAGCAACTCAAGACAGTGTTTTCCACTCCACAAACTCCCATTGGCTGATTTATCTGATGGTCGCGCAAAGTTGACTTTTGTAACCTCTCTCATTTTGAGGAGGGTGCGATGTCTGCTGGTGATAACCGTGACTAACTCATGTATGCGTGAGTGGGTGAAATCAATTGGACGGTGTAGCTCAGTTGTTGGAAATGTCAGCGGCGGAAGAGATAGGCATCTTGCCTCCTCTGTGCGCTGGGTCAACAGGCGCAGTATTGTGTCTGCTGTGATCAGCCTGAATGACAGATGTGCTTGATTATATTCTATGCATCTTGTAATATTTTATTAATGAGATGCTGACAGTTGATAGTTTTCACATTTCTGGCTTGGTCTTGCGATTATAAACTTGTAGATAGTGGGCACTGAACTCCCACAACTTCTAGCTTCACCTTCACCATCAGCTTTGACTGTGGACGCTATAAAGTCATCTCCTTTTAACACACCAATTAACAAGCGAGTCCATCTCTGAAAGGTCATCTGGGGATTTGGATGGAGGGATTAGAGGAGGAATGCATTAGAAGAGGGAGGGAGAGAGGGATGTGGTAGCAATGAATGAGAATGGATGACTAGGGGATTTTGGTATAATGTCATTAAGGCTAGGGGAGACAAAGGATGATAGTCTGTCCACAGACAGCATACGGACTGAGCGCTGACTGCTTGATTGACAGGGGCTTTATGATTCAAAGTTGAGCAGTGCCGCAGAGGCACTGAGATTTAGAATCACACAGGTGTTTTTAATAAACTCTTGTGGGTTTGTGCCTGATTTTTGAACTTTTTATCCTGTGTTAAACACTTTAATCATTTAGACAGTACTAAAAGAGAGGACAGTACTGATTTAGTGTGTTGTTCAAGGACACACAGGGTTCCCACAGTCATGGAAAACCTGGAAAAGTCATGGAATTTCATCATGTTATTTTTCAGGCCTGGAAAAATAATAGAATTAGTAAAAATCAGTGAAAGTGTCGGATAAGTCATGGAATTTCTTTATGTCTGATGAAATTAACATAACATAACATAATGGTAAATGTATTTTCTTTTCCAAGTTAACTGTTTACATATTGTAAACATCAACTCGGCTGTACAATAAATAATTTCAGCATCAGTGTTGCAATGCATAATAGCCACATCCAAGGATGTGCAATGTCAAGTAAAAAAACTCAAATTAACCAGCACCTCCTTGGGCGCCCAGAGGCATTCCCAGGCTAGATAAGATATATAATTTCTCCAGTATTTCTGTGGGACACAAATACTAAAAGCATCTTGCTCAAATTTGACACTTACCACATGAATGCTCTAAGAGGAATAACGTATCAGAATGAGACACGTTAGGGGTTAACAGTCTGCTGAGCTGCCTTCTTCTTCTGTTTATGTGTTTGCCATACAGATCAGGGCAGGTAATTACAGTTAGCTTTATTTCCGCTCCCCAGAGCAAGAGCCAAATTAGCATCTTAAGTGGAAAGCTGTGCTCACAACACTGGGGTTTGTGTTTAAAGCCACACAAGTTTCCACCTCCACTGTCATGTTTACATTCTTTCGCATCTGGAGAGATGTATAGAATGAGTGAATGAAACTTGTTTTTCTGGCTACTTGTGTGTTTGTTCACTCTGTGTGTTTACGTAGGAGATGATGCGTGAATACACACTGTTGTAGTCGGACCCTGGTAGTGGCTGTAGATAATCACATCAAGTTATCTTCTTGGCCTGACTTGTGGAGCACTTCAGAGATATTGAAAATTATGCAGCCCAAAGCTGACAAAGATTGACATGATTGCCGAGATGCCAGAAGAATGCCCTCTTTTTTTAAGGTGAAAGTCAGGCTATGTTATGAGAAAGCTATTATAACACCAACTATGTTGATTATATAAGAACGTAGGCACCAATCAGTGGGCTTTGTGTGGGCAGACAGCAGGTGTGATGCACGATGCACTGGCAGCTTTTCAAGACTATGTCTATACTTAAATCTCCATGAGTGACACAGCAGGCTCCTGGTGGGATCTGCCATTATTCTTAACAATCGCGATTTACTTTAATCGCTCCGTCTCGGCTCCGCATGTCAGCCTGTCTGTCAGTAGCTGAGACAGGTGCCGCATGATATAACATAATCTGTTCTGCTTGGTGAAATCATGCATTGTCCTTGGCTCTGTAATATTCAAGACAGCTTGCAATGAAAAGCTGCCATACTGTGCATGCATGCTCCGACACAGATTTATCGAATAACACATGTAATAGAACTGGTGTATAAAATTTGAACATTTAATTTGGGAATGTAGACTGGCAAACACAAACCTGAGCGTTCTTCACAATGGCAGCACACTGGTTGTCAGACCACTCTTGCATAAATGTTTTCAGGATGTCCTGGGTTCGGGTCAGATTTTCTGGAACAATGGCCTGACTCACTCATGCATGCGCTCAGTCTCTCTTTGTATCCCTCTCTTTTAAACATATAACACACAGACAGCACACATTTCAACTACTTACTTTCTTTTATCATTTTTTTTGACAAGCATTATCATTTGCCTGATCGCCGCTTGTCCAACATGTATTAAACTTGACATCCTTTTAATTTAAAGCTGCCGCAAGTGGTGTTCAAGACATTTAGAGACCTTAAAGTGGCAGCATGGAAGATTTTTAGTCCTGGTTGATCGGGAGACATCTGTACTCAGATGTGGACTTGGCCTTCAGTAGGCATCTATCACCCTACTGTTTGCAGCCTGTCCCACACTGTTGGCCCTGATTCAGCATGTTGAATCAGCGTTGAAGATGGCAGAGCCCATCTGTGAATTTTATCACTCTGGTTGGCAGTTCAGTTCAGTGTACAAAATGAGTGTGTGGCTAAAGTCAAGAGGGCATGAGATCCAAACAAAGTCATTGAGCTCTTTAGCAGGAATAGTTTTGTTATTGTTTGCTAGTACATGATATATATAACCGATATAGAAACATATGGGCAACTAGCATTTTGAAACAGCCCTGTTGGACTTTCTCTTCTTGAATGACGAAAATAGACTACCACCGTCTACTGCTATGGAGAGTTATTTCCTCTGATGCAGGTGCAGAACATGTGCCTGTTGGTCATTGTTGTCTTTGCAGTGTGTTTATTGCAACTTTTTGGCTGATACAGAGGCGATGCAACATTCGGCCTTATGGCCATTAGTTCTTTGATGTCAGTTTGGTATGTCTGAGCCTGGACAGCTAGGTCATTATGCTGCTTCTTCTTGTTCTTGCCTATTACTCAATATATTGTCCAACAAAAGTAGTTAAAGTGACAGGCCTGGATAGTGACTTCACAGACCTTTATTTCATTGATTTTTTTCTTCATATTTTTACTTTAACCTTTTAAAGCCTGAGCAAATTGGTTTGAGTTCTTTCAAGCCCATGCGAAGAAGGCAGTGAGCAACTTAATAACACATGGCCCAAAAAACAGCAAGAAATTAGTATAAACGTATAGTATAAAACAAAAACAAAAACTAACTGGCACAGAAAAAGTGCAGAAAAATTAAGAATAGATATCTGTATTTTAAAGGTATATAACAACCCACTAACACTGGCTACAGCCCTTCATCTTTGCACCATCTTTGTGGGAGACATTTTCTGATTTCTTTGACATTTCCGAGATCTGTTTTCTAGACACGTTCCTTCTCAAAGGGCTCTTTTCATGACTCTATAACTTGTCATATTCCTGTGTATAAACTAATGCCGCTGTCTCAGATTCACATTCATCACAGCTGTCAGAGCAAATGTGGCGTACAGAGGGAGCCGCTGCTGAAAAAGCAGAATCACTGGCTGTATAGTATTGACTGAAGTGGAGGAAATCACTGGTGTGGAATGTACTGTAGGTGCGAGCGGGTTGAGGCAGGTTTAATGGTGCTAATCAGCGGTCGGCCTGCGGTTTTCACATCTGGAACCTAAAGCGGAAAGTGGTTGCTGGGACAGGAAGTGGCTCTATTTCTGCAATATCAGGCGTAGCAGTAATCAGAATGATGATCTCTGAGTGCATTCGTGAGAGAGAAGGAGGTAGGGAGAAAGAGGAGTTCATCTGAACTAAACTGTTGACCTTTGAAGGGGACACCTCATTTGTCAGATGTGGACTGGTGTGGAGTGGTTTAACTTAATTACCTCTTTCCACAGGGAGGCAGAAGGTCTCATTTGCAATTTCCTGCACTTTTATATGCGACTGCTTCCGCTTTATCTTTTTCTCCTGTGCAATTCTTCTTCAGCTGTCACATCGTGTCTATTAAAATATTTCCTTGTGATTTGGAAGCAGTGGAAAGCACTTTTTAATTAGCATACTTTAACTCTTCGAAGCCTGAGCGAAATGGCTTGATTTCATTCAAAGACGCAGACAGAAGACTATTAGCAACAAAATCATAATACGTTTCCCTTTCTTTTTTCCCCAGACATTTTTCCCTAACTTATTTAAAAATAATTTTCTAAATCTACCAATTTCTTACAATTTGTGCGTCATTTCTTACAACGTTGCTCATATAAATTGCACCAATGAGCTCAGGTTTCAAAGGGTTAAATACTTGTGAAAGGCACCTGAAAGCAGCACAAGAAGTGATGTTGCTCCAGGTTTCAAAGGGTTAAAGTTAAACAAAAAGTAGAAAAAGTTATATAGGTCAGGGTCCCCAAGGTCATGGAAAACCTGGAAAAGTCATGGAATTTTGTTGTGTGTAATGAAATTGTTACAGTAAAAAGTAAATGTAGAGCATGGTAGTTCGAAGGTAAAGAGCTTTTTTTCCCCCCAAACAATTGAACCAATGGGCCAACCAAACTGTCAGGTGTCACTCTGTGACTCTGTGAGCTCGGCCACACCTTGTCAGCAGACTACTTATAATGAAATAATTAAAATTTGGAGTAAAGTTCGCTAGACAATTCTGTTCATTTTAGATGTTGTAAATGGTGTTGGGAACTTTTATTACAAGTCCTTGAAAATTAATGGAAAGGTTTTGAAAATTTGTCCCTTAAAATGTATGGGGACCCTGGTTGTCTGGCTTTACTTGTGATTTTGGTGCACAGGCATTTTAAGCTGCTTTCCCACAGCGCAAAAAAATCTTTTAACCCCTGCAAACATGTGGCTTTTTAATGTAATTGGAAAGGTGACAACTGGCATTCACACCAGCGTCAAATGACTCTGCAGTAGTCACAGGTTTTAATCGCCCTCGGCTCTGATCGTCAGTGATAAAAACAAAACACAGTGGTTCATGCGCTAATTTTATACCCTTTATTGGTGACATGCAATGACAGGCTGCTGCTAATTACCGTCCATCTCTAACAAAGCAGCGCTCAAACACTGTTCTAAATTTGTCTGCACCGAGTTTGAAAGAGAGACTGAATGACTCAGAGATTAATAAGAGAATAAGAATAAATAAGAGAATAAGAAGAAACCACCGGAACATTTTCACAGAACCCCACCCATGCTGCTTTCTGCTGTTTACAAACCTGTTGTCTGGCCTGTCTGTGACGAATGTTACGAACCAAAAACACTAAAACTTGTCTGCTGCAGGGCGGTGTTCACAGCTCTGCTCTACTCGCAATGGCAAAGGAGTCCATAGCCTATATTTAGCAGGTTTAACTGTGTTTAAAAAATCCACATGCACGCATTCTTTTTGATGGAAAAGTGGTATTAGTGGGGTTGTTTTATGAATTGTTTCAAGAAGTTAATACCACTTTCATAGCTGGAGCTGGAGCCAGGGGAAGCTTAGCTTTGTATATTCGTAAGACTAGCCTGCCTCCATATATTTGATAAATGACAATAGTCATGAACACTCATCAAGAAATGGAGTCTGTTTTTGTTCAACATTTATCAGACACTAGGGCAAGGCAAAATTAAAAAAATGAATGCATATTGACTTACAGTGGAATCATATTGTGATGATATGATCATTTCACGTAGATATTTCACAAAGTTACGCTCTGCAAAGGCAGTCGTAATTAAAAACTAACAATATTAGTTTTCTTTCTTCTTTTTTTTCAAAAGTATGTTATATTGATTTCAGCTGTATAGCTCTGCTCTATCCAGTGGCTACAGTATTAATTTACATCACAACATTTTTTTAATGCAGTAAACTCATAAAACATGATAGTTAAGTAAATATTTATACAGGTTGAAGTTTCAGTGCAGGCTCATCTTTCTCTGCTTTGGTATCTCAGAAAATATTGGATTACGCTGCCAGAGCAGTCTGACATAATTACTACCTACAGGTGATGGAGGAAGCCAATATGATTCTACATTCACAAGGGTGACACAGTAACATACGAGAAGACAGAAGAGCGGTGTGGGAGGGCCGTTTGGACCCACCACCACTGAATAGGCTCATAAATCATTCAGTGTTCAGATTGGATTTCCCAACACATGTCTGGTCTCAGGTGACACGTCAACTCCATGTGACCCCCCTGTTTTTAAAGGTCACTATCATCATGTATTAACAGTATAAGGGCACATTTTTATTCATGTATTTTTAATCTCTGGGCGCTGCAGCTGTAAGCGTATTTTAATGGAATTACAGGAGTTGAGTGATGGCTCAGCAGTTTTGCCTGCTGTGTCAGGTCAATGTGAAGATGCGTCACATACCGTAAACGCTCACACACTGTAACTCAGCAAATATCACACAGGGATGACAACAGTGATGCTTTGAATTGGTCTAGAGATACTGTTTAATATTGATGATAGCAATTAATATAATTAATAGAAATTATCAAGTGGGGGGTTTCGAGGAAATCGGTGTCAGAACTCATTAAACTCAAATAAGGTTTAAAAAAAGGTGCAGCTGGTTTATTGCCAAGTAGATTTTCACATACAAGGAATTTGCTTTGGTGTTTTGGCACACAGACGAGAAGCATAAAAATAAAATAGAAAAAGTCACTGATGAAAAATTAACATATAGAAAAAAGATTAAAAATATAAGTGACTGTTTCATATAAAAGAAATGACAGTAATAAAATTCTGAATTAATGTAATTAGTGTTTCCTGTGCATGTATTTATTTGTAGAGGCTGCCACGATATCAACATTAACCGCCACATGTTGAGTTTTTCTTTAAAAAACAACAAAAATTACTGTTTAAAATAGGTAAAATCTTATTTAACTGTAGAGCTACGTACAGCATGTTCCTTTGTAATGAGTCCGCCCGCCAACAGACAGTGACAGGGCAGTAAGTTACCTGATTATTGATGGTTTTAACATTAGAGTCGAATTGTTTCGGTGTTATTTTAACTTTGTTGGGACTGTTAAACAACTCTCTCGAATATTAGCTGCCGTAGTCTGCTGTTCTGCTGCCGTGTGAGCTTGTGCTAACTGGCCAGAAGGTGAAATGACTTGTTTGCTGGGAGTAGAGCGACTCCGGAGACAGTCAATTCAATGCTGCATCTAATCTCTGTAACAGGAGCAATAATTTTTTTAAAAATATAAATCTTAAAGTTGGTGGAGCTATAGTGTGCTGCGTCTGCACTTCTGTCTCACAGCTTTGTCAGGTGTTGTTCTGCATTCAGAGCCTATTATTATGAGCATTATGACCCCCCACCTCCTGATGGAAGCTTTTAATATTCACTGTTGATCACTTCTGATGCTCCAGCGCCAAGTCGAGACAGTCCTAATAAATAAATACTCCCTGCTGTCAGATTGTGTTGAAGATATATCTGCATCTAGGTTCTTGTCTAACCTCTCTCTACTTCTCTTTGGCCTGCTGTTGACATTGATTTGTTTCCATGGTTCCTCTGTTTTGTTTGATGACCATTTTCCATCTCACCCTCCCACTGGCATCTCCTAGCCATTTGCTTTTTATTTTCTCCTTCACCTCTTTTTTCTCCCATCAGTCTTTGCAGGCCATGCTCTCCTCCCTTCACTCTGAGCTTGACATTCAGAGGTACTTGATGAAAATCCAATTGACCCACAGAGTTAGTCAGCCTTTTATCTTATCTGCACCGTGCCATTGTGTGCGTGTCAGCGTGTGCGGCCATGTTTGCATCCTCACTAACATCTGCTGTGTGACCAAAACTTGTGCCCCCTGTACCTTTTAGTGCCTGACCTGTCTGTGCCTGCCAAGCTCATTTGGCTGCCAGTATTAACCAGTTCTCCCACAAATGTCAACTGCACCAAATATATAAGGCTTAAATTCTTTATTTGTCTGTATGTGTATGGGAGAGCAGCGCGTGCATGCAGGTGTGTTCAAGATAACCTGGTGGACCCGGTCTCGTGCATTATTCCACAGCACCGCACTTCTGCCAGCGGAGAAGAGCATTTGATAAAGAGCCCAGTGTTCACTGACCTCTCAGTTCTAGTCCCACCTCGTCCTGCTGGTACAGATCACCTTACAGGGCCGCACAATAGCTGGAGACTAATCAGGCATCGTCTTATTGTAGCTGTGGCTCAAGGATGCCACGTCATGCGGATCAGATTACAGAGTAGCCAACTGATCTTTAAATCTTGATGACACAATTCTAGATCCTTAATCTGTGGTAAAAAAAAAAGGAATTTCGTCTTTAGAACCAGCGCCGTGGGTTTCTGTTTGATCTCCCTCAGGGTGTCATCATGCACTGTTTGAAAACTTCTTTTATACGCTGTTAGCGTCATTATTATATCATACCCTGGCTCATGTGGGAGCATATAAAATTCAAAAGTTGAGACTCCTGTGATTAGAGGCTTACTCACGCTCGATAACTTTTAGTTGCTGTGAAGTGTTTGTGAGACAGTACTGAGCAGTGTGAGATGTGCGAGCATGTATCAGTGAGATACAGTATTAACACTTCTCTGCAATATTGCATGAGTGCAGCAGTTTGTTTTATTCAGTTGTTGTGCTCGAGGGTGCTTTATTCCAGCTATCAAAGAATGTGTGTGACTCATAACAATGTAAGAGTGGCAGATACGGTGTTATTTGGCAACTCCACCAAATGCATCATATTTTAAAGGTCCAGTTTGTAGAATTTTGGGGAATACATTGGCAGAAATTGAATATCATATAACAAGTATTTTTCTTGAGTTTATCCTAATAATAAGAATCGTTGTGTTTTTGTTACCTTAGGATGAGTTGTTTATATCTACATAGGGAGCAGGTCCTTGCCCATGGAGATCGCCCAGAACAGACAAACCAAACATTGTCTCTAAACAGAGCCATTTGCGTTTTCGCTTAAGCCACCATACTACGAAGCCCCTCTGCAATGAGCACTGTCGGAAAAACACATATTTTTTAACGCAAAACTTCTTTATTCCATATTTAAATTATTGTTATTATTTTTTTATTGGAAAGGAAGAAACTTCTGCAGATAATTTGTCTCTCAGTAAAAGACTAGTGAATGTATGGATCCTGAATTATCAGAGAAAAAAGGTGAGCACATACTAGCAGGCACCCGGTTAGCGGCCCATCTGCGACATACCAAACAGCGTAGGAGAAACACTGGTTTGTAACATGAAACTGCTTTATCAAATATTTTTATCACTCATAATTAATGGGTCATTGGTTTTTGAGAGGAAAAGACTTTGGCCGATAATTCAGCTTCCGATTAAAACCTCCTGAACATGTGGATCATTAGTTACTGGCGAAAAAAGGTGAGCATATGTTGGCACACAAATGTTGAGCTAATGCTCCGTTTGTGACATGCCAAACAGCGTAGCCAGCGTAGAAGAAACACTGATTTGTATCGTTAAACTGTGTTGTACTGTGTTTTTAGTGGTTTAAATCACCAGCTCCATTTTATTTATTTACTTATTTTGAGGAGGAAGAGACCTCTGTGGATAATTCAGCTCCCAGTAAAAACCTCCTCAACAATAAACAGGGAATTTAAAGTGGTAGACGTTTCAGCTGGTTGCAGTCTGCAATCCTCACCACTAGATGTCACTAGATCCTCTTAAATCTCACACTTTTTAAGGCGTTTGTTTGATACTCACAGGAAAGTTAGAAAGCTTTATGTCATATGTCATAGACTAAAAAACAAATGCATGGACTGTATAATTTTGTGTTTAATGTGTCCATGGTCTAACCCTTACCATATCATGTTTCTATGTGCCTCCCCCTCCAGAGCAGAAGCCCAAAGCACGGCCCCAGTCCGCAGCTCGGCGTCGGCGACCAGGTCGACCACCTATCCCTGGCCTCCCTGGATTCGTTGGACACCATGTCTGATGCTGACGCACCCACATCCTTCACCCGCGGCACCCGGGTTCGTGCTAGCCTGCCCGTGGTGCGGTCAACCAACCAGACAAAGGACCGCTCACTAGGTATGGATCTTTTGGGTAGAAAACAGTTGAGAAAATGTCTTATCTGGGTTAAGTTTTGTTGCTTCTTTTGGACACAGAATGTGTCACTCAGCTGTCTTGTAGTTCTCTCAAAATCCCCAGACTGCTACAGAGAATTTTTTCTATCTGAGAAAAAGGGCTCTAACTCAAATCTTAAATTGACTTTGTGAATAGAATGAGGTGAGAGTGAGTTGACTTTAATCCTCTTCGATAACCTACATTTTGCATCTTTTATAGCATAATCTTGGCACAACTTTAAAACTCTCTGTAACTTCTAACCGCACCAAGATCTCACCGTTTCACCTTGTCCAAGTCTTTCGTCTCACTCCATCTATCTCCACCTCTCCTCCCTCCTTTCTTTCTCCACCTCAGCTCACAGCTCTGTTTTAATTAGAATTCATTCCCTCTGTAGTGAAAGATTAGGGAATCCATCCACAATATGCCATCGTGTTATTGACAGGATTAGAAATGGGTCGTCTTATCAACACACATGGCGCTTCATTTGCATCCATATGCAGAAACGCTGTGAGTTGTGCAGAATTAGACTGCTGCATTAGGGTGAGAAAGTAGTGGAAGGAGTTTGTAGAAGTTCCCAAACAAAGTGTAGAGTCTGTAATTTTTCAGGAGGATAGTCTTCAAAGGTAGCTCACAACTCAGCAAGGCATCTGATGCGAGATAATAGCAAAGCCTCTGAACGGCACACCTTTTGACCAAAGTGAAAATGAATGAAACTATAGGGTGCCGTTTTCCACGCTTTTTTTGTGCCAGTAAGTGTCTCTTGCTTTGCTTCAGAAGCAGAAATGCAAAACCTACACAAGAAAACCTGACAACACTTTTTGCTTTTCAACACATGCGTGCACAAACACACACATGCACCAGCTCTGTCTTTTTCCCTCTCAAAAACATCAGGACAAAGCATTATGACAGCGGGGGGTTATGGTGTGATAAAGGGGGAGGAGAAAAAAAGGGGCACCACTAACTACAGTGTCCCTCCCACAGCCTCTCACGCACACACACAAACACACAGGCACACACTTCGCTGGGTCCCAACGGACATTTGGGGCTTCGTGTCTTCAGCTTGTACTGTAGGAGCTGTCGCATGGGCTTTTCCACAGCATCATAAGACTTAACAGAAAGCAGGAAGTCCCTAAAACCCCTAATGTGAGTATCAGAATTCATCTAGAGTGTGGCATCAAGTGTATTGTATTTCAGGTTATGTACATTTTGTGGTTTTGATATCGCATTTTTATGCCTTTTTTGTTGCATTTCGAACTTTTTGAGGATATTAACTGACAAAGAAAGTTTTTTTCAGGGTTGCGCTTAGTTTAAACTTTTGTGTAAAGAAATGGGTGATTTGAAAGCTCAGACAGTCTGCAGTGTTATGCCCATTTGGTCAGGAAACCCACTGGCCATTTGCTTCCAATCCTGAGTGAAACCAGGCGCTCAGGAATGTAACACGGCTCTTTGTTAGACTCGAGCTGTTCAACTTTGTTGCTGCAAATAAAACCGATGTCAAAGAATTCAAACCTTCATAGCGCGTGCTCAATCAATAGCGCTTTGTCATCAAACTCATTCACTTTAATTGCCAACATCTGGATGAGAACTAGCCGACTGTTAACATAACAGCTCTCAGGGGAAGGATGAAGTTATTCTGCAAATGGGCACTTTGTTAAGTTATTACTACCCAGAAACCCAGACAGACCAGAAAGAGCAATGATAGACTCAGCAATTTTTATTTCCTGGATTTGCCCTCTCTCTGTCTCACCCCGTCTCGTGGAGCATGTTGGATCTTGTATAATATTTCACCAACATCTGGTAGCTTTTACTGGCTCTGTCCTTTTATGGGGTTACACCAAGTAAAACCATTCCTCCTTTCCTTAAAACCAGCTTTTTTCGGTGCTCAAATGTAAAAGTGACATTGAAATGAAGGATTTATGTGCATCACAACTGTTGTCTCAGCATTTAATGAAACTGACATTTTGTGCGATTTGTATGAAATAAGATTTTAAAAACAATACTAAAGTTATTTTGTACCAGGTAACGGTATAGTAAAAAATCTATTCTATTCTGTTTGGATCTGCAATGAATTTGAGAATAGAAATAGAAACATGTTTTTTTCTTTTCCCTGGCATTGTTTATACAAGTGCAGTGTGGGCGTGTCCATAAATTTTGTGGGGGAGACATCTGTTTTTGTAAAGCACAGTACAGAAGCCACACCCTGGGTTCAGAGGTTCAGGCTTTGGTCTTTTTGATGCACAACTTGCACGGTTCCACCCCGAGCGCACAGCCCTGCCTCGGCCCCAACTCACTCACTAAATATCAAGTAATTTGTCTGGAAAATACTGCATGCTGTTCTCAAACACGTGTGACACAAACAGGGGCTGAGTGGCAGGTTTAGCATAATATCACATGTCTTACAAGTATGTAAGGGAAAATCAATCAGGACACCATTTGCCACAAAACATTTTTTTTTTATATCAGATCAAAGGCTTTGTTGTATTTTGGGCAACAGTTTAGGGTAAGCATTCATTCTGAATCCTAATTCAAGAGTTAAAAAAAGTTTCCCTAACCCACAAATGGTCACTTTAAAGGACAGTTTACCATCCACATGTTCAGAAACTTAGGAGGACAAAAGTGATTTTTATGTTAGCTGGTAGGGTTAGATAGTATATATGGTGAAGCAGGGGAAAATAGGGCCAAATTTATGCTGTGGTCCAGGCACTGAGCAGGCATGGCCAGACATTGTGATGTGGGCAAGGTGCCAACTGTGTTTTCACAGGTCAGGAACGGCACAGGAAGAGGTGGATATTATTTAGATCGTGCCTTGATGGTTGTCTGGGGCTTATCCAGACTGCAAAGCTTGCTTTTTTATGTATGACCAGCCCTGCTTTTGCTTTGGTTTCTTTTCTTACCTTAATCCAAAACGATCAAAAGTTTTAAAAAGGCCTAAATTCAGATTTTGACCAACTTTAACTGAGTACATTCAATGTTAGGGAGTAACTAGTTACATTTAACTTGTTACATTAATTAAATGACAAAGCAAATGTAATTGTAACAGTTACTAAGAAAAAAAAATAAATTGCTGTTGCTAATCTAAATGCTGGTAATTACAAAGGGGTTACATCTGAAAAAAAATCTTTTCAGTATAAAGTTTACATGTTGAATAAAACAATAATTCTGATGCTTCACATCTTTGCCTTCTTTTGGCAGATTTTTGGACAACGCAACATTTATGCACTTATGTTTCTTTTAAACGTCATTGCCCTGTTTTAAGTTTTGTTTAAAAAAGTTACATTACTTTGATGAAGTAATTGAAACAGCCACATGAGAGTGTAACAAACTTTCTGTAACCTGTTGCATTTCAAAAGTAACCCTACACTGCTAAGCAATCAGTCTCTAATTTCAGTTGCTATATCAGTACTTAAAAGGCCGGTTCAACCCCAAATCAGAAAACACATTTTTCTTTTCTCACCTGTTGTGTGTTGTGTGTTGGTGTGAGTTGGCGAGTGTTGGAAATATCGGCCATACAGCAGTCTGCTTTCTCTCCAATATAATGGAACTAGATAGCACTCAGCTTGTGGTGCTCAAAGTGCAAATAAATACCTGTGAAAAATTCAAGAGCAATTTCTCTTTCCATAGGTCACAACCAGGTTACTCAAGGTAATCCACACACCTTGTTGTGAGCACTTTGATTTTCTTTCTACTGAGCTCCACCCAATAACGTTATCACCAGCAGAAAGAGACATTGCTGTTGAATTTTTCAAATATACCACATGTAAGAGAAAAAAAATACCTGTTTTTGATTTAAGGCCAAACTGTCCTTTTAACAGATTGACACTAACAGGAGGACCACATTTCTGAAGCATCTGAAAAACTAAGAGTATAATCTGCGAGAGAAACAAAACAATGAGTCACTACTCATGCAAGTTGCCTGTCTGAGTCATAGGAAATGTTTTCATCAATTTAAAGTAGTTTACTTCCGGTTTATCACCATGCTCCCCTTCTTCCTCTCTGCAGGTGTGCTGTACCTGCAGTACGGAGACGAGACCAAACAGTTCCGCATGCCCAATGAGATCACCAGCATCGACACTGTCAGAGCTCTGTTTGTTAGTGCCTTCCCGCAGCAGCTCACCATGAAGATGTTGGAGTCGCCCAGCGTCGCCGTCTACGTCAAAGACGACATGAGAAATATGTACTACGAGCTCACTGATGTCAGGTAAAAACATATGTTTGTGTGTGGTATAACACAGAATACTTCTTGGACAGCATGTATTGTGTTTTGTCAGTCTAAGTTTAACAGGGCATCCAAGGTTTGTAATAGTCCATAGTTTCAGTCTTCCTCTGAAGGTCATTTCCTTTTCCCCTCCCTGAAAACTTCCCGTCTAAACTCCCCCTGCACAGGAAGTGTCATTGCCCAGGAAAACTTCTCGCATCGCTTTTCCATCATGTTAAAACTTAGTAGGAAAAAAGTTATTTCTAGAGGAAGCCCTTTGGCAAAATGTCTTCTGTATACCCAAACAAACTATGGAGCACTCTTGAGAGACTCGGATGACATTCCTGCCTGTTGTCCTCTCTCCTCTGGTGAAAGTTTGACTCTAGAAAGTTTGAACAATGTGAGTCTTTATTTTTTTTTACTATTTGAGGTCTTTTTATGCTTTTTTCAGAGAGTAGTTTCCAAAGTATGGTGTACTGTGTATAATTTACAAGCACACAAACACACATATAAGAGCTCACTGCTTTTTCCTTTTCCTTCTGCCTTCCTGGTTTGGTATTCACCAGCGTGTCCTATCAATAATACAACAGATTTTATGTGCTGAGACGGTATACAGCCTTTGTTTTAGCTGTTTTTAAGAAAAAAAACATTACTATTGAAGATATAAGCAAATTTGCCCCCTTTCTCTCCAGAGTTCCTGTTGGAGTGCAATGTGTACTTTGTGACTAACTCTTTATCAGGGCTGTAAAAACAGAAAAAAAAAAAAGTCTCGTGATCCGTTAAGGTTGGTACAGGTAACTAGGGTGCACAGTAGTCAGAGAGTGAGACCAGCAAAAGAAAGCTCTCAGATTATGTAGTCGAGCCACGTTTCAACACAGTATTAGTCGATGTTTTGTTAGATTTTGAGGAAATGTCAAATTACAGAGATCTGTCAGAGCCTCTGTCAGGGTATGTGCCCTTAGCAGGGCTGACGCAGAGACTGAGATCCAGGCTGAGGCAGGATCGGCCACGGTCTGACGGTGATATCTGGGCTGCCTTCTTACCCCGGTACACTTCTTCCCCTTACAGGAACATCACTGATCACTCCTGCCTGAAGGTCTACCACAAAGACCCAGCACAGGCGTTCAGCCACGGGCCGAGACCTACCAATGGCGATGCCAGGGTGAGTACTCCACTGACACCGACGCTAACAGCAGTGAAAATGATTGTCTCGTTAACAGCAGCAGCTGCGGGGAGACTTGTTGATAGAATAGTAAGCCTGGCCTCCAATTCTTCTCATTCTCACATCCTGTTTGTTAAGGGAAGGAATGTCCCCCTGCCTCTTCTTAATCTGTTTAGAGGAGGTCTCATATTGTTCTCTCAGGGGCCTGCGATTGGGCCTCGCCTGTAACGCTCTGATGCAGCTTGCTTAAAGGACAATTGAACTCAAATCTCAACTATTTCCCTACTTCACTCTCCCCCCAATATCAGCCCTAATCTCTTTCTCTTGTTCTGATTCCTGCATGTTTGTTTCCTGCTGATGTAACAAAAGTAAAGCCCCAAAGAGCCCTTTCCTCAAATGTTCCGCCTCAAATCCACCTCTCTAATCCGCCTGACCCTCTATCTAACCCGCTGCTCCTCTCCGCCTGCCGCAGATTTCCAAGTGGCGCCGCAGCCCCAATGTGATACTGTGAAAAATTACATTAACCTTAGCTATAATTCCATTGCCACATACTGCATGTGTCACATAAGTGTAAAGTGAAATTGATAATGTTTAAAGGAATGATGAGGCAAACATGATGATGGTTTAAGAGGTCCCGGTTCAGATGGCGTGATGACTTTGAGGTGCAGCAGAAACTGTTTTTATTCTCCGTCGATGAAAGGAGAGTTGCTCCGGCTGGCTTTCTGTGATGGGGTCCTTCAAGGGGAAGTGAACAAAAGACATTTGAGGGGGGAAAAAAAGATGGCAAAAAAAGATACAACTGAAAAAGTGAAATAGGAATTTAATAGCGCAAACAGTTTAAGATTGGGAAAGGTCGCAAGCTGGCCACAGCTGAAGAACATTAATTGTGTGGAACAGCTTTTCACATCCCCATTTTTTTTTCTTTACAGAATTGCCTGTTTAAGAACCCTGGCACTTGCTGAATCAGCGGGATTAAAAAATATAACTTGTGCTGGATGATACATAAAGCGAGGAGAAGCAAGGCAACTTTAGAAGGGCTCTTGTGCAAACATTGTGAAATCCAGGCATGACGTAGTGATATGCTCAAGTAGATTGTTGTCATGAACACTTCTGTCACTGTTTAACCAAGCAGCAATTGACACAGATACGAAGCTGGTTGTGGGGCGTGGAAGCCAGATTAGTGAATGACACAGGATTGAACATTTGAAAGAAATTTGTTCAGGGTTCCTACTGATCCTTAACAAGTCTCAAAAGACATTGAATTAATTAATCTAAAAATAAAGCTTTAATTGGTTTTAAAATGTCTTAAATCAATCTTCTCAAAGTCTTAAAAATGCTAAGAAATGGGAAGTACAAGTTTTATGTTTTGATTTTTTTTTCCGAAAATCTCAATAATTGGTAATATCTTTTTTTTGTAACTAATTTACCAAATACTCTCATTAATGTCACACAAATCAGGATAGAGGAGTTAACAACACATTATACCCTTGATGACACAGGGGAGTTTAAAGAAGATAATTGGCTCTTTAACCAAGTGTCTTTACCGTTGCACATGGTACAATGCAATGTGTACGAGGCTCTGTGCATTATATGCAAAAAGTTGCAACAGGAATCAAGGCAGCACACGTGTGAGAAACACCACATTTTTTTGTGTTTGTTTTTTATGTTACTACAAACATTTATTGCAAACTTTTCTCTAATCCTTTATAGTTCATGTCAGTTCATGTTTTTATTCTACTGGTAAAGTTGGTCTTCAGTTTCATTTCAAGTGGCATTAAAATAGTTTTAAAAAGTCTTAAATTTGACTTCCCTTAAGATGTAGGAACCCTGTAGTTAGATCTCATTTGCATTAAACCAAAAATATGTATTCTGATGGCTGCCCTTTCCCCACAAACATATTTGCAAGTTTTAAGGGAAAAGTTCACCCAAAAAGACCCATCTTAAAAAATACAATATTTTTTAGGTTGCTAAAATACACTTTGTTGCTGACCCCCATGCACAGCCGTGCTTAGCTTCCGTGTTGGCCTTCGTCGTGCTGGCTGTCATTTTCTGTATGTAATACACTGACTATGGATAAATACCCTGTATAACCCCACTTCAAAAAAACAGAACTATCCCTTTAACACTCAGACACAAACACAGACATCGTGTACTCCAGTTGTAAGCAGTGCCTCTAGTCTTGGCAGCTGTAAAGCTCAGACTGAAGATTTTTTTGTTTGCCTTTTAAAGAATGTATGAAAGAGACAAAAAAAAGTCTGTCTACGTTTTAGCAACACCATTTAATAATGAAACAGAAACCCTGGCACTCAAAGCAAAAGGGCAAATACTACAACTTAATGAGCTGTACACCTGTTCAAACACTTTTTCAGGGGGGTTCACTTCACATCTGTTTGGGCTATTGAGTGTCCTCTTGTCTCGCATGCAAGAATCCCCGGCTACGGATCACATCATCTGCAGTTACTTCTGCTATTGATCTAAGTCTCTGGCCAAATAGAGCTGTCTCTGGTTATGAAAACAACAGTCTTATCTGTCAGTAATTGATTTAAGGTGGGCAGATGTACACGGTAACTGATAAGTAACTTGACACGCTGAACAGGCAGCAGACTGTTAGAAAACAGACTTGTTTCCCTCCGTTTATACAATCTTTTGTCACATTTTATCGAATTAAAAAGCAGCTTGAAATATTTATCAGTAATCGTGTAAGGGGTTTTGCCTAAAGTAGTGCTTTGTACTCATATAGTCAATAGTGGCTGTCAGAAGGGATGTTATGTACACATTGCTGGAGGAGATATTTGGTAAACAGACGGTTTAGTTATTGGCTAACCTCTGATCTGTTCTCTTTAGGGCAACCCACCTAATTTTAGTGTTTATTTTTCCGGTTTTTACACACAGTTATTATAATTAACAGGGAGCTCCCATCTTCTTTTCAACACCATTATGTACACAGCAGCATAGTACTATATATACAGCAATATAACCAGCTATTTAACCCTTTGAAACCTGAGCAAATTGGCTTGATTTCTTTTTCTTTCTTTTTTTTGAAGACATGGGGAAAAAGGCAAGGGGGAATTTGGAAAGAAATTTCCCCGCAGATTGTTTGTTTTTGTTTTTATACTTTCATTTTTCTTTATCTTTCTCCCTTTGTGTGCTAATTTTCAGGTATTCTCTTGTACTTTTTTATTATTTTTTATTGTGTTTTTGCTAATATTGTGGTCATTTCTTATCAAGGTGCTCATTGTTTTTTTCCCATGTTTTTTAAAGAAATAAAGCCAATTTGCTCAGTTTTCAAACCTTTAAATGTTAACATACTAACTGCAGTCTGTGAGTCAGCTTGGGGACCCTTTCCATCCCCAACATGGCAGGAGATCCAGGCGACTTTGTGCGCTCCTACCAGACATGCTGCCCTCATTATTGGGAGCTTAAGAGCATGGTGAAACAAAGAGAGAGTCAAACTCAAACCAAATGTTTCTCAACACGGCCTCATATGGTCTCATGTTTATTTTCAAACTCTTTGCTCCTCTGTTTTGTCTCAGTGCAGAAATGTACAGACAAATACAGACTGTCTTTATTAAGTCAGTGTATTGTGAGGTTATTTTAAGAACGGTCAGTCTTCCAAAGGTGTAACATCTGTTTGTGGATTGACAAGTGGTGCCTTTTGGCCCAAATTGTTCCTATGAGGCTGTGCTGGGATTGGTAAAGCAGTCAGAGGTGTTGTCTAAGGCTCCAGAGAAATTCCTGCACAATAGGGCAACTTCTCTTTTTATACATGTAGGCACCTCGGATAGTCATTAGGGTTTGATGACGGTCTGCAGGGGCTCTGTGCAGCTTAGATTTCCTATTATATGTTTTGTTGCCTGGTCAGACTTGTTGCTGCCATATTTATGAGCTGTGTGTGTTTTCACTGCCAGCAAGTTTCTTTTTTCCCCTTTGTTATCACAGCCAAGCCTGAACCCTTTGTTACTGTACACTTTGAGCAGTTGTTGGTATCCAGTTCACACACACACGCACTCACACTCACACCTATTTCACACCCACTGTATTGTTCTCGTAGCTATATTAATCTGTATCAGCGCTTAACAAAATAAATAAAGGCAACACAGAAAGAGCACAGTGCCACAAACTGTACCTGAAGTTTGTGAAAGAACTTTGCACAAGGTTTCGACTTGTCTTCTTATGTAGGTGTAACCCATGAGTCATACCTTGAAGGAACAATTGCTTGTTTGTTTGACAGCAATAGAGGGTTAGACAGGAAGAGAGATGAATTGGATTGGGCCCTGCATGCGACGCTGCTCAGCTCAGTGTTATCATACCCGGCAGCAGATCACATATCCACAGGTTATATCACTGTTTACACACTATATTTCAGTCGCCCTAGCTAGCACAGGGAAATGTTTACTTCTATGGAAAATGAACTAAAGCTTGAAATAAACCTGGGATATTGCAGTCATTCTGCCTTTATGAATTCACAAGTTTTTGACTCAAACAAGTCTACGCCCATGATACATTGGTGATAGCAAGACAATGTAACTTTTCAGGTGATTATAGAAAACATGTACATATTTATATCTCAGTTTTGAAAGTTTTGACTCAAACCAGTCTATGGCCACAATATACCTGTAACAGCCAGACAATGTGACTTTGTTTGTGGCCACAAGTGACTAGTAGGATTATGGTAAATTATAAAATGTTAGCTACCGTTAGGTACAACAAGCTATTACAGCAACAAAATCTCTAATTGTATGTGTCATCAGGGTCTGTAATTTACACATTTCCTATTCATTGTTTATGTAATGCAATGCATTCTGGTAGTAGTAGCGTTGAGTTTCAAGAGACGGGGCATCTGCCCTTCATTTGCATAAAGTTGAATTTAGTCTACTTTATGCAAATCTGTGTCTGTCTGGTTTGACTCGCCTCTGGAAACGCCTGAAAAACATTTTAAATTTACCATTGTTGATCTAAAATGAAGACAGATTCAGCAATTGCATGGCAAATTCCTTACCTCAAAAGTTTTTAGAGATCCAATTTGATAGGCTGTTCTCGTAATGTAAGAGAAAGTTTACATCTAAGCCAGTGTGTTGGATTGCTTTTAAATCTGGAAGCAGACAGCCTTACAGCCCTAGTGGTATGCTCATAAAGCTCAATGTCAATAACTACCTGTGGACAGTGTGGCATAAGTTTATTAAATTGTGAAAACATTTGTTTTTCTGCTTGGCTTCAACTCTTTAATTGTAAAAGAAGGAATGTGTTACAGTCTCGCTTTAAGTAAGCCGTCAACATGGAGGTCAAGGAAGTTATGCAGAGATTTGACAAAGCTGTCAAGAAATGTGATAAGACAATTGAAACTTGTCGTACTTCACACAGCATGTGGCTCACCACATTAACCAGATTTCCCTCTACTTCAACTGTGTTCCTGCAAGACTTTCACCTCTTTGCTCGTAGTTTTACCACCTACAGCCTCCGCCCTCATGTATTTTCTGTTAACCTGGAAAGCCGCTCTTGTTATATCAGGTTTATTGTATGTTAGCCTTCAAGGGTCCTTTATGGGTGGTCGGGCTCGGATTAGCTGGCTGTTTAAACAGACTATGCTAGACAGGTCTTGTTGAAAATTAACCATCTTCTAGCCCCAGAGGTACACATGTAAATTCTTTTAAGGAGGCCCCAGTTTTACCTCCAGGAGAGCATTCACAGATTTGTTTAAAGTTGAAAAAAGTAATTCAGTTCGCCTTAAAACTACAGACTTCTCATCCAAGAAATAATCTTTATGCGTAGTAATATTGTTTTATAGAAGCCTGTGGGTGTAACACTGAGGACTTTGAATGAAATGCTGCTCTGTGTACCAGGGGATAGTAGCATTGCGAGTAACTATTTTCTGCTTCTGGAGAAACTGCTGACAGTCTGTTTTCTTTGAAAAGCAACAGTGTAAACTGAGTTAGCTGAATGTTTTTGTTTCAAGGGCACTTCAGTCCAGAAATACAGGATATATACAAAATAAACAGTAGCTGAAGCTCTCAAGCGGGCAGAAGTATGCAGTCTGTTTTACTGACCAATCTTGAAACTCAGCTTGTTTTAACTTTTTATGAATTATGTGAAGTAGTAACCAGTTTTTATGTTTGTTAGCGCATAATAAAATACCTATGATTTTTTGCTTTTTTACAGATGCACAGTGAGATGGTGCATGGCACTCGCGATGGGCCGCACCCTCTGAGACAGCCCCCTATGGGTCCCCCACCACACCACCCAATGCAGGGAGCACTTCCCCCGACTCCCCACTCCATGCCCCCGTCCCCCTCCAGAATCCCATTTGGCCCACGGCAGGGCTCTGCACCTGCCAACGCCACTATCCCAAGGGACCGGTTGTCTAATGCCAACCCTCCGGCCCGCTCTATCTCACCCTGTCCCAGCGCCATCTTGGAGAGGCGGGATGTTAAGCCAGATGGGGACATGGGCGGTAAAAGCCACACTCTATCCAGGGGAAATGAGGGGTTATATGCTGACCCATATTTGCTCCAAGAGGGAAGAATGGGCATGGCTACTGCCCACGGGCCACATCCCAATGCTGGGCTTGATGGTCCAGATCATGGCATAGGGGGATTTCACCGTGCCTCCATCCGATCCACGAGCTCTTACGGCGGGCCGAGTCCCACAGACTCTATGGATCATCCCTCGCTGTACAGGCAGAAGTCCAGAAACAGCCAGCTGCCTACTTTGGGATCCAAGACCCCTCCGCCATCCCCTCACCGGATGGCTGAGGTACGGATGATTGACATCCATGGCGGGCCTCCACATGGCGGTCCCCCTCATGGTGTGCCACCCCATGGCGTTCCCATGGAGAGAAGCTCACCTGTGCGCCAGTCCTTCAGGAAGGAGGAAGTGGCAGGGACCAAGCCACGGAACAACATGGGATCACCTGTAGTTTCAGACCTCCAGGGACACCTGCAGGGGCCCATCCCAGCTGCCACTGATCATCAGACACGGTAAGCACAAGGGGACCGAATGTTAGATACAGTGGTGAAACTGTCATAAAATATGACATCAAAATATGATATTGCATGGGAGCATGGACTAACTCTGCATCCCAGTTTCACCCTAACCATGAGCTGCTGATTGTCAATCCCTGGCTCTGACCGTTTCATCATTTCACCATGACTGAAAGCAAGAATATAACCCACCGTGTCACTGTCTTGAGCATCAAGATCTGCAAATTAAGAAAAGCAGACTAATGCACATGATTATGCATAACTTTGGTTTGTGTGTATAACCAGTTCTGCTTATGTGACCATTGTTTTCACAGTCTCTATTCAAACTTTGGAGCTCACAGTGTTGATTATTACAGCGTGTAGACCCACACAGAGCTACCATCATTGAAACCGTATAGTATCTGGATACCCCACTAAGCCACTGTATATTTTTTCTGTTATTCTGCGAGTATTGTTCTAACAACAAATCCTCTGCAGAGTCTATTCAGTGGGGATAATCCAGCAGACATTTTGGTACCTGGTTTAGGTTTGTCCACTCAGACTGAGAGCACATAAACATAGAAAGAGGGATGCTTGCCACTTAGCCAGACAAACGTGGTTTCACTAAAGGAGGTTACAGAGGCTATGTGCGTACCTAGAAAAACCAAAGAAAATATTGACCAGGTTGAATAAGTATTTAAAATGGCCCAATCAGTCAAACATATCAGGCTAGACCACCTGGGCAGCCCAAAACCCCCATTAGAAATGCCCTGGGAAAAGAGTGTTGGAATTTGAATGGTCAAAGTACAGTGCTTAACTTTCAAAATAAACATTGTCCCAACACTCAGTGCTCTCTAGCTGTCATAGAATTTATCCTATTGAAATATGCTGTATGACACTGAGGTTTGGCACTGTTGTGTTCACATAGACCCATAGACCAATCCAGCAGCATCCAATCAACTTGCAGGAGAGAACCATAAGAACTTAGTTACTGAGCGCCAGTTAGAAAAAGGGATATCAATAATATATGATTATGTTAACTTCGTTCATGCACAGGCAGCCAACAAAAAAATGAATCGCAGTATGCAAACCATGCATATTTGAAGTTGCACAAAGTTGAGGCTAATGTTAACACAGGTTGCGAGCTAATGCTGAGCTACATTAGCCTAATATCTAAGTAACTTTTAAGAAACTTTCTTTTAACAAATATATGCAGATTTTATAAAGCAGTCATGTTTTTTGTAAATGTTTCTGGTGTTGAAATTGCACTACATTTGTTTAAGAGGGCAGCAGGAATTGCTTAGGACTCGAAACTCAAAGCTTAGTATTTGCAACTCAACTTGGACTTCAAAGCAATGACTTGTAACTTCACCTGGAATTAAATCTTATGTCTTAGGATTTTAAAAGTAGCCTATGTTATTTAAATACACCTTTATTTCGTGAATCGGCTAACATTAATGCTGTTCATTCCAGCAAGTCGGCTCTTAAGTCCACAGATCTACTAAGTTTGCATCAGTCTATCATTCTGACAGCATTCAATCAATCACATTACGACTTGTTTAGGACTCAAAACTTTAAGTTTAGGACCTGGGACTTGACAGTCTTGACATTGGACTTTACTCTGAGCTTCAGTGCAAATAATTGATACTTACCTGTGACTTGCAAAACAATGACTTGGCCCCATGTCTGCATAGACCTTGTGTCTGTCTATTGTCTGTAGCACAGCTAAAACCACCCCGTGTCCCTCACTGTGTCCTCAGCTGACCCCGTATCCTTCCTCAAGATAAATGATCACATCTGAAACAAAAGTTGTTCTCTTTTCCAACCTCAAGGCTTACCAAGCAATCTCAGTGTAAGGTCCCCCTATTCACTCCTCTGGTGTTTGGCTTTTCTTGAGGCAGAGATTGTCCTTTTATTCTCTTCTGAGCGGCCACCACTTGTGACACCCTCTTGTTTTATTTAAAAAACAATACAACTTGAACACCCTCCGTTCCCTTTCTGCTTTCTTGAGTCGTCCATCTTGTTTATCCCATTTGAACTCAAGTTTTATTTTTATTTTTTTGTGGGAAGACTGAGTCAAGTGTTGTTGCACTGTTGTAATTCAGAAACTTTTTTATTTTGGACCAAAGTCAATAATAACTTAGGACATAATTGCAAATCAGTTGCAAAAAATATTCCCCACTGTACAATCCAGTGAAATAACAAAATAATTCATGGACAGGTAATTAAAAACAATTGATTATTCTGTTACAGTCTCCCCGTTTCCATTCTGAGCTAATATTTGCTCTCGTGGCAGCTATAATATCCAATAGGCCTCCGTGTTGAAAGTAGAATTTTCTGATGTTTCTGCAGAGTGCGAATGAAGGCTATGGAGCAACAGATTGCCAGCTTGACTGGTCTTGTTCAGCATGCACTTTTAAAGGAGCCAAACTCTAGTGGCACCAAGGAGCTACTAAGGTAAGCAATCATAATACAGGAAAGAGCGAGGCATCAGGGGAAATGGAGTTTCAAGTGAAAAGCCTGACTATCCAGCCAGAGCCGAAAAGATAAAGTATCCCCTTTATAATAGCCATATCGAACCCTTAACGCAGGTTAAATAGCATCTGGTAAAGAGGAAATAGATTTGACTTTGATATTGAAGTCACTTGCTCTCTAGCTAAATGGCCACTGTGTATGATTTATGTGGCTGCATTTCAACTCTTTGCATTTCGATCTTTTCTGTGGAGACCTTGTGTTAATGTTTGCTTGACAGTTTAAGTCTTAAAGGTCTGTGACTGCAGTGAATTTGTATGTTTTATGCTATGTTGAACACTGATGAAGCTTGTTAACATCATTAACATCATTTTAACCTCTCTGGTTTGTCAGTCTTTCCCATCATACCTTGTTGCGCTGTGTTTGTTCTTACTAATACAAACCTGAATATCTTAAGTGCCCCAAATGTTGATTATTTTCACAACCAAATCCTGCTCTAATAATTTTTTCTCTGGATACAGTGAGAGACCACCGAAGACATCATCTCCAGCCCACAGTGCACATAGCTCAGGTTAGTATCAGTGAGTATGTTTAAATGCACAAAATAGTCCAGTTTTTGCCCTTATTCCAAAAAAGACACTATTCCTGCTAAGCTATTTACATGGCTAATGAAAGTGTATCCTGTTTACCGCAGCCGTGCATACTCTGGTTAATATGCCCTGTTGTTTATCGCATCAAAAGATGGAAAAGTCAAACAGTTGGAGCCACTTGTGATTTTGCTTCTTTGCATCAATGTAGGATTTTTTTCACAGTTTCCTATGAGTGCAAACACAGTTTCCCTCTTTCATTCCTTCAACCATCTTCTTAAAAACCTGTTGACATGCAGGGCCTTTGTAATGTTTGAAAGCAGGTGTGTTTCTTCTTCTAACCAGAAATGTTGGCTTTTCTGCATGCATCTCTACCCCAGTATTACCAACTGTTTGCAAGTTGGTTCGTGTACATGTGTCCATGACAACACAGAGCCGACCATAAACAGATTACAGGCTGTGTGTCGCAAACTGCAGTAAAAACCCAAATTTAGATGCATACACTGAATTCACTGTATACATGTCCAAATAATGCCGTTAAAACCCAAATGATACCTGAATATCCCACGTCTGATTTGGAAAAAGCCAAATTTTGTAAACTGCCTTGTTTGGAATATCTAAACAGAATATGCTGTTTATATGACCCACATCAAATGTCAAATTCTGCCACATTAGGAATAGTAGGGGAATAATGGTGTAACCATAGCCATTGTTATTCTGCTCTATTTCATTAACTTTTTTTTTCTCTCTAAAGAGTTTTAGCGCCGCAATGTCTTGTGCAGACAAGCCCACACATCAGTGTCAGTCAACAGTCTGCAATGAGCAGTGCTGGAGGGAGGGAAAACAAAGTCAGGCTTCTTTGCTTGTCATTGGTTCATATTTCCCTACACTCCTTTCCCCCGTACATCCAGTTTAATAGGAGATAAGAGACGAGAGCTAACACAAGCTCCTCAAAGCACTACTTAAAACAAGATGCTATTACTTCTCAAGCCTGCCAAGATGATACAGCGATTCGATCTCAGCTCTGCAGCAGTTTGTGGCCAGATCTCTGATGGATAAAAAAAGATCTGCAACCTCACCAGTGGCAGAAAACACAACACTATTCATGTATCTTGAGAGCTAATCTCATGTCTTGTGACGCATTTCATGTGAAGCTTTCAGAGGGATTTAGTTGTCATGTTGTGCTTGAGCGAACCTCCAAAACAGCAGAAAAGTTTCAGTGTGGGCTTTGATCTCGTCAGACTGCCTCTGCGTCAAACATGAGAATTTAGCTGCACTTTTTTTGGCAATTCCACAAATGCTTCTTCATTGTCACTACACAGCCTGCACTTCTTTTGATGGACATCTTGTCCCCAAGGCCCCAAACACAAGCAGCAGTGTACATTGTAACCTGTAATTCAGGTCCAGGCAGCTGTTAAGTAGTAAGTAAGGAATATGTTGTGAATGGAGTTTTGGGATTAGGAAGACAAAAGGTTTTTCTTTTACTGCCCCGGCAGAGGGTGAGTTTCTGTGTCGAGGGAGCTTAGAGTGCACTGTGAACATTCCCTGACCTGTTGCATAACTCGCAGGCAGGGACACTACTCTCTTTAATGGACCTCATGTTTCTGAGGTAAAATGATTGGTTCTTCCAAATTACAAAACAAATATTTTATAACTTACCTCTGGTGGTGCCTAGCCAAGCATAGTTTTGGTTTTATTTGCCCACACTTTGAGATATTTGTCTGCGATATTTCTGCTTCTAAGCCAATATAATGGAGTTAAATGGAATTTCATTTGTGGTGCTTACAGCATTCAAAAATGAAATTTAAACGTAAACTTTTTAATGTTAAAGTCTTCAATTCAACCCACTCCAAGGAGATGTGGATTTGAACAATTTATTTCAGGAGCTGTATTTGACATTTAGAGCACATTGGCTTTAAAAAAAATAAATTTTTGAAATGTGTGTAAATTCACTCATAAAATAAATTGTATAATAAATGTGCTGTTCTCAGGGGTTTGAGAAACACTCACAGGGACTTGTGCTCTAACATGCACACATGGCTGGACTTCTACAATAATAAACAGAGATGCTCTGATTACAAGACAGAGAGAGGCAGCGCTCAAGAAGCAATTACTCCACTATATTTTTACACAAGAAACACTCATTCCTGCTATATTAATGCTTTGGCTGTAGTATGCAGAACATTTAACTGATATTAAATGCACTCCCTCGAATGACCAGCCTCTGTTTTTAGATGTGCAATGAAAATATAAAAACGTCATTAGAGTCAAAGCTCAAACCGGCATTTTTGAAAGCATGGAATTAAATTCCTATTGTTGTTGGCCATTTAGGGCTGCTCACCCAAACCACAAATATTACCTCCCTTGGTTTCCATGGTTTCAACCTCTTCTCTGTCTCTAGCGGTGACTGAAATGCTGAAATCAGCTGACAGACATTTCAGAGGTGCAGCCAACAATATGCGTGCCAGTAAATGTGTGCTTATTGTGCAGGGGGAAAGACAACCACAGAGGGAGAGTTCAGGCAATCAAACATTAGGGAACATTAAGTCAGAGCAGTGTGTTGCCAGGGAAAATGTGTTTTACAGACATGTACAGGCAACCAATAATAACCAATAATTTGTCAAGAGAAGTCAGACAGTATGACGGTGTGAGGGTTTGGAAAAGAACAACTCTGTCTGCTCCCCCTGAGGGAAGAATTTTATACATTTATGTATCTGTTCAACAGTTTTAGTGCTATTTCTACTGTATTGTTTAGTTGCATTTTTCAAGTTGTAACTTTTTTCCCACTAATACAGGTGGTTCACCAGTCATGGCACCCAAGAGCAGCGCAGCCCCATCAGATAAGGGCCCAGTTCCTCTCAAAGTCAACCTCCTGCAGTTCAGAAAGAATGTTTCTGACCTCAGGATGCAACTCCATCAGATGAGACAGCTGCAGGCAAGAACGCTTTCCCCTTTTAATTAATTTCAAGTGTGTTGGTATCCACTACAGCTTTTTGTGCTGGCCTGCTAGTTCGGGTCATCTAATATCTCATTCCCACTGTGTGCATCCCCTCAGCTCCAGAATCAGGAGGCATTACGAGTCCAGCTGAAGCGGGCAGAGCAGGAAATCAGTGTAAAACTCGCAGAGGCCATGCGGGGTGTGGAGGACCCCGTGCAGAGGCAGAGAGCTCTGGTAGAAGAGGACAGGCACAAGTACTTGGGTCTAGAGGAGCGTGTCCTTACACAACTCGGGTAAGGCTGCTCAAAATTCACTTCCATAACAGGTGCTGTGTTTTTATATAGTCTGAAATGGTTAGATAAGGTTGTTTGTATTCATTACTGAATGTTTATTGTTGTTAGTATTAGAGATGATTTAGTGCACACCCATGCGGCTCCAGTCAAGGTGTTTCCATTTATAGGAAATCCCCAAAAGGCTTCATTTTTATCAGCTTACCTGGGTTATTCACTCCTAAACTCTTTGACGAGCCAACGCCCTCTAAATTATAGCTCACAGGTTTATACAGGCAAGCAGTGCCTGCCTCTCAGAGACAGCCGACGAGAACAATGGATCCAGCTGTGGAGGAACTGCCCTGCTCTTGTGTTAATTCACTCACTTGCCAATGGGGAGCAGTATTGAATCTTTCTTATTTAGATGTTTACAGGCAAGGTCAACAGTGTTGTCTTGCTAAACAGTGGTTAACATGTGCTGCCATAAACACAGCGATATCAGCTCATGGAGACTGAGAAGTGAACGGACGGAAGTCAGTGGATTAAGCTCTCTGTTACCCTTGGTATTCAGCCAGGTATGAGTCAGCAAACCACGGCTGCTGGCACTTTAAATAAGGCTTGGTAATTAGGGTTGCTTGGCTTTAAGACCAGTGGGAGAATGTGGTGTGAAAACCACTGCCCTCTCAAGAGAAGAATTTAATCTATTGAGACCAAAAAGGGCACATTTTGTATCATTTTGCACCTCTGTGGCTACAAGAAGACTCAGCACTTTAAATTATCAAAGTTGGACTACATGAAATAGTTTGGTCATAGTCTAAGGACAGGAATACTTGAAATAGCCTAAATACAAATTAGGACTTTCTGAAAAGATGGTTTGTCATTGTCAGTGGACAGTTTAATGATGTTGACATAAAATGGGACACTACCATAAATTGATGTACTTTTTTCAACTTATCAGACAGCCCTACTTGTTTTAATACTTGCCTTTATCCACTTAGTTTACTAATGATTATTGATCAAAAATGGAATTGTGTTAATATTTTTTCAAAGTACTAATACTGATTCCTACAATATTGTCACATTAAAGAGGAAATTTGGGGAAAAATAGTAATGATGGGTTCTGTCTCCCAGTCCTAGCATCTCTGAAGTGCTTTTGAGGAGATTTAAAAATACTGCTTTTGAGGAGATTTAAAAATACTGATATATATATATATATATATATATATATATATATATATATATATATAATCTTAATTGTAACAGTGTGAGCTGCGGTTGTAATACAGCTAAAATGGGACATTAAATATAGTTTTCATGGCAAATCAAGACTTCACTCAAGCAACCAATTTAATGTTGATTTGACCCCAAACATGTCACTAGATTGTGTATAAACCATAGTGATTTTATTAAAACGTACCAGTTGCATTAGTTGTTTTCGTACATTGCTTATAGCTACATAGTTAGTGAATTTGATCTATGAAAGTTGTAAAAATGCTATACAACAATAATCTGGTTTAGAATATAATCATCACGCCGACATGATGACTTCATGTCGACATTTACGTAGCAAGAGAATACTTGTGTAATAATTGTAAGGTGTTACGTTTAAGGCACCTTTTCCCTTAACTCTCATATTGACATAATTTTCAATAAGCTCATAAACTGACACAGCATAAAAGAATCAACAATTTATGAGCAAGGCTGCCTCTTATACTCTGAAACACAGAGATGTACATTATGGAGACGTATTGTATCTGTTTTTGTCTGTGGGAGGCTCGATTAAAAACGTGAAATCTGTTTCTTTTGTCCTCAGCTGGAATTTCCCATTGTCATTCCCATTACCAACAGGCCTTGGCATAGCAGGGCATTTAACACACTGTCTCGTTATTACCTCTCCCATTCCCTTTAGGGGAGTTCTATAAAAGAGTTTCTCAGGGGTACCTGGCCACAATGAAACACCATTTTAGTCCCTCTCATGCAATCCAACACGGCACACAATGTTATCATTCGGCACATTTCCCTGCGGAGGAGCCATTTTTTCCGAGCACTGATGTGGCTGTGAAGCAGCGTGCTGCGTTTTCTATGTGAGGAAGTGCTCTCATACAAACAAGCTCTCACTGAAAGTGTAAACATTTGTGGTTTTGATGACTATCTAGACAAAGCATTCTGATGTAAACTGGAAAGTGCAGTGCCAGGTGTTGTGTTTTGACAGTGTTAAGCCTTGTACATACTTTACATATGATCTAATTTCTTCTTTTTCTATGGATCATGTCCAAAAGTTAGCTCTCACCTTTGCCCAATCACTATCACTGTATGATCTTTCAGATAAATGATTTTGTCCTGCCCCCTGGTGTCCGCTAAGAGTAAAAAACATGCAGTTAGTAGTGGAAAAAGTCTCTCTCTTCATTAAATATTGCCTAACTAGGTACATGCCAGAATTAAAGAAAAATAGACCCTGAAGTTGAATAACATATATAAATTGAAACATTTAATCACGAGTTTCCACTCATTTTTCATTTCTGTTGTTGAATATACCAAATGTGCTCAATATTCTGTTTACTGACTGAATTGTTGTTAGAATACCGGATTATTACTCTCAACTCGAAATGTTTTGTCCTCTCTGTTGAGCATTTTGTTTTCCTCTGCAGTGAGCTGGAGCAGTATGTCGGCTCTCTGCAGAAAGACTCAGCAGCGACACACAGAGTAGTGACCCTGAAGGACGTGGAGGAGGGAGCGGTGACTCTGAGGAAGGTGGGAGAATCTCTGGCAGGGCTCAAAGGTAAGACAACAGACAATATTCTCATTACTGCATACAATATTGTGTGTAGCATTTTTGCTACTTGTTAAATATTGGACGTGAGGCTGGGTAATGATGAGAGCTGTAATTCTGTGGGCTATTTTCCAATATCAGTATATATCACGAGATGTCGCATAAATATCCGTTAAGATGTGGTAAAATAGTTTAACTGATGTTCAAAGCACTAAAATAGGTTCCACTATTATGGAATACAAGTGGTGGAATTGTGGACATGTGTATAACAAGGATTTTAGTTACTAGTGTTGTGAGTTTTTAATTATGTATTTTGGAGAACGGTGTCGGAAACAGATCGTATTACGTCTCCTAAAAATTTGATGAAGTACTTTGATATTAAATTATTGCTCAGACATATCAGCCAACCAACTGGTTGACTGATGATATGATCTTTGTTTCTTCCTTTCCAGACAAACAAAATCTTTCATATAAAACCATAATTGTACTGTCAGGGCAATTAGCATTTTCAAATTTTTGTGTGTCCATAGTCAGAAGCCCCTCTGCAACAAGAACACAAACGAAAAAAGCTAGGGAAAAACTGTATTTATATTTATTATTATTAAACATTTAAAATTATGATGCAGAATTATTGTATTTTTTCAGCGCTTTTTCAGGTAATTTCCTTGCTTTTTTTTCTTTATTTTGTTTTTTTTTTTTTTTTTTTTGCTTTAATTTGTTTTTAACTAATTCTAATTTAAGGTATTTTTCTTGTACTATTCACTAATTCATTGCTAATTTCTGGGTAATTTCTTCTTTTATTTCTCACAGCCATCTTCCCATATTTTTTTTAAAAATCAAGCCAATTTGCTAAGGTTTTAAAGGGTTAAAGGTATATCTGAATAACTTTTTTCACGGGTGATATTTATTTCATGTTATAGCTATGGCCGGTCATCGATGAACACTATTAATATGAGTTTCACTGAGGAGTTGTAGTGTCATGACAGTCTAAATGTTATTCTGCAGCTTTTACACACTATAAGAAATAATATGCAGGTAGAGATAATATAAAACTTCTTCAGTCACACATTTAAACACTGGTTATCCTAAAACAATAGCTGTTTGCAAAAAGTGTGCATGTCTCTGTGTGTGTCTCCTCAGGAGAGTTCCCGGCCCTACAAACCAGAATGCGGTCAGTGCTGCGGGTGGAGGTGGAAGCTGTCAAGTTTTTGAAGGAGGAGCCTCATAAACTGGACAGCATGCTGAAAAGGGTCAAGAGCCTGACGGACACACTCAGCAGTCTGAGAAGGTAGAGGAAAGATGAGGAATAAATGTCAGTGGAGATAAAGTGGGGATCAGGAGAAGAGGTGCTGGAGCGAGAGAGGGAATTTAAGATGAAAACAAAAAGCACTCTGCGGAGCCCCTCACAGGGGCCTGTGATGTGCGAGATCGTACCATTTGATTACACTGGCAGGCCTGCCTTCATCCTATCGAAGAGGTCATTCAGTGTGGACAGACAAGTGTGGCGTCCATCTTGATTTACTTCCATTGCCTTCACTGAACCGATAAGTGAATTAATACGGTGGACACTGTGGCACCCCATTTCCATTTTAATATGTCACAGATACCAAGTTCACTCTTGACTGTTCTTTGTGTCTCCCTCCATGACTCTCGTCTTTTACCCAAAACAGTCACCAAACACTGAGAGTCACCATGAGACATTGAATCATAGCTTTTGGTGGTGTTTTTACCCCTTATTGTCAGAATTAATAAAATAAAATGTAAACTTTCAGTTTAGTAACAGGGTCGTGGGATTTCGTGATAGCATTTTCCAGGCCTGGAAAAATTATGAAATTGGTAAAAATCATTGAAGGTTTTGAAAATGTTATACAATTTTGTCATGTATAATGAAATTAATTGTCACAGTTATCTTCTGGGAATAACCTTCCACAAAATGAAACATAAAGGTGAATTTATTGTCTCTAAATTAGCTGTTGACACAACATAGCTCTAATATGTGTCAGCTTAGGGCCACACAATATATCATTTATGGATATGTCAGTGCGCAATAGTGGCACCACAAGATGCTTGATTTTTTTGCTTGATTTAAAAGGAAAACACACCGTTTTTCATTTTCCATGTCTAATACTGGCCAAGCCTTCCCCTTTATGACAGATTACATGTATGTGTGAAATAGTGTGTTGGCATTTGTTATTGGAAGTCTTCCTGCCTTTGTGTAGAGTAAGTATCATAATAGGTCCAGCAAGTGCCATATACACAGTGAATTGCATGCTTTTGCAAATGGAAATTTAATCACAGGTCATTAAAAAAGTCATGGAAAGTATTTTGTTCATGAAAATGTGTGGGAACCCTGTAGTAATAACAAGTTTTGAGCAAGCAAACATTTGAAGATGTTTTCACATGACATTACATACTGTTTCCCTCCTCTGTGCAGATGTGCCACCGAGGGCCCTCAGAAAGGACCAGATCCTTCTACTAATGTCCCAGTGGACAACAGCCCTTCAGCAGCAGCAGCAGCAGAAGCCCCAGCAGAAGCATCAGTCCAGCCCGGCTCCACATCAGCCCCACTGGAGCCCCAGAGCTCCACCATCAAATCTGAAGTGATGCCATCCTCTCCGGTGGTCATCCATCATGTCCAGAGCTCTCCGGTCCACATGCAGCAGTCCCAGCAGTCCGCAGCCTTGACAGCCCAGCCCAGTCCACCGCTCACCCCCAGCCCTTCTCACGTCCCCAGTCCCAACCTGAGCAAGAGTCAGGGCCGGGAATCTCCCAAGGGGGCTGCCTCGGATCCGCCGAGTCCTGCCCGCCATAAGAAGACACAAGGGAACTCAGTGAATAATGGCAACGGCACTGCCACCCAGGGCCTTGTCATAGAGGAGCTCCAGAACAGTCAGGACAAGAGCAAAAACAGAGCTATGTCCATAGAGGTGTGTTTAGTCGCCTTATAATTATAATTCTCTTTCAGTCTTGGTTTATTTTTATCCAGCATAGTAAAGCTGTGGTGATTAGTAATTTCTCTCATTAACATCCTGTTAATGTCAGCAGTTATTCTGAATAGATTAAATTTGCACTTTAGGACACCTGTTGTTAGGTACTTTTTGTTTTTGTCGTAGGAATAAAATTCCATCACTCAGCTTTGTCAGACTCAGTGAACTTGTGAGGAACTTTCTCTCTTTTCTCCTCGTAGGCTGCAGAGAAGGAGTGGGAAGAGAGGAGGCAGAACATGGGCCATTATGATGGAAAAGAGTTTGAGAAGATCCTCCAGGAGGCCCAGGCCAACATGATGAAGGGTATTCCCAGTCTAGAGGTGGAGGAGAACCCAGCACTGCCGCCTACTGCCGCCATGGAACAAGCAGACAACATACCACAGTCACCAACAGGTAAGTTGACCATGATGATGGCTTTTTTGCAGAAATGCGTGCGTGTCCGTTTTTTCCCAAAATATAAAAGTAGAGTTTTATGAGTGCTGGTGTTGCCCTCTTAAATAATTTCACATCTTGCTATTTTTGGATAACAGAAGAGCCCCAGTCTGAGCCTCACTCTGACAAAGCAGCCAACAGGGGTCCTGAAAAACTCCCAAAGCCGGTGATGGAGAAACCTGCCAAACCTGTACTGGAGAGATCCTCGAAGTCTGCCACCAAGCCAGCTCCCACTGAAAAATGCAGCAAGTCCCCACCACCTCCTCCTCCAAGAAAGACGTTCACCAGCTCGAGCTCAGGCATGACCACCACACGCTCTGGCGAAGTGGTCTACACCAGGAAGGAGTCTGTCACAGCACAGGTGAGTCTGACAAGGGGTTGTCTTGACATTTTTTATGTATTTAAGTAGCAAGAGCCAGGACGCGATTAGCTCAGCTAAGCCTAGCATACCTTAGCATGAAGACAGGAGAAATAATAATATTAATAATAAAAACTTTATTTATAGAGCACTCTTCATACAAGGGATGCAGCTAAAAGTGCTCAACAATAAAAATGCAACACAAAAGCAAAAAGAAAACAAGATAAGGCAATCAAAAGACAGTGGATGATAAACAAAATATAAAGGTTAAGGGAAAAAGCACAGAGACCAGTAAGAATAGTAAAAATGAAAGAATTGAACTAATAATTACAAGAATTACATGAAATAAAAGCCAGACTACATAAATAGGTTTTCAGCTGTCACTTTAAAATGTTTATTGAGCCTGCTTCTCTTAAAGCTTTTGGAAGGTTATTCCATCATTTGGGGCATAGTTTTTCTTTAAAAAAAACTAAATATTTATAAAAAATAGTTGGTAATGAATCATTTTTTTGACAACAGACAGATCTTTTAATCAACTAGCCATTGCAACTGTATTTGTATAAAGTCTTTGGTAATTTAATTTATTACAAAACATCATATTTCTGTGAAATGTAAAGTGACGGAAGCATTCAGATAAATGTAGTGAAGTAAAAAGTACAATATTTCCCTCTGAAATGTGGTGGGCTTAAAGTGTAAAGTGGCATAAAAGGATAAAACTTAAGTAAAGCAAAAATACCTGAAATTTTAATGTAAGTGCGGTACCTGAGTAAATGTACTTGGTTACATTCCACCACTGTATAGAATGATAGAGAGTCTGCAATATAGGCTGGTCCAAAACCTTTAAAGGTTTTAAAGGCAAGCAAAAGAACCTCAAAAAATACTCTTAGTGCCAGTGGAGAGTAGCTAAAATCGGGGTAATATGCTCCCTCCAACTTGTTTTGGTAAAAAATCTAGCAGAACAAATTAGTGAAACAGTTTGACTGGCATGTTGGAAAAGTGATAACTAGATCATTTTTATCCAATAATTCTAACAGGAGGGTGAGGAGGACGCTCCACCTCCCAGTCCCCAACCCAAACCCAACAAGGTCCCACCAGAGACCAAGCCGAAGCCAGCCACCCCTCCCCCCATCACTGCCTCTGTTTCCAGAGAAGAGGAGGATGAAGGAGACAAGATCATGGCAGAGCTCCAGGTTAGATGTACACTCCATCACTCACACACATACACAATCCCTCTAACATGCGAACAATCTGTTGTTTCTACATTTTGGGAGCGGGTCTGTCGTTTCTTCCTTTGGTGGTTTTCTTTCTCAGAAATGGCAAAGGATGAGCAGCTGCCAAAGCTCCTTGATTTTTTAATTTCACTTTGTCACGTGCCAGGTCCTACAGCCGTGACAAACGTGAAGATACTCCTTCCTTCCTCAAAATCCTTGTTCCCATTTCGCCTTCACTTGTCTCCACTCCTCAGGTTTTCCAGAAGTGCACAGTTAAGGATGTAGGGGTGAAAAATTTGGTAGAACCCACACCTCGAATTGAACCGCAAATCAGAGAGCTAAGACCAGGGGCCTTAATGCCCCTCAAAGAGAAAAAGGTAAAATATACGTCGCCGTGCAGCTACCCACCTAACTGCCTGCCTCTGCCCACTGTCTGATACAATCGATGGCTGTGTCTTAACACTTCTACAACTTCTGCACCCTTGCTTTGGCTCGAGAGAAACCTGTAACAGCTGCCTCCAAAAAGCTCCTTTCCTTGCTGCCTCAGTTTCCTCCCCTCTTTGATTCTGCTGGATCTCAGCTTGAATACTTCAGGATTAAGTCTGCATAAAATGAAGCCTCTGAAAAGATGCTGTGTCTCTTGTGCGCCTGGACCAGACAATGATGTGTTTCGCGACTCATTTAAGTATCACTTGTCAATAAAGACCTCGGCACTGTATTCTACAGGCAATTAAATCGTCTTCTGTCTTTCTTTAATTATTTGTCCTCGTACAAAATCAACAGAACAAATATTTCTTAAGTTTTTGACAATTGAGAGAAACAAACGTAGTTCAAACTCACTTTGCAGACACAACCTGTTTTTGCAGACTTGGTTCACTAGAGGTCAGTCTGGCCACTTTGCATGCTACTGTCCCTCACTTATACTTTTCTGAAAGGATTACTTTTCTGTTTCTCTTCGTCTTTGCACAACTTTACTTCAGTTTGCTTTCCCAGCTTTACACCTAAATAACCAGCACAACTCTATGTTTTCACATTTAGGTTAAAACTTACACACATTTGTTGTGATTTCCATGTGACAAAGAGAACAGGTATGTTCAAATGCAACAAATTTGACTAGTTTACAGATAAGTTAAAACATTATCAGCTCAGAAGCATATCAGTAGTTATTCTAAATCAGTGGTTCCCAACTGAAGGGTCGTGGTCCAAAAGAGGGTCGGTGGTCCATTCTGAATGTAGTGCAAATGACTTGAATTTGTAAAAAAACACACTTGATCTTGAAGTAGACTGATTTTCAGGCACAGAGCTTTTATTTTGAAGTGCAGTTTCTGTTTATTCTTGCAGTGTTTTATTTCATTGTGTACATGTTAACAAATACCCTTGAATATGGAGTTATATATCTAATGTATGAACCTTGAACTAATGACTAAGAAATCTGGACTCATTTAAGGTAAAAATGGCTAAGATTATGCCCCAAATGAAAGTAGCGTGAGAAGACGCTTGCATGCTATCAGCAGAATACAATCTGAACGACGCAGAAAAACAGATGTTTAAAGGTTAATAGGAAAATAACTAGAAACCACAAGGACAGGCAGTTCCTTGAAATGTATAAAAAAAAAATATGAAAATGACAGTTGTGTTATCAACAGTGAAAGTGCAAAAGCGAACAGGCAAGCTCATTTGGCTGTTGTAAAATAGAGCGGCTTATCGTCTTAGCTTTTAAACAGTAATATTTATTCATTTTCCCTGCATGAATTTTGATTTAATATCACACAGTAGAAAACTGGAGTCAGTCTGAGTAGGACACAATTTAAGAAGGTAATCGCCCAGTGCAGTGTTGACAGCGTGAATGCAATTGCTGTAATATATGTGAATTTATACTTAACACGCAGCCACCTGACACACCTGTTGCACAGTAATATTATTCCCTCACACACTGTCCTAGCAGAGCTCAGAGCCCACTCGAGAAGAAAAAGATCCAGACACAGATGAAAATGGGAACACTACTGTCCGACAGAGCCAAGGGGTATGTTTCTATTATTTACATTATATTAACATTATATTCATGTATACTTAAAGCATGTTCTAGATTTTGTGATGTTTTTAACAGCTGCATCTTCATTTCTCAGGTCATATACTACGTGACTGGACAGATTCCCAAAGAACATCCACCCCCATCAGGAACGGAGGAAACCCCTGAACACCGAGAGCCCACACAGCCTCCATCACAGGTGTCAAATGTCAATGCTAATGACAATTCTCCAAGCCAGCAGCAGCAGCCACCTCTGTCTCCACCGCCCAAATCACCCCCACCTATATCACCTAAACCTGTGGGACTGAAAGGGTTTAAACTGCCAAGGAAGCAAATTAAACGCTCCGAATCCTTGAAGACCAGCGCAGAAATGGAGAAGGGAAAAATCCTCAACAAAATTAACACTGAAAAGAACAGTAAAGTCATCCAACAACGTGTTTCTTCTAGTAAGAGTATCATACCTGAACCTGTGGCAACCACAACAACCAGTATCATGAAAGAGGCAACTAAAAGTTGTGTTGCTCCACCAAAAAAGGCTCCCTGTGAGGACATTGAACCATCTAAAGCTAAGTGTGAGGAGGATAATGACGAGGCCAGTCTTAGTCCTGACTTACCTGGAGAAGAGGCGCCGCCGCCCCCTGACAACATAGCATTCATGATCACTAACACCAAAGTCCAGGCTCTGTCCTGTGGCGAGTACCAGGATCTGGTCAATGCCAAGAAAGGAAGCGTCCAGACTGTTACTGTAGGAAACGTCGCAAACCGAGGGAACACCATAGCGGATCCCACGGTCCCGCAGGATAACGGCTTCAACAAGAAGCCCGTCATCATCATTTTTGACGAGCCCATGGACATCCGCTCAGCGTACAAGCGCCTGTCCACCATTTTTGAATGCGAGGAGGAACTGGACAGGATGCTAGCGGCAGAGTGCATTGAGGAGGAGAGCGAGGAGTCGGACACGGAGAGGAGTGTTGGGCTGCAGGGTAAAGCGGCAGGGATCGAGGTAGTCGATGGCAAAAACGCTCCACAGGTCACTTCAGACCACGTTAGCTTATCATCTTCATCTTCGTCTTCAGTGTCTGAGCTGACGGACAGTGGGGTGAACTCGGAGTCAAATGGGGACACCAAGCAGGATGGTAAGAAGAAGTTCAAGTTTAAGTTCCCGAAGAAACAGCTGGCCGCACTCACCCAGGCGATTCGCACAGGCACAAAATCGGGCAAGAAGACTTTACAGGTGGTTGTGTACGAAGACGAGGAGGAATCAGATGGTACAATCAGGCAGCACAAAGAAGCAAAGAGATTTGAAATTGCACGCTCAAAATCAGTAGCAGACACTCCCAAGGCAACGGGCTCGACCGTGCTGAAGAAGCAGAACTCAGAGTCCCTTTACAGGACGGATGAGATCCGGAAGAACACCTACAAGACGCTGGACAGCTTGGAGCAGACCATCAAGCAGCTGGAGACCACTATCAGCGAGATGGGACCATGCTCTCCTGAGGAGCCGGTCGGCATGGAGGAAGCAAAAGCAGAGAATGGGAAAAGCTCAGAAGGAGTGGGGCTGAAGAGGTCTTCCTCTCTCCCTACCTCCCGAGGGTCAGCCCCTAAGGTACCAAGCAAAAATCCATTGCTGAAGAAGACTAAACCGCAACTCCTTCCTCGCCCTGTAGTCCTCCCTACTACCACCACCACCACTGTCCCCAGTGCCCCCAGCACCGTACAACAGGTCTCTCTTTAGCTCTTGTTGCTCCGGGAGGCTTTGGGTCCTTCTTTTGTTCAGTTTACAACCTACCTTCACTCCAACTCTAACCACTGAAATTACAAAATCCATTAATCCACTCCACAGGTGCTTGGAAATGTTGGAAATGTCCCCCGTGGCTTTCTGCCTCTGTGAAATCATGGTGACATGATTGGGGGTGGCATTTTGTTGGGTTATTCCTCCTTCAGCTCATTGCTAAACCTCTGAGTGGCAAACTCATCATCAAAAACACTGTCATGATGATTAAGCTCTGATATCTTTCTTATTCTTGACTGCATGTACTACTGTGTATAAAGGTTTATGGTCCCACTGGGTGCATGATCTTTCACTGGTGTTGATGGTTGAGGTGTTAGTGCCTTGATTTTTCATACTTCCTTTATGGTGTGTGTTTTTTTCTTTCTTTTGTTTTATTTCTTGTTTTGTTTTTCGTTTGGATTCGTTTGCAGAACACCAGTGTCGCTTCCCCTACTAGTCGGATGCCCGTCCCTTTGTCTGCGAAGTCCAGGCAGTCGCCGGGTACTACTGACAAAGCAGGAAAACAGCAAAAACTGCAGGACGCTCAGAGGCAGTTCCGACAGGTAGTTTTACTGTAGGGCCTTACTAGAGACTAGAGGAATCAAACATATAGGGATCAAAAACATGAGGCATGTATTATTAGAGGAAAAAAGACTACCAAAGCTGTGAGATTTCAAGTGTGTTTGAGAAAAAAAAAAAAGAAAACGTCACCACGGTGACGACTGTGGATCTGTTAATGTTTCTCTCGAGTCTGCTCTGACAAGAAGGCATGTTTGACTCTTGACTGTTACCCCATAACATCACTGTACTGTAAGCTTTTGCATGTCCACACTGCTCATGGTTTTCACTGTGTTGGTGACTAAACAAACAAAAAAAAACGGAGAAATGGCAAAGAAAAGTGGAATCCTGCCCTGTCATCATCTGTCATCACATCTCCAGTTCCCATCACAGCTGAGTTCCTAAACAGTGTCGCCAAATTCCCAGGATGCTTTATGGCTATGTTAAAATACCAACCTAACTGACTTTTTCGGCTATGCTCCTCCCTTCTCACCATGCACCTCTGCTCAAACCCCCAACACAGCTTCTTAACCTCACGGTGATATATTTCTTTAGCCTCGAGACCACGCCACAACTCACCATCTTGCATCGTCCCAGTTTCAGTGGAATACCAGCCCACATCTCCCCTGTCTGCTCCCACTCTTCAAACTCTTAACCCTGTTATCTAATTCTCTCCAGCCTTCCTTTGCATCGTTGCCTTGTGAATTTTCCCCCCACACAGCCCCTTAACGAGGCCTAACTCTAACACGGGCAGTCTGTGAACGCCCCCTCCTGTCTGTCATCGCACGGTCTAACCTTTGCACTGTTCTGTTTCTTGGTAACATGTCTCTCAGTTCATAAAACCTAGTAAAAACAGGCCTTTTGTATGTGTATTGGTGTCTTTTAGTTGTGTCTCAGTAATGTTTGTAGTCTTAGTGTGTTTCTGTGTGCATAACTTGTAGTTTTTTTTAACATCGTCTTGACTTTTACATGTATTATTTGACCAGATTTCTTTTTTTGACAACCAGTATCTGTTTTGGCATCTCTGTTTGCAGGCTAACGGAAGTGCTAAAAGAGTGGGAGGGGATCATAAAACTACTTCCCCTGCTATACCCACCTCTAAAATCCCTGCTTTTTATCCTAGCTCTACTAAAGGCAGCTCCCAGTCTGCACAAAACTCAGATGCTACTAATCCCATTAACCCTTCCTCCTCCTCCTCCTCCTCCTCTTCCTCCTCCTCCTCTTTGACAAAGTCCTCCATCCTGTCCTCTCACGCTCCTCGTTCCGGTTCCTCCTCCCACATCCCCTCCCTGTCTAACGGATCCCTCAAACTCCCCACACCTTCACAGCACACAGGTAAAGCTCTCTCGTTCTCCTCGCAGACTCAGAATGGTCGAGTGCACTCCTCCTCCTCCTCTTCATTCTCCTCCTCCTCCTCCTCCTCATCCTCCTCCCCCTCCCCTCTGTCGCCCACACCTTTGGGCCCAGGCGGAAAGAGCATCCGCACCATACACACCCCCAGCTTCACCAGCTACAGGTCCCACAACGGCAGCAGCGGCAAATCCTGCATCCCAACAGCCACAGCAGCTAAGGACACAACCTAGCCCCGTTATCGCCCCTCTGGCTTTTACCGCAATGCAGGTAGAGCTGCTCATCTTTAATTTTATATAGTTTTGGTTTGCTATTTGTTTGTTTTTTTTTTTTTCTGTCTTTGAACGTTTTTGTAAAAGTATTAAGTGATGCACTCCCCCACTTCATGTTTTATTTGACACTGGCATTCTCGCACCAACGCTTCTATGTATTTGTTTTAGTTGCAATTTCCTGTATTGCAAAATACTTAACCTGGATTCTGATTCTTCTTGAAGGTGTACCAGATGTTCTGACAAAAATATTTTATAATGGAACTAAAAAAAAATGAAAATAAAAGATTTAGTTTTACCACTTTGTAGTTGAAGTGGAAAGCTCTCATGGTGTTGAAAATCTATTTTTCTTGCTCTAGCTATGAATAGGGAATATAGAGTTGATGTACAATCACAAAGTACCATGTAAAAATGTTGTTTTATTTTTCAAACCAGAGATTGAATAACCATAGTGTATTTAATCTTCTATATTTCTTATGTTGCCAGACATTCAACGCAGCCCTTGTAAATGCCTTTTATGAGTGTATACACAATGTATACAGACATTTTAAACTCATTATTAACTTCTGTTTTCTAAGAGTATTTTCTTATTTTTCACCCATATGAACTGCCAATTTCTTTTACAGATATGTAAAACTGGTATCATAAGGACTACAAGTTTTCATTTTAGTGTGCCTATTTGCCAAAGTTGTTGTATAATGACTCACTTCAGGCCTAATCCAGTCACGAGATTTAGGGTAATTTACATGCACCCTGTTGGTTTGATGGCTGAAGTGTTGACCAGTGTTTGTACTGCTGGTCTCGGTTTGTTAAGTTAACATGTATTGTTGTCTAAATGTAAACTGTACTAAAAATAAAGTGAATCAGTTCTACCACAATGTACATAGATGCTTCTACTAAGAAAATAAGTAGTTTTGTTAACATACCAAAGTTTATTTGTATGCATGCCTTTCAAATACTTTAGGAGAGTGGTGTTAAAGAAGAATTATGTTTGCACAGATAGATTTTTGTAAATATCTGGTTTTCTCTCATTTTTGTAAAGCTTTAAATCATACTATAAAGGAGCAATGTGGTAAAGACAAAACTGTGTTGGAGTAGCAACAATAAAGACTTGCATGCTTGTAATGCATTGAGCTTTAATGTTTTTAATTTGGTCTGTGTTTGGCTTCCTGTTTAATTCTTCTGTGACTGTGTGTGTGTGTGTGGGGGGGGGGGGTATATATAGTGGAGGCGCACCAACATAGCAGTTCTCACTTCAGCTAAACCTGTCTCCTCTGCTCACAAGTGATTTGAGTTAGGAAACACGCAGAAGATTTCTGGATTCTGCATCCCATCTTCAGTTGAGGTAAGAATATCAGGAATAACGCGAATGATCATTTACACAATACTATATGTGAGGCCTCCATGTCCTAAATGTGTTCTTACAATCTTGCAGTGGATTATGTGATATGACAGTAAAATACAAAGATTAGTTTTAACTACTAAGCATGTAGCATGACTTTATAAGATTTGGCATTTAACCAAAGCATTCATTTACCTAATGTCACTGAGCACTGAACAAGAAACAAGATTTTCAGAAGATGACGGTGACGAAAGATGACGAAGTGCTTAGTGACACCGTCATCTTTTGAAAATCTTGTTTCTTGTTTTAAATTAAATTTCAAAACAGTGAACCAGGGTTAAGGAGAAGTGTAGGTACGTTTAATTACATTGGTATGGTTTGGTGATACTATATGCACCAGATGGTATTTTGCATTAATAACAAGTATTTTTGTTATTTTATTACACAAATATATTCCACTTGATTCAAACATTTCTACTGTTTACTCTATGCATAGTCTTAAGATGCACATTGTATCCACAGACATGTTGTTCATGTAGCTGACAGTGCTTCATAAAAATTAAAACTGATCATTTCATTCTTGATTCTTCCTTAACCAGCTTTTAAGCATCACAGAAAAATAATTAAAACCTGGGGACGTTTTGATATGGACTCAAAGGGAGTTCCATTTGTGTTTAATCCATTTGGGTTGTATAGCTAAACTTTTTTTCACTCAAATAAAATGTCTAGTTTATCTGTGGTTAATCTTTTTCTGGTATTAGCTGATTATATGCAGTGTGTCTGCTGCACTGCTCTCCGACGCCTTGCAATGACGCTTCCTGTTTCTAACCACCCAAATTAACACATGATGTTGCATGTGGGTTGATATCACTCACATCATGCTACTCATCTCTTGTCATACACACACCCTGGATTTTGGTTTCATTATGATATACTGTTTTTTGTGAATTGCTAGACTGCTGGCCATCATCATAACAGTATTTGTGTCTGTGTTGCCACAGGCTGATCCTTTCCACAACAACAATGAACATCTCTGAGGAGGAGATACAGGGCTTCTACAGCAGTGACTCCCACTACGAGAACATGATATTTTCTACATTTTACATCCTGATTTTCATCATTGCTGTGCCTGGGAATGCCTTGGCGCTGTGGGCCTTCTTTCACCAGGACTGCATGTCTCCGACTAAGGTCTTTCTGAGGCACTTGTCCATTGCAGACATTTCTTACATCCTCATTTTGCCAATGCGAATAGTTTACCACCTTTCTGACAGCCACTGGCCTTTCGGACATGTCCTCTGTCAACTAGCAGGCTTCCTCTTTTACCTTAACATGTATTGCAGCTTATACTTGATGAGTTTCATCAGCCTGGACAGATTTCTGGCTGTGGTTTTTCCTATAAAATCACAGTCCATCAGGAAGGCTTTGAATGCAAAGGTAGTTGTTGGCATACTTTGGGTGGTAGTTATTGTGTCCATGAGTCCTATACTTTTCTCTAAAAAGAGCGTGACAAACAACTCAACTGGCATCTGCAACAAGCTCTACTTAGAAAAGACTTCACCCAGTGCTTTAATTTCAACTATTGTGGCATTTGTTATTCCCCTTTCAACCATCATGGTCTCCTACATACTGATATTGCTGAAACTGAGGTCAGTCAAGCAACAGGGAGAACGACCAGTGAAAGACAAAGCAATAAGAATGATCATCCTCATCCTGTTGAACTTCCTGTTGGCCTTTGTGCCCTACCATGTGAGCAGGGTAATCTACATCGAAAGCCACAGGCATGTCGATGTGACTGCAGCCAGCCGCGACTCACTGGGACGAGCCAATCGGATCACGTCTGCACTGACCTGTGTCAGTGGTGTGCTGGATCCTGTGATGTACTTCTTCCTGAACCGTGCATACAGGAACAAACTGCTTCAGCTGTTCTGTAAAAAAATGGAGATTGAACAATAAGCAGCAAACATCATGTACTCAATAAATTTTTTAAAAATAAAATTCTCCTCCTTTGTATCATTTTTAGAGAGGTGGTCACACATGAATGCATTCGAGTCAATGCATTCGTAGATTTCTAAAAATGTAGGGTTACAAAATAATGTAAGGCAAAGGTTTGAACTCAAATCTGACAACTTTAGACTTGGCATAATCGAAAAGGACTTGCAACTCAACTTGAACGTCAATGGCTTGTGACTTCACTTGGATTTGAGCCTTTTGGCTTTAAAATATTTAATACCTTCCACCAAGCCCAAAGATTAAATAGTTTGTCATTAAAAAAATGTGCCGCTAGTCAATTCATTTCTCTTTATTTCCTGAATCGACTAACTGATGACACTTAATTCCCCAGATTTGTTTGAACCAATGCAACAGCATCCAGTAAAGCTGCAGAAGAGAGCCATGGAAAACTAACATTACATTACTGAGCGACAGCAGGAAAGAAGGTGATACCAAAGATAATCTTCTTCATGTACTAAAACAATGCAGATGTCAACTACAAACGCATAATGCCGTATGTAAAATATAAAGGTTGAATATTACGGAGACGCAAAAATTTCCAACAAATTTTTTTAAACAAATAAATACCTTATTTTGGGGGGTATATTTCATATATCATTACTCTGTTGTGAAAAAAGCATTACATGTGATGACCAAGAATTTTGACTTTAGGACTTGAAACTCAAAGTTTGGGACAAGGGCCTTGACATGAGACTTGTCAGCCGTGACCTCTGATTAAATCTACGGCACAGGTATGAAAAAATATATATGTTTAGATATTTTTTTCATACCTGTGCCGTACAGGCTATGTATTCTTCCTGTTTACCAGGGAATTTCTTAAATTGTATATTCTAAGAAATGGGGATCAGTCAGTTTTGTTCATAATTGACCTGCTATTTGGAGAGACTTAGTAGGTCAAGAGGCACTCCAGTTAGTCTCGGGGATATTTGATAATTTACCAGCAAAAACATTTTTATATATATATTTTTTGTAACACAATGTAAGACTTCTCTTGATTGGGCTGTTTGTTATGGTGACCAAACATTACAGTTGAAAAATGGAGCTTCCTCTTAAGTATTTCTGATGAAAAAAACTGAAACAATGGAACCATTTTCTGTCTACTTTTCACTCTCTAACTTTTTAGGAAGTTAAGATAATATCCCTCTACCTAGAAATCTTGTTTGCAGCTTATCTAAGACATAAAGTGGCAAAGGGTTAGGCTATTTTTAACCAAAATTGCAAAACTTCCTTTTTATTCACTGGAAGGCCACATTTGATATAACTCACTACTACAACACAGACCCATGGCCTTTCAAAATAGTTCTGCAAGATCATTCATTGCCCATGACACAATCAGTGGTACTCAAGTGCAAATTTGAGATATGCAACTTGTAATTTACTTGAGTCCTCTCTTTTCATGCTACCCTACATCTAGAAATATTGAACTTTCTAATTTCTACTTCATTACAATTATCTGACAGCTTTATTGATTTATTTATTTTATTTATTTATTCTTAAAAAAATACGAATTTTACACACAATTAATTTGAACATCCTAATAGTTTATACAAGTAAGCCAACATCTGGAAAGGCAACTATTTTGATTCTGTTAATTATTTTTAAAGGTTTTAATGTATTTCTAGACTGTTGGTTGGACAAAAATGGTGTGAAGGTGTCACTTTGAGCTTTGGATATAATGCATTCCCCACTATTTTTATTATTTTTTAAGTCAACAGAATGATACATAAGTTAATCAGAAGCATCATTAATTCATAGTTTGAAATGAGCTCAACCTCAACCAATCACAACATAAACCCCTACTTTTGCATTAATTAAAGTAATAATAATCTAATTTTATGATATATGATGATCATTTACACAATTATATGATATGATATATGATACTAGATTAAATAGCAAAAGGGGATTTTTTATGCATTGAGTGGCCTACTTTTTAATTTTTAGTTTTTAATACTTTAAGTTAGGTACATTTTTCTGATTATTTTGCTTAAATTAATTTTTCAATGCAGGATCTAACTTGTAACAGAGTATATTCACAATGTTGTTGTTTTTCACCACTGCACAAATTGCCTCGAAAAATAGCCTGTAAGTCTAAAACTACGATTATCAATAACTTATTACTATAATATAATAATAGCATAATATTTGAACTATTACAAGATTCAATGGCACAAATTATCCGAAATATGACCTTTGCAGTACCTGTCAGGTGTTTCAACAGAATTGACTTTTGCTCAGTTTGACTTGTGCGGGCACCCGTATGATCGACTTGTTACCAAGGCAGCCAGGAAGAAGCTGTGGAGGGAGCGGGCGGTGAGTGTTTTCTTGTTTGTTTATGTAGATTCTGTGTTTTCACCAAGACCTGGGGTTTTAGTCGTTAGTATGTCGAAAACTAGAATAGGTACAGAAGTTATACTGTCATTCTTTTAGTCTCTACATCAAAAAATATCGCTTCGAGCGTGTTGAGCAGTGATTTCGGAGTTGTCATGCTAGCTAACCGAGTAAAAAGACAAGCTAATGATAACTGCAAAAACTTTAAGGCGCCTTTTAGCTGCTGGAGGCGCTACTCTAAAAATACAACGGTGGTCTGAGCTGTTGCTTTTGTAGAAAGTTAGCGTTGTGGCTGCAACCATACATTGACAAGCTGTTTTGTGTTTGAGATACAGCGCGGAGAAAACAAATGCTAGTCCCAAACATTTCCACTGCCCTAGATCGCTAATATTCAACTTATGTACCCGCGGGTCAACCACTTTCTAATTCACAGTAAGAATAAAGTGATTCACTCTGGGTATTGTTTTGCACTTGTATACTTAAGATGCCAAAATCCCAAAAAACAATGTCAAAAAGTGCCAGTGGAGTATCATCCACACCCTTTGACAAAGATCCTAGCTGAGCCCCTAATATCCTAAATTCTTAAATTCGAGAAACGTCTTTAAATCCACAAAATGTCCTTAAATCCTAGAAACATTATAAAATCTGTGAAATGCCCTAAAATCCTTGAAATGTCCTGATCTCCCAGAAATGTCCTAAGATTCACAAAAAATCGTAAAATCCGAGAAATGTCCTAAAATCTAAATCTCTTAAAATCTTTCTACAATCCTAGAAATGTACGGAAATCTGAGAAATGTCCTAAAATCCTAAAAGTGTCCTAAAATCCTAGAAACATAGATGCCTCTGGCCTCCTGTCATTTTGCAAAAGTGCCCCCCAAGCAAAGCAAGTTGAACATCCCTGGCCTAGGTACTCTTCAAAATGTTTTAATATGCATCCCTTTCCTGTCTGTCATCACACAGCAGCAGCTATGGATCTCCAAAAAGGCTGAGTGATTTTTTACAGGCTGCCACAATGGGCACAGCATCCTCTCTGGTCAGCCCAGGTGAGGTAATTGAGGATGGGTATGGAGGTGAAGGAGGGGAAGCCTGTGAGATCCCAGTGGAGGTGAAGCCCAAAGCTCGACTCCTGCGCAGTTCTTTCCGCAGAGGCCCTCGAGTGATTGGGGCCAGTTTCAAATCCACAGGCTCTGTGGATCTGGAGTATGCAGCTGAGTACGAAAGACTCCGTAAAGAGTATGAAATATTTCGTGTCAGCAAGAATAACGAGATTTCATCCATGCAAAAGAAGGAGGCCAAGCTGGATGAGGAGAACAAGAGGCTGAGGGCTGAGCTGCAGGTAAACTGAACCACTGAGATCCTGAGATGATCAGCTTATCACAGCACAACCATAAAGGCTGCAAGACTCAGTGATGTAATGTAACAAATTAATACTTTGTTACATTACTTCAATGTGTTTTGGGAGTATTTGTACTTTACTGGAGTTTTTATATTTTTGTCAACTTTCACTTTTACTCCATTACATTTCCTGAATAACATGTATGCTTTTACTCAACTACATTTCCCCTAAGAACCTTAGTTGCTCACTACAAATTAGGGAAGGAAAGAGTGACAGAGGACTAAAGGAACCAGAGGGAAGCAAAAACTGCATTTTGCTCTTCAAATACTTTAAGCTGTAAAAAAGACCTCATATTTTAAAGTGTATGGCTTCATTTTTATGGTACTGTATTTTACAAAGAACCTTTGTAATTCTCAAAATTCTGACTGTTTGCTTTCTCATTAACATCATTTACTTTTACTTTCAATACTTAAGTAATTTAATGTCATTGAAATCTGAAGAAAATCTTTGCACGCCTGAATGTTTGGCAGGTGCGTCAGAGAAAGGAGGAGGAAAGACACAAAGAAACTCCCACGCACACAGTATGATAATAATTCTACCTGATGAAGGTCTGCTAGACCCACACATCGTTTTTTTCACTCAATAAATACATCAGCAGTAAGCGGGACAGTGTGTGGGAGTTTCTCTTTTTGTAATTTGATATCATAAAATTACTTTTGACACTTAAGTACAGTAAATATCAGACACTTCAATATATTTACTCAATTAATATTCTAACAGGTGACTTTAACTTCTACCAAAGTCATTTTTTGGTAAGATATCTGTACTTTTACTCAAGTGGCTTTCAGGTACTTTATTCACCACTGGCAACATTTAGGGTTTGTGGATGTTGTATCAGTTCTTATAAGGATCTTCATTATTCTCTGTGTGACAACAGGCTCTGCAGAAGACCTACCAGAAAATCCTCAGAGAAAAAGAGAGCGCCCTTGAGGCAAAATACCAAGCTATGGAGAGAGCTGCCACCTTTGAGCACGACAGGGACAAAGTAAAACGACAGTTTAAGGTAAACCTCAAAGCGTGTCACCGTGAAGAATTCTAGTCAGAAATCGCTATTATAACCCTAATACAACCGGCTAAATGACCACCAGATTTTCCGGGAGACTAAAGAAAAAGAGGTCAGATTTTCCGGGAGACTAAAAAGAGATTCAGGATCTCCTGCGGGCCAAGAGGGACTTGGAGGCCAAATTGCAACAGTTGCAGGCTCAGGGCATCCAGGTCTATGACCCCAATGATTCTGACTCAGATGACAATCAAACCACGGTCACTGGTAAGAAACAGAAATCCATGCTATGTTAGGACCTTTTTCTTTGTTTTTTATTCATTCATCCATCCTTTTAGTATACATTTTCCTGAAGAATACAAAATGTTTCATGTGATAAAATCTTCAAAAGTATCCTATTATATATTCACTGTACGGCTTAAGCTGCAGGGACACAGTGTGAGTACTGGTCTGGTGGTGTGCTGGGAAGTGAGCCCTCTATGGGTAGCATGATGCAGTTGCAACAGACCTTCCGGGGACCTGAGTTTGCCCACAGCTTGATAGATGTGGAGGGACCCTTTGCAAATGTGAGCAGAGGTAAGTGAACCTCAGCAGGTCTTCAGAAAGAAGGAACACATGATCATACTGACTGTAGACAATGCAGAAGTTGCCAAACATGCCCATGGTCATACTACTCTGATGCTAGAAAAATAATACTTTCCTACATACTTTTTAGCCCTTTGAAAAGCTGGATCGACATCACTTTTTTGTGTTGCGTTCAGATGCCTTTCACAAGCATTTAAACCTTTGAAACCTTTTTTTTCATTAATATTTTATTGAACTTTTATTATACAAGCAATGTAACCTATGGTCAGTAAATCAAGTAACTCATATACATAAAAACAATAAAAATGAAATAAAATAATAATGATATTTATTAAAAGTTACATTTAAAAAAAGTACGTAATTCAATACATAGATATGCACCAAAATCTACTCTGACCAACAAGCAGCTCATTAGCTCTTAAACATCCAAAAAGTGTTTCAGTGAATTTCATGCACATGGTGTACAATTTACTTCAAGATCTGTCCAAGTACTCCAAGTTGCCTCTTCACTTTGCCACATATTTCTCACCAAAACTTGCTTGAAATCTATTTGGGAAAACATGGCTAAAAAGGCAATGCAGTGTCCCGCAAATTGCAGGGAATTTGATAGAGCTGACGAGGAAATGGGCTGAAAGTATTAGTATTAGTAAAAACAATAGAGAGAAAAAGACATAGAGATAAAAAATAATAATTATTTAATTATAACTATATATTTAAGTTTAATTATATTGACCTGTTTAGCACCTTTTGAGCTCTTCCCTTGTTTTTTATTTTATTCTAATTTACCTTTTTTGGGTTGGCTAATTTTCAGGTAATTTTCTTGTAACTTTCTTATAAATTCTTGCTAATTTTAGGTAATTAGTTGCTCATTGCCTTACACGTTATTGAAAAAAAAAAAGCCAATTTGCTCAGGTTTCAAGGGGTTAATAATAATAATAATAATAATAATAATATTAATAATGATAATAATAATACATTTTATTTATAGAGCAAAGTCAGCTAAAGTCAGTAAAATAGGTGTATATTTCTGTTTGTATATGAATAGTTTTTGAAGTGTGTATTCATTTATCTCTTCTTTTGTTTGTTTTGCTTTTTTTTTTTCGTTTGCGTGTATTTGTGTCAGATGACTGGGATGCTGCAGTGGCCAGTCTGCTTCAGGTCTCCCCTCATGTTCCCCAAGCCTTATGGAGTAATACAGTGCGCTGCTACCTGATCTTTACCCAGGAGACCAAAGCTGAGCTGGATGTCTTTATCAAGGTTGGTTAAATGGGCAATGTAAGTCAACAAACTGTAAATATTCTGGTAGAAGACTGACATAAATCCTTGTCTTGTAAATCTTTGCTTCATGTTTTCATTGCAGAAACACTCACCTGCGTTACGAAGAATGTGCGAGGGTCTAGGTCATTTCTACCTGAATGTTTGCTTCCCAGAGGAGACTGCTGCCTCATACGCTGTGGAGCGCAAGCAGGAGATTGAAAGGAGCTCTGTGTGTGTGCTTCTTGTCAAATCCACTGTCACTAAGTACGTTTACTCACTAGGATATCCCACATACCTTAAACTGCACATTATTGATATTGTTAATTTATAAGGAATTTTTATAATGTATGTGTTCAGCTCTATGGTGGAGGATTGTGAGGAGGCGTTTGTGAAGAATCCAGATGGCCATCCACTGGTGCTCTACCTCAGGACTGAAGAAGATCGCAGTTTGACTGGCCCCACCAGGCAACTGCTAGAAAGGGTCAATGCTGCAGACAAGGCTGCTAAAGTCAAGGTTTGTGTAATGAACAAGGCAAAGCAGGACACAGGGGATAATTGCATATTTCATAAAGTATCCAATGTATATTCTGGAAATGGTTATGACTTTTATTCTCATGACAGTATGTATATGCTTTTTGATAAATAGTCGTTATTGTCCAGATTAGTTTCACTTTGTGTGACTACACTATTAACTGAGCAAAAAGCAGAAGTTGTGCGTTTATTGCCTCTGAAAGTTGACATTCTGTATTTTCTGGGTTGCTAGATGTAACACAGTGCTTGTGTGTGCATGTTTTTAACATTAACCCAGGTGGTTGATCATAGTGGTTCTGCAGAGGAGGGAGCTGACCTCATCTTTTCTCAACTGGAGAGAGTCATCAAACAGGTACAGACTGGCAGCAACATCAGTCTTTTGCTAAGTGATGTATGTCCATCCCTCATGTCCCTGACAGCTTTTTAACTTCCACTTCTACCCTCTCCATGTAGGAGTTGCTGGGTCTTGAAGGAGCTGATGTGGACTCTAAGGACTCTGGGATGGAGGAGGGACGTGAGGAAGACTCTGGAGATGTGCTGTGGGACCTGCATGATGAGCAGGAACAGATAGAGTCTTACCAGCAGGCCTGTAGCAGCACCACCTCCCAGTTGGGCTTTCAGAAGGTAGAGGGCAAATATTTTTTTTAAGCTTTCTGTATCTTCTCTTCCACTTTGATATTTGTTGTTTAATCTTTCTAAGGTTGAGTTGTATTTGATGTCCTCCTCAGTATATAGACCGTTTGAATGACATGATAGCAGCTCCTCCTCCCACTCCCCCTCTGCTGGTCTCTGGTGGTCCAGGCTCAGGAAAATCTCTCCTTCTCTCCAAATGGTGAGAACTGATTGATTCAGTTTCAGTTTTGTCCCTTTATTTGTGGACTCAGACTATTGGACAACTATTGTGAAATTAAAGTTATTCCCCCAATTTAACACTTTCAGTTCCTGTTTTAATAATTTTGCATTTTTCTGTAGAGCTGCAAAGATTTATCGGTTAACTGTCAGTAATTAAATTAATTGGCAACTAAGTTGATAGATTAATGGATTAATTTTTCAGCAAAAAAAGTAAAAGTTCTTTGACTCCAGCTTCTTAAATGTGAATATTTTTTAGTTTCTTTACTCCTTTATGACAGCAAACTGAATATCTTTTGGTTGTGGACAAAGTAAGACATTTGTGGACACTTACCTGGGCTTTGGGAAACACCAATAAACGTTTCTTAGCATTCTCAGACATTTTATAGCTCAAACAACTAATTGATTAATTGACAAAATAATCATCAGATTAACCAACTCTGAAAGTAATCGTAAGTTGCAGCCCTACTATACTTAGCATATTAGCCCTATTATAAAGGTACAAAACAATTTTAACATTACTCTGTGAAAGATGTTTTCAGAAAAATGCATCTTGTTTTTATATTATACTGTAAGTCATAATGAAAGGGGGGGTCAGTTCTTTTTAATGGTGAAATATGACTTCATGAAACAGGACATTTTGTGCAGTTTGTCTAATCTTTGTCCTTTAATCCTTCTCAGGATCGAGCAGCAGCAGAAGCAGTCCCCCAACACCTTGTTCCTTTATCATTTTGTTGGTCGACCACTTTCCACAAGCTCAGAGCCGGTTCTCATTATCAAACGCCTCACAGTCAAAGTAAGGGGTCTCTCTCAGTGCAGTGGCTCTTCTGAAGGTAAACTTACAGTGAAAACACTCATATTTGTGGGAATGTGTTTTCTGTCTGTCGTCACATAGCTGCTGCAGCACTTCTGGTCCATTTCTGGCTTGTCCATGGAGCCCAGTAAGATCTTAGAGGAGTTTCCCCGCTGGCTTGAAAGATTGTCAGCACGCCATCAAGGAAACATCATCATCATTATTGACTCCATTGACCAAATACAGGTACGTCTCATCTCTGCTTTAACCAAAATTAGATGTAAGCTGTTGACAATTTTTTCCCCACCATTGCTCTTGTAACTCAACAGTTTTTTTCTCATTTTTTCTCAGCAAGCAGAAAGACACATGAAGTGGCTGATTGACCCTCTCCCTGTCAATGTCAGAGTGGTGGTGTCTGTCAATGTAGAGACGTGTCCTCAAGCCTGGAGGTGACACACACACACACACACACACACACACACACACACACACACACACACAGTCAAAATAGCCTTGTCTATGTACTGTACATGTGTTGTAGTGGTGCAAAATGCTAAATATTTATTTTACTTGCATTGGTATACATTTTCAAATTTGCTCTGAAGTGTTTCCATTTCTAATTCAGTGACCATGTCTGTTTAGGTTATGGCCGACACTCCACTTAGACCCACTGAGTCCCAGAGAGGTCAGGAGTGTTGTTAATGTGGAGTGCCAGAGCATGGATCTTAAATTTGCCAAGGACCAGGTCAGTTATCATCAAACCATTACCTGGCTTAAAAGTCTTAAGAGATTTGAAAGTGTGGAGAGACATTTTGAATCATTAGCAGCTATATGTATGTTTTTTGACAGAAGGCCATAGTTGTTGTATTATTTTTTTCCAGGAGAAGAAGCTGGAAAGGCACTGTCGCTCTGCATCTACCTGCAATGCATTGTATGTCACACTCCTGGCAAGAATGATCATCAGGTAAGCCACTTCTGGTCTCAGACTTCTAGATGTGTATTCTCATCCAGCATGACCAGATCACAGGATCAGATACAAACTCAGTTACTTGACTGTTTGAAATATGTTTATAGGTCTGTCTGCCTTTTTTATTGTCCTTTTAAAGCAGAAACAGTTCACTTAACTACATGTTTTGAATATTTTTACCACTCGCTACAAAAAACTTGCTCTCATTATTACAATAAAACGTATATATTGGTAAGGTTGTATGTGACTTGATTCAAAGAACTTTTGATGAAGCTTCCACATTGGCCTTAAACGTGGATTATCTCGGTTAAAATTGGTCTACACCTCTCATAGGTGCAGTGTGTAGGATTTAATGGTATCGAGCAGTTAGGCTGCAGATGCAACTGACTGAATACCCGATCCCTTTGTAGATATGAAGAGCTCATTCTGACTTCTAAGATAATGAAAACCAAAATGATTCTTAGCTGCAGGTGATTATACACGAATAAAAACATACCTAGAATTATTATAATCCATTTCTGCCACAGATCCCCCTAAATTCTTCTCTGAGTTTATGTCTACATTTTTAAGATTGTGTTTATTGGTTTATATGTTGTGTTGTGGTACTACACAGCAGCACATCACGCTGGTCGCTGGAGAAGAGCCTGGAGCAGTGTCTACAGTGTCAGGACACCATGTCACTCTACCGTCTGGCACTCAAGATGACGCTGAACTCCCTCAACACAGACAGAGAGCGACATGTCATGAGAGAGGTGACCCGTGTTCAGACAAAATAACTTCTCTCTTAAAAGTTTTGTCACGATTATTGGTTTTAATAGCAAGTTTGTTCTGCAAACCTACTTTATTTTATTGTGCTTTATGATACTGTCCACATTTCCTTTTGATTAGGAAGAAAAAAGAGATTTTTTTTAATTTATTGTCTGTCTGATTTACTTTGGCCTCACAGGGACTCACATAAACACTCAGGGTTTATGTTTTTCTCTACATAGCAGAGGAATATATGCTTGTCCTTTGTCTCTTTTTAGATACTGTGCCTTGTATGTGCCAGCCATAATGGCGTGAGCGAATCAGAGGTACTAGATCTTTTCCCCGAGCTGGAGTTGCCTGTCCTGTCCTCTCTGCTTTACCGTCTGAGCAGACTCTGCATTGTAACGCTCCGTTGTGGACTCATCAGGTTTCAACACCTGCAGGTAACCGGGCTTTGGTCAGTAGAATATTATACACAACACACGGACAAAGTCGTTAAAAATATTTATGAAATTTAGAGGTCAAAAAAATATATGAACAGACAATAATAAAGTTTTTGTCTGTAAATGTGTTTTTTTTTCAGGCTTGGGAAGCTGTGAGATTGGAGTTCCTGGGTGGAGGAAGTAGCTCTGCTGCTTACAGAGAGAAACTCATACAGTACTTCAGTCAGCAACTCAGGTACATGAGAGTAGTTATCTTCCCCTCAAACAACACCACTCACAGTCTTCTGTCAGTACAACTCATGTCATTGTGGTTGTGCGTTGGTGTGTGTGTAGCCAGGACCGTGTGACGTGGCGTGTCGCAGATGAGCTGCCCTGGCTGCTCCAACAGCAGGAGGACAGGACGAAACTACAGCTTAGCCTCCTGAACCTGTTCGTCTCACAAAACCTCTACAAGAGGTACAAATCATGCACACACACAAGCCGATATAGAATAGTCACATTGATTTAGTCTTAAGGTGTGTGTTGTGTGCTTTTTTTCAGGGGTCATTTCTCTGAACTGCTGGCCTATTGGCAATATGTGGGCAAAGACAAAAGCTCCATGGCTACTGAGTACTTTGACTCTCTGAAACATTATGAGAAGAGCTGTGAGAGCGAAGACAGCATGACCAAGTTGGCAAACTTGTATGAGACGTTGGGACGTTTCCTCAAAGACCTTGGTCTCCCTAGTCAGGTAGTATACATGGTTGCAATATTTTAAATAGTATTGAAGAGTTGTAGCTTTGAATAACTAAAATAACATGTTTATTGTTTACAATGCATTAGTTTTCTGCCTCCTTTGTGTCTTTTTTCTTTAATTTGCTTTTATAGCCTAAATAAGTGTCCTTTTATATTTTTCTGTTCTTTGTTAGGAAAGTACAGAAGCATTACGTATTCATTTGAGAAAAAAATATTTGCCTAGTTTTTCTGAATAAATGATTTTACAATAATGAAAAAAGTTTTCATGAAAAAATTGTACTATCTTCTCTTGAGTTAATAAAATAAAAATCTCAATTCTTGTTTTTTTTCCTCATGAAAATGTTTCTCGCAATTCTGAGATAAAAATCTAATTAATTCAGAAAAACAGGGCAGATTTTTTTTTCAAGCGAGTTGTGCTTCCGTAGAAAGTGCAAATATTAACAATGGACATGTTTTTGATTCTGTCTGTTTTTCAAGGCCGTAGCACCTTTACAAAGGTCCCTTGAGATAAGGGAGACAGCTTTGGACCCAGACCATCCCAGCGTAGCTCGTTCCCTACACCAGCTGGCCGGAGTTTATGTTCAGTGGAAGAAGTATGGCAACGCTGAGCAGCTGTACAAGCAGGCCCTGGAGATAAGTGAGAACGCCTACGGTGTTGAACATGCCAGCGTAGCACGAGAGCTGGAGTCCCTCGCCATGCTCTACCAGAAACAAAACAAGTAAATGGCTCTCTCTTGGTGTTGGTATGCATGCTGTTACTGGTTGTTCCTGCCAGGCAATGTTTACAAAGAGGCATCACACCTGTGTTAATGATCTTATAACACTCAGTGAAGATCAGGATTCCATTTAAAACACATTTAATGGCTTACACCTGGCATCTTTACAATCAGGTACGAACAAGCAGAGAAACTCAGGAAGAGGTCAGTGAAGATCCGACAGAAGACCGCTCGCCAGAAAGGTCATATGGTAAGCATGTTTCAGAGATACCCACATGCTTGGTCATCCTCACTTCATCCGTCATATTGTATAGGCCTTTTGTCGAATCCTCTTTTCAGTACGGCTTCACTTTGTTGAGGCGCAGAGCTCTACAGCTGGAGGAGCTGACCCTGGGGAAAGACTCTGCAGACTCTGCCAAGACACTTAATGAGCTGGGCGTCCTGTACTATCTCCAAAACAACCTGGAGTAAGGCACATGTGTTGCAGCTGTCATGCACACAGACAAAGACATGTATCACTCTCTGCATTGTACATAATGCATAATTTGTGTTTCCCTCAAAATGCTCGTTCTGACTCTTTAAGTCTTAATTTGTGTCCACCAACATATGTAAAATCCTTCTCTTTGCCCCCACCAGTGCAGCCAAAATATTCTTGACCCGCTCTCTGGAGATGCGTCAGCGTGTCCTCGGCCCAGATCACCCAGACTGTGCTCAGTCTCTCAACAACTTGGCTGCGTTGCATACAGAGAGGAGGGAGTATGAGACGGCTGAGGACATGTATGAGAGGGCGTTAGACATCCGCAAGAGAGCCTTGTCTCCAGATCACCCCTCACTGGCATACACACTTAAACACCTGGCCATGCTCTATAAACGCAGAGTGAGACACGTGTTGACACTGAAAGTTTAATATGCATCTGTTGAACAACTCATTGTGTGTTTGTCCTCGGCTGAGATCTGATTTAAAGATGTGTGTGTTGTACAGGGGAAGCTGGAGAAGGCTGTGCCACTGTATGAGCTGTCTCTGGAAATCAGGGAAAAAAGTTTTGGGCCCAAACACCCCAGCGTGGCCACAGCGCTGGTCAACCTGGCTGTAATCTACTGCCAACTAGTGAGAATGTTTTTCATAGTTTATTCAGTCTATACCACATATTTCTGACATTAGGTATTTGATTTTATTTGTTATGAGCATGTGAAACTGTATTTTAGGCTGTGTAGATCACAGCTAACAGCGAATTTCTTTGTCTGTTGTAGAAGAAGCACAGCGATGCTCTGCCTCTTTATGAAAGAGCGCTCAAAGTGTACGAGGATAGTTTAGGGCGCTCACACCCACGTGTTGGAGAGACCCTGAAAAACCTGGCTGTGCTAAGGTAAAGTAGTTGAGTTTGTACTGAAGCATATGAGATAATTATTTCAGATTTTAAAAAATATTTTCATGAAAAAGTCTGCTATTTTGCTGAGTTGACGAGATTATCTCAGAAGTATGAGAGACGTTATCATGGAAAAAAATTTGATTTGTTTTTCTGAATGAGCAATATTTTTAGAGAGCTACTGTTTCTAAAATCTAATTTGTATATTGTGGAAAAATTGGTATATTTTTATGCCATGAAGATATCATTTATGCTTACATCATGTAATGTTTACCTATCTGTGTTAAGTTTGTAATCTGAAAAAAGAAAAAGGGTACAACCAAAGATAAGTTCAAGATTCCTATCTCAGAATTCAGAGAAACGTTTTTGTGATAAAAAATTTAGCTCGTTTTTCTAAATTAAAGAGATTATATCAGAATTCAGATGAATTTTTTCATGAAAAAAACTGCAGTTTTTCTGAATTAAAAACTTATCTCAGAGCTATATAGTAAGTTTTCACAGAAAACAGTTCTGTTTTTATGAATTAACTAGATAATGCAAAATTATCTTCTTTTTTTAATTAACTGGGTAATCTTGTTAATTCAGAATAAAAAGCTTTTTCCCCCCATGAAAACTTTTCTCAGAAGTCTTTGTTAATAATTGTATTACCTCAAAAAAGAGTTTTCTTCCCTTCCGTTAGTTTGCATTTAACATTTGGCTAATAACCAGTTTAGTCATGAATGGTGTACTACATTTAAAATAATTTTTCTAACTCGTTTTTAATTCCTTTTTGTAAATAGCTATGAAGAGGGTGACTTCGAGAAGGCAGCAGAACTTTACAAACGTGCAATGGAGATAAAGGAGGCGGAGCCATCGTTGGTGTGTGGGAACGCCCCGTCCCGACACTCCTCCAGTGGAGACACATTCAGTCTGCGAGGACCTGCTCCCCTCCCACATGCCCCGAGGTGACTCAGTTATATACACAGAACAGTACAGGCTGTTGACGGCTCTAACTACCATATAATTACAAAAACATCAGACCTCATGGTTTATTTTTAATAAGGGAACCATTCTGGTCATCACACTGCAACTGTTGTTTAAATGGAGATTTAAGGGTTTGGTCAAATACACTTTACCTGTCAGTATGAATATAAAGTGTACTGAATTAGTCTGTGAAACTTGTGGATGTACCACAAGTATTTATTACTATTTCTAACATTATCATGTGTGCAAGGAGCTTCGTTAAATCTGTCCTCTTTATGGAACTCAGGTTTACAGTTATCATTAATTCAGACTAGGGTTGCAGCAGTATACTGGTTTCAAGGTATATTGTGATATGAAAATTGTCAATTGTCATACCGTATACTTGCGATAATAGGGAAAAAAATGCAACTGGATCGAGAGCCTCACCTTTATTTGCTTATTTTCAAAAGGGAGACTTCCATAAAAAAATAGTTTCAAGCTTCAATTACAATAACAAAACATTTGTTTAACCATGAATGACTCTTCCTCAAAGGATCATTCTGATTTATAATAATAATAATTCTGTAATACTGCAATATCATGTAGCCACAATATTTCTGAGACAATATCTGTTATCATACCTTGAAAATCTTATACCGCTGCAACCATAATTCAGACGCTTTGCTCCTATTGACATTCCTCCCAGTGTACAACAGTAAAACAGCAGTACAGACTCATCTGTTGGCATGGAATGCCATCAAGGTTTGGCATATCATAATTCATAAAACTTAAGTTATGATAACCAGACACACTCTGTACTTTGCAATGTGCAGCAGATAGTACTCTATGCACTTTTTCACTATATATATTTTTCTGAACTAGTGTTACAAGTATGAAGGAAACCCAATGAATTATTCTTTACATTTGATTTTGAATGAATAGTCTGAAGATTTCAGTTAAAAAAGAGATTCTCAAGTTTCTCTTCAGTAGATGAAGTTTGAACTATCAAACACAACTCAGTCTAATCATGCTGTTATCTCTGACGAAAACTGTTTAGACCTCAAACAGATTTGCTGCCAAGTTTACATTCCTGATCATCTGACTGAAAGATTTTAGAGAGCTACTGTCTCAACAATCAAATGTGCATATTGTGAAAACATTGGTGTATTTATATGTGGTGCCATGTATGTTTACCCGCTCTTAAGTATTAAGTACAGTATGTAATCCAAAAAGAGAGTATGTAGAGCCAAAGATTAAGTGTCCACAAAAAATTCTAAACCGGGTACGTGAGAAGACATCACCTCTGGTGCTGATTTTATGCTGTGTTTATGCAAAACTAAAAATCTGTACATTTATTCATTAAAAAAGGATTTTAAGGGATTTGCCAAAAACCATTCTAGTGCCTCGGTGTCCAAGTCCAAGAACAATAAATGATTGGTCTTCTTTTAAATGTACTGACAAAAGTACCGAAACCTACTGTCTCATTGCCTCAATATAGTGAGGACAAAAGGCTACTTATATGTTTTTATAATATCACATATTCATGTAATTAAAATCTGTAAAAGCTGTACAGGATCCAAAAAAAAAAATCACAGCCAATATATTGAGAGGATTGTATGCGATCTAATAAATACTTTATTGTGACAAATTAAACATTATTTGATTGTTTAAATCTGTTGCAGAAGTTGTTTCCTTAAAGCTGAGTCATGGATGTATACATTAAAAGGCAGGGACACTCATTTACTGATCAAAACCGTAGAAAATACACATTGCGATACATGTTAATGCACTAACAGTGATATTATCTTAGGTTCGTAGACATTTCATTAGAGACGGTTTCTTCTCCAAGTGCTGAGCGTATTCCCAGTAAGTCAGAGAATTAAACGTTTGAATACTTATGCATTTTTTTGTGTGAAATGTCATTAGAAGCACTTTTCATGCATTTCCGTTCTTTAGATGTTAGTAGAATTCCTCTTGTTTACTTTACGGTAATTGGCGTTTTTATGAGGATGCTTGTTACCAAAGCGAGAGATGGAATAGACGTGAGAAATGGCATGTCTCGTCTGAACAGCAGAGATGCATCTTCACATTTTTGTCTACAACTTTCTCATCTGAGCCATCAAGTCCTCTAAGCTCTCTTCAGTGTCCTCCATCGTCTCCCCACTTAATGTATCCTGGTTCAAACATGAGAAACAACATTATTAGAACTTAGCTGAAGTTATCTTTCAACAGTGAACTATAATTGACATTACTATTATAATTTCAAAAATTCTGATGCTGCATTCTTCAGGTCAGCAATTGTTGCACATACAAGTATTTCAAGTTAGCCTAAACATGTAAAAAATACAATTTAAAATATATATATTTTTCCTCTTATTTTTTCCTCATTTTGATGCGAGTTTTTCAAATATTTTTTTTTCCTTTGGCTCTTTGAGCACCACAAACTGGTGTCATCTAGTGTTATTATATTTTAGATTTATTTTAGAGAAGGCAGAAAAATATCTCTAGGGCTGACATTTCTGCCGCTCGGAAACTCACACCAAAATACTCTAGACTGGTTAAAAGCACTACAGGTAAGAGGAAAAAAATGCCTTTTTTATTATGGGTTGAGTGTCCCTTTAAGCCCATTCAAAGCTGCGTTGTGTCACAGAATACTAACCCCAGCTGGAATGGTGTAAGCCACAGTAATGCCTTCTGGGAGGTCAGGCACAGTGCCCGATGCAGCCTGTAACTCCTCATCAGTCACCTCTGAAACCAGCTCAATACCTGCACAGCACAATGGTGAGTGTTAATGCACATAAGGCAGCGTATTGAGTTGTACATCCAGGCAAGTTGTTAAAAATCTGACACTGTTGGCTGGAATAAGTTGTTTGCTGCTCACCCCACTCATTGTCGTCATGGACGACCTCCTCCTCCTCTTTCTGTACGACTTCAACCTTTGGCCGCTCTGCTTCTTTCTTCTAAAGGCAAATATTCATACAGATAGACACTGTTAGCTCTCTCAACTGGTACAGCACAATATAAGAGTCTGTATTTTCCAAATAACAGGGCTTTTTGTAGGTCCCAAATTATAATGCTTGCAAGAAAACCAAACACACCTTGTACTCTTCCTGCTGCCTCCTGCAGTGCCGGTCGTTACACTGGGGGTTGGCTTTCATGGCCATGCTGGGGAAGAAGTCCTGCATGGCGTTGTAGCCAAGATAATAACTGACAGTGCCAAACTTTAACAGATATCTGAAAGAAAAACATATTAATCAATAGTATTTTAACATAATATACAATCAAAGCTTAACATCTTTGGGTTTCCCACTGGCCATAAAACAGTAACTTACTTGAGGACGTTTTGCACCAGGAGGCCTGCGACCACGCCCATTGTTGTTGGTAAGCTGGCGGCACACACACCCTCTCTTTTTAGGGTCTTCTCGTCGATGTTAGCAGCCACAACCAGCGGGGGAGCACACTAACAAAGCACATGACACTGTATTACAATGTGACTACAATTGTTTTTCTCGCCCAGCAATGTTGTTCAAGTATTATTCAAAAAAAGTTGTGTGTGGACATACAGCAAAGCACGCCGTCTCTCCGGGGATGATGAGCTGGATGTGTCCCGATACAGCATTCTCACTGACACCAGACTCCATCCAGATCTGACCTAGCTCATTGCAGGCCTGTGACAAACAACATGAATACAATCTGCAAGAAGGTAACATTTACTCACAGCTCTGCTTTTTTGTGACTGCGCTGCACTTACTGTATTGATGGCCATTCTCGCCTCAAAGTTGTCCACACAGCTCAGGAGCAAATCCACCGGCTTCCCCTCTTCCAACCCTCCATAACTGAGATGAAAGAGATTTTTTTTCTGTGAAGGCCTGTACTACTGAGGAGAAAGAAGACTAATACTAGAGACCGGTGAGTAGGAGTTTTCACCTGATTCGCTCCATAAAATGTGTAAAATTGTCCATTGTGGTGATGTTGTAGTTGTGGGTCTCAAATGTCACATCTGGGTTGATGTTTCTGTTGGTTAAATTGAGTCACATTTAAGCAAAAAGGAATCTATTTAGTGGGGAAAGTGGATTATGTTATTCAATAGTATACCTGAGTGTGTGTTCTGCAGCTTCCACTTTACTGAGGCCTGCCTGGTGAGGCTGGAAGAACAGTCTGTTCATATTGGCCAGCTCTACTTTATCGTAGTCGAAGAGGAGCAGCTGAGATGACAAAAAGCATAGATGAGACTGGGGTAAGTACAATTATTAAATCCACTGAACAATATTGGCAAGTATGGGGCAATGTAGAAGAAATAAAAAAAAAATATATTACCTTACCAATGCCACATCTAGTGAGCATTTCAGCCGTCACACTGCCAACTCCCCCGACACCAACCACAGCTACTGTGAATGTCCTGATTCTCTGTCAACATATTTAAAGGCTCAGGTGTGACTTCTTTTTTTTTCATGCCAATCAGCAGCTTGGCATGAAATGTTGCAAATTGCCAAAAAAGAAAAAGTAAAAGGTGACAAGAAATTACCTTAACATGGGCTTTTAAAAAAACAGAGCAGGAGAATCATAAAATATTAAATGACTGGTTCAAGAAAACTATATGTTTATTATAATTATATTTTAGATTAGGTAAGAGAAATATATTATTATAACTGTTGTATTTATTACTTTATTTTAGCACTTTTGGGGGGTCATTTCCTGTTTTCAATTATTTTGCTTTCATTTTCTTTCTTATTTCAGGTATTTTCTTTTTTGTAACCATTTACTAATTTCTTGCTATTTGGGGTCATTTTATTTTATAGTTGCTCATTGCCTTCTTACCATGTTTTCGAAGGAAATCAAACCAATTTGCTCATGTTTCAAAGGGTTAAGGATACCCATGTGAGAGTTTGATCAAACTCAAGTACTACATTTAAAAAGAACCATAAAAAATCATACCTCATAATCATCCACGATGCCCATTCTCTTTAAAGCCATGAGACGACTGCAATGAAAACACAGCTGAGATTATGTTGTGCTCTATGAAGTGCCACCATATGGGATTAGTGAGTCATAAAAGGCGTAGCCTCTCAGCGCTGAAAGCAGTCCTGTCAAAATCTGCCAAAAGATCAAATAATGAAATAAAAAAATCACCTGTACGGGTTGGAATCCACAACTTCGGCGCTCATTTTGTCAATTTTCGGTCTGTATTGATCCTGGTTTTGAGCATCCTCCACGGCACACTGCCTCTGCTTACACTTTATCAATTCATTCTCCAACTCTCTGACGCGCAGCTTCAGTTCCTCCACCGTCGCCATCACCAAAACAAATGTCGCTAATCAATGCGAACACAATATTGATGGTATTTTTATGATAACAATGAAGAAAATGAACTATTTAGACGGCTAAATCGGAGCGGAAAGTACACGTCTTCACAAGTCCAATCAGCTGTCAGGATGTGCGTTCAAGTAAACATGTCCGTGTAGAAAACGAGAACAAATGTTTAAAAAAAAATCATGAATTATTAGTGGATTATATCAACTCTATTAAACCATACTACTTGTCTGTTTACATATTTACTTATATTTTTTAACTGACGAATTTAAAGAAGATATCACAATAAATACTATTTTTGAGGATATTACGTCAATGTGTTCATCCGTAAACCGTCCGACCACCACTGTCAACCACAGACTTTTACAGTCTATACTGTCAACAAAGGAAGTTGTCTCCACAGCGCGCTTGGAAATGATTAATCCAGTTGATAACTGAAACATGGAAGACCTGACAACTCTTGTTCGACAGCAACACAAATTCAACGTTGACAGACTTCAAAAATATCTGTCTGTCAAGTCACTCGTGTCAAAAAATGTCGCACTAACTGTCAGACAGTACAGGTAAGTTAGTTAGACGTTTGTTTGACGATTTCGTAGCAACGCTAAACGAGCAATTGAGGGTACAAAAGTGTCCTAATCATGTCCGACTACTTGTTAACATACTAAGAGCTCTTTGACGTCTTTTCAGCTTTGGTCAGTCAAACCCAACCTTCCTAATCCAAACCCCGTCAGTCAGCTATGTCCTCAGGAAGAAGCCTCCAGGTGAGCTGCTGCCAGGAGCACATAAGGTAAAGTCTGATGAATGAATAACTTCGGTCAATAAAATGTTCAGCACTTGGATTTGTTTTCACAACTGTTGTGCATTGGTTGTGTATTGCAAAACTTTTGCAAGTTTTCTATTAATATTCCCAGAAAGTTTCCTGCAAGTGAATGCAGTTGGCTATATAACTTTATACAAAAGATGAGCATTTGTGCAGCTGGTAATTTTCATGTAATGTAATTATGTAGTATCAGTAAGAATATGAATAATGAATTGTAAGATAGATAGATAATGTATTTTATTCACCCAAATTTGAGAAATTCTCCAGTTACAGCAGCGGGTTCCATGCATTTAACGGGAACAGCAACAGAAAAGAAAAATAAAAACAATGAATTAATAGATTCAAATATCTTGGTACAGATTACAAGAAAAGCCTGAGCATAATATTTAAGTATAATATTTTTGAATATAGAAAATAACACAATATAAAAAATATATTAGAATACACTAAAAATGCATGAAACTATTAGTAATAAGATATATTTATTTATTTGTTTTATTTATATATTATATATCTAAGTATAATATTTTTAAGTATTAGAATATAAGACACAATATAAAATAAATATTTAACTGCACTAAAAATATATGAAACGACTGGCAATAATATATATTTTGTTTTATTTTTTAAATTTTTTTTATTTATTCACACCATTAAAACCAGCAACAGAAAACAGATACTAAAGAATACAGGAAAGCAGGTGTCGGAGAGTTAGAAACCCAAATGGGCCCCTAGATATACCTCACCAAAGGTAATACGATATATTACAATACTTTGACACAAGCAATATACAATGGGGTCAGCCATAAAATGATAAAAAGATAAAAACATGAGTGTGAGTGCGTGTGCATGCGTAGGCTATGTGTGAGTGTGTATGCGTACATTCATGTATGCATGTGTGCATAATTAGAGTGTAGGTTACAATATAGTAATGAAGACTATTTGGGGGCTTGATTCATCAGGCTGCCCCCCAATTTAGTAATAAAATATAAAATACAAACAAAGGATAACATACTATGTACATTAGACTGTGGGTCTTCAACATTTTTTAGACCAGGGACTCCTTAGCTGAAAAAAGACAGAGCCCGACCACCTACTACATATATTGTATAAAATTAAGATGTGTATTAAAATAGTCATTTGAAAATTGTTATCCAGTGGACCATATTAGCCCAAGGCTTCATATTTGCCCAATATTTACTTTTCAGGTGGGAGAGGGAGGAAACCCCACTTTCACAATGATAAGTTGTTAAAAAAGACAAAAAAAAATGTAGGATTTCTGTTGATGTGTATTGTAGGATCCAAATAAGTGCAAAAAATAATCAAAAGGTTGATGTGTTGATGAAACTATTTGAACACTGGGTGGCACTGTGATGCCAGACTATTGGCTCAGGTAGACAGGGTAGGGTCCAGCTGAAGACGGCAGACGCGGAAAACACGCCTCCGAAAACCATGGATGTATTAAACCATGAATGTATTATAGTGAAGTCAAAGTGGGATATTATGGTTTCGGTTGTGCCACCACACATCCTTTGTGTTAAAATTAATAAAATTACGTGCTGCTAAAAGTGTTGACTTGCAGTCCTTTTTAAAATGTATTTATCTAGAAAAATTGTACTTAAAACTGTTTTGCTTACCCTATGGATTGCAAAGCCCCTGTTAAGGGCCAGGCATTTGACAAATGTGCAAATTCATTCATATTTTAAAAAATGCAATGAGGAGTGCTACTTAATAAATTTCACATTTTTGCATACCAGCCGACCCATTGTGCATTCATTGGAAGACTTTTTAGGTAAGGCTAACAATTATTAAGAATTATTAAATTGAACATGCACCCACTGAATACTGTCTTACTTTTTAGTACCATTAATACAAAATTAGGTAGTCTTTTTTTCTATGAATTTACAGTATTTCTTTAGGAAGTTATTTGGGCTATGTGGGCCTGAATGAAAATTGATGTGTTAGGGTTAGGGTTAGGGCTTGTTGATGTCTTAACATAGAATGGTGGATATTTTTCACTTTGTTTACAGGTGGACAGGGAGTATCGGGTGCAGAGGGCCCTGTTCTCTGCTGGCTTCCCTGTACCTCAGCCGGTCTTGCACTGCACTGAAGCTGAAATTATTGGAACAGAGTTCTACTTAATGGAGCATGTGAAGGTAAGTTTGTGCTACATAGGGCAAATTTCATAGCATCCCTGCATCAAATATACTTACACTTTGCTCTATATTCTAATGATAAACAATGGCAATTGGACTCGTGTGTTTGCTTGCTGACACGTGTGGGCTTGACATATCTGATTGATGCACAGAGCTCTAAATATGTACTTTACCATCCTATTATGGTTACCTATCATGAGATAAACGATAATTATTATCATGAGATAAACGATAATTATTATCATGAGATAAACGATAATTATTGTGAAAAGATACTCTTGCTTATGCATTCTTTTTGAAAAGGGGCGTATATTCAGGGATCTTCGTCTCCCTGGAGTGAGTCCAGTAGAGAGAACAGCTCTTTATGTGGCTGCAGTGGAAACGCTGGCAAAGCTACACTCACTGGACCTGCCATCACTGAACCTTGAAGGGTATGGAAAAGGATCAGGTTACTGCAAGAGACAAGTGAGCATTATACTCAATGAATCAAAATAACTTTAAACATCTTCTCTGGAAAAGGGAGTTAGATTTGTGAAATCCAAATGTGGCTTTCCATCTTGGAAGGTGTCCACCTGGACAAAGCAGTACATGGCCGCAGCCCACAAAGACATTCCAGCCATGAATGAACTCTCTGACTGGTTGATGAAGAATTTGCCAGCCAACGATAACGAGGTCACGCTTGTCCATGGAGATTTTCGAGTGGACAACTTGGTATTCCATCCAACAGAGGTACAACTTTTAAAAAAATTACTCTTACCTGTCTGCTTCATGTGACTGTAATGCTTTACAAAATGCGTTTCATGTCTTTAGGCACGTGTGATAGCAGTGTTGGACTGGGAGCTTTCTACCACTGGGCAGCCCTTGGCAGACTTTGCCTACTTCCTCATGCCTCACTACTGGCCTTCAAGATTTAACATCATCAGCACAATGGGCAGTTTACAAGGAATAGAAGGTAATAAACGAATAACCCAGAAGACGAGCATTTAAGAATGATGAATATAGGAATTGGCTCAAATACTAGCTCTGACATCTGTGTGTAAATATACACACATGTAGACCATAGACTGTATAAAAATAATGGGCATAGCTGCTTTGATGTCTCATTTTTGGAGTCCCTTTTTGAAGCCTTGAGATTGACATTCAAGTTGTCGCCATCTTTTGGGTTTTTGGAGCCTGAAGTGACCATATTTCGATGTGAATGTGGATCTGACTGGATTTGCTGTCAACCAGCAGCAGTAACAATGCTCACAATATTTGTAAGCCTGGATGACATTCATCAGTTTTCTATTTTAAAAGTCCCCCTTGACTTGTTTGTGGTGGTATGAGCCATGTTGTCACGGTGATGTAAACGCAGTTCTTGCCGCTGAACGTACTCGATGCATGTAAACCCACTGAGAGCCCAAAGTAACGCCTTGCAGACAGACTCTTTCAAAGTGGCCATACCCTTTATTATGCATAACTTTAAGCCCAAATGAAATTTTAACTGGTGAGTTATGTAAAAATCCACCCTCCACTAGCTATTGAGACCAAAACTGTTTTTTTGTACTATGCTGTAAACATATTTATATCTGCTGTAAAATTTTAACATGGGTGCTTATGGGGAGTGACTTTCTTTAGGAGCCAGCCTCAAATTGGCATTTAAGGAACTGCAGTTTTTGGCACTTCACATTTGCTTCATTTTTTAGCCTCAGGGGTTGTTGCTTGGTGTAGACACAGTATTTCTTTGAAGATATGATGCAGTACGATGTAGTTTATCATCATTACTTTATCGCCCATAAATGCCTTCATATTCACAATAAAACAAACCACATATGGACACAACAGCATATTATCCAAGTTGCACATAGAAAATATTGTACATACATTGCACATCACTCATATTGCACAATCCCTGCAGCCTTAAGCAGCATTGTTTAAAATTTTGATGGAGGCAGGAACAAATGAGTTTTTAAAAAAGTTGAGTTTGCAGTGGGGAACTCTGTATCGTCTGCCAGAGCACAAGAGCTCGTATGGACTTATTATTGTATTTTTTACGTCCTCTTGTCTCTCAAACCAATGAGCAGGTATCCCAACTGTGGATGACCTGATCTCCATTTACTGCCGGTGCCGGGGGATCCCAGCTGCTTTGCCAAACTTGAATTTCTACCTAGCTTTGTCTGTGTTTAAAATGGCTGGAATTGGCCAGGTTTGTACCTCCCTATATGCAAAATTCAACTGCAAGTTTATCCCTATTTACCTCTTTTTAAATACACATACATTGCCATTTAATTTAAGTTGTGGTATAATGTTGTTGGGATTCTTAAAATGTCCCTCGGTGAGGATAATTTAATGTCTTCTCAACGTATTATTTATAACTATTTATCACTTTCTTTATGTGCCATTTTTATCTGTCAGGGGGTCTATGCACGCCACCTACTGGGTAATGCCAGTGCTCCCAATGCAGCTGAGTTTGGCCAGTGTGTGGAGCCTTTGGCTAAGATTGCTTTGCATCTTGCAGAGAGGTTGGTTGGCTGTTAGAGTTGTGTAAGAAAATGCCAGCGTTTTTTCCATTGTGTCAATATTGTGACTCAACAATTATTTTTAAAAAATGCTATATGTTTGTGTTGTGCTCGGAATGGTTTTCTGTCTCATATCTACTTTTCCAAATGTAATTTAATCTGTAATCTGTCAAAGACATCAACTGAGTTTGATAGAAGTAGATTAGGTATTAGTTAAGTAATACGCATCAGAATAACCTTGCATAAACAGTAATAACTGGATAATCAGCAATAGACTGTCAATAGAAAATTGTCTAAATTCTGTTATTATAGGCCAAAAAATATATTGATTCCACCTGCTGACTAAATTTAAGTCAGCAACTGTTGGAATTTGATATCCAGCTGCTGCTTCCGATATTCCCTGTTGACTTTTTAAAGTGTGAGATGTGTTTCTTGCCAGGTCTGTCACAGCTCCAACAGAACGGTCCGACGGTCTGTTTCTCCAGACAGCTAAAGGGCGGGCTGTTCTCCAGCAGGTCAAAGACTTCATGAGACAATACGTGCTTCCTGCTCAGCAGGTCAGGTGCCAAGAGCTGCTGAGAACAGAGCAGAGTTTTGTTTGCCCAGATGGACTTTTAACTTTCACATGAAAGGATGTGACAGAGCACACCAGTTCATTCATGCAATCAGGATGAATTAATTCAAGCGAGAAAACAAGGAGTCTGTTGATTACGTGAATTATGTTGCAAGCAGAATCAAAACCATTGGCTGGGCATCAGAGCGGTCTTAATACAATGCAGAGATGGCATTGGAAATCTTGTTTGCTTTTCTTTGTGGGAGCAGTGGACAGAGTGGTGTGTCTTTTATGAAACAAAGCCACATATTTAACAGCCAATTTGTTTCTTCTGTATAAAAAACCTGCAGAAATAACTACATAACCATACTGTAAAAAAGTATTTCTGAAGTACATATTTATAGTACAGATTCACTGAAGATTAACACACAGATTTGAGACAGATAATGTCAATGCTGTGTCAAAATGTTTTGTGTTGTTTTTTTGTTCAGGAAGTTGCAGAGTACTACTCCAAACATGCTCAGTCTCCACAGAGGTGGCACACCCCACCAATAATAGAAGATCTAAAGGTATGTTCAGATATTTCAAATAGTTTTTACCTCTTTTTATTTATTTTTTTAAGTTTTATTTTATGACTACTTTTTCAGACCTGTCCAAGTTACAAACATCAATACAACAGAAACAGTACAATCCAACAACAATGAATTTAATCCAAACACAATGTAAATCATATGCCTTAGAGAACAAAAGAAGCATTTCAATATAACATCAAGAAGTGTTACTTCGATATCAGCCCAGCAGATTAAAGGGCTAAGTTTACTCAGAACTTGTCCAAACAGTGCACTTCCCTTCTAAGTCAACCCCACACCCCAGTCCATCATTAAAGGATTAAATTCAATGTTAATTATACCTATTTGCGTCTCTTCCTGATCCGCTCGAACTTCTGGAGCTCGGCTTGTCATCACAAGCATCTCACTTCCAAAGAAACATTCATTATGTGCGTGTTTATGCAATATAAGAAAGAAACTTAATTTTTTAATGTGCAGATTTTAGCTAAATGGCAGGTGAAATGTTTTGGCTTGCTTTATAATAATAGCATGCTTATTGTAAGATAAAAAAAAAAGGTTTGTTCTTCTGAGAGAAGACAAAGAGCAGACACTATAATCTCAACCTTGAACTAGTATATGCAGTCATCAGTAAACCCAGAGAAAGGAGAGTCTCCTGCCTATCTATATTTTGTTATGAGAAAATGCACTCAGTATGGGAGTGTTTGTTACTTAGTAGAACCACAGATGGAAATAGTCATGAGATAAAGACAATATTTTGCTTTGTCTCCGTGCGCACAAAACCTGTATACATAGTTATGTTGATTTCAGCTTTATAATTAAGAACAAAAAGCAAATACTCATGCTCATGTCTTCTCTGTATAGTAACGTGTATCTGTGTATCCAGGTGAAAGCCAGGGAGGCGGGGCTATGGAACCTGTTCCTGCCTGCGGTGAGCGGTCTCAGTCAGCTGGACTACGCCTATATCGCCGAGGAAACTGGACGCTGCCTCTTTGCCCCTGAAGTCTTCAACTGCCAGGCTCCAGGTAACACGTCCCATGTGGTGTTTGATGACTATATATACAACATGACTTTGCACTGCATTTCTGTGTTTAATTACTGTGTTTTAAACAAAAAGAAACCTCCCCAAAATAAGTCCATAAAAGCATATTATTTCCCAAATTGAGCTCATCAACACAGTGTGTGTTATGATGTGTCTTCCCAGACACGGGAAATATGGAGGTGCTCCACATGTTTGGCAGTGAGGAGCAGAAGAAGAAATGGCTGGAGCCTCTGCTCAGAGGGGAGATCCGCTCCTGCTTCTGTATGACAGGTATTTCCAAAACCACATCCTCCTGCATCACTTAAAAGGGTTTCAAACATGTGCTTCATGTCACAGGTGCCTGTGTTTTACAAAAGGCTAAACAAAGAAAACATACCATATTCTCTAGGGTCAGCTGAGATATGAGCATAATTTAAGAGTTGAAATAATTTACTGCTTATAGACTTGAGGGAGCATCTTGAAACAGTTACTGTAAGTGCCTCTCAGAATAAGTGTTTTTTCACGGGTTACTGATAAAGTTCAGTCGTCAGAATATTTTTTTCTGGTGACGGTTCTGGTCTTCAATGAGGCAAGTCGCACGGCTGCTACCAACTCTGTAGTTTGGGAATTTTGCATGCCATCTGAGAACACTAGCTGGCTATGAGTAATTTCTCCCTGTTTTCTCCCCGTTACTTTCCATGCTGCCTGGAAACTGCGGCGTGCTGTTGCCAGAGCTGGTTACAGAGGGTGTGAACCTCCCCATGGTTTTTCGTAAACACAGATGCTGATTAGGAATGTTTTGGGGATGTTTTGTGTCCCCGGTTTGGTAGATTTATTACACTGTGACGCGGGAAAGGAACCTCCATCTTGTGCTGATAAACAGCCACGACTTCTGACTTTGATAAGAGTCATCTGCTGTGGAGTTTCAGTGTGAAAATAGTGTGAGTCCACTATTTTTTTAACCACACTGCCTGTGGTTTGAGCTATAATCCAGACGTTTTTGGAAAAGATGGATCATAAAGCATAGGCAGAGGATTGGAGATATAAAATCTGTTAGAGTCAAACTGTCATTGGCTATTTTCTTTTATTTAGTGTAAAATTTGTATTTTGTGGTCCCTTCCCCAGAGCCTGATGTGGCCTCCAGTGATGCGACCAACATGGAGTGCACTCTTTATAGGGATGAAGACAACTATGTCATCAACGGCAAGAAATGGTGGAGCAGTGGTATGTCCGATTCTATTTCCTTTGGTTATATAAGGAAAAAATATACACATATGATTCCACCAAGAACACTGAAAAGCTTTGTGGTCCATTTAGGATGGAAAATGGCATTCGATAGCTTCAGACTCCATAAACAAGGAGTCCTTTTATGTTCGCCTAGTTCCACTTGCTTTAAATTATTATGTGAGACAAGTTTCCTTAAAGGGAAGAATGCATTAAAAAGAGTAAATCTGAAAAGTTCAGTGTCCCCTATGTTCTCAAGAGCTTTTTTCAGAAAGAGATGGTTCTATATGTAACCAAGATGTTGTAACAAAGCGCTGAAGAGATAAATGCTTTTCCAAACTACTAACATGTGGACAACAAAAAAACGCAGATGACTCTCTTCTAAGCATTATATAACATAACTTTTTAAAAGTTTAAAAATCTTGGATCCATTTAGTTCTGGAAAATATTTCTCAGAGCTGCTTTGGTTTGCCAGCAGGATGGACCAGTAAAACAGCACATATTCAAATCTCAACACGCACGCAGTGTGTGTTCATCAGCTGACATAAGCTGACAAAGTAAACAAGATGGCTAAATGCCCTAAACATAAATGTTAATATAAATGGCTCACTGTTGAAACTTTACTGAATTGACTTTATGCACGCTTTGCATGTGCTAATTCTCTGACTCAGACTAATCAGTGACTCATGTGTGAGTCAGTATTCTTCTGCTTAATGGCACTTTAGTCTAAATTTGGCCTCTTATTGACTCTATAAATAAGTTTGGATCGTATTTATCCTGTTGGAGCCTCGAGTATTTAGGTGAGGGTTATCACTTAAACATCTATGACTTGTATTAGTGTTTTTACATGTTTATCTTGCACCTCCTAAATCACTGTGAACTGAAAGATATTCCAGATGTTTCCTCTGACACAGATGTGGTCTGAGGTTTTGACTCCAACAGTGGCATGTTGTTTTTGTTGTTTTTTCGAATTTGCACGGAATTCCTTCTTGGAGCTGAAAACTTAAAAGGCCATGGTTTTCCCAAGAATGACGATTTCCATTTTCAAATGAATGTCTTTATGAAGTGCACAGTCTGTCACGTAGGTCTTTGATTAGTCTCTTTCCCTTTCTATTGTGCTTGGGAAGTTAAATTTCCACAAGTAGAAAAAATCTGGGGTTGTGTATATGTCCTCTGTCAGCATGAATACAGAATATCTCTCTGTTAGGAAGGAATGTGATGTGTTCATTTCATACTCACTGTGACCTGTGGTAAACCATATTATTCAAGAGTGGAAGTTGGAGGGATTTGTGCCTCTGTAGTTTGCAGACGCTCTTAATCCGATTTACAACAAAAGGAGAAGTAAAAGTAGACAAGGTGTGGAGTGAGATTATGTTGAAGGACAATGTTATGCTATGGTGTCTCAGTTTTTCCGAGTATCAAATGTAGTTTTCACTGCCAGCTCCTCACTGACATTTTGGGTGTTCCCCAATATGCTGTCCAAGAACCTTGGTTGCCTTCACAACATGTTCCCTAAAGGAGGATCTATGCATTTGTTTATATTTGTACAGTATTTTCTTCCATAGAGGAACAAAAGACTTGCCATCTGTGGTTTTCTGTTGTATTTCATTGTAAGAATACATGTCAGTTCCTGCATCAGTTTGTAGGGTTGTTTTTAAAATGCCTTGTAGTGGAATAACCCCTACAATAAATTAAAACTTGGGACTATTCACTTACATGAAGATTGTTGCATTAATCCACATATACTGCAGTTATCTGAAAGACATCTGTGGCACATTGTGAGTAGCTGGATGGGCGGGTCTGTGCTGTAGATGCTGCTGGTGCAGTTCTGTGGTGTGGAAGCTATATGAGAAAGTCCCATGGGCATGTACTGAAATTATTTCCAGACCTGCAATCTTTTATCTTTAAGCCATAGACGTTAGTATTTGCATACAAACTCACACAAACAGACTATGTACGGACATGTGTTGAACATTATTAGTAGTTGCTGGTGGAATGGAACTGTAACACAAGTCGGTATAATGTGGTTTCCTCAAGGCCAATTTAGGCTTGTTAAGTCCTGCAATTATATTTGGTGTTGAAGGGATAGTTCACCCCATCATCAAGAATACATATTTTCCTCTTACCTGTAGTGCTGTTAATCAGTCTAGATGGTTTTGGTTTCATTTGCTGAGTGTTGGAGATGTCGGCCGTAGAGATGTCTGCCTTCTCTCAAATATAATGGAACTCGGTTTGGGGTGCTCAAAGTGCCCTAAAAAGTACATTTTTACAAAAACTCAACAGCAATGTCTCTTTCTAGAAATCATGACCTGGTTACTCAAGATAATCCACATACCTTGTTGTGAGCAGTTTAATGGAGGAACTATTTTCTTTCTCCGACCATCAACCATATCACTGTGCAAATGGAATGTGCATCTACTCAGGAATGAGAGGCTCGTGCTTGTGACAACACAAGATGTAAACATTGGCATCCTCCTCCGCTGTTAGCTTTGTGGTGCTTGGTGAACTAGCAGTTGATGCACGCTTCCCGCTGCGCAGTGATACAGTTGGCAAGTGTAGTTCAGCTTGAAAGAAATCACAAAAAGGTCTGCGGATTATCTTGAGTAACCAGGTTGTGATTGGTGCAGAAAAAAGACATTTCTGTTGCGCTTTGAGCATCACAAGCCAAGTGCCATTTCGTTCCATTACATTGATAGACAGCACTACAGGTAAGAGGGAAAATATGTTTTTGATTTTGTATTGAACTGTCTCTTTACGTTTTTGAAACACGAGGTGTTTGCCAGTAATTTCTCGATTATTGACTGTTCAGAAAATCCTCATGTACATCCGGGTCAGACCATAATGAATTCAAATAAAATGCAGATTGTAACAGCAGATCTTAGTGGCAGCTTTATTCCTTTTTTAACTATGTTATCTTGTGACATGCAACTTAATACTTGTTTTTCCTGGGGACCCAGTCTTTCCTATAATAGGCAGACAAAGGCTTTGGCTACAGTTACAAGAGTCTCCAAGAAAACACACCTAGTTCCTTAGAGTCTGCTGTCACACATCCAAGTCCAAAGTCATTACAGTGGAAAGCAGATGACTAACAGGTACAGCAGATGGAAAGAATTGTAAACAGTGACATTTTTTCAACTCTGCAGATCTTAATGAAATATCTGTGGTGGATCTGGTCAGGAGGTTTGACCAATTTAAGATGACCTGCCACAGCTGCAGTATTGTAAACAGGCTTGAGTAAAACACTGTGACTCTTGGACTTAGGCCATCCCATGCTCTCAGCCTATGCAGTGAATGCATTAGGGTTAGCTTGAGCATAATGTTATGTGATGGCATTCAGATATTTCAAAGGGAAAAAGGTTAAAGTGACCATTTTTAGCAGTCTGCAGAGAGCATTTATATACCACTAAAATTATAAGTCATTACGCAGAATGATGGCTTACACCCCACTGCAAAGCATCTCTCTTTCAAGCTCATATTATGGAAATAAAATAAAGATGCGTGTATAAAAACGTCAGTCAGGCCTAAACCTTCTCCAAGGAACACGTTGCCTTTTTTCCAGTCTGAGAGGTCCTTCCTGCTGTTTGCTGTTCTTTTTGTTTGCCAAATGTTTTTCGACTCAATGGGTCACCCGCTGTGCAATCAAGCCACCCCTCATCCCAACCCCAAAGCCTTGGGATGTAGTAAAATGAGATACAGATGATCTCATGGAAGGCAGTGCAGACTGTAAGGTTGATTTGGATTTATCGTTGGAAATCAAGAGAAGTACTCGCAGCATCTTGAGTTTCAGCGGCTTTTAATTGCAACATACGTTTGTAGATGCTTGTCACTGAAAATCTTTATCTAACAAAATACATAATTGATAGAAAATACTTTGCTTGGTTAGTGCATATAAACTCACTGTACATAAATATTTATTACAATATGAAGTGAAATCTGTTGTTATTGATGTCTATCTTGTCTGATGGTAACAACATGTAAGTATATATAGGCCTACATACTGGTAGGCATATGATTTTGTATAGATGCTTACAGGAAAAATATGTTTTGAGTTTTAAATAGTAAAGGTGCTGGTGTCTTGGCATTCTGAACCAGACTGGGATTGAGACTGATTACGCGCGTTGAGTGCAATCTCCACTGCCGGCTCCTCATTGATGTGTTCCGTGTGTCTCCCAAGACGCTGTCCAAGACGCTTGACAGCCTTGAGGACGTGTCCCCTGAAAGATGATCCGATGAAGGCATAGAGGAGCGGGTTAATGCACGCGTGGGCCAGCGCCAGGCTCTCTGTCACTTGGATAGCTCGATCCAGGTCCTTGCTGACTTCACAGTCAGTCACAAGTATGTAGATGATGTCCATCGCTCGGATCAGCTTGACCACGTTGTAGGGCAGCTGGGTTAGCAGGAATACAGCCACGACAGCCAGCAGGACACGCAGGGCACGCCACTTCCGGTCCCTCCGCACCCCTGCTGCCTGGCTCAGCGCACGCCCTACCCAGCAGTAGCACGCCACCATGACCAAGAAAGGAAGCACAAATCTGAGAGTCACCTCCAGCAGCTCCAGGGCAGCCTTTGCAGGTCGGGCCATGCTGGGCGGATATATGGCTGTACAGACCATCCTGTGATGGGTGTGCTTCACTGTGGAGAAAACGAGTTCGGGCAAGCCAAGAAAGCCAGCTACAGCCCACAACACCACACACACCAGGAGCCACTGTCTCCATATCCGGCCACCTGTCCCAGTCCTGCCTGTTGTATTGTGGGCCACAGCGCGGTAACGATCCACGCTGATACATGCCAGCAGCAGCATGCCGCAGCTGAAGTTGGTACTGTAGAGGAAAGAGGTGAGCTTGCAGGCGCTTGAACCCAACTTCCAGCCGTGGACGGCATCAGCCGCCCAGAAAGGCAGGGTGAAGAGAAGCAGCAGGTCCGAAATGGCAAGATTAAGGATGCACACGTCTGTCAGGGTGCGTAATCGCAGCTTTGATGTGTAGACCACCACCACTAGGGCATTCCCAGCCAGGCCCACCACCAGAACCAGGGCATAGATGACCGGGAGGAAGACTCCGGCAAAAGAGCGAACTTCCTGCTTGTCACAAACGCTGTGTTCATAATAGTAATCATAACTGTCATTTAAGCTGGAGTCCTCGTCATCATGATAATAGAAATCGTCCATTTTTGTTGCTCTGCAGAGAAGAAAAAAAAACAATTTAAGGAAACATTTTATCTTAGTTTTAAACCCGGAAAACAATTTCTCTCTGTCCTATTGTGATATATGGGCTATGTAATCCATTACGTAAAAGTGCAGTTTGTGTGTTTGTTAACACAACGAAAGCAGAGTGCATTTGTAAACCATGTGTTGCTTTTCACCAGAAACAGGAAAAGGGAGTTCTTTCATTATTCTGCATGAAGGGAGACTCTCCTGCATGGTTTCCCTAACAGTTTAAGCCGCGTCTGTCTGAAGAGTGTGTGGGCTTGAATAACCCCAGAGGAAACAAAGCAGACAAGAGACTTGCAAAGGAACTAATTACCCCTTAAATTCACTTAGTTTGTATTCTGTTGGATACGGAGTGATCTGCAGACTAGGGTGGCAGCATTTACTACTCCCCATATCACAATTTTTTATCCATTTTGTCATCTTTTCCCAAATCCATAGCTGCAGGCTGCACTGCATGCTGATTACATCTACTAAGAGTTATGTAGGACAACCCATTCGCAGCTTGTCAACCTTATCTGATCTGTGAACAAATTGATCCAGATGTACACTTGTACACAGTTTCTTTTCTTTTTTTAGTGATAAATGTCATTTCCCCCCAGTGGGAGACAAAGTCAGGAATGACAGGAAATATGATGATGAGGATGACACACAAGTGCAAACAGGGTCTGGTGCCAGATTCAAATCCAGGATGTTGCTTTCACTGTATATGGTATGTGCTGGTTCAACAGGACATCCCATTGAAGCGAGACTTTAATCCAGACTAACTGTGTTGTTAACGTCACGTCCCCAGTTGTTTGCTCCAGATGGACACGTCGTGTCTACTGAAGACCACTGAATAATGTTCTGTGTTTATGTGAGCGTAGGTGTGATTTTTACCGTCACTGATCAAACTTACTCATGTTGCCTGGAAGTTTATCTCTTGTGGGACATCATGATAAGGAGTTGTAGTTATAGTAACTTATCTCACATTGTTCTCAAATAAATTAATATCATATCCTTATATTTTATTCAATTCACTAACAAGTGGAATTCAGGAAACCTCAAAACACATTACGTCATGGATGATGTAACTCCTGGCTGAAAACTATGCATGGAATATTTCCCGTGCATCCCAGGATCATTTTGGCGAATAACACTAGCTGCTAAGACGACAACAGTCGTTTTATGAAAATTCTCCAGGTTTGTTATATAATGACTCATTATCTCCTTCATGGGAGGAGCAGGAGTTACTAAAACAGATGGTCATAGGAACTTTCAGAAAAATGTTGAGTATCCCAGTGCTGTCAACAGCTGCGCTTCATATGTAAGGGGAGCATAATAGGTTATGTTTTTATTGGAGTTATTTGGGTTTTTTGGTCTCCAAAAATGGGCCAAATAACAACCATTATATTTGGGTATATAACTCAGAAGTTTAGTAAAGTGATGAAAAGTAATTATTTTGTTTGTTACTAATTATAATGAAATAAAAGTTTATTTTACTGCTGTAAGTGCAAATATACTGCCGTCAACAAACTTCAACAGCATTAGTAAACATAATCATTTCAAATTTTGCTGTTTAATTTTATTCTATATATGGAAAAACCATTCAGTCTGTTGGGATTGCTTTTTATTTTGCTTGTAACGTTTTTGTTGTTTGTTGTGTCTCACATTTAATTTATTTCATGTAAAAAACTCGAAAGAGTAAAGAGAGAGTAAAGCACAATCACTGAGACAAAAGTGCTGTTCGGTCTTACAACTGTGGTACTGACTTCAACGGTGCTCTGAGAGGAAACTTAAGTGTTTTCCGAAGAGCAAAACTTAACATTGAGGAGACACAGGGCTACAGAATGCAGGCGTCATTTAGCTTGTTATCATTACCTCACCGTGGTTATAATAATGTCATAAAATTATCCTGAGCAGGACTTTGACTGTTAACAGTTAACACAAAAGTGAACCATATGACTATCAGAAAAACAAGGCACAGTAGTTTTCAGCTTTAATAATGGTGAAATGAGTTCATGTAAAATGCAGACTCGGTTAGTTTAATGTCTTAAGATTAACAATACATAACATCCAATCAATACTCCATATACGATACAATTCTGTTAGCGAGAAGATACGAGAAAAATACATCCTCAGATTTTTTACATTCTACAAAGTAACAAAACTAATCAGTAAAGTGCTAAAGTTGAGATGATTTTCTTACCTTGTGTTTGTTCTTTTTTGAAAGATTTGTGAAGTTGGTTATATCCTTTTTTAAATCACATACAGACAGTGAGGAAAAAAGTTGTGTGCTCCACAGGACTGAAGTGACTGATCTCTTTTCCTAAGCCCGCCCCTCTCCCTTCACTGCCAACACTCTACCTCTCCACTGCGTAGCTCTGTCCATGCACGTGCATGTGTATATGTCTTTAAGACTGTGTTATGATGCAGGTTAAATGAATAAACAAAGAAATCCTTTAGTCTGTCTGCTGTCTTTGTTTGCTGTTTGTGGACAGAAGTGCCAAAGACAAGCTGTTTTTCAGTCCCTGATAAACTGTGAACGTAATCTCTCACTCTCAATGTCATGCAGAGTGCCAGGGTGTCTGCCCTCTGTTTATGTCTGTGCAAGAGAAGAAATGATAAAAGGATACAAAATAACATGCCATGTGGAAGCATGTTTGTCCCATTTACATGGCTTATTGTTTATTGTGGATTGCTGGATTGCAGCAATTATTGTTTGTATTTATTGTTTGTCAGCCCAACTCACATTAGCAAAAAAAATCAGCCAATTTAACCATTCTATTTTAGATGCTTTTAACTTGAAATTTGTCAGTGTAACTTCAGTATTTTGGGTTTTTCCTCAAATACTCTTCCTTATTTTAGCTTCCTCAGAAACAGTTGACTTGTTTTAAATCTCCTTCTGTCTCTCAGTCTTTTTTTCTCTCTCTTTTATCCACCTGGATATAAATAAATTCTAAAAATATATACATTTTAAGCTAGACATCTTAGGCAAAGATAAAAAAGGTGTTTGTTTTTGAAGTATGTCATACTGACGTGAAAGTTAAAAAAAACAAAACAAAAAAAACCTGTCACGTTCCCAGCAAGCTGGATTACTGTGCTGGGAAGGATTATTTTCATTCCAGTGGTGACGGGACGTGTATGGGCATGGCTGCTGCATGACAGCAGGACTCACCTTATATCATGGACCCTGAGACTTACCTAAGGGTTCTCAGGAAAACCCGACCTGCTCTCATGGCAAAAGAGTTTTCCTAGATGCAGTTTTTGGGTGGAGTCCGATGTTGTATTAATGCCCTTTGTCAGAGTGCAAGTACAGCCGTTTAATGTTTGTTTAAATTTGTGCAATCAGAGACTGTTTGTTGAAGTGCTCACATGCGCTCATGCTGAGATTCTCATGCTGTGACTTTTCAGACTATTGATGTCTCGGCTGTTGCTGTCTGGTGTCCATATGTCTTGTCCGTAGGGGACAGTTTTGCCACTTGGACAGAAATATAAACAGGAAGGCAGACCTTGGGTTACCCTGCCTGTGCCTTAGGGACCCAATGCTGCTTTGGAGTCCGTCGGACAGTGAACTCCCAAGCAGGGAAATGCCAAAGTATTCTGCATTTGCTCATCATCTCTGTGCACTTGAGCTACATTGTTATCAAACATTTCACATCATCCATCCATTTCCAGTGTAACTATGTTTTGTGATATCTTGTAAAATGATTTAAATGACATATGATTTTGCCCTCTGGCGGGTGTTTTTTTGGGGGGTTTTTAATATTTTTGCAGCCATGAAAGAAGCATGTTATCCAGCAGCAAAGGCTTTTTAGATTTTCAGTTTCTTCCGAACAAACAAAATCTTTTCTATGACAAACTAAATGTTGCTCAATGTGAAAAAATCAAACTCAGGAAATGTAAATCAACCTGTGGCTGTCTCAGGAGGACGTTCTCATGCCATCAATCCGTCACGAGCTCCATCCACATTTAGCACTTGCCAGTCAGCGACAGGCATTGTTGCCAACAAGACTCAGGTAGTGAAACAGTAAAGGATATACTGTGAAAAGTTGTGTGTTCTGTTCTGTTTTACCAGCAGACAGCAAGAAAACATGAATACAAATAAACCACAGCATTTCTGACTGTTCCCTGCAGGTGCTGGCAATCCCCAGTGCAAAGTGGCCATTGTGATGTGCAGGAGCGGATCTCAGGATGTTAGCAGCAGGTCAGTGGAACAGTTATGTGGTGAGCAATATTGGCCATGTTGAAACCACAAGTTTTATTATTCCAAGATTTTTATGTAGCAGTATTCCAGTCCTCCCAATTAAGATACTCATCTGGTTTTTACAGATTTTTTATATTCAATAATCCTGTGTTTGCCTCTGTACCTCATTTTTTCCCATCAACTTCCCTCTTTGCCCTCTTGCTTGGTTAGGGAACAGGGTGTACTTCCCAGCATACACTTGCATTTTAATACCTGCCTGTTGCCTAGTCTTTCTGCCTAGAGGTTTGGATAACATTACAGAAAAATGTATCAATTTAATCTTGTTGACACTTGGTGTCAGTTAAAGATCAGAGCCAATTATATGTCAGCCACTTGATTTAATTTGCACCAGTTACAAGAATTTAAAATGTACATGGGAAAAAAACAACCCAGAAACAACCACACCCAAGATATGTAATCCACTTTCTCCTTGTTTTGTCAGCAGTGTAACAAGGCACACACCCAATCTTGTTTGCAGAGTAAAATAAAATCAGGGTGGAAATATATTACATTAAAAGCAGCATGTAATGCTATCTATCTAGTTATTGTGAAATGACAGATTTAAATAAATATTTGGTCTAAATAAAATGCATTATTTCCTCTAAACTTGTTTCTTAGGCATGGCCAACACAGTATGATCCTTGTCCCTATGGACACACCAGGTGTAAAGCTTGTCCGACCGCTCACTGTGTTTGGACAGGATGGTAAGATTATTTCTGTCATTACATCCTGTTTTTTTTCACAATAATTTTCCTTTGTCATGCAAATATGACAAATGAGCCTTCTGAACGTAATTAATCAGTTCTCTCCCTTCTTTTTGTGCTCAGACGCCATCCATGGTGGCCACTTTGAAGTGCACTTTGAAAATGTGCACGTCCCTGCCTCCAACATTATTCTCGGTAAGAGACTGTATCGCCATGTGTTCCTGTTTAAACTCATTTACTCACATTATGTCTTCCTAACAACGACACCACACCTGTAAAGCTATAGAAATATATTTTGGTTGTCTGGACAATGAAGTGATTCTGGTGTAATAATTATGTGTATGAGGTTACTAGGCCAGGGATAACATTTCCCTCCTGTGATGATTCACAATAGCCTTCTGGCTTCTGTCCCACTGTGTATTTGTTTGCAGGAGAGGGCAGGGGATTTGAGATTGCCCAGGGTCGTCTGGGGCCAGGCAGGCTGCACCACTGTATGAGAGCTGTTGGTGTGGCAGAGTTGGCACTGGAGCTGCTGTGCCATCGAGCTGCCTCCAGGAACGCATTTGGAAAGAAACTGTACCAACATGTAAGCGAACACTGAGGCTAGAAATTCCAGCAACTTAAATTTAAGTGCTTTGGTACTGTAGCATGCGTAGATCTACTTCCCTCTGGTGACACCCAGTGGACAGATTTTTAGATGCAGCTTGAGTAAATGTTCTCTCCTTTTTGTTATCTGCTGTGCGTGTAGGAAGTTGTGGCTCACTGGATAGCAGACTGTCGTCTCGTGATTGAACAGACCCGCCTGCTGACGCTGCATGCTGCTAATGCCCTGGATACACAGGGCAGCAGGGCCGCTCGCAAACAGGTAAAACTGCCAATAGTCTGTTTTGGACAAATTAACATGTTGTGTATCAAATCCAGCAATTAGACCTCCCAATGCAAAGTATAAATGTCAATTTCCAAAAGTTAACACCCTTTGAAGCAGTTGGACAACCATTCACAATTAGTTTTTACTTTTACAAGAACAACTGCTTTATTTTCTGTAAACATTGCATTATTGAGGAATATCGGACACTTTGTTGAGCTGTATACTGTATGTTTATTATTAATGCTCGGTTGTTATTATTATTTATTTATTTATTATATTATTTCTAGTGACATACTACACTATGACTTTTTCTTACTTTTTCAGATGTCACTGTAACTTTTTTCCAACTATTTTGGACAACATGCTATACTGTGAATTTTTTATGCCATTTTGGAAAACATAATATACTATGAATTATTTATGCTATTTTGGAGGACATACTATACTATGACTTTTTCATGCTATCTTGGATGACATGTTTTACTATGACTTTTTTATCCAATTTTGGACAACATACTATAGTATTACTTTTCGAACAGCAAACAATACTGTGACTTTTTATGCCGTTTTCGAAGACAGAGCATACTATGTCCTTTTTATGCCATTTCCATTCCATTTCCAGTGTAACTATGTTTTGTGATATCTTGTAAAATGATTTAAATGACATACTACAGTATGACATTTTTATGCCATTTTGGACAACATATTTTACTTTGACTTTTTTTTTATGCCATTTTGCATGACATACATACACCCAACTTCACACAAAAACATAGTGTAGTGTGTCGTCCATCATTACCCAAAGTCACACAAAAATGTCATGGTATAGTATGTCGTCAAAAATGGCCCAAAATAGTGGATTCATGAATTAATTAGCAATTAGGAACAATAAGTTATAGCTCATTTTGCCTTATTAATCAATCTAGTCTCGTGATTTAAATAATTAACACATTTTAATAAATAACACACACATCACAAGATCAAGTGTCTTTATAAATGAAAGGTTTATTAAACTACTCACGACACAGCAAAACTACTCCTAGAAAGACGACAAATAATTGAGTTTAATAATAACTACGAATAAATGATGAAACAATTAATACAGCAAAGACACAAAGTGAATAAAATGACTAAATGAACAAGAAACTCATAAATGAAGCAACAATAAAATGAGGGGATGAAAACTAGTGAGGAACTGAATTAGATGTGACATCTGGACTTGATCAGGTGCACTGAAATAGTGCAAGATGATCAAGCAGATGAGAATTTAAAATTACAGAAAAGGCAATGTCAAGCATCGATCAACAGCAGAGAGGCAACCTATCCATGAAACATTGAAGGAATAGATAAAGAGGCCTGATCAGAGAATAACCCATAATTGTATAAATGGGAGATCCTAACCGAGGTCTAACACTTCCTATGTTTCCCTATCATTTAAGAGCATCAACCCCATAACAGCACAGGAAAGATCGTTTCACCTTCCTCAGAAGTCTCAATGCCAGGGAAAAGGTTCACTCTGGAAAGTTGCAGTGTGGCCTTTGTGAGGACACTGGACGGGCAGCTCCATTAGGCTCAGCTTAAGTTTGATTCCTCCATCTCTCTCTCTCTCCATGAACAGCTGGATCATCTTCTGACACCTCGTGTGGCTGAGATGAGATCACGATGACAGCTTATCAGGCTTCGTTTCATTTGAAGTCTCTTTTGTCCCACAGTCTGTCTCGTGCAATGTCCTCTGGTTCAAAATTGTCATTTAGAATACGTGACAGGGCTCTTTCCAAAGTTCTCTCTGTCAAGGTAGATTAACAGCAGCTCACAGCATCTCAAGGCTGCAAATACACTCCTTCCTTTTATCACTTCTACTGTTGTAAGTGTCTAGATGTAACGTTTTTCTTAAGTTTTGATAAAGTTCACTACAGGCCTTCAAATCTTTAATATTTGATTCATGACGCTCTCCTCTGCTGATCGATACCAAACACTTATGAGAAAACCAAATAATTCTCTGGCAGATCATTAACTAAGTAACATACATACTTTTGCAACATACTATGCTATTGTATGTCCTGGCACGCTATTTTATGCTGTTTTTAGGTGTTTACAGCTGTTTTGGAATGTGTCATATTTTGACATTCTTGCCTTTTTGATCATTTTTTAAGCATGCGATTTTATGGTGTTTTTGGCCGTTTGCGGTGGCGTGTCTCTGCACACTATTTCATGCTGTTTTAAGGTGTTTTAAGCTCTTTTTGGGACATGTCATATTTTGACATTTTTGCCTTACTATAGCCTTGCCTTTTCGGTCATATTTTCAACATGCGATTTTATGCTGTTTTTGTTCATTTCTGCAACAAATTACGCTGTGGCGTGTTTCTGCACGCTATTTCATGCTGTTTTAAGGTGTTTTAAGCTCTTTTTGGGACATGTCATATTTTGACATTTTTGCCTTACTATAGCCTTGCCTTTTCGGTCATTTTTTTCAACATGCCATTTTATGGTGTTTTTGGCTGTATTTGCAACAAATGATGCTGTGGCGTTTTTCTGCACGCTATTTTATGCTGTTTTAAGGTGTTTTTAGCTCTTTTTGGGACATGTCATATTTTGACATTTTTGCCTTACTATAGCCTTGCCTTTTTGGTCATTTTTTTCAACCTGCGATTTTATTGTGTTTTTGGTCGTTTTTGCAACAAATTATGCTGTGGCGTGTTTTTGCACGCTATTTTATGCTGATTAAAGGTGTTTTAATCCATTTTTGGGGACATGTCATATTTTGACATTTTTGCCTTACTATAGCCTTGCTTTTTGGTCATTTTTTCAACATGCGATTTTATGGTGTTTATGGTTGTTTTTGCAACAAATGATGCTATGTGGCGTGTTTCTGCACGCTATTTTATGCTGTTTTAAGGTGTTTTAAGCTCTTTTTGGGACATGTCATATTTTGACATTTTTGCCTTACTATAGCCTTGCCTTTTTGGTCATTTTTTTCAACATGCGATTTTTATGGTGTTTTTGGCTGTATTTGCAACAAATTATGCTGTGGCGTGTTTCTGCATGCTATTTTATGCTGATTAAAGGTGTTTTAATCCATTTTTTGGGACATGTCATATTTTGACATTTTTGCCTTACTATAGCCTTGCCTTTTTGGTCATTTTTTTCAACATGCGATTTTATGGTTTTTTTTGGCTGTTTTTGCAACAAATTATGCTGTGGCGTGTTTCTGCACGCTATTTTATGCTGATTAAAGGTGTTTTAATCCATTTTTGGGACATGTCATATTTTGACATTTTTGCCTTACTATAGCCTTGCTTTTTGGTCATTTTTTTCAACATGCGATTTTATGGTGTTTTTGGCTGTATTTGCAACAAATTATGCTGTGGCGTTTCTCTGCACGCTATTTTATGCTGTTTTAAAGGTGTTTTAATCCATTTTTGGGACATGTCATATTTTGACATTTTTGCCTTACTATAGCCTTGCCTTTTTGGTCATTTTTTTCAACATGCGATTTTATATGTGTTTTTGGTGTTTTTGCAACAAATGATGCTGTGGCGTGTTTCTGCATGCTATTTTATGCTGATTAAAGGTGTTTTATCCTTTTTGGGGACATGTCATATTTTGACATTTTTGCCTTACTATAGCCTTGCCTTTTTGGTCATTTTTTTCAACATGCGATTTTATGGTGTTTTTGGCTGTATTTGCAACAAATTATGCTGTGGGCATTTTTCTGCACGCTATTTTATGCTGATTAAAGGTGTTTTAATCCATTTTTTTTGGGACATGTCATATTTTGACATTTTTGCCTTACTATAGCCTTGCCTTTTTGGTCATTTTTTTCAACATGCGATTTTATGGTGTTTATGGTTGTTTTTGCAACAAATGATGCTGTGGCGTGTTTCTGCACGCTATTTTATGCTGTTTTAAGGTGTTTTAAGCTCTTTTTGGGACATGTCATATTTTGACATTTTTGCCTTACTATAGCCTTGCCTTTTTGGTCATTTTTTCAACATGCGATTTTATGGTGTTTTTGGCTGTATTTGCAACAAATTATGCTGTGGCGTTTTCTGCATGCTATTTTATGCTGATTAAAGGTGTTTTAAACCATTTTTGGGACATGTCATATTTTGACATTTTTGCCTTACTATAGCCTTGCCTTTTTGGTCATTTTTTTTCAACATGCGATTTTATGGTGTTTTTGGCTGTATTTGCAACAAATTATGCTGTGGCGTGTTTCTGCATGCTATTTTATGCTGATTAAAGGTGTTTTAATCCATTTTTGGGACATGTCATATTTTGACATTTTTGCCTTACTATAGCCTTGCCTTTTTGGTCATTTTTTCAACATGCGATTTTATGGTGTTTATGGCTGTATTTTTGCAACAAATGATGCTGTGGCATGTTTATGCACGCTATTTTATGCTGATTTAAAGGTGTTTTAAGCTCTTTTTGGGACATGTCATATTTTGATATTTTTGCCTTACTATAGCCTTGCCTTTTTTGTCATTTTTTCAACATGCGATTTTATGGTGTTTATGGTTGTTTTTGCAACAAATGATGCTGTGGCGTGTTTCTGCACGCTATTTTATGCTGTTCTAAAGGTGTTTTAAGCTCTTTTTGGGACATGTCATATTTTGACATTTTTGCCTTACTATAGCCTTGCCTTTTTGGTCATTTTTTTCAACATGCGATTTTATAGTGTTTATGGTTGTTTTTGCAACAAATGATGCTGTGGCGTGTTTCTGCACGCTATTTTATGCTGTTTTAAGGTGTTTTCAGCCATTTTTGGGAAATGTCATATTTTGACATTTTTGCCTTACTATAGCCTTGCCTTTTTGGTCATTTTTTTCAACATGCGATTTTATGGTGTGTTTTTGGCTGTATTTGCAACAAATTATGCTGTGGCGTGTTTCTGTACGCTATTTTATGCTGATTAAAGGTGTTTTAAGCCATTTTTGGGACATGTCATATTTTGACATTTTTGCCTTACTATAGCCTTGCCTTTTTGGTCATTTTTTCAACCTGCGATTTTATGGTGTTTTTGGTCGTTTTTGCAACAAATTATGCTGTGGCGTGTTTCTGCATGCTATTTTATGCTGATTAAAGGTGTTTTAATCCATTTTTGGGACATGTCATATTTTGACATTTTTGCCTTACTATAGCCTTGCCTTTTTGGTCATTTTTTCAACATGCGATTTTATGGTGTTTATGGTTGTTTTTGCAACAAATGATGCTGTGGCGTGTTTCTGCACGCTATTTTATGCTTTTTTAAGTGTGTTTTAAGCTCTTTTTGGGACATGTCATATTTTTGACATTTTTTGCCTTACTATAGCCTTGCCTTTTTTGGGGACATGTCATATTTTTTTTTTCAACTTGCGATTTTATGGTGTTTTTGGCTGTATTTGCAACAAATTATGCTGTGGCGTGTTTCTGCATGCTATTTTATGCTGATTAAAGGTGTTTTTAATCCATTTTTGGGACATGTCATATTTTGACATTTTTGCCTTACTATAGCCTTGCCTTTTTGGTCATTTTTTTCAACATGCGATTTTATGGTGGTTTTTGGCTGTTTTTGCAACAAATTATGCTGTGGCGTTTCTCTGCACGCTATTTTATGCTGATTAAAGGTGTTTTAATCCATTTTTGGGACATGTCATATTTTGACATTTTTGCCTTACTATAGCCTTGCCTTTTTGGTCATTTTTTTCAACATGCGATTTTATGGTGTTTTTTTGGTGTTTTTGCAACAAATTATGCTGTGGCGTTTCTCTGCACGCTATTTTATGTGTTAAAGGTGTTTTCAGCCATTTTTGGGACATGTCATATTTTGACATTTTTGCCTTACTATAGCCTTGCCTTTTTGGTCATTTTTTTCAATATGCGATTTTATGGTGTTTATGGTTGTTTTGCAACAAATTATGCTGTGGCGTTTTCTGCACGCTATTTATGCTGTTTTAAGGTGTTTTAAGCTCTTTTTGGGACATGTCATATTTTGACATTTTTGCCTTACTAACCTTGCCTTTTTGGTCATTTTTTTCAACATGCGATTTTATGGTGTTTTTGGTTGTTTTTGCAACAAAAACTATGCTGTGGTGTGTTTTCTGTACGCTATTTTATGCTGATTAAAGATGTTTTAATCCATTTTTGGGACATGTCATATTTTGACATTTTTGCCTTACTATAGCCTTGCCTTTTTGGTCATTTTTTTCAACATGCGATTTTATGGTGTTTTTGGCTGTATTTGCAACAAATTATGCTGTGGCGTTTCTCTGCACGCTATTTTATGCTGATTAAAGGTGTTTTAATCCATTTTTGGGACATGTCATATTTTGACATTTTTGCCTTACTATAGCCTTGCCTTTTTGGTCATTTTTTCAACATGCGCGATTTTATGGTGTTTATGGTTGTTTTTGCAACAAATGATGCTGTGGCGTGTTTCTGCACGTTATTTTATGCTGTTTTTAAGGTGTTTTAAAGCCATTTTTGGGACATGTCATATTTTTACATTTTTGCCTTACTATAGCCTTGCCTTTTTTGTCATTTTTTCAACATGCAATTTTATGGTGTTTTTGGTTGTCCATCCATCCATCCATTTTCTTCTGCTTATCTGGGGTCGGGTTGCGGGGGCAGCAGCCTAAGCAGGGAAACCCAGACTTCCCTCTCCCTGGCCACTTCGTCCAGCTCTTCCCGGGGGACCCCGAGGCGTTCCCAGGCCAGCTGTGAGACGTAAGTCTCTCCAGCGTGTCCTGGGTCTTCCCCCGGGCCTCCTACCGGTGGGACGTGCCCTGAACACCTCACCAGGGAGGCGTCCTGGAGGCATCCTAATTAGATGCCCGAGCCACCTCATCTGGCTCTTCTCAATGCGGAGGAGCAGCGGCTCTACCCGAGCTCCTCCCGGATGACCGAGCTTCTCACCCTATCTCTAAGGGAGAGCCCAGCCACCCTACGGAGGAAACTCATTTCGGCCGCTTGTACCCGCGATCTTTGTTCTTTCGGTCACTACCCAAAGCTCATGACCATAGGTGAGGGTAGGAACGAAGATCGGCTGGTAAATCGAGAGCTTTGCCTCTCATCTCAGCTCCCTCTTCACCAAGACAGACCGGTGCAGAGTCCGCATTACTGCAGACGCTGCACCGATCCGCCTGTCGATCTCCCGTTCCATCCTTCCCTCACTCGTGAACAAGACCCCGAGGTACTTAAACTCCTCCACTTGGGGCAGGACTTCATCCCCGATCCGGAGGGGGCACGCCACCCTTTTCCGGCTGAGAACCATGGTCTCGGATTTGGAGGTGCTGATTCTCATTCCAGCCGCTTCACACTCGGCTGCGAACCGATCCAGTGAGAGCTGAAGGTCGCGGCCCGATGAAGCAACAGGACCACATCATCTGCAAAGAGCAGAGACCTAATCCTGAGGTCACCAAACCGGACCCCCTCAACACCCTGGCTGCGCCTAGAAATTCTGTCCATAAAAGTTATGAACAGAATCGGCGACAAAGGGCAGCCCTGGCGGAGTCCAACCCTCACCGGAAACGAGTTCGACTTACTGCCGGCAATGCGGACCAAGCTCCGGCACCGGTCATACAGGGAACGGACAGCCCGTATCAGGGAGTCCGAAACCCCATATTCCCGGAGAACCCCCCACAGGACTCCCCGAGGGACACGGTCGAATGCCTTCTCCAAGTCCACAAAGCACATGTGGACTGGTTGGGCAAACTCCCAAGCACCCTCAAGGATCCTGCCAAGGGTCCAGAGCTGGTCCACAGTTCCACAACCGGGGCGAAAACCGCATTGCTCCTCCTGAATCGGGGTTCGACTATCCGGCGGACCCTCCCTCTCTAGTACCCCCGAATAGACCTTACCAGGGAGGCTGAGGAGTGTGATCCCCCTGTACTTGGAACACATCCTCCGGTCCCCCTTCTTGAAAAGAGGGACCACCACCCCAGTCTGCCAGTCCAAGGGCACTGCCCCCGATGTCCACACAATGTTGCAGAGTCGTGTCAGCCACGACAGCCCCACAACATCCAGGGCCTTGAGGAACTCCGGGCGGACCTCGTCCACCCCCGGGGCCCTGCCACCGAGGAGCTTTTTTACCACCTCGGTAACCTCAACCCCAGAGATAGAGGAGCCCATCCCCGGGTCCCCAGGCCCTGCTTCCCCAACGGAAGGCGTGTCAGTGGGATTGAGAAGGTCTTCGAAGTATTCCTTCCACCGATCCACAACATCCCGAGTCGAGGTCAGCAGTGCGCCCCGTCGCCCACCATACACAGTGTTGACGGAGTACTGTTTCCCCCTCCTGAGACGCCGGACGGTGGTCTAGAACCTCCTCGAAGCCGTCCGGAAGTCGTTTTCCATGGCCTCGCCGAACTCCTCCCATGCCCGGGTTTTCGCCTCGGCGACCGCCCCCGCCGCACTCCGCTTGGCCTGTCGGTACCTGTCTGCTGCTTCCGGAGTCCCACAGGCCAAGAAGGCCCGATAGGACTCCTTCTTCAGCTTGACGGCACCACCCCTTACTGCTAGTGTCCACCAGCGGGTTCGGGTGTTGCCGCCCCGACACGCACCAACCACCTTACGGCCACAGCACCGGTCGGCCGCCTCAGCAATGGAGGCACGGAACACGGCCCACTCAGACTCAATGTCCCCAGCCTCCCCCGGGACATGGTCGAAGCTCTTCCGGAGGTGGGAGTTGAAGCTCCTTCTGACGGGAGACTCTGCCAGACGTTCCCAGCAGACCCTCACAATGCGTTTGGGTCTGCCAGGTCTGACCGGCGTCCTCCCCCACCATCGGAGCCAACTCACCACCAGGTGGTGATCGGTTGACAGCTCCACCCCTCTCTTCACCCGAGTGTCCAAGACATACGGCCGCAAGTCCAACGATACGACTACAAAGTCGATCATTGAACTGCGGCCTAGGGTGTCCTGATGCCAAGTGCACATATGGACACCCTTATGCTTGAACATGGTGTTCGTTATGGACAATCTGTGGCGAGCACAGAAGTCCAATAACAAAACACCACTCGGGTTCAGATCGGGGGGGCCATTCCTCCCGATCACGCCCCTCCAGGTCTCACTGTCGTTGCCAACGTGAGCGTTGAAGTCCCCCAGCAGAACGAGGGAGTCCCCAGAAGGAGCACTCTCCAGCACCCCCTCTAAGGACTCCAAAAAGGGTGGATACTCTGAACTGCTGTTTGGACCATAGGCACAAACAACAGTCAGGATCCGTCCCCCAACCCGAAGGCGGAGGGAGGCTACCCTCTCATTCACCGGCGTAAACTCCAATGTACAGGCGCCGGGCAGGGGTGGCAATACTTATTACCCCCCGGCTCGGTGCCTGTACGTTGGAGTTTACGCCGGTAAACTCACCAGTGGCAACTCCAGAGTGGAAGAGAGTCCATCCCCTCTCAAGATGACTGGTTCCGGAGCCCAAGCCATGTGTCGAGGTGAGGCCGACTATATCTAGTCGGAACTTCTCAACCTCGCGCACCAGCTCAGGCTCCTTCCCCACCAGAGAGGTGACATTCCACGTCCCCAGAGCTAGCTTCTGCAGCCGAGGATCAGACCGCCAAGGTCCCCGCCTTCGGCTGCCGCCCAGCTCACATTGCACCCGACCCCTACGGCCCCTCCTACGGGTGGTGAGCCCACGGGAAGGAGGTCCCATGTCACCTCTTCGGGCTGTGCCCGGCCGGGCCCCATGGGTAAAGGCCCGGCCACCAGGCTCTCGCCATCAAGCCCCACCCCCAAGCAGAAACACGCCACAGCATCATTTGTTGCAAAAACAACCATAAACACCATAAAATTGCATGTTGAAAAAATGACGAAAAGGCAAAGCTATAGTAAGGTAAAAATGTCAAAAATATGACATGTTCCAAAAAGAGCTTAAAACACCTTAAAACACTATAAAAATAGTACTCAGAGAAACGCCACAGCATAATTTGTTGCAAAAACAACCAAAAACACAATAAAATCGCTTGTTGAAAAAATGACCGAAAAGGCAAGGCTATAGTAAGGCAAAAATGTCAAAATATGACATGTCCCAAAAATGTCTGAAAACACCTTTAATCAGCATAAAATAGCGTTCAAAGAAACGCCACAGCATCATTTGTTGCAAAAACAACCAAAAACACAATAAAATCGCATGTTGAAAAAATGGCCGAAAAGGCAAGGCTATAGTAAGGAAAAAAAGGCCAAATATGACATGTCCCAAAAAGAGCTTTAAAACACCTTAAAACAGCATAAAATAATGTGCAGAAAAACGCTACAGCATAATTTGTTGCAAAAATGGACAAAAACAGAATAAAATCGCATGTTGAAAAAATGACCGAAAAGGCAAGGCTATAGTAAGGCAAAAATGTCAAAATATGACATGTCCCAAAAAGAGCTTAAAACACCTTTAAACAGCATACAATAGCGTGCAGAAACACGCTACAGCATAATTTGTTACAAAAATGGACAAAAACACAATAAAATCGCATGTTGAAAAAATGACCGAAAAGGCAAGGCTATAGTAAGGCAAAAATGTCAAAATATGACATGTCCCAAAAAGAGCTTAAAACACCTTAAAACAGCATAAAATAATGTGCAGAAAAACGCTACAGCATAATTTGTTGCAAAAATGGACAAAAACAGAATAAAATCGCATGTTGAAAAAATGACCGAAAAGGCAAGGCTATAGTAAGGCAAAAATGTCAAAATATGACATGTCCCAAAAACTGCTGAAAATACCTTCAAATGGCATAAAATAGCGTGCAGAGACACACCACAGCATCATTTGTTACAAAAATGGACAAAAACAGAATAAAATTGCATGTTGAAAAAATGACCGAAAAGGCAAGGTTATAGTAAGTCAAAAATGTCAAAATATGACATGTCCCAAAAAGAGCTTAAAACACCTTAAAACAGCATAAAATAGGGTGCAAAGAAATGCCACAGCATAATTTGTTACAAAAACGGCAAAAAACACCATAAAATTGCATGTTGAAAAAATGACCGAAAAGGCAAGGCTATAGTGAGGCAAACGTGAAAATATGGACATGTCACCTTTTGACATTTTTTGCCGTATCATCGTATTGCATCTTTGGTTGTGTCATTTTTGCATGAAAAAAAAATTGTATGTCGACCAAAATGGCATGAAAAAGTCATACTATATTTGTTGTTCAAAGTGGCATGTAACAGTCATAGTACAGAATCTTGTCCAAAATGGCATAAAAAAGTCATAAAGTTTGTCGTCCCAAACAGCATAAAAAAGTCATGATATAGTATGTCGTCAAAACCAGCATAAAAAAAGTCATAGTACAGCACGTGTCCAAAATGGCCTAAAAAATGTCGTAGTATATTATGTCATCTAAAATGGCATAAAGTAGTCATAGTATAGTATGTTGTCCGAAAAACACTGCTTCATGCCATTTTAGAAGATTTACTGTACAGTGATTTCATGCTCTATTAGATGATATTCTGTACTCTGACTAATGCCCTTTTGGAAACCCATACTATACTATGACTTTTAGTCATACTATGACTTTTTCATAACATTTTGGACTACATACTGCACTATGGCCTCAAGCCATTACATGGTGCCACTACCTTGTGGGGTCTCGACTGTGACTTTTTGCCAGGCAGCAGGAAGGGGCGGGGCCCCCGGTCACACTGACCCCTGGCATCATGGACTGGCCCTGGGGGCATGTAATGTCACCTCTCTGGTGGGGAAGGAGCTGGAGCTGATGTGGGAGTTGGAGTAGTACTGACTAGATACAGTTGGGCTCAGCTCCACGCGCAGCTCTGCCTCTGGAAGCATAACCCTGGAGCTGTCCAGGGTGAGAGGCGCCTGGCGGGTGAGGGGATATTCACGAGCTGCCGGCTGAGTGCCGCTGTCTTGGAGTTTACTTCAATGCGATTGTGTGTTACAAAGAGGAGGTCTCTGATTGTTGTTTGTGCGTATGCACCAAACAGTCGTTCAGAGTACCCAACCTTCTTGGAGTCTCTGAGCGGTGTCCAGGAAAGGGTGCCGATGGGGACTCCGTGGATGGAGGTCCGATTCAGGGACCTCAGTATCGCATCTCTGCTCTTTGCAGATGATGTGGTTTTGGCTTCGTCACACTGTGACCTCCAGCATGCACTGGGGCGGTTTGCATCCAAGTGTGAGGCAGGCAGGATGGAAGTCAAGACCTCCAAATATGAGGCCATGGACTGTAGCCCCAAGTGAAGGAGTTCAAGTATCTGGGGGTCTTGTTCATGGATGAGGGTAGAACGGAGCGTGACATGGACAGGCGGTTTGGTGCGGCATCCGTAGTGATGCGGAAGTTGCGTAGGACTGTCATGGTGAAGAAGGAGCTGAGCAGGAAGGCAAAGCTCTGAACTGACCGATCCATCTATGATCCAACCTTCACCTATGGCCATGAGCTCTGGATAGTGACTGAAAGGATGAGATCGTGGATACAAGCAGCCAAAATGAGTTTCCTCTGCAGGGTGGCTGGGCTCAGCCTCAGAGATAAGGTGAGGAGCTTAGACATCCAGGAGGAGCTCGGAGTAGAGCCGCTGCTCCTTCGCATTGAAAGGGGCCACGTGAGGTGGTTTTGGCATCTGATCTGGATGCCTCCCACTGGAGGTTTTACAGGCACGCTGGAGAGATTATATATCTCGTCTTGCCTGGGAAGGAGGAGCTGGACAACATTGCTGAGGAAAGGGACGCCAAGAATACTCAGCTCCACCTGTTGCCCCCACGACCAAGCGGACGACAGCGGATGGGTGGATGGATGGATATAGCATTTAAAACATTTTTTTTCGTCATTGTTCTAGGTCACAACCATCATTTTGCAGATATAAGTCTAAATTTAGCCTCTGAGGTTACCATTTAGAACCTAAAGTGGCTAGTATTTCTAACAATGTATTGACATGGTCTCAAAAGGTATTGGGACACAGCCAGTCATTGAATACGTCTACTAATTTTTCACTGGTTTTCTTCCTAGATTGCTATGATAAAGGTGGCAGCAGCCAGGATGGCGTGTAAGGTGGTGGACTGTGCTATACAGGTCTATGGAGGTGCCGGTGTGTCTGGAGACTTCCCATTAGCACAGATGTGAGTTTGTTTGTTTTTTTCCCACACATGCACATGAGAATAAATGTTAAACTAATTCCCTTCCTGATGCCAGTATGACTACATTCTTCCTCAGGTATTCATATGTGCGGACTCTACGCATTGCTGATGGGCCAGATGAGGTGCACCTCTCCTCCATAGCTCGTCTGGAACTGAGGGATCAGCTGAAGAGGGCACAGGCTAAGCTCTAAAGTAACTGACATGAAGCCACAACAGTTTTACAAAATTGCAATTTGCCTTGTACAAATGATGTAAACCCCAAATGATCATTTGTATGTGTATTTGTTTAGAAAACGCTTGCATGCCTCCTGTAAACAAAGAATAAAAAAAGTTCTTGATGAACTTCAGTCATAAGATACTGTTTTTAACAACAGCAAACCACATCAAAACATCCTTTTACAGACTCTTGCACAACTCATGCAGTATAATCCAAATCTCATTTATCTAGACATACAGTCCATACCTCCCAAACAGATAGCTGAGCAACTGAACTGATCTGGATGTGTAATGAATCAATACTTTCTTTAAAGTTAGACTGTGTCCTGGTTGAACACAGCAGCTGCTGGTCTTCTGCTGACTAAGTCAGTAAGTAAGTAGATTTTTAATTTTTTGACTTTAGTGAATCAGAACTAAACATTTAAAACACTCTAGTAACACAATAAAACAAACTAATTGTGGCTGTAGACTGGTGCAGATTGGCTGGTGGTTAAATTATCTGGCCATAGAGAGAGATGTGTTTGTAGGTGTGGCCCCTGAGAAGAGGCGACAAACCAGGAAATAAACATTTTAAAGGTTTCTTATTATCGCTGAAACATCATGACATGAATCTATTGCTGTGCGCTATTTTTGGTCCCAACAATAACACATCAGCCCTCTTTAGTACTATATATATAATTACTTGACCAGCAAAGACATGAACAAAAGATCCCGATCAGGATTCGTACTGGTGATCAATGGTAGGAAAATATAACTAAACATGCGCGCTACCGTTAAACCATGTGAGCCAATCCATATCTCTGTCAGCCAGGTATATATAATCGTCAGTACTAGTGTGATTATACTCATAAGTAAACGTTTCATATGATACAACTTAATGCATCTAAAATCTGAGCATATTTAAGTATATTGTGGCCATACATATAGCCTAATTTTTAATAAAAACCCTGATAACGTTATCTATGCCGCCGATCATTTCACTTTACCACACTCGTGCCTACTATTATCATCATCGCATAACATTAAAGCTGACAGCCATGTCTGATGTGAATGAAAACGTGTCACTGAAAACTGCAGAATATGGTTGGGATTAAATACATACGCGTCTGTAGCCGTGAATATAAAACACGATCGGTGATAGTATCACAAATTTATCTGGGTTACCCACAGCGAACTTCATATTACACGCCAACACGTGTGTCTGTATGTGTAACTTAGAGACTGTATGAAAACACAAACAGCTCTCAGATCCACAGGACATCAGGTAAACAATGATACATGACGGAAATATAAGCATGAGGACAGGTACACTTTGTAAACAACTTACCGACGTTTGCAGTATTGTTCATAGCATCAACGCGGTTACCTATGCTGTCAACGCGAGCCGTGTTCATCGCGATTTAAGGTAAATACACATGAAATATGCAATAAATCCCACGAAGTTTGGAATCAGCTGGTGATATAACATAACTGTGTGTGAGGTTTTGGTTGCAATTCCGACCTCAGGAAGCTCATACTATGGAGAAATCACAAAGTCAGAGTCAATCGCGGCTGAAAACACTGCGACGGTAAAATCCTTTGCAAAATGTTCTGCCAAAAATCTTTTATGTGTAACATTATTAATCCGATGTATAGATGTAAGAGCTGAATGCGTGGTCTACCTAGAGGTGAAAACTGTAGTCTGAGTAGTTTATACCGTGCTGGATCTCAGCCTGCCAGCTGTATTATATCATATTATATTCTGCAGTATTCAGTGACACTTTTTCACTCACATCAGACATGACTGTCAGCCTTAAATGTTATGCGATGAGGATAATAGTACGCAAGAGTGTGGTAAAGTGAAATGATCGGGGGCATAGATAACGTTATCAGGGTTTAGGTTAGGCTATATGTATGGCCACAATATACTTAAATACGCTCAGATTTTAGATGCATTTAAGTTATATAATAAAAAACATTGACACATGAAGATATCACACTAGTACTGAGAATTATATATACCTGGCTGGTGATGCAGTTTAATGACCTGAATGGCTTAACGGCAACGCGCATGCACAAACACCATATTTTGTCCTCATGTCCTGTTATTGATCACAAGTTCGAATCCTGGTCGGGATCTTTTGTTCATGTCGTCGCTGATCACGTAATGTTATTTTCGTACTAAAGATAGCTAATATGTTCTTGCTGGGACCAAAAATAGCGCACAGCAATAGATTTATGTCATGAAGTTTCAGCAGACACCGTCAAATGATTGAGATAATAAGGCGGGACTTCTAAAGCGTTTATTTCCTGGTTTGCCGGCCTGTTCTCGGAGGTCACGCCTACAAACAGATCTGTCTCTATGGCCAGCTGATTTCGTTAATTTTCTGTGGTTTATAATAGATCCATGGTTAATTAAACCACCAGTCAATCTGTAACACCGACAGCTGCTGTTTCAGCAAGGTAATTATGGCTCCCCATCAGAAAGGGATGTCCAACTGGTTAGTACTGAGCATACAACTTCATAAATAAGGCCTGGATTATACTGCACAAGTTTGTTAAAGTTTGTAAAAAAAACATTTGCCATCAAGTTGCTGTTGTCAATTGCAGCCCCAACTTTAATTTCTCAAGAATCTTTTCAGTTTTTGGAGGCATGTGGGGAAAACGGTTTTATCCACAAGTCTGACCTAATACAGGGTGAGAAATTGATGTACAAATAGTCATATAGGGGGTTAAGTATTCCTGCTTTTCCAGTTGCCCTGAACTGTCTGCTAGAATCAGATTATGTTTAGCTTTTTGCAAATTTGATTAAATTTCCAATAATACACTAAAAAGTAAGTACTTGTAATTACTTTTACTGTGACCTGCTTTTAAATAATAAGAGGTTTTGAATGTCCACATTATGTTTGATTTAAAAATGACACTTTTTTATTAGGAATTCTTTTTTAATGTGAACTACAAAAACAGAAATCGACAGCATGAATATGACTAATGTCATCACACTCTGAACAGGTGTGGTCTATCACATGGATGAATTCCATTGGGAGGTGTTGGGGAATCAGGACACAAGAGCACATTATTTTTTGTACAATATAAAACAGCAATGGCCCCATCCATTTGATACACCAGATGGCAACCCATGCAACACCCTTCACTCTTCATTGTCTATACATTAACATTTGGGCAGAGAGCTTCAGCTGCCAAATCAGTCAATCTTTTATACAACACGGCGCAGAAAAGGGAAGAATAAAGAGGGGGGAGAAAAGGCTGGTTTGGAGGTTGAAAGGAAAGGAAGTGTCAGTGTTTGCTCTTCTTTGATTTTTTGTGAGACCTGTGAGGTGACCTTGATTTGGACCGGGACTTCTTAGCTGATTTCTTGGGCGTCCTGGAGCGTGACCTCCTGGATCGTTTGGGTGTGCGAGGTGACGGAGATCTAGTGGGACAAACGGGTAATTAGATTTCAATCTAGATGTTTTAAATCTCTTGAAACACAATTCAATTAATAAAAGGACATCTCAACTACAAGATAAAATGTAAGATTAACGGATCTATATGTACGATCTGGGCATAATTTTAATTTGTAACATTCGAAAAATGAACCAACCCTATCAACAGAGGGTGAAGAGATTACACCTTTGACGTTATGTCCAAGATGCCTATGTACTGGATTGCAAAGATTAACTTTGCGAGTTAAGAGTGAGCGGCGACAGTGAGTCACTGTAGCCTGCAGTGCGCTGCAGGAGAGGATGAAGACGTTGAGCCCTGTTGAATAGTGCCTCCTCCCTGTTAATGTATTGCGACCCCCTTGGTGGTCATGGTTAAGGCTAAGGATTTGGGTCAGGTTTAGGCGGAGAGTAGACATATCGACCGAGAAACAGTCCTTGACTCAACACCGAAGTCAGTGGATACAGTGTAGAAGTTACAAATACAGTACATTAGTTAGAGTGTCAGAAACACAGCGATGGCAGAAGCTCCAGGAAAACGACTGTTATCCCCATCACAGGCAGCAAAACTACAGTAAATATTGGTGCAGCTTTCCAACGCTTGGAGATAAAAAAGATGCAGTTCGATGCTAAACTTGCAATGTTTCATTTAGACTGGTAAATAACATCTAACGTCAGCTATTTACCTAAACATATCTTTAGTGTAACGAATGACAACACAAACTGTGGGCTTACAGTTTGTTTAAAACGTTTGAAACGGTGTCATGTGACTGTTTTCTTGTTACTGTGGCATTGCTAAAGCTGAGCTGAATTAGCCACACATGATCAGAAGATAGCAGCCTTATTTTCACCGGCTGTATTCTTGTTCTGCTGTCAGTTATGAGTTGCCTTTATTGATGACTGATGACTATAAATTGCAGTTGACACAGTAGTAGACTGACCTTTAAAGGGTGAAATAATGCCCCCTATTCAGTAGGACTGGGTGGCTGGAAATTGCAAATACCTCCTTTAACCAAGACCTGGCTCTGGTGACATTAACAGCAGCACTGCTGGACAGAAAGTCTTACCTCTTGGAGGACTTTTTGTTGCTGGATCGGGGAGAGTCTTTATGGGTGGAGCGGGAAGATGTGTCTTTAGAGTATGAGCGGTCGGAGCGTTCTGATCTTTCTGACCGCTCTGAACGAGGGGAGGATGACCGGCCTCGTCTGCTGCTACTCCGCGTTGGGCTCGGTGACCCACTGTGACGCCGCTTCCTATGAAACAGAGGGGACAAATATCCGTCAGATAGGAAATTAAACAAAGCCGGTCTTTCAAATACTACCACACCGCAGCCTACCAACTGGATATCTCACCTCTCTTTCCTGGTTGGTGTGTCCTCCTTTTCTTTTTCCTTCTTTAAATCCTTCAGGCGTGCCTCAGCTTTCTCCTTCTCTTTCTTCTCCCTCTCCTTCTCTCGTTCAAGTTTCTCCTTTTCTTTTTCCTACGATAAAGAAACAGAAAAAAATGACCGCAATTTTGTATTTTAACTCCTGTGTTTGATATCATCTATGGTAAAATCTGAAGTGCCCAACTGAATACCTTTTGTAGTAGTTTGTCTCTGTAGTGCTCCACCTGCTCCTGAATACTCTGCCCAGACTTCTTGGGCCTTTTCCCAGATTCAAGTTCATCCTGGAACTTCATAACTTTAACCTGGGTTAACAATAACATGAAAGGAAAATGGTCAAATAAAATGTATTTAATTTGCAAACAAGACACCACTTATATATATATATATGTATATGTATGCTGGTCATGTGGGACGAGGGTTTCCTGGTTTCTGTAATAAAGTACCTCTATCTCTCTGAGCTTTGTGCGTTTCTCCTCATTCATTTCAGACATTTTGGCCTTAAAATCGGAGTCATCTCTCATGGGGTTGAAGTAGCTCTGATTATCTTCTGAGCGAGGGCTCCTGTCATCATCATCACCACTGTCTTCGTCATCTCTGTAGTAACGGAAACAAGCTCATTAAAAAGATCTACCAATGTTTGCAAAACAGACATAATAAAATAAAAAGGCAGCACACGTACTTTTTTGTTTCTTCTGGCTGCTCAAATATCTCCCATTTTGAAGTTGTTACGGCTAGGGAGAAAACAAAAGTCAGCATTAATGGCAACTGAGAATTCACACAACCAAACTGGTGACAAAAATAACTTATGTACTGGAGTTTATGCTTTTCACATGTTAAAAGTTAATAGTTTGACGCAAAATAAAGGTCTCACCTTGAGCCTCTAACTCTGACTCGTCCACTGCTTCCCATTTTGAGGGTGCTACCTTGAAGGTTGCCTCCTTGGACGGATCCACTGTGAAAACCAGGAAAATGGTGAGAAGCCGATTCTTGCAAGAGCAGCATACAGTAGAAACACTGAAAACTGCCTCATACAACATCCTATCTTAGTCTCTGCTCACAAGGTATGCCATCTAGGTCTTCTTCCATAGGCTTGATAGGAACACCATCTAGGTCATCCAGGGGGGCTCCATCAATAGGGGCCCCATCAATGGGCCCTGCGTCGATCGGCACCCCATCCACGTCCTCCAGCAGAGTGCCGTCTACATACTCCCCGATTGGAGCCCCATCAATGTCTTCTGCTGACTCAGCCTGCCCCAGAGACAGCACACAAACACACACACAAAAAAAAAATAAGCTCGGACTTAGAAACTCATGGGATAAGTTTGGAAAGTCAACCTGCTATAAGAGAATTTTCACAATAGTACAACGGTCTAGTATTGTTACTTCATTTACCTCCACAATGACAGGGGCTTCCTTCTCTGCAGAGAGATTAACTAGACCCAGGAAGATATTCTGCAGCTTGATGAGGAAGGGGTCTGGGTACACAGCCCAGTCCTCCCATGCCCGAAAACACGACATTACTCGTTGCTACCATAAAAAAGAAAAGCAAAAAAAGATGGTCAAGTAACATACTGTAAGTGACAAACTGATTGGGAAAATTATGTGTTTAATTAGCGGGATTTGGACATTAGTTACCTTAAAGTTTTCACTCTGAAGGTGACCCTGTATCGTTTTGTACGTCGCATTGAGGTCTGCGAAAATCTGGCAGAGCTTTGTCTCAAAACTGTCAGGATTGAGAAAGAGCATTAATGTGATTGAGAAACACAAGAAACTTTTGCAATCTTAATGTCCAAGGAGGTAAGTTACACAACTCACTATTTTCTGTAGTAAGACGCATTGGATACTTTGGCAGAGGAGTTGTACAGCACATCAGAAACTAGATATAACCGTGCAATCTGAAATGAGAAAATATGAATTATTTTTGTAGCATTTTTATGAGAATCGTAACCACAGAATGGAACATTTATGAATATTATTGGTCTTGCTGCAAGCTGAAGGTCAGTGCTTTATCTTGCCTTCTTGGGTAGAGGGGTTTTGAGGATGGAGAGAGACTCTGTGACACACTCCACAATCTCTTCAGCTGCTTCGGCATGGCTGAGACAAAACAACATGGCCTCTGCTATGTCTCCCCTCCTGGGAGTCAAACCACGCAGCATCTCCTCTAGTTTGTCCCGCTCGCTGCAGAAATAAAGGGCATTAAGTGTAAATCCACCTGCAGGTTCACCCACTGCAGGGCATCTTTTGATGAATCATGAGATGAGCAGTTTAAAGTAACAGTTCACTCCAAAATCAAAAACATATTTTTCCTTTTACCTGTGGTGCTATTTATCAATGTAGATTATTCTGGTGCAAGTTGCTGCGTGTTGGAGGTATCGACCATAGAGATGTTTGCCTTCTGTTAAATATAATGGAGCTAGATGGCACTCTGCTTGTGGTGCTCAAAGCGCCAAAAGAATTCATTTGAAAAGCTAAACAGCGAAATCTCTTTCCAGAAGTCCCGACCTGGTTAATGAAGATAATCCACAGACCTTGTTGTGAACTATTTTCTTTTATACCAAACTATAATGGCATTTACTGCTAGCTCAACTAGCACAACTGACGTAGCTCGTTATAGTTTTGCCAAGGAGTACTCCATTTTTGTTAACATCTTACACTGTCACAAGCATGAGCCTCTTGACAATGACTAAATGCAGCCGATATCTTTAACACTCAGAAACTCACACCAAAACAATTTAGACTGATACATAGCACCACAGGTAAGAGGAAAAAAGTTTCTGATTTTGAGCGAAACTGATGTATCATGAGATAGTACAGTCTAACTGAATCCAAGCAAAGAAAATCATAAGAAAATGGTCTTACTCTTCTTTCAAGCAGCCTTTTTTGCTGCCCTCCTCCTCTTCCTCATCTTCTTCACCATCATCATAAGGACCATGGAGGTAAGGGTTAAGAGGTGGTGGACGCCACAAGGAACCATTCTTAAACATCCTAAAGTCCTCTGTTTTCCATTTGACTGGTGCTTCACCCTGAGCAAGAAAATTTGAGTTACTAACAAAACCTGCAGGACCATGATCCCGCAACTTACTATTTTTTTAGAAATTTGGGATGAATGTCCGAAATTTTGTTCTGACTAAAGCAATTTTAAAAACAGAAATCAAACCTGTAGTATGGAGTAGAGCTTCCACCGGTAGTATACATGTGCTGGGCTTTGGTTCTCAAATAAAAACCTGAAAGAAAAGTCACATACATGAGCAGCCGCATCGAAATTGTGCAAAAACTACTAAAATGACGAAAGGTAATAGGTTACTGATGTTCTGCACTAACCTGTACATGGGATTGTTGATTTCTCTGTTCATGATCATGGCTTCAAACATTGGGCCTTCACGCACCACAAACTCGATCATTCGGTGGATGAGAGAGAGCAAATTCCTACAAGAAAAACACAGTTAAAGCAAACAGATTCAGACTGGCCGGACTCTTGACCACTACAAAAAGCCTGTCTGTTAAATGTTTAATTTTTGCGTGGTGGTTTGACACTCAGAGCAGTTGTCTTGGCAGATATGATGCGTTATTGAAAAAACAAATGTTGCAGGGCATAATTGCAGGCGTCATGTGCAGCAAGCTGTGACTGAACAGTGCGTTGCCATGGTAATACTTGCTATAATGCACCTGGAAGAAGATGTCGCTTCAATTACTCAGACAAAATAAACAGTATGTATTTATTAATGTATTAAAATAATGAATTCACTGTAAATGATGAAGCGAGTCATATCTTAATAGAGAGATAACCGTCATAGAGTGTCATGTGACCAGGCATAAATTAAACGCAATTGTGATTATGCCTCTGAGCCTATGTCTAACATTAATTCATAAATGCTAAAAAAAAAATATCAGAACTTAAAATGACAACTGATGTTACAGTAGAACATTGATAAAGATTTTTTAAGCTAACAATTTAGGTAACAGTAAAACTTTTTTTTAAATTGTGTGCAATTTACTACAAGTTCCATCAAATTTATGCTTTTTTTTTGTCAGACTACAGTGCAAAAGGTTTTAAGTTACATTGCACTGCCTGGGCACTTTCTTAAAAATCTTCCTAGATTGAAAGTTTAAAAATTGGGCAACTAGGGAAGCTCAGGAACTTGGGAAAGTAGGAGCGAGACATTGACAAGACACTGTATGAACTGAAAAGTCTGTGAATACAGTGCCTTTCAATTCCCACCCATCTCCTGACTAATGTAAAGTGAGGAAGAACCAAAGCAGTACAGGATTGTTGGCCTAAATAGGCTAAACATGTTATCTGCTGGTGGAGTTGCTAATGTCTGATAAAGTGCAAATGGGATTACTTAAGTTCTTTTGTGACAATTTTTGGGGAGATACATGGTGCAGGCTGCATACAATTAGCCTAAAGTGGCCAACAAGACAAAGGATGTCTTTCATTTGACAACACAGATCACATTTACTTGTATTGGAGCCGATCGTACCAATGGCGGGGTAAAATTCAGTATACTTTCCCAATCCATCCCATGATGCTTTTCAGGTCCCTCGCTGCTGCAGACAGTTCAACTTGTGCTGCTCACCAAGGCCAATGTCAAAGGTCATATAGAGACTACTACTGGCAGGTTTGGATTTGTTTGCAGGAGCCAGATTTACTGAGCTCCTGATAGAGTGACAGAGGCCAAGGGGGTAGACGGTCTGAGTGAGCAATGGTCAGAGAGCGGCATTTCACAACTACAGATCTAAAATCAACAGACTATGTATCTGGCAGAGTAGCATGTCACGAAGTTGAAAAACAACACGACTAAATGTGGATGTATGGAGTGGAACTGCGATGGACTGAAAGTCATGATGTTTGGCTCGAAACAGCACATTAAATAAGCACTACAATGTTTTTGCTACATATTTAAAGGAAATATGAGGTGATGGTGGAGTGTGAAAGAGCAAGATACTAAACAAACTTGTCAGTCAGTATTATTCCATCTACTAATATGATGACATTGTGTGGTAGCCTCAACCGTTGCTCACCCCTACTGACCAGCCCCCTGTAGCATGCAGTGATCAACCGATCAAACTTTAGCTTCATTATGGGATGTTTTTTTTCTAAGTTTGTACACCAATTTAAAAAAAGAAAAACATGTACCTTTCTGTTGGGATAACCACTTTGACTATGGCTTGCGACAGAGTCTGTATATGAAGTCACATCAGATAATAAACATAGAATGTGAGTATTGTTAAAAGGCAACAGGTGAAAAATATAAAAAATGCATTTTAAAGTGCAAATAGACAACAACTTTCCTTTACTGCTGTCAGTTTTACTAAAGGCCAAACACCCTGCCCTGACACTGTATTCATTTAACCATCTCTGTAACACTGAGCATTTTCCACACGCTAACATTTCACTATACCCACACTGTGATATACAAAACTAGTTTAATTCAGCAAGATAAAAACTATCACTAACACAAATTGGAATAAAACATGTCCTGACTGCTCATCATAAAGGCTAACATCGTACCAGCTGAATTAACAAAACACTGCCATAACCCATGAGAAAATCCTAAGCTGACATGCTGAGTTACCTTCTCAAACTCCTCCTTGTTTTTAGGTGGAGGAAGCAAGGGAGCATTGGGGTTCTTTAGCCTCTCCCGGGGCTGTGCGTTGAAGGGTAGGCCAGAGGGAGGCGGTGGGAGTGTGTGCTCCATCATGGAAGGAGGGATGTAGATGGGGTGGGGAGGAATGGGCACACCTTTGCCCCATCCTAATTTCATCTCAAAGTTCATTATCATCTTTCCTGTAATTGAAGCAAGAAAATATATTTCTATACAATGGCTATAAAGAACTAGAGGTATGCAAACTGTTTATTTAAATGGGAACACCTCCTAAATCAATAAATCCAATATATTCATCCCACGGCCTAGAAATGTTCAATCAGTATTTGTGAACATGAGCTACTCTCTCAAGGGCCATATTCTCAAAGCATCCTAGTATAATAGTTGCTCCTAGTGACGAAATTCTAAGAAAATTCTTAAATTACGTTGTTTTATGTTGTCTAAGAATTTCTGGTTAGAGTTAAAATATTAGCAAAGATCTTAGCCCTTATGAGTGCTACTATGGTAAAAAACTGAGAGGGAGAAAATTATGTGAAGACAAAGAGGTAGAAGAAACGTTGGGTGACAACAGAGTTAATGAAATGCTAAAGAAATACAGTGATCATAACTCTAAAATATTTGCAACTGGAAAAATACAACAGTGCAACAGTGTAATCACACAAACTGAGCTTTCACAGACTCATACTGTGACGCAGTTCATTTCGTCTTCACAGGGTGTCCACGCCTAAAAGGGTGTGTCTTTGACAGCCACTCACATCTGTTAAAGAATGTGTAATACCTAGTCAGGGGATCAGCCACACCTCCTCACTTAGAAAAAGGTTTCTGTCTCTTGCTAGCTCAGAGTTAATAATAATAATAATAATAATAATATATTTTATTTATAACGCACTTTCCATTCAGCAAAATCTCAAAGAGTTGCTCTTTGAATTTTCCTAAATCACTTCTAAGCTGGGACTACCTGCTAGTGAAATTTTAGGCTAAAATAGGAGCTCTCTCAGAGTATTCTTAAAAATGTTGGTCTCTTAAACTTGTGATATCATCATGAATAAAGTCTGGAGCTGCTCTACAGACAATAAATGGGAGCCTGATTTTTTGGACTCACATAACTTCTTTTTTAATATCCAATGAGCTTTACTCTACTGTAGTGTCCACAGATCTGAAACAGAAATATATTTGACACGTTCCCCCTGGGTGCTCTCGGGGTCATCTACAACATCTTTCCCAATTCACTGTCTAAGGAGCAGCTCCACACCTTATACCTGACGACATCACAAAGTTTTAGCACTCTTGCTTTTGGATTTTGGAGAGAGTTGTTCATGGGTTCATATATTTTTAGAATTTCTTAGACGACAGGAATAACACATATAAATTATGAAAAAGGGGGTATAGTTTCCCAGTTTAAAATTAAATGTTAAAATTAAATTAAATTCACAATTTAATAAAACAAAACAAACAAAAAACAGAGCTGCGTACCATTAAGGTTCTTTAGTGCTCGCTCAGCATCCCTCCTGTTCATGAAAGCCACAAAGCCACAGTTCCTCTCCCGAGCCCTTTCCTCGTCTGTCCTCGGCCACATGATCTTCACACTGGCCAGTGGGCCGTAACGGCCAAACTCTTGACACAGCATCTCCTCATTCATCTATGAAATAACAAAGACAGATATGGTGTTCTTACTTCATATACGGACATTGAGTATTTTCTTCACAGCACAATCGCTGTATATAGGGTATTATAAGCAATTTGGTTGTGCCGCATCATATCGTTCATGCTAATACCAGTATAATTTTTAATTATTTAGAAAAATCCACATTGTGATAACAGCAATATTTTGACTTGTTGACATAATAACATCACACTATTATGCACAGCAAAAACAAGCATGGGTGAAGGCGAACCAGCTGACAGCTCTGCATTGGAGACAATGTGCAATTTATTTTATTTTGCTGCACTGTTTATATTTAATACAGAAACAAAATCGCACTCTGAGATTTATACAAACTTTAAAAGAAAAATGATTTTTGTTTAATTTCTACTAAATATTTGTATGCAACTTTAACACTTATTTTGTGGCAATTATATGATCTTAACAACTAATAAAATATTCTTAATTTTTTTTGTATTTTGTTTTATCATTAAGAATATTGTTATCACAAAGATACACTGACATATTGTGATTGACTTTAGGGTGGTTTTGCCCACCCTTAAAAGCAAGTCTTCCCAAAGTAAAGCAACAGGCTCAAATTGATCCCACCTATTGCCACAAAAACTATGTCAGTCCATGCTTTAGTGTCCCTGTTCTCTACTTCATAAATATTTGGATATAAACTTACCTGCGGATTGATGTTTCCGAGATACAAGTTAGTGGTGGAAGGGTCTCCGACATCATGGGAACCTGGCGCACAATCGTCCAAAACTGCAGAAACACAAAAAAGAAAAGAATTTCCTACTGCTGTCTGACCGGACAACATTATTTTCTTAGCAAGATGAAGATATTCACGGCCACTATATTAAGTCAAAATTACCACTGGACGGACGGTTTCTTCTTGAAGAACCATCCGCTAAAAGAAGCAGAAACGCAGTATAAATTTTGTTTCAGGGCAAAAGTGGACAAAGGGGGTGAGAGGGTGGAGTAAGGCGTGCAGGACAGCGCCATTTCAGGCCAAGTTAGTACATGGAGCAGAGTCATGCAGCTTAACGATACTTACATGAGCGTCTTCCATCCGCGCCTGATAGAGGTTCGAAGCGACTAACACGTCCTTTCATCTTGTGCCTTTCATCCCTTTCTTCCTGTATTCTGCAGGAAACAGAAGAAAGTACAACTACGTAAAACATTTGTCAAAATTAGTACATTTGTAATAACAGAAGTGCACAATTTCTCACAATAACACCTGGGAACCACTACTCGCCACTACACACAGACACAATGTATTGAATTTGTAATCTTTATCTATTGATTTTTTTTTATTTCTTAGCCTTTTGTTCCTGTACAGGGAGGTTGAAATTATGATTGATGGTATATTTATTGAATTATGAAATTGCAGAAAGAAATTTAAATATAAAATGGAATCAGAAACTTTTTTTTTTACAAATTCAAAATTTTGAAAACACTTAAAAGATTTAAATATGTACTGTAGTTAGTCATTATCTATCTTTATTTATCATTATTTATAGATTCTTGTTATTCTGATGTACCACTGGGTAACGAACCTATTTACTTAATTTTTCATTTAAAAAAGAAATGTCATCAGTACTTGAGCTATGTACTAAGTAAAATACAGGAAATTATATGATGACAATTTAAAAAAGTTTTTAAAAAAATTCTAAAACACATTAAATCCTGAACAGTTAAAATTTCTTGAAGGTCTGTGTTAAAACTCACTGTTTAAGTTCTTCTTTGAAAAGCTCCAAGTTGCTCTTCTTCTTTTCCTTTTCATTACTTTTCTTCACAGGCTGTAATACACATGTGGCAAAACAATATCAGCACTTTCAAGCATGATTTACTGTAGCAGTAAAAAGAGAAGCTACTGTTGACTGGGATAGTGCTTACATGTCTTTTATCTAATGTTAAAAACTGAGGTGGGGTTTCCAAAGGCAGGAAACTTTTTGTTTGGGTCTCAAACCGTGACTTGGGCTTGTACAATTTCCCTTTCTTCTCATCACCACCCTCATCTGAAAGGTGAAAGAGAGGTTTTGTTATATTCCACTACAATGACTTTAGCATGTAAAACATAATGTGATTCATCTAAGAAATACATGATGTAAATAATAAAAACGTCTTACCTTTGGATGCATTTGCAAATCCACCACGGACAAAGGCCTTGACTTTTCCCTCCCCTCCTCCTTCAAAAGCAGCAAGAAACTCCTCATAAATCTCTGCTGCGGCCCGCTCATCCTCCTGAACACAGAAACCAGCGTCAAAGTAAATGAACACACACACAAACTTACAGATTAATGTTTCAGGATGCTCACACATTTTAAGGCCAAAATTTCAAAACTTTTCACATCACATCAGATTCAACAGAACTCTACTCAAACAGACTTTTAGGTAAAGGATATATATGAAAGAAAGAAGAGAAAAATGAAGACACAGCCATGATGGTAAACAAAATGTCATATATTGACATATACATAGAGTTAAGTTACAAAGACAGCTCCAGAAAATACATTTACCATTATGTTACAATAAGTTTAAGTATGGGTTCCTACAGCTTGGGGTAAAATAGATATTTAAAACCGATTTTATAGTAACAAAAACTTAAGGATAATTTAGCCCAACTGTTTATTGTAACATAAGACATGATATTTTTGTCCTATGAAAACATTAGATTATCTATACCAGGTGTTGAAAAAAAAACTGAGTGGAACACATGGAAAACAATGAACATATTATTACATGAAAAATGGTAAATAAGTGGGAATATATAGCATTTTCTGACTGGTTTCTTGTCGTGTTGGTGTTTTTCACTCTGCATGTGAGATCCCACTGGATTGCAATAACAAGTTTAAGAAGAGTAATTTTGGAAATTCTTTAGCTAAAAGTCGATGGCAGCACTTATTTTCAGATTTTTCAATGCAACATCAGTAAAGAAATGGTTTTAAAATCGCATGTCCCAAAATTATTCCAGGACTTTTCCAAAACTTTTAATGATGTTAACCAATTTCGTGATGTTTCCAGGCCTGGAAAACAAGATTGTGAAATTCCATAACTTCAATAACTGAGCACCCAATAGCTTACTTACTTTTTTCTTTATTTCATCTTGTTCCTTCTTGCTAAGGGTCCTCTTTGCCACTGCCATTTTTCCAATGCTGAAAGACTTCAGTTTACTCTCAAGCAGCGCCTGTCGACATAAACAAAGCATGGTTGGTCCAACAGGTATTTCATAACCACGCAATGTAACTGTAAATGTGGGTGCATGTAACACATCCACACCATCACACTACTATTCCGCGAACTGTTCGTTATGATGATCGCGAGATCGTGACAACAAACATGTTGACAGGTAGGTTAAGCGGGAGCAATACCGTAACAACCGTAACAACACCCAGCTCATAATACACAGTATGGTGTCAACTCGTAGTTTGCAATCATTGCCCAAACCTTTAAAAGTCGTTGTTTAAGTTGCATATAATGCATCTAGTTGCAACGGGACATTTTTAAGTAGCTAAAAGTGAGCAAAATTATCCAGAGGCCTAACAGGCTGTTATCTGCTGCAGCGCCGCCGACTGAAAGCGGTAAGCGGCGAGTGACTGTCGCAAGGAGGCTAAAATGTTGTTAGGCCCCACTTCCCAAACAATACACTTTCCACTCTAAATACAAACACAATCGCAACAAACATTGTGCTAAATACTTATTGTGTCAGTATCAGCTGGTTAACTGCGCAAAGGATGTTCATTTCTGGGTCAACTGCCCTTCTTATGTTAGCTTAGCTTAAGTTAGCTTAGCTAAATTAGCCAGTGTGCCCGGAGAGCCAGACGATAGCTTTAGCGCGTTTACGGTTAGCTAACACCGCTGCGCACACTCGGTAACTCTTGTTTCTTGCGAGATATACATATATAAATACGCAAGGTTGTTCGGGTATTATATTATTTACATCTTTTTTACTACACGGACAAGATTGGCTTGTGCAAGTACTGACGGTATATTCACCTTAGCGCTAGCTTTTTGAGAGCCACCAGGCGTTCGGTCCGCCATCTTTTTCGGAACTAAAATAAAATCGATCGTCGAGTAGTGGATAAGCGGCAAACGTGACACCCCAGGCGACACAATCGATCACCGAATCAATGATTGTTGAACTTATTTTCTGTGCCTGTCTTTTTTTATTATAGTCATGTTTATATGTGAATAAAAACACAAATCGTGTATGAAAAGTGAAGCAATTCTGAGATGAATTTTCTTTATACAAAGTTAATAAAAACATTGCGAGAGGGGAGGGGAGGTGCAAACCGGGGCCGGCATTCAGATCATTTTTGGGGTGGGAGTTGTGTTTTTGTGTTTGGCATTGGGGAGGGGCATTTAACTTTAATTGGTAGTATTTTGTATTTATTATTTTGTATTCATATCATAGGAACCCCAAAGCAGAAAGTGGGTTTTAAATGCACGATATCTTAAAAAAAAACCCCTCCAAAATCACAACATTTATCAATGGCAATATAAATATACGAGCCAAATAATAATGCCGAACTAAGGCCAGACAAATATGAAATATTAAACAAGGTGTCCAAGGCAAAAACATACCAGAAGGAAGACCAATGATGCTGGGAAAAAGAGATAAAAACTATTAGAAACAAAAACAAAAAATACCAATAAAGGTAACTACAATTTAAAAAATAATCAATAATAATCGCTAATAATGAATAATAATAAGCAGGATCAATAAAGAATAAAAAGATACGTTAAAAAAACTAATTAAAGTGATAAAATTACATGAGAGAAAAAGGCATTCACTGATTATATAACCCTTGTCTCTTTAGGCAAGCGATATTAAATACATAATTATATTTATGACATTGTTTCATTGATGCTACGGTTGATTTTTTTTTCTTTTTTAAAAAGTAAATTGAGTTATAATGAAATTGCATGTAGCTGCTTGTACCATATTTAGTCCAGCAGGTGGTGGTCTCGCTCTCTATCACTATCATTTTATCTCTGTGTTATCTGTCTCTATTACCTGTGCATATTGTTCTGACAACCCACAGCTTAGGGCGATTTTAAAGACCTATTATAATGATTTTTTCGGGCAGTTGGCGAAAAAATATGCATTCCTGTTGGAGAACAGGCCACAGTTGTGCTCCATTACTCCACATCTGGTCAGTATCTGTATAGGCTATGTGTTACGCACATTGCAGGCTCTGAGCTATATGATCTTTGGTAGGTAGGCTATTAATAAAGTCTCCACCATATGTAGCCTGTGCATATGGTCCATATTGGCTGGAATGCTAAGCCATCCATGTATGACTCCTGGAGTCAAGTTTATTCATGCCAACTCCTTCAAGGTTTTTCAGGCCAGGTGCCGGAGACCTCACACCCTCCCAGCGCGTCTCTAATGTTTTTTTTTTTCTTTTTTTTTTTGAGAAAGCAGCAGCCTGTGCTCCGTCCCTCCTTCCACGCAGAACAAACGCTATATTCATCTGCTCCGGCTTGCAGTTACTGAAACTCCCTGCAGGAACTCCTGGCTACTTTCCTCCAGCGTTTGAGCTGCTGAACACAATGCCATTCATGCCACGGGGCGAAAACAGGCGAAGAGCCTGCTGCTCCGTTTGCCCAACAATGTGGAGAACATGCAGTGTTTTTTGCGCATGGAGTCTCCTGTTTTTGACAGAGGTCTATGCGCAGGCTCAGCGGAGGTACACCTTTATTTACTTTTTTAAAAATTATTATTAATTTGAAAGAATTATGAGTGAGTAAGGTGCCAGGAATCTCATGTAGCGTGTGGGGGAGCAGCGTCAGCGCACTGGAGTTTATTAGAGGAATAATCTGCAGTCCGGGCTGCCCCCCACTCAGGACATATGGCGCATTGAATTAAATTTAAATCAACCGCAGACTGGCGTTAACGTTTAGACATGGTTATTGCTTTGACATCATCATCTGATCATTTTGCAAAATAGAAAACATTCTTTCCCTCCTCTAGACCAAGCTTCACATGCGGAGGAAACATTACAGGGGAATCTGGAGTAATCGGGAGCCAGGGGTACCCAGGAGTTTACCCTCCAAATACCAAATGTGTGTGGAGGATCACGGTGAGTCCACTTTCATATTCACATGTTTTTGATTTCCTGCCATAGCCTAGAATAATGATGATGGTGAAATTAAAACACATCAAACAGCTGCACAATATAATAGTATGATTCACTAACTCCAAACTTCTCATTTCCTTCTAAAAATACTTAACCACAGCCAGTTTAAGGCAGTTTTTGCTGAATGGCTGCTGGACATGGCAACAGTCAAGGTCATAGTGTGACTCTACCAAGCTACATTTTGCTTTACTGATAAAATTCTGTTAATATGATATAAAATCACATGTGGAGACCAATGCTTTACTGGTTTAAGTAGGTGCCTCATCCTAAACACTGACATTTATTTATTATTACCACTACTTTTACAAATTAGGGGTTGACAGATTATTGGCCTGGCTGATTATCAGACCAATATTTGGCATTTTACTGATTATTTGTATCAGCATTTTATTTTAATGATGGCTGAATAAATTAATTAATGAGAAAGTGTGCACATTAGACTCAATCAACACCAGGAAAGGCAGCCTGCAAAACATGCAAAGTGTCAGCATGGGGGTAACTTTTACTTTGTAAAACCTCAGGGAGCTATTTTTATTCAGTTTTCATTTAAATTTTCACTGAACTTTAGAAAAAAAAGTCGCAAGGAACTTTCTGTATATGAAGCTGAAAGTTTCTGTTTCGATGAAACATTTGCTAAAGGCATTTAAATAAAGTTTTCTGTTGGAGTTTCGGAATTTGGACGGAAATATTTTCATTTTTATTGTAAAGGTATATTGGTTCCAAATATCCAATATCGGTTATCGGTCCTGAAAAACCGATATCGGTCGACCCCTATTACATATTGACAGAACTGACAGCTACTAAATTTCACTGAGGATAATTTTTATGATTTCATGTCACAGATAAATTCAATCAAAGTAACAAGCCAACATTTATGGGAAGTGTTACCTATTGACATTTTACTGTTCTCAGTAATAACTCTAATCATGTGAGACCCTTACTGCCCTCTATAAATTCCCACCCAGGTCCCTGAGGGAAAGGTAGTGGTCCTGTCATTCCGCTTTATTGACCTGGAGAGCGACAATCTATGCCGCTACGACTATGTGGACGTTTACAGTGGCCATGTCAGTGGCCAAAGACTTGGTCGCTTCTGTGGGACGTTCACACCGGGAGCCCTGGTTTCCACGGGCAACAAGATGCTCCTGCAGATGGTATCTGATGCCAACACAGCTGGGAGTGGCTTCCTGGCTGTTTTCTCTGCTGCCCACCCACATGAGCGAGGTAGGCAAACATGGGGAGATTGAGATTAGGCATGCTGGTTCTGTCACACACATTAGTGCCAAGGTTGTACCTGTGTAGAAAATATCTTGCTGCTACTTCAGCATGAGCCACGTGGGACTGTGTCTCAGCCATGGCTTCACCCTCATAAAGGAATCTGATGCTGGCCTGGGAGTGTGTCTGTGTTGGCACAGGGTCAGTCTTTAAAAAGCAAATTAACAAGGCTGTATAACAGGAGTGGCTTCATTGAGGTCATTGCATGGTGCAAGGAGAAACTATATATCTCCTTCAGAAGAATTCCTTTGCATAACACTTTCAAGGCATGCAGACACAGAAAAACAAAAGTTTTTCTTCTGCTCAGTCCAATCCAGTGACCTTCGGGGGTTTCACTTGTCCAAGTTTTATGGTTCCAGCAAGAGGACAAAAAGGGAGGAATATCTTAACACTTCTCGCAGTACAATGTGGAATTTCTCACTGACGTTTTTTTGGAGCGCCTTAGTCGAAGGCACAGGTCAGAAAAGGTCAGAAGTAACACTTAGTGTTGGATGAGCCTCTTCCTCTCTGCAGGGTTGCAAAGTCACGTCTTTTGTTTTTTGTGTGGAATTTTAATGGCTGGTTCACTGTATCCAAGAAGCTGACAGCTGCATGGACAACATCTATTAACCAGCCTGCCTGGCTTTTCCACAATTGACGGTAGCAGGTAGATTGTTTTGTCTCTTTGTCAAAACTGCACTGCACAACATTTGTTAGGTGTCTATTCTTGTCACAAATTGCACTTCTTTCTCAGACACGTTGTAAAGGAAACATCAGCCTAAGTGTATGTTACAAAGAAAACATGTCTTTAAAAAATTCAGCTCTCTGCCAGTGTGACAAGCTTGTGCGGTTATTGAACTGATGTTTCTCAGATGCTTGGACGTAAGCTGTCTTTTTTTTAACTGTTCACTGCTGCACGGGACTAATGAGTGACTTAGGCTGCACATAATGACAAAGAGGGCAATGAGAAATGGTAATACGGAAGTGGTTAATTGCAGGATCACATGCCCTTTCCTGTCTTGAAAATAGTGATGAATGAGAAACAGGAAAGATATTTCGAAGATTATTCCTGATGACACTCCAAGATTAACTTGAGTCATTACAGGGGACCAGTACTGTGGAGGAAGACTGGACAAACCCTCAGGGACTTTCAAAACACCCAACTGGCCGGAGAAGGACTACCCAGCTGGTGTCACCTGCTCCTGGCACATAGTGGCACCAAGGAACCAGGTCAGACTGTAATAATTTAATGCATCCTTACTGTTTTTTAATAAAAAGGCAGTTGTACATGTAAAGTTCTGACAAGAAAAGCCTTGGAAAGGAATACAGATTTGGGGAAACTGGCCTATTGTACACCTAACCTAGATTCAAATGTTAACCTCCTTTCCATATGTCCATGAGTATAAGTTAAAGAAATTAGTCTCATTTAGGAAATAAAGCATAAAACATGTACAACAAGTTATAGCAGTCTGGTGACAGGTCTTAGGGAATACTATATATGTGAAAAAAAGTTGTATGAAGCTTTTTGTGGGCTGGCATAACAACCCCTGAATTGTGGATGTCGGCGCCAAGTGTCAACAAACAACAAGAATGAGTGTAGTAAAAAAACGAGGTTACCTCTAGTTCTCATAGTTCTGTATAAATGTTATTGTTTTTCTTTTAAACTGTCCTTAATGAGTCAAACATCCAGCCGTGGACCGCAGAGGCTACCTAAATATTATTATTATTATTATTATTATTATTATTTATTATTATTATTATTATTAGATATCTTAGTTAAGTTTATTTTTTGTTGATTTCCAATTATACATTTTTTGTTTATTATAAATATAAAACAACACAATAGGTATAAAAGATGATTAAAAGATGACATGGGAGGGGGGGTTGCTGCTGCCTTGGGCTCTGAATGTGCCACGTCCAGCACTGCAAACATTATTAGAGGAGTGTCATGCTAAATTGGTGGAGTACTCTTGGCTCAGTGTGTAATGGGTGTGGACAGGACTACATCAGCCCACAAATGATGGGGGCACCCTTTAATCAAATACTCCAATAGCCTTATTACAAGCTTTTGCTTGATGAAAGAAGATTTTCTTTGCGGTTTGTCTCCTGCTGCAGATCATTGAAGTCAAATTCGAGAAGTTTGATGTGGAAAGAGACAACTACTGCCGCTATGACCACGTCTCCATTTTCAACGGAGCAGAGATCAACGATGCCAAGAGGATCGGCAAATACTGTGGAGACAGCCCCCCAGCGTAGGTGATTCTGTCATGAACATTTTATTCTCACTAAAACATCCATCCTATGAGCTCCTCTCAGTTTACACTCCGGCTGCGTTTCTCTGCAGGCCTGTATTCTCAGACGGGAACCAGCTCCTCATCCAGTTCCTGTCAGATCTCAGTCTGACCGCAGACGGTTTCATTGGACACTACAAGTTCCGACCAAAGAAATTCCCCACCACCACGATACCACCCACCACTACCACACAGCCAGTCACCACCAGGCCCATACGTAGGTAGCAACTTTTATCTAATAAAAAACGCTGGTCGACTACTAACATCTGTGTTTGTTGATGTAGCTATGAGACAAACTGGCTTTCTTTCTACTGCTGGATTCTCTTTCTAACACGTGTGGTTCACTTTAACCCTTTGAAACCTGAGCAAATTTGCTTTGTTTCTTTTGAAAACATGGAAAGCAGGCAATGAGCAACTAAAAAGAAAGCGAAATTACCCAGAAATGACCAAGAAATTAGAAAGAAAGAAAATTACCTGAAATTTGGCAGACAAAAAAAAACCAAAACAAAAAGTTAAAGTACAAAACAAGAAATAACCTGGAAAAAGTGCTAAAATAAAATAAAAAGTAATAAATAGAAATAATAATTCTTGATAATTATCATAATCATAAATGTAGTTTACTTGGTATTTTTCCTGAGTTATATGATCATTTTCTAATGATTTTCTCTCTTTATTTTGAGCTAATCTTCAGGTAATTTTCTTATCAGTTTTTACTTTTTTTTTAAATTTGCGGGAAATTTCATGCCAAGGTGCTGATTAGTCAAAGTCAAACCAATATGCTCAGTGTTGCAAAGGTTTAAATGCTTGTGAAACATCACACAAGAAAACAGATGTTAAAGGGTTAAACGCAAGGGACTTCTGCAATCTGCTTCTGATAGCAAATCTGGGCAAGTGGAGTGTACTGCTCGAGTCGTCTGTACACTGCCTAAAGTTAAGATTTCTCAATCAGGGCTGTGGAATAGCAGCTTCGATGATAACAGATACTCTGTTTACATAAAATGGGTAAAATTGGTCTTTGAAACAAAAATAAAGTCAGTCAATCTCCACAATTTCACCTGCAGTTGTGATGCATCCTCCTCCTCTGCAGAGTGAAGAGAACATACCGTACTGGAGACTGCAGGTCCCATTAAAGATGCAGCCAACAGAAGCACATGTTCAAACACAACATATGCTAAAACTGTCTTATGCTCACATCCCTCTTGTGTACATAACACAAGTTCACATACAGTGTGGGCATGTGCCCGCGCCCGCAATCACAGCTCAGTTTCATGGCCAAACTCACGTTCCCACACACTGCTGTTTTTTCCCTTAGTCAAGCCAGGCTATTTTGGCGCCTCCCCGCCATGATGTCATACTCTGACAATGCTCTCTGGTTGGCTTATCATTCCTGACTTTTCCCTTTCTCCAGTAAGAATAATATTTAGACAGTCACCTTGTACTTTCAATGGAGTCTTAACTATCTCCAACTCTAAAAACAGATGTTCGCCCGCCACATTATCTCACTATTTTGCACACTGCACATTGTCTCAGAGGCTGACAGCCATTCATTAGGAGACACTTTTGTGTTACTGAGAGTATTCTGTAAATAAACCACAGAAGGAACAGATGCAACCATAACGTCCACACTTGCATCACTGGCAGGCAAAAGTAAAGGGATTGAATTTTCTTTTGCTTATGTCTCTGCAGCTCTGAAGTACTCCGTCGCCCTGTGCCAGCAGAAATGCAAAAGACGAGGAACACTTGAGAGCAATTACTGCTCCAGCAATTTTGGTAAGAACATCAGAGCTTATTGCAATTTATTTAAGCCACACACAGTCACTGATATGTCCCAGCTTTGCTAATGCTATTATTGAGTGTATTTACGGTTACTGGACAGATTTTTTAAAGATATACGTCAGCGTCAGTCGCCAAATCTTCCCTAACAACCCATTTAGTCATGTCACTATCTGTACTCCTCTGATTTCTCCCTGCGCATCTCAAAGACTTCCTTGATAACCTGTCAGGAAGTGGAGGAGTGTATACAGTAGGACACAGTTACCTCCAGTGTAAACACTCACGCAAACTCGGCCTCAATCTGTGGGCGAACTGTTGATAAATGAGTGTGTTGATTCAGGCCCGGCCTCCGTTTGCTACTCTCTCGCTCTCTGATGTTTTGCTCCCAGAGATGTTTACCACATGTGTTAGATTGGCATTTCAAAGAGTTCACTTGGATTTACATCGGGAGCGGAGGATAAGGCGACCAACGTGGTGGTGCATGTGGAAAAAGTCAACATGTGATGTGGAGGCGACGGCAGCACGCAGTATGTGACATCATGTCTTAAAGAACGGGCAAGACTGAAAATATTTTGTCTAATCAAAATTTAAAGCCGTTACTGCTGGTATTGTTTAATCTAACAATGTGACTGTACGCACTTTGAATTGTCAAAAGCAGTTCTCTGGTTTATGTAACGGGACCGTTCGATGCAATAACATTACTGAGGAAGGGAGTCCTCTGGCTATTCTCATCCCTGTCAGGAAATGAAACAGTATGGGAAATCCAGACATATTGGTACCATCAGTGTGAAGAATTCTGTTCATGTTGAATGAAACGTGATTCCCTCTCACTCCACTGGCTCCACTGTCACTGCTAAACGTCAGGTCCAAACAACAAAACGTATTTTTGGAGACTTGGTCAGACTAAACAAGGATCGACTGAAACTTTACCCTGCACATTGTCACATTTGTTAGCACAACCAAAGAGAAAAAAAGAATTGTAGTCAGTAGCCATTCTGCATTTAGACAAATTATCCTGTAGGATTATTTCTCATGAAGTTTTCAAATTTTCAGTCCTGTTTCTTACTTGATGCAATGTGCCAAAATAATTATGGAGATGAAAGCACTGAGGTGCTATCGGTCTTTTCTCTATATCAGACCGGACAGTCTATAACATCAAGTGACCTCTGCTCAGCTCACATGCAAATCATTTTAGCTGTCTGCTGGACAATTATTAATCATGTCACATATTTAACTTGGCCTTGTCACAGACAGGGCCGTATCCTGGAAATGCTTATCTCTGAAAGTCTTAAAATTACAGTAAATGATATCCTTGATGTTTTTTTTCTGAGTTTTTGAGAAGGAGCTAATAGCTCACGCATGGACGAAGAGCCATTAAAAGGTCAAAAGGGGAGCGCTTAAAGCCAGAAAGGAGATTTTGAGAGTCCATGCTGTTATTTCACCATGACATTTTTACAGACAGGCTGCACTTCACAGGCAAGAAGTGAAAAGTCATAGGCACACGGTTCACATATTTTATGAGGTTATTGATGATGACAATAAAAAAAAGGAGGTTCCTTTCACTACAGCTGTTTTTAGGTGAAATTCCAGGCTCCCCTTTCTCTGATGTTGAAACATTTACTGGAACTTCTTCAAGTTACAAACATTAACTCTACATTCCTAAATTTCATGGTGATTCAATGACATTTTCTTCAGAGCCGGGTTGACATTTTTCGCATTTAGCGGATTATCTTGACTTAATCTTGTTTTAATTGTCAGAATTTTCATACAGAAACACTTGCACATACATTTGCACACTATTATGTTACAGATATGTTGAAACTTTACATTTCAGCAGCCCTTTGCATAACATGTTTTTGGCTGAGGCACGAAAAGTTTTGGTTAGGAAAGGATAATGTTTTAAAATATCCAGTTAGGGGCACCTACCAACTGAAAAAAACAGCTATTTCTCAGTAAAAAGCAACCATGGCTGTGGGCCCTGCTGGAAAAAACAGCAATATTTGGTGCGTGAAAGCAGCTGGAAACACAACAATGACTTGCTAAATCCCAACCGGTTTTGTTGTTTTAATTCCTCCTCGAACAGTGATCTGCAGCTTGGCAGCCATGCAGCCTACGTGACAAACCACCCTTCATCCTTTCCACCTCCTAATCACCAGTCCACTCAAGTCCACTCATATACTATGCCACTTTAGAAATGTTGTTATGATACATATGAAACCTGCAAATGGAATATAGTCGGGATTGGCAGAAAGGTACCATACCAATACTTTTTTCTGGCAACTGGTCTGATTAACACAATAAGGTTCACTTTTTCTAAAATGTCTCCACAACTATCAGATGTATCACCATGATATTTGGTACAGATGCTGAAGCTTTCTTCAGGATTAATTGTAATAACTTTTTTGATCCCCGACATTCCCACTAGCCTGTAATTAGTGCTAAGTAGCAATTGTCAGCATGCTAAAATAACTAAAACAAACTAAAATAGTGATAATAGTAAACACTTGTTAGCATTGCCACTTTGAGGATGTAACCAGCACAACATGATTTTTTTCCCTTAACTTAAACTTTCTTGCAGTAAGCCGTGAAGGAAAACTTCTCCCAACAGCATGTTACTAAGTTAGCTCTTAGCTCATAGCACTTTTCTGCATAAGTAAAGCCTCACATGGCTGTAGAATCGTATTAATTGTCTGTCTGGTGTGAGCCAGAAACATCTTCTTTGACTCTTTTGGTTTTTCAAATTCTTATTATACTTTTGTGCTTAAAGTTTTGGCTTTTGCTCTGTTGTTTGTGATATTTTTTTGTTTACAGAAATTAAAACTAACATCTATGTAGGAATGTCGAGGTTTTTAACCTTGTTTTTAAAGAAGTGTGTTAAAGGTCCAGTGTGTAGGATTAAGTGGCATCTAGTGGTGAGGATGCAGATTGCAACCACTTAAAACCTCTCCCATTATTCAAGTTTGTATGATAACTACAGTGGCTGAGTAGAAAATGGCCCTTTCTTTAGTCTGTCTATGTTTGGTTTGTCCACTCTGAGCTTCTGTACAAACAACATGGCAGACTTAAAGGAAGTGGCCCACTTAGGAAAGCATATTTATCATATAATATTCCATTTCTGCCGTCTAAGCCCCACACACTGGACCTTTAAGTATAGTGTGAAGGAAGGGCATGTATGTTCTCTTTACTATTTTAGGGAAATTTTCAGTACTTTGTTTGTGTGTTTCTGACAGTGATAACCGGGACTGTAATTACTGCGGTGATGAGAGGAGGAAGCATGTACGCCACTGTCTCTATCATCAACGTGTACAAAGAAGGCAGCCTGGCCATCCAGCAGGCAGGAAAGACCATGAGTACCAAGATCATTATCTTGTGCAAGAAGTGTCCATTTATCAGGAGAGGTGAGTTCACGCATGCAAAATGCGAAATCAAATTGGCAATAAAGATCCATATCTTAATGACGATAAGTATGCAGCTCCTGGTTGACTGTTTTGAATAACCTAAGGCTCTGAGTTTGCCTCTTTTGCTGTGCCGTCACGCTCATTTGGTAGAGCTCGCCCCAAAGTGTGAGGTGAGCGGCAGAACTCACTGTCCAAACAGTCAGAACATTAAATATGTTTATATGTACTCATATAAACATATGGTATACATACCTGCCGTGTGGAGATTCTGATATTTGGCCTCCCTGAATGTCTCTGCCGTTCCGCCACTGCATTCAGGTTTTTTTTGTGTAACCTCACCAGGCTTGAACTACATCTTCATGGGCCAGGTGGACGAGGAGGGCCGGGGCAAAATCGCCCCTCACCACTTTGTCATGGCGTTTAAGACGAAGAACCAGAAAGGACTCAACGTTCTGAAAAACAAGCGGTGCTGAGTTTCCAGTAGCGCAGAGGATCTCCACTGGACAGGTTTGCCCTAAAGGCTCAGCTGTGGATGGAAACAATTAAGCAAAAAAATGAACTCCATTTCAACAACATAAACACAGGCCACAACAACAAAACTGAATCTAGATGCAGAGATGTCAAAACAAAGAAATCTACACACTTCATTCAGTTAGGGGCAACTAAGATTTTTGTATAATTTTGCTGCAAATTGCATGTTTTTAAGAATAAACAAGAAATTAAAGGGATAGTTTAAAAAAAATTGAGTGAGGTTGTGTGAATAATTATCCATGAACAGTATATTACAAACAGGAGATGTCAGTCTGCATGCCCCCAGTTTGGAGAAGCAGGCTGGAGTCTGACATGGAAGCTAAGCTGCTGCTCTGAAAGGGAGTCAGCAACAAAACATATTTTAGCCACCGAAAAAAATTCACCCTACTTCCAACCGACTTTTTTAAGTGGCTAAAATACGTTTTGTGCTGACTCATCCACAGCAGTACAATGCCTAGCCTTCATGTCGTACTCCTGCCTGCTTCTCCAAACCAGAGCTTTGCTGACTGACATCTAAAGTGTGTAATATCCTGTCTATGGTTACATATCCCCTACAACCCCACTTTAAAAAATCTGAACTATCTCTTAAGTATTTTTACTCGGTCTTCTATTAAAAGACCAGTGTGTCTGTTTTGCAACCTCAGATTAATCAGCAACAAAATGAGCTGAAGTTTCCATCCCTACCCCTCAGCCCATTCTCACTCTGCCGAGTCACATTCCTGTCATGCCCCTAACAGGGATTTAAACTGCAGCCAGTAACAGGAGCCCAGAACAGGCAGAACAGCAATTCACAGAGACATGTCTCATAAAACAAACATTAATCAGACTGTTTAAAAATTTCAGTGTGCACATCAGCTCTAAAATCCTATGATGGCACAATTCAATTAAAATCTTTCCACATTATACTTCTCAGTTGTTTCCCTTAGAGGGCGTGGAGCGCAAAGTGAATAAACAGTGGGATTTATTATTTAGTATGCATTAAACAAATGTATTCTTACATTTCACCAGCCTGATTAGTATCCTTAGGGGATTTGTCACAGCTGATTGTTATTGTTAATGACAGCGTTAACAACCTGCAGTTCATTTTAGCATTCAATTTTTTAATGGGCAGGATTTGGACGTTTTTAAGTGGTGATATAAAGTGCAATATTTAATATATATAAAATTCTTAAGTTTTTTTTTATGTTGGTTTTATGTTGAATAAATTAAGGACCTTCCTAGCTAAAGCTCTTTTTCTTTAGTTTGTTTGCAGATGCAAATAACTGCTCTCAGCATACATCATTTACTTGTTTTTAAAGGCAGAGGTAGGAAATGAAAAATATTTTCATATGAAAAAGTCTGTGAATATTATTTATATTTTATTGTTTTCATCTTCCCAAATAAAAGTCCTTTAACATGTTGCTTTTGTTTGCCTGTCTTTGTGCATTCAGCTGGAATCTAAATACTGCTGAATAATATGTGAATTGGTGTGTTGACGCAGCTATGCTCTGCTAAGCATGAGAATAGATCAGGTGTGTGTAATGTGACTCTCACGTGGACTTGACCGCTGGGCAGTTGGCTGAACAGTTGATGGTTTTCTGGCATTCCCGACTGAGTGGACAAAGATCAGTTTTTAAGGAGAGAAATCAACAACTTCAAATCTCAAAAGCAAAATTTGTATTCAGCAAAACCATGTCTTTAGGTTCAAATTTTTCCATAAATCTTTATTCGTCTTTCTGTTGAAAACAATGGCTTTCTTTTTTTACAAAAAGGTTGAATAGCTGAATAACACATATGGGGCCTGAGTCTGGAGGCTTTGGTGGAGAATATATATTTTCTAGTTAAGGTCCAGGTTTAAAAGTTGCCCCTGTGACTCAAAAAGAGCAGAGATTTTGCACATGCTCGGGTCACACAGCATCCCAGATAAATGAGAAGCAGAGGTTTTGTCAAGAGAAGAGGGGAGAGGGAAAGAGACATCTAGTCTTTTCTTAGCTCCTTGGGTAGAACATGGCGTATTTGGAGGTCCGGAAGCCCAGCAGGTCCCTCATCTCGTTGCGAAACTTGGAGAGGTCTTGGCGCAGGTCGTTCAGATTTTCCACCGTGGCCTGGTCCGTGCTCTGCATCTTCTGCCGCGTAGAGGTTAAGTAACGGTGAACCAGACAGCACATGATCTTCTGATAGTTCTCATCACGTTTCTGCTTCAGGTTCTTCCACTCCTGGATGGAAAAGACAATGAAGGAACCATGATTACGAGATATTGCACAATGCACAAACGGATTTGTTAAAGATTAAGGGAAGAGATTAAATATAACCTTCCAGAAAATAAGAAAAATCGAATCACTTAGTTGCATGGGGGGTATATGGGGGGTGATTTCTGTGTCTGTGTACTTTCCTAAAATCTTAGAATAAAACATACATTGGACAAGGAACATAGCAGAATATTTTACACACACACATAATTTTTTATTTTCTTCCCCGTTATAGTTTTTTGGGGGCGAGTTAGTAGATGTGAGGGTCTAAGGACAGAGGGATGTTGTATGCTGTAGAGCTCCATGAGTCAAATTGTGACTTCATAAATAAATAAAATTGAACTGATTGATTATATTGAAGCACGTCTGGAGGGGGACTTTAAGTTTCTTACCTTGAGGCTGTTCTGTCTCTTCACCTTGCCCTTCGAGGTGTGCGAGCAGATCCACTTGCTCATGCTGGTCACCAGGTAGCAGACGGTCTTTGGGGAGGGGAGGATATTAAACGGTGGAGGCATGGTACACTTGTCATCAAAGTAGCTTAGCCACAATTTGGCACGAGCAAACTTCCACTCCTTATCCTCGTGATTCTGCAGAGGCCCAATAAGAACATTGAAAACACGGGAACGTGAGAATTAAATTTCAAACACTGTTCTCCATTTAGAGAGGAATCTGGAAAATGCAAAACTATTTTCTGCTGAAATCCTTGAGGGGGCAGATTCTCTGGAAAAATGATGTTTTACTTAGCATAATCAAAATCAAACGGTTGTTCAAAGAAAGCAGAAAATATGAAGCAGGGTTCCAAAGTAGAAACTATTTAACATCTGTGCAACATTTTGAGGGTGAATTAGAGAAAAATCTAATCTTACCAGTAAATGAAAACAGTTGCAACTTTTGGTTCCAGGCTGAACTGAAATTACCCTTGACAGCACTGAAAGTCATTATGTGCCAAAAGTGGTTTACACTTACAGCAATTTGTCTGAAGCTTTTATGGAGCATGGCCACCAGCAGCTTGGTCAGCACAATAACCACCACAATGTTGTAGGTGCCGATGATCATGGCGCCCACAAAAGAGCGCAGCTCCTCTGTGTAACTGATGCGAGTGACGAAGAGCGCAACGTGTGCCAGGGAGAAGATGTACCAGAAAAGGGCATAGCAGGTCCCCATAAACCTGTAAAACAGAAGAAGCTGGTAGATGTCAGCAGGCAAACTTTGATTCATTTCACAATATAAACTACAGCATCTGAATTTACAATAAAATCGTGAATTAGAATCTTAGCTGTGTTTAAACAGCCCCATATATAGAGGTTCAAAGAAATGACGTTCTTCTGCAGGCCAACGTGGAAGTTAGCGTTGTCCTGGTTCCCCCAACAACAAGCCTATGGGATATTTCCACTGGATTTTGGATTACTGCAGAAAATAAGCTCTGGGGTATACAAACGTTTCACCAAGATAATCTTCACACATGAACACCACTTTTTGGATTTTTTGAGCTTAAATTCAATCGCCAGAAATAAAAGGCTAATCTTAAAAGCTAAGGCTATAAACAAATTACACATCAGTGACATGATTTAATTTCATCACCACAACGAGGCTGTAAAGCCGTGTTCAGCGCAGGTAGGCATAATGATGCTCTGCAGTCTCATTAAGCCATTTGTTTGCAACCTGCTTTTTTAAGACATCGAAAAGCTTCAAAGTTTGCGAGTGGGGTATTTACTGATATATTCATGTCATAAAACAAAGTGTGAAAGTTTCTTAAGGTTGTGTTAACTACCAACCTTATTTCAGGCATCTTACCAAAAAAAAAAAAAACAGACTTTGAGAAACGGGAACAAATTTCTGGGTTTTAGGACTCATTATGGGGGTTCTCTATGGTCTCTAACATCTCCCAACGAGCATCCTGCACGTTCATTGTCGTAATTTGTCATTAATTCGTCGTCACTGCGGTACAACATGACAGATTGAGGTTGGCTCATACGTGTGGAATGCATCATTGCTCTGCTGCTGGCAGAATATGCCCTCGCAGTCCTTTGGTGGATTCTTGTCCGTGTCTTTGTGGTCCTTCCCGTAAAGCTGGGTGAGTCCAATGGTGAAGGAGAATAACACCAACAGGAAGAGGCCCAAAAACTTGCCAAACTCTTGCAGCATCTGACCCATGGAGATCTGGGGGGGGACATGGAGATTTGCCTGTTAATCCTGTGCTGTTTGATCTGATGTAATCAAGTGGACATGAGTCATTTTTTTCTATTTTTCATGGTCAATTTTCTGCCAGCAATCCTTATTAACCATCAAGCGAGCTTAGCTTGGATCACATCTGACACCAGACAGGAAGTCTGTCTGGTCCTTACAGAGTTTGACTGATTTCCTAACTACTCAGAAGTTCATATGGTAAATGTAGAGCCTCATCTTTGTGTTGATATCTGTAGGATGCAAATCAAATTCACCTTTGAATCATGCATTTGAATGCCAGTGTTGTTATTCACTTATCACTCACAATACAATAAGTACAAACAATACAAACTGTATAAACAAAATCAACAGTCTATGTATTAGGTGGTGACTGAAAAGGAAGGCAGAATGTTTATGTTTAACAGGAGAAGCACAGTAAAACGTAATAGCATTAATGATGGAAAATACCATTAAAGTGTCCCAGTTAAATGTGCTATATAATAGCAGGGAGCATCTAAATGAAATTCAGCCAACATTATTAATGTTATTTGTCACACCTGTTCTTTCCTTGCTGTAACATCTCTGTTGTCTAAAACTTTAGCTATATTGCAACTTGCCTGCAATGATTCGGTGCTCTTTCAGGAATTATCCTATGAGCAAACTTTCTGACCACTTGTAGCTGCTTTTTCCTCCATGTTCTTGTTTAGAAGTGACCCCTGAGGAAGTGGAAAAAGCAACATATTGTGGCAGCTTTAATAGTCTCACCCTACTTGAGGGAAGACTGACAAACATGGACGAAGCCAAAAAGGAGGACTCGAAGACAGAGAGAGTCTTCTCAGACCATCAGAAACCGACTATAAATAGACCTGAGAGGCTCATCTGTACACTAGGACCTAGAGATGCTCAAACAAGGTCAGAACTCGCCCTTTCAAAACACAAACACAAACAGAGTGTCCAATGTGAGGGATGACCACTCTCTCCGCACCTCATGGTGAATAGCGACCAGAGTGTTTGCACTGAAACCCAGGCAGCTTGTTTGAGGAGAGGGGCTAGTCTATTTGGGTGATTCATTCTCTTGTCATTTCTAAAACCCCCAGTGTATTCCTCGGCCACTCTGTGCACGTCTGATTTAGGAGCCGAGGGTGTTTCCCGCTTGCCCAGCCTGACAGGTAGACTAACTTAGATACAGTACAAACAGAGCAGGAATGCAGCAGATCAGAGGCTCTTAACCCCTGAATGGAGGGGGGTCGAATGCAATTGAGGTACCTCAAAAATATTAACGTGCACGCAAACAGACATTTCATACTCCATTCATACAAATATGACAAAATAGAATCAAATAATGTTTTGGTTGTTTGCATACAAACAGAAGAATGTTAAGTTTCCCAGCGTTTCTTTGGCATAGATTGAGATTGCCACACGAATAACTTTTTAAGCCCCTGTATGGTTCTCTAGAAACTCTTCACTTGTTATTTCCCCAGTAAACTAAACTAAATTCAGCTGGGGAACCAGAAGAGAACCTAAAAAAACAGCTTTTGAGTTAGGTTTAGCACCACTTTTGTGCTGAATTTCATGAAATTATGGACTTACGCATTTCATAATGAACAGAAAGACGCGAAGGAAAATTAAATTATTTAAAGGAGCATTATACAACATTCAGAGCATTAAAATATGAGCATATAACTATTTGCTCCCACACGCTCCCTGTGTGTGTGATGTAATCCGAGCTTCTCTCTTCATTGTTGTACTACACGGTCTGGTCACATGTGTATGTTTGTGCATGTGAGTTGGGTTCCTGACCCAACTGTTAGCTATTCACTGCCACTCTGCGCTTTCCACTGAGTAAACACCATTAGCTCTGTCAGCACTGTTGCCTTTGTTAGCACTGTTAGTTGCTCGCTGCTGGCTTAACCACCTACATGTTGAGAGCCGTGTGCAGACAATCTCTAAAAAAGTGATATGCTCCGAATATTCTGTAGTGCTCCTTTAAATGCATTTTCTCTGCAAAGCACTTTGGTTCACATTTGTTTTATAATTTGTTCCATAAATAAATTGACTTTCAATTAGAGTTGGCAAACAGAAGGAAAAATGTTTGTCCAAAAGACCTTATTTTAATATTTCTTGTTTACCAAGATGTTCCTGGAACTGTCTCAACTCTGTTCCCAATTTATTTTAAATGTTTACCATCTGTGAGTGTCTTTGTACAAAGAATTGTGGAGCAACAGCATCCATTAACACCAGTTGGTAAGAATTGTACACTTTTACCATGTAAACAAACTGCAATATATACTCAGAATTTGTTTGTATGGAACTGCGGCAAAACTACCTTTTTCACTCAAGCACATTCCTCCTGGTGTGCCATCAGTTATGGGAGATTAACACTGTTCCTGAGGTGAAGTCTGGGCCATGAGTGAGCTCATTGTGAGCACACTGTTGATAGTAGACGAGACACTCACACTCTCAGTCACTCTTTCCAACCTCAGCAGGGGGCACTACCCAGCAGAAATGTGAGCTGGCCTCTTCAGGAAGGACAGAATCAGACAAACGTGCATTACTGCAACCCACATACTGTAGCACTGCCTCACTGTCTGTGTGTGAGCAGGAGCGCGTCTGAGTGCAACTAATTGCACGCTCACATATCACACCAGTGTGGAAATGTGTGGGCGCTCGTGCATTAGTAGGGAGGTGTGTCTCGGCCATGTGAGTGAAACACACAGCCACATCTATTTCCAAAGCTAATACTTTTTCCATCCTGCCAAGCCAGACAGTGATGTCACAGAGAGAGTGAGTGAAAGAGGAAAAGAAGAGAGAGGGATGCAGAAAGATGGAGGAGATTGCAGCTGAAGCGCTCATTAACCATCTAAAGGGCACCCATAGTGTTTTATAAGTCAACCACAAACAGCACTTGACTTAATGACAGGAAGGTATCCCTACAAATAGACTGACCTCACTGCATACCTTAAGACTGCTTTATGTAATAAAGTCACACACGAGGGAAAAAATGAAATCCTGCCAGCAAGAAGTCAGAGATGTTGGCTGACTTTAAAATCTTTCTGCCAGCTGGCTGGATGAAACACAAAATTATGATGCGATAAAAAGGGACACCAATGGCATTAAAAGGTTGCTGAAGCGCCTCAGTAGAAAATATTCAAAGCAGATTTTTTGGCTCCTCTAGGAAGGTGAGAAAACGATCACATAACAGAATTTTTTTTTTTACCAAGTTGTAAATAAAAATTTCCATCAAGTATTTGACTGTCCACTGTAAATCGCTAAGCAGCGAAGCTAAGTTACAGCATAAGGTTTTTACAAAGCATTGGTGTCCCCAGTAATGTTCATGGGGTGACTAGATGTGGCCCCTGAAAATCTTAAAGTGGCACACTAAAACCAAAAGCTGTGTATATATATACTTGTCATGGAGACCTGCCAAAATTAAGCCAAAATTTGGAGAGTTATTTTATCCCCATTGCAACAATTTATGCATGCATTGGTTGATACCAATGGATGCCTTTGGTCATCTACCACTATGACACAGAGAATATGTTGTGCTGTAGTTATGTATCAAAGTATTTAACCAATTGGCAAAAGTTAAATGTTTGGCAACAAATAAGAAAGGGATCAAATACTGTGAGATGTGAAAAACATACTGTATGATCTGCATGTTCACATGCAAATAATGATGCACTATTGTACTTCTGTGTTATTGCTAAACAGGGTGGCCTGTGGGACTGCAAAACCACAAAAATGCCTATTTTTATTGTTAGATGAATTGTTTGCTTTTTACAAATGTGATTTATTTGTGTTGTGTAAGAGCCATAAAACAGATCTGTGCAGCTCTACTGCTAAACATTTCCATAACCTTTTGAGAAAAACAAGTGAAGCGATCTTGTCAGCTAATTCTGACTGACGCCGCCAGCTCAGACTGAGGGTTAATCAAGCTGATCAAATCCAGGATTTAGAAAAGTTTACAAACAATATTCACATGATTTTTTTTTATGTAGATCTTCCCTGAATGTACGGTGCCCACATTGATTGTAATTTTGCTGTTTTTTTGTTGAAAATGTCAAATCCTAGAATTTCAACAGAAAAAAAGCTATGTTATCACACTGATGCCAATACGTTTTTCAAACGAAATCCACTAAAAACATTAAAAAAGTTCACAAACTGAGTTAAAAAGTGGCCACTGACTACATCATATGTAATGACTTTACTTTTCCCTTTAATATCCATGCAGCCAAATTTGCACTTAAGATGCCAATGGATTAGACTGTTGCTGTATGTGCCAGAGATAGGAATCAATCTATGAGCCAATGATAATGTGTTGTGGGTGTAAAGAGTCAGCTCCTCCGGCATTAAATATGCAGACTGAACTGAAGTTAGCTTGACAAATCCATTTTGTGTAAACTGAGAGCTCTCGTTTGTGCAGATGATAGAAGCGATGATAGCAGTGCGGTGATACATATGGCAACTGAAGCTGCAAAGCTTTATGATGTTGTGTTCAGTTTATTATGAGCATATTATTACAGCAAAACACATTCATCCACTGCCTCACTTCACTGTGCTTATACTAAATGCTTATGATGATGGTTATAATGCTGCTGAGCACAGCTGGTGTGATGTTTAGTGTGGGCTTGTCCTTGAGTGTTCACACTTCACTGAGACAGGAAGAGAGTGGGTGGTGTATGCGTGTTTGCGCTGGGGTTAGAGTGACTGATAGAGAAGGGAAGCGGTTTTATAATCATTATATAAGTTTTTTTTCTCATGTCTGATCTACGGCTGATCCACAGGGATCTAATCTTTTTGATGCATGTCTGGATCCATAAGAAATCAGTCTTGTATCTATGAAGTCTTTTAGTGTGTGTCACTGCTGTGTTCCTACCTGCAACGGCCCCAGTATGGAGCTGGTGGTGTACATGAAGAAGAGTCGCAGGTAACTTAGAACATTGGCAAAGGCAAACAGACCCTCAGCCACCAAGATGGGGTGGAAGGCATCCCAGTTCTTCCGCTCTGTGTCCTCCACATTCTTGAACTGAAGAGCAAACAAGCAAATTAAGAAACACACATGCCTGACAGCACTGAAACTGTGATACTAATTTACTCTTATTAAAGAATAGCTTCACCATCTGTAATTTCTACATTGGTAGAACTAATTGATCACTCTATGTGGTTTCCAAATCCTGCTCCTGGACACCCAAAGCAATGCATATTTTTTAAATCTCGTCCTGCTCTAACCAAACCAGATTAGCTAGAGAGTGGTAGCTAACAGAGTGGTATGAAACTGTAGCTATAGTATTTAGAAAGCGGTGATAGAGGGGGTCAACCTATGTTATAGGTTCTATAGAGTGCTGCAGAAATAGTCCCAATACACAGAAATGAGTTAGTATTTAACTAGTATTTGTGTTGTGCCATTGTAATGTGTTTTTCAATTTTTTTTTTTTTGTTTTTGTTAGATGCCGAAAATATTGGCTATGGTTAGCACAAGATTAAAAGACTTATTGTTTTGTTCTACAAAATACGTTTGTAAAACTTCACTTGTGGACTTTGAAGCACTTATGTGTCTCATAAAAGATGATTTTAAATAGTTAAATAAGACTACAGAACGTCACGCTGGTAACAGCTTTATAGCCACATGGTGGTGGCAACATTAGCTTTTTTTAATTCTGGTGACTGCATTTCTGCTTCAAAGTTCATAAAAACACTGATCAGGAGATAAAAGCCTTTGAAAGGTCTCCTTAATGTGTCATAATAAGTGAATACTGAGCTGGAATTTGGAACTCCAGAAACATAGATACACTCTGTGATACAGGATGCACAATTATAAAAATGTAGAAATAACCTTCAATATCTAGATTAGAAAACAGTTAGAAACATTTTATACATAGAGCTGTTTCCCCTGTTTCATGCCTTTATTCTAAAATAATATGGTTGCTAGCTGTAGCTTTATATTCAACGGACAGACATGATTTGGATATCTATAATCTTATTTACCCATTAAACTCTGGGGAAAAAAAGGTGATTGAAATAAAAAATATATTTTGAAATAAATTCATTATCTTAAAACATAGTTTAGCAATCTTTCATCGTGTTAAGCCAACAGCACAAAAGAATGTATGCATTATCCTCTGAATACACAGAGTGTGTGTGACGTGTGTACCTTGCTATGAGCAACTATCTTGAGGGCAAAGGTGGCGAGGTAAAGGGAATTCATCACGAAGCTCAGCTGGTTCCTAGACTCTTCCAGAAAGTCCTCCAGCCCTTCGTACCACAGACGCTTCACATCCGACCACACCATCCCTACAGGACAGCAGGAATTCCCCGTCACCACACACACATATACACACACTCATGGAAAAAAAGCATTTTGCTGTCATCCCCAACATTTAAAACTGCCTAAACCATAAGTCATCTCACAGTGGGAGCACAGGGAAACAGGAATGTATGAGACACAGAAATCAGAGATTAATGTGCTCAAAGTGTGTCATGTGTGGATTTAGGGAGGTGTGTGGAATTTAATAAAGATGGGTGTCTTTCTGTGTCCAAATGGAATTTCATTAATTCTAAATGTACGGTGCGGATAATAAATGCAAAATTAAAACGCGACTCCAGCTGCAAGTCAAGGCAAAGTACACATTCTCTTTGCCTTAGTCCAGAAATGATTATTATTGCATTGAACCTGGTGTATCTGTTACTGGTTTCCATGGTTTCAACAGAAAGTAAGTGACAGCGCTTGGCACAAAAAATGTCTTTTTTTCACATGCAATTTGTTTCTCTTCTTGAATAAATTCCATCCGTTTTGTGTGGTTCGTAGGATCTTGGATTTTACATTGGAATCATTAGAACTCAAATTCAATGATTTAACAGTAAAATACAAAATCGTACTAACGAGATAAAATGGACGGAATGATGATGCACTTAGTTTTTATACTTTGATACTATTTCAGTACCAGATGATACTTGTTTTATGTATTTTGTTTTAATGTTCTTTAAGTCTGTATTGTTGTAGTGTATTGTTTTGGATTGTTGAATCTTCTGTTACAACATATTTACCCTCGGGTCCGACAGAAGAAACCTTAAACCCTGAATAAGTTCCACCCAGTTTGTCTGGTTAGTGGGATCTTGGCTTTTACTGTGGAACTAGTGGGATGATATCACAGTAAAATCCAAAATCCTACTAACCACACAAAATGGATGGAATTTATCCAAGGAGAGAAACAAATTCCATCCATTATTTTCTGATTCTGAGGATTTTTAAATTTACTACAGAATAATTAAATTTGATTTTACAATAGAATTCAATGATTTCATAAATCCTACTAGCCAGACAAAATGTGTGGAATTTACACAATTACACAATTTTTTTTCTCCCTGAATAAATTACACCCATTTTGTCTGGCTAGTAGGATATTTGATTTTCTATAAAATAAATGAATTTGGGTTCAACTGATTCCACAGTAAAATGAAGTTTAATGATTCCATTGTCAAATCCAAGATCCTGCTAACCAGACAAAATGAATGAAATTTGTTTCTCTCCCTTAGATTCCTTCTTTTGCATTTTAATTGGAATCATTTAAAGTTATTTTACTATTGGGATCAATGATTCTATAGTAATCATACAAAATGGATGGACTTCATCAAGGGAGAAAAACAGCTCCATCCATTTTGTCTGGTAAGTAGGATCTTGGATTTTACTACGAAATAACTGAATTTGAGTTCTAATGTAGCAATCAGGCGAAGGATGCATTGAGACACAGTGACACACACACATATGCATGTAGCCCAGCCCACACTCGCAGCATCTGATTTCCCCATTAATGTGAGGCATCTGGCTCAGGGGAATAGCAGGATGGAGAGAGCAGTAGAGAGATGAGAGGAGGGGGGTTAGCGTGGGAGAAAGAACAATGCAGAGCAAAAGAAATAGAAAGCTGCTGCATGACTCGTCTGTGCTGTCTGTAACTTTAATAGCCCTCTCTCACATCCCGATAACATTTGCATCAGATATGTACGCCATTAGATATCTCATCCTTGTTATTTAACTCATCCTGGGTGTTTTGGTGATGCTGCAGTGACCCTGTAGCGTAAAAATCTGCAGCACTGCATCACATCATTGCAGTGCAGCTGAAAAAAACCCTGCTGAAGTTATTGAGATTGATCTTTGATGTTGCTCTTTTTGCAGTACTTAAGGCATCTTTCCCCCTCTAGTGGGCTATCTTGGCCCATGGCAAAAAAAACCATTACACTTCTGTCTAATGACTCAACCACTGATCTCACTCCTGCAATATTCAGAATAAATTGCAAATTACCCCACAACCATCTTCATAACATTGAATAATAGAAGTCAATTGCTTCTACATCCTTTTACAACCTATCAGGTGCAGTTATTGGGATGATTTATAAACCCGGTGATGATAGTGAAACCTTGTCCAATGAGGTGTGGTTGCGATGCTTGTGTCTGGTGGAGAGGGGTCGGATGCTGCAACCATGAGACAAATATCTCTGCTGAGAAGGCAGGGCCATTAAAGCGATTGAATGATCATGCTAATGGTTTCTTGGCAGAAGAGGAAGGTGGAGAAGCTCGTCCCTGGGGAAAGACAGAGTCAATTTCTAACTGTCACCATCCAGCCTCATCTGAACAGATATGGCGTGTACGTGTACATGTGTTTGTCTTCGTCCAAATACATGTTTGCATGTGCTGAGTCCGGTGATAGCAGCACTCAGATGGACCACAGGGGAGACAGAAGAAGCTTTCCTTTCTATAGAGCTCAATTAGAGGCAGAGCTGACAGATTTAATCCATTCAAGCCAGGCTTTCTGTCGTTTAGTTTAGAAACAGCTGTTTGTCATGTTCTGCCTGATAGGATTATGGACACAGGATGCTGGACTTTAGCCAGACCATAACAGGAATCTCTCATTTTCACTCCACTGGGCAACATTATCCTATTAAATTCTGGTTTGTAGGATTCAATTCTTATTCTATTCTTAGTTTGATTGTGTCTTTTAAAGAAATGGATAATCATTCAATTATAGAAATCTGCCTCCTAAGCCATGAAACATATATCATGATTAAAACATAAATAATACCCCTACACAAAGCATAGATATGTTATTTACTGCTCAAAAGCTGAGTTAAAATCTGACCTATGATCCAGAGGATGAGCAGGTAATCTATCATTTCCAGCGCAGGGCCCATGGTGTTTTTCTTGCCCTCGTTGTAGACCAATGAGTACAGGTTGAGCAGCAGCAGGAAGGTGAAGTAGGAGGCGCTGTGGATGATGAACTTGACGAAAGGTGTATGGATGATCTGGCCCACGCGGGATCGCGGCACCAGAAGGTAGCAGACAGAGAGCAGCGGCCAAAGCATGGCCACGCTCAGTACCGTGGCCATCTTTAGACATGTGTGTTTGCGCCGGTAGCTGGCCGTTTCCCCAAACCAGACGGTGTTGAGGAACTGCTGACAGTTGGACTGAGCCACAAACTGTTAAAGGAGTCAGGAGAGAATGTCAGAGGAAATGTCAGCGTGAAGACATTTGCCTGACAGAGATTACAGGGTGAACCGCAAATTTCATTCATTTTAAAATCAATTTAGTTATCTTAGAACGAGTTATATGAGTTATCTTATATGGCTTTGTATTGGCAAGAATCTGGCCATACTATATGTATCATGATACAGATGTTACCATTCAATATAATGTGATCACTGTGATACTGTATGCAAGGTGATGTAATGCATTTTTTTAAACTCCAATTTGCATAAAAACTGGTTTTTAGTAAAACTTAGGTTGGTTGAGAATACTGTTTTTAGGCTGAATATAAAACAATAGCAAGCAACCAATTAGCCTTGCATAGCACAATGACAGAAAACAGGGTGAAACAGCTTGTCTGGTTCTGTCTGAAAGGTTGCAGAATCCAGAAAAGCAGCACACTTTTAAGTGAGTCAATTATAAGTGTTCTCTCTGCAATAAAAATCCAACCACAAACCATAAATAAGACTCTGTGGGAGTAATATCTCATATGCACCTGAAGAGGAACCTTATCAGTGTTAGTTCTCCAGCAGGAGTTGTATGCCACTAGCGGTGCTGTGATATATGAGTTAAATTTTTCACACTGAGCCATCCCAGCTGTAAATTGCCCCCCAGCTCCAAACTTCTAACTTAACTTTGTCTTTGACTGCTGTTGCCTGGAGGAAGTACTTCATCCAGGCAAACTCAAACTTCCAAGAGACACGTGGTGCACAGATGTTACATCCAACATATATAGTACAGTAAAGAGATAACGGATAACAGATATCATTTTATTTGAACTGATCTATGTATAGTTAAGGGATTAAATTATCAAGTAAGACATCAAAGATTTTCCTCAGCTCATTGATATTACTGATTGGCCTGCTTGATGCTGCAAAAAAAAACATGAATGTTGCAGACTTGGCCTGTCTTACCTCTTTTTGGTTGTACTTGATAGCAAGCTTGAGTCGACTGAGGTTCATGCGCTCCTCCAGTAAGCCTCTCTTGTCAACGTGATCCTCGCTGGATGTGTGGTTGAGAATCACTTCTAGCTCTCGAGAGTTTCGAGCCTGAGCCAGCAGGTCCTTGGCAAACATCTTACACTGCTTTGCCAGCTCCTCATAATCATTCCTGAAGCGAGGAAATTAGATACAATCAGACCACATGAAAGATTATGATTCATATCTTGTTACATTCGATAAAGGAAGCGGGTTTACAATATCATCGTGTGCATGTATGTGCATATGTTTTTGTGCGTATGTTTCTCCGCCTTTCTGTGCAAAGAAATTAGATAAGCGTTGCACTGACATGACGGATGGATGTGCAGCAGTTGATAGGAATCATACCTGAACTCCACCTCAACCAGGCTGAGCTCCTTGAGGTCTGCACTCAGCTCAAAGGCTCTGAGAATAGGATCTTCTTCAGTCAGCATGATCAGAGATGGGCTGGCAAGGCAGCGGTAGATGTCCAGGCGGAACCTGATCCAAAAATGTGGAAGATGAGGAAAAAGCGGTGATTAAAAGAAAGGGGCGATTAAAATGCGAGGGAAGAAACAGGGCAAAACAGAGCTGCACAGTTAAGAAAAAAGGAAATCTAGAAACAAACATTCAGGCATCTAGCTGTTTCATCTGCACCTGCTCTGACCTCTATGTTGTTTGCCAGCCAAGCCGCAGACTGATTCATTTAGCTTACTGTGTGGGAAGCAACACTGCCCTGCAGAGAGAACAAAAATGCCCAGCAGAAGAGATCAGTAAAATCTCATCTGCAAGTCTAAGATGATATCAGAAACAAAGAATCACTTCTTCCTAGAGGAAATACTGCTGGTTTTGCATCTTTCTCTTAAATTATAGTTTGCAGTGGATGGATTACTGAAGGAGCCTACTGGACATGGCACAGGGGCTCAACGTGTCAGGGCACTCCCTGGCCTTCACTTGCAAAATTTCAAATTAACATGTACCGACCATGAAGAGACTCAAAATGATCACAAAGAGACACAAAACAACAACAAAATACACACAGTCACCTCAAAGAGACAAAAACCACCACGAGAATACACAAAACAGCCACAAAAAGACATTAAACAACAGCAAAATACATAAAGTTACCTCAAAGAAAAAACTGAGGAGACACAGAAAATCTACAAAAGGGACACAAATCAACCACGGGACACAAAAGGACTAAAAAACAGACACAAAGGGACAGCAAAATACACAGTAACCTTAAAGAAACAACCACAAGGAGACACACAACATCTGCAAACTAAGGGTTACCCTAAAGAGACACAAAACCACCAAAAAGACACAAAATGACCACAAGCGACACAAAACCACAACAAACACAAAGCTAGTACACAAGTGAGGTACACAAAGTTACCACAAGGAGACACAAAACAACCACAAGGAGATGCAAGATAAATACAAGGAGTCACACAAAGAGGACAAAAACTAAATTTACCCCTAAAGGGACTCAAAACAACCTTGGGGAGACACAAAATAAACTACAAAGAGATACAAGATGACCACAAAGAGACTCAACCCCCAAAAAGGATGCATAACAATTACAAAGAGATGCATAACCACAACAAAGTTTGTGGGTCTTGTTGCTATGTAGAAGAGGTGGTGAGGCCCTCTGCATATCTGTGCTCAGTGGCGCATTGTCTCATAATCCACTCATCTTTGTGGTGATATTATATTTCAGTGTAAAAAAAAATACTTATCTAAAAAAAAATGAATATACCAATACTGGAAAACCAAACACTGGCTTGCTACATGTAGGTAGAGAGCCTAGCAGTAGCAGAGAGCATGAGGGGTCCTCTGTGGGACAAAGAGAGCGCTGTAGGCATTAAAAAGCATTCACAAAAAGTCAATGCACATGATAGTAAATCATTTCTTTCCAGATACTTAAAGATGACATTCTCAAGCTGATGCTATCATCAAAACAAGGTGCCGCAATGTTTAACAAGAACCTTTCCTGAACACTTCACTTGACAGACTGATAGATTCATTGCTGTTTTAAAGCTTTTACATACCAGAGCAAGATCAAAACAATCATGGCGTAAAATAACACAGGCATCATCTGGAAGACAAAAGTGACGTTGACCATACCAAGTGTCAGTAATTTGGTGTAACACTTGTCTTCTGGATTAGATCAAAGGGGCTTAATGTGGCCATCTTGTGAGAGCAAACATTTATACTATTACATTTTTCTGTGTTCTAGGTCAGTGAGGAGGCCTGTACCTTGAGTGTCGTAAGCTGTCTTTCTTGTTTTTGGCATTACAGAGCGTGCACTCGCAGCCTACAGCGTGGGGCCGGGGAAGCGAGATGTCCTGTTTGAGCAGCATGGTCAGGATCTCATAGTTGTTCCTGTGGGCCGCCAGGATGACTGGAGCCACGTCCATGGTAGTGGAATACTCTGGGTTCTGAATCCGCTGCATCAGTTTCTAAAAAAGGATCGAAATGCATGCATTAAATACTGTGCACAAATGATGAGAAATTATCATTTATATCAGCCTGTTTTTTGCATCTTGAAAGAGGATTCATAATCAGTAATCAGAGGAGACTTACAGCAATAGAGGGCTTGGAAGATCGCCTCGGCCTGTGGTTGAGGAGGATGTCCACAGCTCCCACCACCTCAGAGTCTATAGCCACCAACAAGGCATCTGTCGCCTACGCAGAAACAAATGCATCATTTTTTAAGCTCTCAGAAAGAAAATAACATCCAAAATGAACAAAAACATTGAAAAAAAGATGTCTTGTGCATGCATTGTTTTGTTCTGAGTGTGTGTTTGATTGTATTTACTACCTGGCAGCCATGCTCCAGAAGAAGCTGCAAAATGTCTAGATTCTCGTTCTCGATGGTGATAGTGACAGCATCTCGGCCGAGCACGTCTACGCAGTTAAGGTTGAGCTCGCCGTGTCGGTTCTCCTCCAGCAGTTTCTTCACCATGTAGTAGTCACCTAAAGACAAGAAGCATGTCAAAGACAAAGCAGCATGACAGGAATCCACTTAAGGAAATTCTTGCAGAGTCAGATCTATAAAAGCAGTGAAGTATTATCTGTGGCAGGCGCCAAATGGACACACACATCAGCTCCAGTCTTGAGGCAAACACTCTCCGGCTCATCTCCAGCACTCCTCTTAACCTCAGCCATGTATAACAATAACATCTCCCTCAAAGGACAATCTCCGTTGCCGAGCCATGTTTAGAGAGACTTTATATGGTCACAGCGGCAGCCTGTAGACCTAAACTAGCCTCTGCTTGTGCAATGTTCTTAACTTATCAATGAAACATTCTCCTCCCATCTGGCCACCTTTGCTATTGTGCCGTCTTGTGGAGTTTCTCTTCAGTTTGTTTGCATCAACTTTCCTTGTTAAGAGCTGGGAAAAGTCAGCAGACCACGCAGAGAAAGAAACTTTTCAGAGGAGCAGACGTTCAGCTAAGTATATCTTAACCCCTGTGGGCACATTTCCACAGTGGCCAACATGTAGGCAGCTGTGAGAGGTATTCACTGGGAAAAAATGTGGTATGACTGTACAGTTTGCTGCTTGCTGCAATGATCCTGCTGGAAATCTGTCAAGCTGTTAGTCACAGTGTTTTTTACCTGCAGTGCATGTTGGCCAGCTGATGTTATGCTTCAGAAATTGCCTAAATAACCAATATTGTAAGCTTGGAGACGGATTCTAACATTAACAAGAGCTGTTCTGTGATCCTAAACGAACAATATTGAGCATAAAGACAGCAAATATGGAAACAAATGACAACAAACCTTTCTCGCATGCCAGCAAGAAGAGCTTCTCATCCAGCGTTGTTTCCTCTTTCACCTCTCTCACGTCTTTCAAGGCCAGAAATTTATCCGGAGAGGAAGCGTCTGTGCCCTGGTACAGAGCTGCCATTACGACGGAGAGCGAGTACGGCCAAACACTGATGTGCATCCCACTAGAAACCGGCGACCATTACACACAAAAAGCCTTTCATATGTGGTGACATGAGTGGAGTCCTTTTTTTCTCTTGTGTGTCGCAGCGCAGCAGAGGCTTTACAGCGTCGTCATGAAAACAATTGTGTTGTTATTGCCGTCGCATCTCTGCTGCTCCGTTTGCGCGCTTCTGCTGGCGTATTTTTAAAAATCACCTCTTTCAGTCGTTTTATCGCATGAGATGACTTCAAACTTAAGGTTCAAATGTGCAAGTGGCGATAGGACAAAGCGACGCGCTCATCTCCCTCGCAGTGTTTACATGCACCATCTTCTCGCATCGCAGGCTCCTGGGGATCTTTTTGGTCCTGATGCTGCTGACGAGGCTGCTACTGCGCATGTCTCCTCCTCCACCTGCTCGCTCATTTCGCAGGCGCAAAGCCGCTATGCTTGACGATTACGTAACAGGGCATTTCAGTGCAGCTTTGTGCCGACTATCTCTGTATACATGAAGAGATACTGTGTCTGCTTGCGGCAAAATACGCTTTACGCGTACTTGCACGTTAAACAGAATTCAGGCAGATTAGATTTATAAAACATTCGGATCTGGCTGCTAGATATGTGCTAACATTTGCACATGTGTGTATTTTATAGCAGCAACACTTACGCATAATCCATGTGAAATATATACTTATATGGATAAAGTTATACATGCATAAGATCAATGTGACAAACGAATAAAAAAATCACACTTGTGGTCTGTGAAGGATTGTGTTTATCTCTGCTGAATTGTGAACATGTCATTTAAATTGATGTTTGGACATGCATGGGTTAAAATTACTGCATTTAGATAATGAAAAGAGAGGAGGACAGACATCTGGGTCTGTATATGGTCAGTGGCAGACAGATGAACATGTCCATACATATCAGTCTGTAACACTTATCATAGACTATTAAACATATATGTAAGTAATGAGTGATATAGAAAAAACACCTGCCAATATATAGTTCACAGTATTTTACATTTTGGTAAAAAAAAATAAATGGATAAAATTGTTTAACAGGGACTAAAATATTTTTTTTAATGGAGTCAAACCATACTGTACTGTACATACTGGGAGGCAATTAAGCAATATCATAAAAATTAAAAAGAAAAATTGTAAGATATTACCTGAATGTCAAAGGCCTTTTCCACAGAGGACATCCTGACTTGTCAAAGTAAAAGCCCTAGGTGTTACTAATAACATTAACAACGGTCCGGTTCCATTTGATTGTTACAATACACCTTTTGCACAGCAGACATTTTAACTCATCAGTAGGAAAACACACATGAAACTGATAACATTAACAATGGTTCAGTTCCATTTAGTGTCCCAGTAAGTTATTCCAGTAAGTCTGCGTGCATAATACCAGGACCTCCAAGTAGAATGCAGCTATCATTAATATCATTAAATACACCTGTGCTTTCCACTGCAGTATGTCAACATGCCTGCCAATAAAAAAGGTCTATAAGTCATGACAGTGTGACATGCACTGTGCCAGCATGCACAATAGACCTTTTTCACATCAGACATTTTGACCTACTATATAGTATAAAGCACAGGTGTATTTAATGACATTAATGATAGCTGCATTCCACTTTGGGGAGGACCAGTTATCGTGCAAATGGGCTTACTTGGAGTAGCTTACTGGATGGATACCAGACCCTGACACAGAATCCATTCTTAATTTTATCAGTTAAAGCTGTGCTTTTCCTACTGTGACATGCCCACATGTTCTCTGCAAAAAAGGCCCACTGAGGATTTAATTTTTTTTTTTTTTTTTTTATCAAACAGCTGCTCGGGCAATCTGCAATTCAAAATGGGAACCCTAAAAAAATCAAAAATCAAACCAGAATATAATAAATTAAGTGTTTAAGGCCACAAAAGTTTCTGACAGATGGCCCCCAAACACCCCGTTTAATATTTGTCCCACTAATATTGAACTGGAACCTAAGCCCTTGCTTGAACAACTTCTAAATATATAGTAAGAAAGAAACACTGCTAGGCTGTTGCTGTGTCATATCCTTCATATTGGCTACCATACAGAGGTATTACACGCATGCACTGAAAGGGAGAAACCTTCTGCAAAGTAATAGGAATAATGCATATCAGTATCCTCTGCTATATCATCTGAATTATTTACTCACTCAGTTGCTCTTTGTGGTAATGAGGTGCCCTCTTAGTATTCATGACTTCTCATCCACCTGAAAACCCCCACACAGAATATTATAAATTTTGTCTAAGAGTTCAGATAAAAGCTCAAATATAATGCATGTGGAGTCAAACTTGGCCCCCTCGTAATTAAAATTCATAGAGGAGCTGTTAAATTAAACGAGCATTTTAAAACAGGCTTCTCCCCATCCACTCTATTTCTAAGCAATTACGTGTGCAAGTAGGGAAAAAGGTCCTGTAGCCGCACTTTATTATCCAACAATACAGCATCCCAGAATGGCTTCAAGTTCATAAGAATGAACTAAATTAGAAAGTAGAAAAAGGACATTATGTCTAATGTATTGTGGGGTAGACTGGTATTTGGTGATAGATACAGGAACACTGCCTGACAATTTTTTAAAAAAATCCCAAACTGAGGAAGACAGGGACACAAACAAACCCATGCCCTGTCTAAAATTTGACAGATACAAACTCTAATAAAGTGTTCCTCAACACTTTATTAGCATTAACTCAAAGCTTATATGAAAATATAGGACTATCAAAATTACATTTGTGACTATTTGTCACAACTTCCAATTGCCCACTTTAGATTTTTAGCAGTTGCTCAATAGACCTGAATGTTGATACAATCTGTCAGTTACATAAATAATGTAATGATGCCTATTAATTTCCCGGCAATGTATAAAATATACTGTCAATAATTTTTAGGAAAAACAAGAGAAAACAAGTTTCTTTGTCTTAAATGGAAACACAGAACTCCAGCAGAGGGCAGTCTGCACAAAGGTTTTGCACCATGTGTCGGATGAGTGCTACCAAATGAGTGCATATGGAGTGGAAAGAGCACTGCACACTTTACAGAGCATAAAGAGTAATTATTCACTGCATAGTCCAATAATCCAACATATAGCTGAGCTCTTGTCCAAAGCACTTACAGCACAGCTGCTCTTGATCTGAAACAGATGTCCTCTTCGAAAAACGAGGCTACATACACTGCTGTAGTTTTGTATGACCATATAAACAGACATATTACAGCTAATAGTAGGGGAGAATTTTGGTGTTACATGATGTATAAAACAGGGTTACAATAGAAATATTACCATAAAAATCACTGAATCCCTATCTGGACATTACAGGCTCACAGATTTGGCATCAGGGGTCAAAGGGTTCAACCCCTTTTTTTATGTCATCTTTTGTGCCATTCAATTGTGCAGGACAGTAATCCCAAACTGGCAAGCCTCTTAGGAAAGATGATTTTCAATCTGCAGAGCATGTGCTTTCCTCTGTTCAAACACATGGCCTTACAGCTTCCCCGGACTTGTCAGTTCCTGGGGAACAGCTGTCAGATGTCACATTTCAGCTGATTCCACTTGAGAGGGGTGTCAGTCATTGTTGCTGACTGTTACCAATACACTCAATGGTGAAAAAACACTGCAATATTCCTTTACTGTTGTACATTATTTTTTTTAAAAATATTTATTTGAGTCTTTCATGTCAGACCATATCTCTGTGGTATACTCTGACGGGAACATATTTGCTGCTATGTATGTATGGGACACTTTTAATTAATAATGGATTTTTTCCTTCAGGGCAGAGATCCTTTTTTATAGATCTGGGCTACCCTCTTGGGTAAAAAAAACAAATACATTTAATTTGAAATATTGATCTTTCTCTGCACTCATGCACTATAGTGAGAACATCTAAAGACAGGATCTTAATAGAAAAACAACTTAAAATTGATGCATTTAAGACTGTAAAAGACAATAGGGATGGATGAGGTTGTGACAAAGAAACAATCAAAATCCTATGAAGCACGTGCACCTTTTACAGTGTGCAGCTGTATGTCTTAAAAGGAAGGGTGGAGCATGATAACAAGGATGCAGATAGTGAGCTAGGCCTCCCTGAAACATAACAACGGCATCATTTCCCACAGTCTACCATTGCTGCGATCTGTGGGAAGCCAGAATCGAGCCTGCAGCGTGACAGACTCGCAGCGCGTCCAATGGTGCAGCTCGCAGACGCACGACGCAACCACGAGGGCCAATACAGTCCCTCGGTGGGCGGGCTTTTGTCCTTGTATTCTGATTGAATCGGTCCCAGTTTGTATTAGTTGGACGAGCGGAGCAGCAGGGAGAGCGAGAGGGAGCCTTTAACGCTGTTAACTGTGGATCCTGGCTGCTCACTGCTCCGTTATGGCAGATGCGGAATGATTTGCGCCAAATCGTGACCGTTTCCTCGCCCGTGATGCCTGAATCTCACCAGGCTGCATTTGCAAGGATGCATGAGATGATAACTGCGCAGGGATGCCTCCGCTGAACATGGACAAACAGGGCGTCTGTTACAATGATGAAGGTTCCTCCGTTTTTGTTTTGAACACGGGCCACCCACAGAATCTCTGCGACGCGCGCGATGGACAACTTAAACGCTCCTCTCATCCATTCCTATGAAGACCATTGCGCAGTGCAGTGAAAATCGTGTTGTGGATTTGGCGGGTGAGTATATTACCTAATAAGCTGCTATTCAACTGGGTATCAGTTCCCAGTATAGGCTGTATACATCCTGGTGCACGCAGTCAATGTAAGGAGCTTTGTCCAGTGGTGAGAGCTACTCTCAGAGGGTCCAGATGAGAGGCAAACAATATCATCAACCACTGAAGTTGACAGCGCCTTGGGAGAAGGATGCTGGCTTTGGGAGGAAGCTTAAAACCTACAGGAATCATACCAAGATAATAGCACAGCCTGGGATCGTGATGAAAGTCCTCCGCAGGAAGAGGATTGTGTTATTTATGGCCTACTTCTTACTGCTGGTCCTCACTATGCTTAACTTGGCTAATTATAAATGGACTAAGGAGCCTCAGCAGTGTAATCATCAGATGAGGAGCACCACTTATCAGAGCAGATCTGACATTCGCTTCCTGTACAGGCCCTCTCTGGCTAAAAAGAGACAGCTTATCTATGTTTTGACCACCTGGAGGTCAGGCTCGTCCTTTTTTGGGGAGCTTTTTAACCAAAATCCCGAAGTGTTCTTCTTGTATGAGCCGATGTGGCACATCTGGCAGAAACTGTACCCGGGTGATGCAGTGTCTTTACAAGGAGCAGCCAGGGACATGCTGAGCTCCTTATACCGCTGTGATCTGTCTGTTTTCCAACTTTACAACAGCCCCGGGGGTAAGAATTTCACCTCCCTGGGACTATTTGGGGCCACCCTCAATAAAGTGGTGTGCTCCTATCCCCTCTGCTCAGCCTACAGGAAGGAGGTGGTGGGGATGGTGGATGATAAGGTGTGTAAAAAGTGCCCCCCTCAAAGCCTTAGACTGTTGGAGGAGGAGTGCCTCAAGTATAGCACCATAGTCATTAAAGGGGTACGCATTTTGGACGTTAACGTGCTGGCCCCACTCATGGAGGATCCATCCTTGGATTTGAAGGTTATACACTTGGTCAGAGACCCGCGGGCGGTGGCCAACTCCAGGATCAAATCCAGACACGGCCTAATAAGGGAGAACTTACAAGTGGTGCGCAGCAGGGATCCTAAACTTCGCCGGATACCCTTTGTGGATCCTGGTCACAAAGCCAACAAGAAGGACGGCTCAGACTACCACTCTATAGGAGCCATGGAGGTGATCTGTGACCGCACCTCCAGGACTTTAAGGACTGCCTTAAACCCACCCAGCTGGTTGAAGGGGAAGTACATGGCCGTGCGGTACGAGGACCTGGTGGAGAACCCTGTTAAGACCTTGCGGAACATCTACCGCTTCGCCAACCTCACAACGAACCATGACATCGAGTCATTCGCCCTGAACATGACCAGCGGCTCCAGCTCTTCCTCTAAGCCATTCATAGTCTCGTCCAGGAATGCCACACAAGCTGCTAGTGCGTGGAGAACAGTGCTCAGCATTCAACAGATCAAACAGGTGGAGGACTACTGTCACCACGCCATGTCTGTTCTGGGGTACGAAAGAGTCAGAACAGCCGGGGAGGCCAAGGACTTGAGCAAATCACTACTGACACACTCCAAACTGTGAAAACGTACTCACCAAAGACCTTTTAATTTAATGTTCATTTTGCATCGAGTGCCGTTTCCTCTTATTGTGGAATTAAAGCTTTACTTTAAATCAGTGTTCGAGGAGCTCCACTGGCCACATTTGGAATGTATCATGTTTATCGTGGTTGAATCGCAGTGGTATTTGAAGGGACCACTTCTTTTATACTGGAATACTGGATGTGTTTGACAATGCAAGGCCTATGAACAAAGACTTGATAAGTGAAGCTGCGACTATGAAAAAAAACAACTGTATAATTCATGTATCTTGTTATGATGACACTTCAAAGTGGATATTTTGGGGTTATTTTTGAATGTTCAAAACCTTACAAAAAACTGTTTTTTCAGTCTCCATACTGTCTGTAAAAGTGAAAATAGCTGAAAGAAAAACATAAAAAAAAAAAACAAAACAAAGAACAACTGGTTAAAAAAATGCTCATTGCTAATGTTTATTTGTAAGATCTGGTTGAAGTCAGACAATCAATAAATTGGTTTGTTGATGTGCCATAGGTAGAGGTGTGATGACTAGGCTACATCCGAACAGCAGTAGTCCTATAGGTTAAAAAAAAGAGAGGATGTTTTGATTTCTGTCACTAAATCCTCGTAGGATGATATCATGCACTGTGGAATATGTCATGGCTCTGGAGCTGGAAAGTCTCTCTCAGTGTCGGTGTACGCAGTCTGTTCTACCATTTCAAATGTTTACAATTGCTTGCTCTTATAGAAACACATGATCTGGGACTATTGCATTGAGTAAAATCGACTTAACAAGACAGTTTACGTATCTGTGTTGAACAACCTGCACTGCTGTACATGTAAAAAAAATCAAAAACAAAAGCACTGGACCAGTGGTTCTCAAAGTCTGGTGCGTAAGGCAAGTTAAAATTAAACTAAGATCAAGCATGGTGAGCCACTAGACTTAATCAGTATTGTAATAAAAGAAAACTCTGTGCTATTAACATGCATTTTTAATTATGTATAGATTTTGTAATAATTGTATTCTCTATATTTCTGAGATGTTTAAAG